>NC_141145.1:75191846-75915759 GCF_053477565.2 Lygodium microphyllum | reverse complement strand
CTTGTTGATATCTAGCCATCATTATTAGAGGAGGAAAAGAAGCTAAAAACTAAGGAAGAACCAAGAACCTCTAGAGATGAACATGCATTATACGTTGGTCACAGGTACAAAGGCAAGAGGGATCAGCTCTTCTGTGACTTTTGCAAAAGGACTAGACACAACGAGAACTTCTGCCATGCAAGAAAAAGGTCCGAAAAGGCCTATCCTATCTAGTTGCAATCAAAGAAGAAGAAGAAAAGGGAATAAAGGAAGAAGAAGAAGAAGACCACGAGGAGAAGGACAAACCTCATCAGTCCTTCTATTCAAATAGACTTTTTTAGCTTCACATTTCCTAGCCCTCATGCCTTAGACATAAAATTCTATAAACTCCTCAATTAGCCTTGTACTCCAGCCTCTGTATACTTTGTGAGGCCCCTGCTATAGCCTCTGGATGTCCATCATGTTTGTGGTACCCACACTTAGCCTTTCTGCGACAGCCACTAGAGTTTTGCCATGTTTATGGTGTGCACACACTTTGTAGGTATTGCTTTCATTAAAGCCTCTATACACTTTGTACTTCTGGTTGTGATTGAAGAGGGGTGTTGAAATATTTGCAATCACACCAACTTTAGTCCCTTTGTGAGGAGCTGTGAGGGCTCAGGACGAGAATCCCATATGTAGAGTAGGAGAAAGTACCACCACTCAATTAGTAGGAGAAAGTACCACCACTCAATTCCTATAAAGCATTATACTTGCACTCTTTTTCTAATGCAATGATAGTACTCTTTTCTTTCCAGCAAAGTGTCATGTCACTGTCAACACACAAGATTGTGTTTATGAGTCCAAGTCTCAATCTTCGAACCTAATTCACTTGTGTAAAAATTTGTTCTTGTTAGGGTCAATGTCTTCATGAGTTTCTCTTTTCTCTTTCAACCTCCATAGCTTCCACATCTGCCATGCTCTAGATCCCGCATATTCTAACACAAGACAGAGACGATGTTGCTACAAGGCCCGATAGACAACCAAACGACTACCCTTCTATGATGGGTAGAAGACGACGAGCGGTTACCCTTCAAAAGGGTAATACACAAAAATGCTCTTTCTAAGGGATTCGAGTGCCCTTTCCTAGCTGGATAGAGCTTCAACTAGTTAGAGTGCAATTTTTAAGAGGGATCTTCTTCTTTTTCAAAGAAATGTAATAGTGATGAAGTTGGATGGTGGATGGGAAATGCATACTTGCAACAAGTGTGTATTATAAATGCCATAGAGACTCTAGCAACATATAGCTTTAAATTGTTGTGTCGTAGGAGTGGATATGATGAATATGGAAGTAAAGACTTGCAATGCCATTTTCAGTGTCCTAAAATTGCAAATAACCAAATTGCACTACAACAAAAAGGGTTCATAGACGCGCTTGTAGACGCAATATTTGAATTGTGGAAAAAAATATCGGGCGCGTTTATTAACGCGTCTATTTGGGCGTCTACAAAATCGTGTCTAAAAGGGCACTTATGATCAGAGTTACACACACACTTAGACGCGCCTATAGATGCGCGTATAAAAGCACCACATAAATATATCATCATATTTATAAAAAAGTGGACATATTCATATTGTGTGTCTATACAAGCGTGTATCTACGCGTCTAAAACCGCATTTACTCTGAAAGTTTTTGACGAGAATAGACACACATTTATCCTGCAATTTAGACGCACTGATAGATGTGCGAAATAGAGGTATGAGAAAAAAACCAGAGAGCATGTGGCTTTGGAAGCCACATGCTCTCTGGTTTTTTTCCCCCATCAACATCAAATTGTATGCTTAGGGAAAACAAAGAAAGATTATTTCGAAGATTGGATACTGAAAACAAGACAATGTATGTAGCACACGATATTCCATATATATAGATGAAACGTTTTTACATTATGAGTTCTAGTGCTTGTGACGTCATGGTCGCAAGCACTAGCTGAAAGTAATACATATCATAAATGAAAATTACAAGCCAAGGGGATGCATGCATGCATGGGGCTCCTCTATATCTCCTCAGAAGAGGCATCATCATCGCTACCACCACCGTTGCGTGTGCCACGACTGTTGCCACCACCGCTACTGCTAGTTCCCCCCTTCGCTATCCTCAACTGCATCAAGGTTCGCCTACACAAAGGATTAAGGTATATAAATACCATTACAAACAATAAATTAGAGTTATCTATACTTTTCATGTAAAAAATAAAACATACCTCTTCTGGTGGTGGAATCCTCATGGCGCGATTATATTGCTCCTCCATGATGAGTCCCTCCTCGTAGAAATGCTGCCAAGTGGACACGCGGTTATGACTTCGATGGTAGCCTACTTCTCTAGGAGTAGGCATCCTACCAACGATATGATACTACAAAACAATTTGAACATACAACGTATTAAAACACACTACATAATGAAGTGAAACAAATTACAAAATTTAATTAAAAAAAAGAAATCAAATAATACTTACAAACTCAGCCTCCCATGACTCCCTGCCACCCAATCCATAATGCGACGATCCCATGGTTGCCATCTGCATACCTCACGCCTCTGCATGCTAGCAACTTGTCATTTTCTCCGCTGCTCTCTTCTTGGCCTCTTTACACTCCTTGTGGTGGCAATTGGGTAGTTGGCCATATCCAGGGCACCCCTACTCTTGTCTCCGCAATGACTCCTTGGTGCACGTCATAAGGTGAGACCTCTTGTTATGAAGCGCATCTCTCACCTTTGACCATCCCCAATCATCTGAGAATCTTGAATTCTCGGGATTATGGTACCTTTTATGTATTGCCCGCAGAACCTCTTGCCACAAACCATTTTTTTGGTGCTTGAAGGGAATCATGCAATCTTTGTATGTGGCATGCACGACACTCCTCAAGCAGGCTATCACTTCCCTCCCCTCAAAGTCATGCAAGATACCACCAACATCAGTGATAGAGTAGTACATTTGTGGAGGCTCACCTCTCTCATTTTCCATTGAGGGTGATCAAGAGCCACCACCTAGGCAACCGCCACAAAGCCCTCGACCTCCTCGTCCTCCCGCACCACTCTCCCTCCTCCCTCGACGTGCACTACCCTCTACCTCACTCGATACATGTGCTTCTGCAGATGCATGTGCTTCGGCCGATCCATGTACCTCTACTGATCCCTGTGTAGGCAAAGATGTGATAGGTGTCCCAGACATCACATTGAAAACCTCATCTGCAGTGGGAGAGCGACCAAGATAATTGGTCATCTCCCCCATGAATTGCTGCTTGTTGAATGGGGTGATGGAGGATCCAAGATTCCATATCTACACAAGAAACATCATATTATCCTTTGTAGATAAAACATATTACATACAGCGTCTATACCTGCATCTCTGTACGCATCTATACATGCGTCTCTGTCAGCGTCTGTCAGTGCGTCTCTGTGGGCGTCTGTTAGCACGTCTATTGAATATGTTTGCATAAGAGTTTGCCTCTTGAATATAATAATGGAAGAAGATGTTTGCATAAGAGTTTGCCTTTTGAATATAATAATGGAAGAAGATGTTTGCATAAGAGTTTGCCTCTTGAATATAATAATGTATCAACAGCTTTAATCAACATGCCAAATCGTGAACTTGTTGATATCCAGCCATCATTATTAGAGGAGGAAAAGAAGCTAAAAACTAAGGAAGAACCAAAAACCTCTAGAGATGAACATGCATTATACGTTGGTCACAGGTACAAAGGCAAGAGGGATCAGCTCTTCTGTGACTTTTGCAAAAGGACTAGACACAACGAGAACTTCTGCCATGCAAGAAAAAGGTCTGAAAATGCCTATCTAGTTGCAGTCAAAGAAGAAGAAGAAAACGGAATAAAGGAAGAAGAAGAAGAAGACCACGAGGAGAAGGAAAAACCTGATCAGTCCTTCTATTCAGATAGACTTTTTTAGCTTCACATTTCCTAGCCCTCATGCCTTAGACATAAAATTCTATAAACTCCTCAATTAGCCTTGTACTCCAGCCTCTGTATACTTTGTGAGGCCCCTGCTATAGCCTCTGGATATCCATCATGTTTGTGGTACCCACGCTTAGCCTTTCTGCGACAGCCACTAGAGTTTTGCCATGTTTATGGTGTGCACACACTTTGTAGGTATTGCTTTCACTAAAGCCTCTATACACTTTGTACTTCTGGTTGTGATTGAAGAGGGGTGTTGAAATATTTGCAATCACACCTACTTTAGTCCCTTTGTGAGGAGCCGTGAGGGCTCAGGACGAGAATCCCATATGTAGAGTAGGAGAATGTACCACCACTCAATTCCTATAAAGCATTATACTTGCACTCTTTTTCTAATGCAATGATAGTACTCTTTTCTTTCCAGTAAAGTGTCATGTCACTGTCAACACACAAGATTGTGTTTATGAGTCCAAGTCTCAATCTTGGAACCTAATTCACTTGTGTAAAAACTTGTTCTTGTTAGGGTCAATGTCTTCATGAGTTTCTTTTTTCTCTTTCAACCTTCATAGCTTCCGCATCTGCCATGCTCTAGATCCCACATATTTTAACACAAGACAGAGACGATGTTGCTACAAAGGCCCGATAGACAACCAAACGACTACCCTTCTATGATGGGTAGAAGACGACGAGCGGTTACCCTTCAAAAGGGTAATACACAAAAATGTTCTTTCTAAGGGATTCGAGTGCCCTTTCCTAGCTGGATAGAGCTTCAACTAGTTAGAGTGCAATTTTTAAGAGGGATTTTCTTCTTTTTCAAAGAAATGTAATAGTGATGAAGTTGGATGGTGGATGGGAAATGCATGCTTGCAGCAAGTGTGTATTATAAATGTCATAGAGACTCTAGCAACATATAGCTTTAAATTGTTGTGTCGTAGGAGTGGATGTGATGAATATGGATGTTAAGACTTGCAATGCCATTTTTAGTATCCTAAAATTGCAAATAACCAAATTGCACTACAACAAAAAGGGTTCATAGACGCGCTTGTAGATGCAATATTTGAATTGTGAAAAAAAATGTCGGGCGCATTTATTAACGCGTCTATTTGCGCATCTACAAAATCGCGTCTAAAAGCGCTCTTATGATCAGAGTTACACGCATTAGGAGAAATATAGACTCTCTTTTTTGCCCCTTAAGGAGTGAATAAACAAATATAGGCCTAACCAATGAGAGAGCTAGGATTCCAGATTCATGTAACATGAATCTTCTAGCCATATCTTGGACCAAATCTTCCCTCAGCAATAAAATAAGGGAAAAGGGGAGTACAAAGCTGTCACTTCTTGGAAGTTTGTGCCTCGAATTTTCATTTTCTTATTTTTTATGTTTGACTTTTCTTTTCTCCCCTTTTCAATTTCCCCCTCTTTTTTAGGCGGAACTCAAATTTGTCATATCTCTTTCCCCGCTTCTTCTTTCGTGATGAAATTTTATAGCCTCACTGTTTCTTGCCCTGTCTGTAACGTTGTAAAATTTCATTTGCTTTGCACAAGCACAGAGAGAGTTTCATGTGTTTTATGAGAGCAGAGCTTGTTTTACCAAAGCCCTAAGATTCTCTTCACAAAACTCTACAGGTATATTTTTCTCTTCCATAGATGTTCTATGGTAAAGTTTTATCTCGTTTGGAGAAAACCTGTGCAAGTTATATGCATTCTCTGACATGTAATTTCTTTTGTTTTGATGCTCTAGGAGTCTCTTACAGTCAATAATAGTGATATTTTGAATACTCAACTTCTTCTTCAACATCTTAGGGTTTCTCTGTAAACAAAGTTACAGGTATATTGTCTTGTTTTTTTGTTGCTCCACTGTTAAATTTTATCTCGTTTAGACAAAATGTATACAAGTTACATTCAACCTGAGCTTTCCTTTGTTTTTTTACTCCAAGAATCTCCGAGGGTGAAGAACAATGATTTATTAAGAACTCAACTTCTACAACATCTTTGGGATTTTGAACACTCAACTTCTTCTTCAACATCTTAGGGTTTCTCTGTAAACAAAGTTACAGGTATATTGTCTTGTTTTTTTGTTGCTCCACTGTTAAATTTTATCTCGTTTAGACAAAATGTATACAAGTTACATGCATACTGAGCTTTCCTTTGTTTTTTTACTCCAAGAATCTCCGAGGGTGAAGAACAATGATTTATTAAGAACTCAACTTCTACAACATCTTTGGGATTTTTTGCAGAGAAAGCCACAGGTATATTGCCATTTTTTACTACTGTTCCATGGTTAAATTTCAATGCATTTGGACAAAGCCTATATAAGTTATATGTATGCGTTGACCCAATATTTCTTTTGTTTTTGTACTACAGGAATCTGTCAGTGAAGGAACAATGGTCTTGCTATAAGTCAACTTCTTGTTCAACATATCTAGGGATCTTTGTGAAAGAAATTACAGGTACAATGTTTCTTTTTTAAATTGATCCATTTAAATTTAATTTCATTTGGAGAGAACATTTGCAAATTATACACATGTTGATAGGTAACTTTTGTATTTGGTTGTTACAGATGTCTTCACGAAGGAAAAATATCAGTAGCATACTTGCAGTGGAGGTCTTAAACAGGAAAGATAATGGCGGTAATTGGATTTGTGATAAGTATTATAAGTTGGATTGGATTTTGATGCACCAAAGTATTCGAGGGAGTTTCAAGGTCAAGCGCAAGGATGTTGCAAACCCTGGCAAACATTGGAAAGGTAGAATTCTAGAGTTCAGAAAAGTGTTTAACGGCACAAGTGCAGTAACAGAAGTGTTGATTCAACATGTTTATACGCATAAACAAATCTCTGTACACGACGAGAACAACATTGCAAATTATAAACAAAACAGTAAGTTCTTAAATTTTATCATTGATTATTCTTTTGTATCAGAGTTGTTTTTAAAAGTCTTTGTAGTATTCTAATTCAGTCTTGTTTGATTGACAGCTCTATATCCATCGACTTTGCATGAATGGCAGAATGTGGAATGTTTAAGCGGCAAGATATATGTTTGGCATGAAAAGATAGGTTCTTTGATCTATGATAATACCTCTACAAGTCAACTTGCCACTCAAAATATCTTTTTTTATAATTCATTGTATGTGGTAGAAAGCCAGAGATTGTAGCATGTCCCATTGCCGCCACTGTCTAGTGGTGAATGGTTCATTGGTAGCTTGGAGTTGTCAGGAGCTTGCAAGTCGAAGATAAAATCTGACATCAATAGTGCTATGAAACCCACCACAGGCTCCAAAGATGTGCATCTTAATTGGTTTATTCCATTCTCATTGTTTGCACATTTGTTTGGTTCATGTGATGTTTTGAAGAAAACAAAGATTACTTATCAATGCAAGTGTCCATCCGAGGAATGGATGAGTCAGCTATTGGGTGAGTCTTGGGAAGTCAAAAGAACACATTTTGATGAGACGATTGAGTGCAGGGTCAACCAATCTGATATTACATTCAGGTAAAAAAATTTTACTACTTTGCATACCTTGATTTAATTGACATAGGTCTCGCTTAGATGAATTGTTATGTTAGTCGCATTGATCACTTACCATTATTTTTGTTTTTATTACAGGTATTTCATTGCTAGACAAACTCCGTGCGTTCGCTTTCGATATAGAAGATGGCGACTTTTGCGAGGGGAGTGGGTCAGCTTGGATCAAGATATCCGAGATGACACACATACAACGCTCGTAGATGTGGTAATCTTGTGGAGTGGTCATAATCCTTTCGTAGTCAGTGCAGAGAGTCATTGGCCCATTTATTTTCTGAGACAAGAAATCCAATTAATGTCCAGTGAGCCCCTCTACAACTTCTATTTCAAGTTAGATAATAGAAAAGTCAGAACTCGTAGTGAGCAATCCATGACATGTAAACAATGTGCTTCTCCACATATCCTTGAGATAGTGGAATCCTTGTAAAAAAACTTTATAAAGAGCGAATACATACCTTTTTTGAACTTCTGAGTACTTTAAATTTTAGTTTATTGTGATCCAAGCGTGCGATAATACATACTGTAATTACTCAATCGTGCAGTTAAAAATCATAATTAAATTGCAGGTTAGAGATCTATAATCTAGAGAATATTGTCTTTGCACAATGATATATTGTAGCGCATCTCTGCTGCTCGTTTCTTACATTTTAATATTAAATTGGATCCAAAGGGAATTTCAAGGCCTTTTAGATTTATTTTCTTTAAAAAATTATATATTTTCTCTCGTTAGACTTGAATATACTCAGTGACCCAAACATATTCGAGGATATAATAATGTAGAACGAAGCGTTTGTCTGTATGAGTAATTTTAACAGTGACTTTAAAGTACTGAAATAAAGAAACTAAGGTAAGAGTTTTAATTTGAAACTTTAGAGTTAATAACTTTATAAAGAACCTTTACTTAAAACCCTAGACACATAAAAGCTATAACTCCAAACTCATTTTCACTTTCATTCTCCACTTCCCTACACTTGTGCTCTCATTCCTTCTCTCTTTGTGTGCCATGGCTACCACTCCCGTCTTCGCCGCATGGATCAGTTCCACATGCTACGCGCATATAGGGGACCAGATATACCCTAGGATTTGCGTGACCTTGAGTCTAGAGAGCTCGCTTTCCGCTGTAGACCCTGACTCTAGTATACTAGCATCGTTTTGTGATGCAGTGAACCCTCTCACTTGCTCTATTCCCGACTCCACTCTCAGGTGGGTTTCCATGGATTTTTTGTATAGTTTGTGTGCCGGATCCAGCCATGCAAAGGTGATAAGTCGAGCCCTGGTGCTTGTGGGGCAACATCTCCGCGCTAGAGCAGTGCCCACCTCGTCACAGGACCACGTCATGATGGATCTCATTGAGAGGGATGCCGCCTTTGCCATATATGTTATGTGCACTGAGGTGCAAGAGGACAGTGACGAGGACATCGACGCACCCTCTCAGCCACTATTAGAGTACTTTGAGAGGGAGCCTGAGGAGATCACTCTCGATCTGAGTGTTGAGGCAGCACAGAGCTTGGCCATTGTGCACCCACCTCCCTGCCCTGATGAGATGCCCACGAGCGAAGAGCCACCCCTCTCTTCTCTCCATGCTATCACCATCGAGGGGGTGGAATATCTACTCATGCAGGATGTGCTAGAGTTGTTGGAGCTTAGGGAAGAAGAACTATACTGTATCATGGTGCGTGATGCACCTAGTGATTTCATAAATTTTGATTTACAGGATGCCCCACCACATGTTGATGAGGTGGCTCGTTATGATGGCACGAGCATCGATGACATCTCTGCCATTGTGAGCATCCAAGAGCAGATTGAGGATGTGGCGCCATAGTATCAGATCTCTGATGAGGAGTTCGAGTGGTTGCAGGAAAGCCTTTTTGGTCCTCGACCCGACTATGCAGTGCCTACCTAGGAGAGAGACGAGGGCAGCCCAGTGGCAGGAGCAGACCTGGATGCTCCATTACAGCGGCAGATAGATGATGCAGAGAAGGTAATGTTCTCGATTTCATATGAAACTTAACCAGTAGGGCCTCTAGGGCATCAGGAGCACACACATGTGTTTTTATCGGGATCAGGCCCCCAGATGTGCCCTGGCCGGAGGCTCGCGTCTGGGGGCCTGAATCTGCACCAAATGTGCCCTGGCCGGCCTCCGTGCAGATTCAGGCCCCCAGACGCGAGCCTCCGACCAGGGCACATCTGGGGGCCCGATCCCGACAAAAACACATGTGTGTGCTCCGATGCCCTAGAGGCCCTACTGGTTAAGTTTCATATGAATATGATTTATATATCTTCAGCACACTCCATGCATAGTGAGTCTGATACTGAACTTGTGTGTTGCAGGAGATTGTCTATATAGATGAGTTTTCATCTAGGCAGGGTGGTCGATCTGGTAGCCAAGGAAGGGTGCAAGACTTGGCATTGAAGGAGTACGTTGGGCAACTTGTCAACGACATTATTGTATTTCATAAGACATGCTCCCTTGCTTTTGCAGAGAACTTCTTGAAGTTGAGGGCACTAACAAAGGCTGGGCCCTTCAAGACCATCCCGACCAACTCTAGCCTGGAGAAAGTAGTGTTGCTTTGACGTTCGAAGCTTCTCTACTTATTCACGAGTACTAGGTCTGGCCCACTTTTCTCCATGGTGGCCCGTGGCATGGTTTCCGGTGTTGAAGACCCCACTGTCATTAGACAGGAACTATTGGGGCAAAATGTATTGTTGCCTATGATCAAGAATAGCTTGACCATGGGGAGCCTAGCTCCAAGAAGCCTAGGAGAGAATAGATGTACTTATTGCCTACTGATATCACATCACTGATGTACTGCACTTTGTAATCTTCTCTTCAAGTAATGAAAACTAATGTTTGTTGGATTCGTGTGCAATGTAGTTTGTGATACGTGTCATTTACTGTTTTTTTAAACTTGAATGTTACGTTTATTTGTTGAATTTATACGTAACATGATTCGTACCCTAAATTTAATACACAATGCTTTATCGAATTCGTGCGCAACATGTATTTGTTCGAATGCATGTAACGATAACTCAAAGACGTAAATAAAATAAATATCAAGCGACTAAACAAAAATAAGATGCGCCAAAAACTTTGTATTTGTATTAATAACAATTTTACATGGGGTCCATTACAACCAAGGCCTTATAAAATGTCTTCAGAAGCTACATTCCATGTGCTTTTGAGTTTGTACACCTCTATCCTTGATGACCTCCACGAGGACTATCTTTCCATCGCCGAAAGAACCTGACTATCCGCAGATCCCTGTCGGTGACAGTGACCCTCCTTGCATGCACCGCTGCATAGACTGAGTCTCCAAATAAGTCGATGAGGTAGGCTTCAACAACTTCTTGTAGTGTGAGGAGGGCCTGGGCAGTCTAGCGATCCAGTTGTTTCATGCGTGATGTATCTGGAAACTGGTTCCTGTTGTTCCTGATTAGTATGCCCTCCATGATCTCCCGCACCAACTTCTGGAATGGAGCCTTCGGTATCAGGAGGTGAGTGGTCTTCTGGTAGTGGCGGATCTCGCGAAGAGCCACTGTGCCTGGCTTCCATCGACACTTGCGATGCTGGCGTGGTGGTGGTGGTGGTGGAGCTGGAGGACGTGGCTGCCGTATGGAATTTCCAGGGGGTATCTCCAGGCCGCTTGCTTGGTGCGTACCATGTCTTCTAGGAGAGAGAACTCAGAACTCAAAAGTGAAATGTGTAAAATGAGGTGAAACTTTAAACTTATAGCCAATCTTTTCAAAAACCCTAAAATTTCAATTAATGAATCCATGCTTAGGAAAAATATCACCAGTGCTCCGATTCACATGAAATTTTACCTATAGGCTCCTCAAGGACACATCAACCACCCAATTTTTTTTTGGCCCCAACAGAAGCCTCTGGATCACCTGTCCGGAGGCTCGCGTCTGGGGCCGTGAATCCCTAGATTCAGGGCCCCAAACGCGAGCCTCCGGACAGGTGGCCCAGAGGCTTCTGATGGGGCCAAATTTTTAATATAAAAGAGTTTTTCTAATGCCCAGCATGAGGGTGAAGTTTCATCAGATTCCGATTTATAAATTTGACGGTTCAATCTTTTTTTGAAAATGCGTTAACTGCATTATACTACACTGATAATGTATTGTCAACCTCGCAATTGTAGATTAAATGTATTGATAATGAGTGTGCGCAACTGCAGATTAAATGTATTGTCAACCTCGCAATGCGAAACATTGGAAACTTAAAAATTGACAAAAAATAAATCATAGGTAAAATGGAATATTGCATCAGATATACTATTGCCAAACCACTAAATATAGTAAGGATATAGTGCATCGGCCCATGTACAACTGATCACCGATGTGTACGTGGTTGCACATTGAATTTATCCTCAACAAAACTACTTACAAAATTGGAAACTTGAAAATTCACACAATGAGAAACATGGTCAAAATAGAATATCACATATTGGATTTAGCATTGCGAAACTATGAAATACATGGTAGATAGTGCATCGCACCAAGTACAACTAGAGCTAGGGAAAATTTAGCTCCATTTTGCAGGCCACTACTATTAAATACTTGAAGGTCTACTGGAAAGATAACCCAAAACTAAGCTCCTTGCAATCTACAACCAAACCTGAGCTAAAAACATAGATCCAATTACAAGGTAGCTTCTCAAAGCATATTGTTGACATTAAGATTAAATGCATCCTTGTTATTGCGGATCCTGCGAATAAGAACCAGATCTATGGGCTTAATAGTGATACGTCGGGCATGAATGGCTAAAAGTTGACCATCACTCATTAGATCAATCAAGTAGCTTTCAACTGCATCTTGGAGAGCAAGCAAGGCTTGGCTTGACCATCGCCCCACATTCCTTGCCTGGTTCCTCGAAAAGAACATGTCATGATGCCCTGACTGTAGATCTTGCAGTATTTCTCGCACCAACCTGGAGAATGGTGCCTTAGGAATAATCAAGTCGCCACTCTTCTGGAATTTCCTTATCTCGTGTAGTGCAGCTGTGCCTAGTCTCCATCTTCGCTTTTTATGTGTTGGAGGGCGTGTATTATGAGCTGGAGCAGTAGTGGGAGGTGGAGCAGTTGGAGCATGTGGACCACCATTTTTGGACAATGGCGAACCATCATTATCGACCATACTAGGGCCACCATTGTTGGCCACAGTAGCGCCACCATGATTGGCTGCAGTAGGGCCACCGTTATCGGTCACTAGGGGATCTTTGTCACTCACAGTACGCTCACTAGATTCGGAAGAGTGTTGAGCTCTTGCTCTCGCAGGCGCCTTTTTGATAGGAAGCTTGGAACGTGCCATGGCTGTGATGATGAAGGATAGAAAGGTGGAGGGTAGAGTGGAGAGCAATGGGAAAAAATGAAAGGAGAGACGACTTAAATACGAAACTTTCAAACTTATTGTGGTGTAAATGAATTTTAAATTTATCATTTCGTTTCATTTCTCCACCCCATCCCTACCTCTCTCTATCTCCTGACACCCCCCTCATGCCCCCCCTCTCTCTCTAGGCCAATGAATGTTCCAATGTTTATAATTTTCATATCTTTGTCTTAGGATTTCAAAATCCACTTTTTATAATTAAAAAACAAAGTTCGAAATTGACTTTGAAAAATATAGTGACAAACCTTTGAAATTTTAAAGAAAATTTATAAGACATCTCATGTTAGAGATATGAGTATTGATGTGTCATATCCTTGGGACTTGTGCTCTCTTGTGGACTCTAAATGCATCAAAATTATTATCTTTATCTAGGTCTCCATTTTTTTCCATCTCTCTCTTGGGTTGCCAGCCATTCTGCGTGCCGTTGTCTAGCTGTGCTATTTTCATATCTTGCTTTTCTCACTTCATATATTGCCCTACTTATAGATTCTGCTTGAGATGTTTTGGACTTCTTTTCTTTTTCCTCATATCGTATCTCTAGTCTCCTATACCACCATTGGAATAAATGCCTCATAGAATTGGAATCATTGATGCCACCTCCATGATCAGTTGCCTTTTGAAAAGCACAGCGAGCTTGCCAGTGAGATCTTTCCATGCCTTGAGTTGACCATATTGCCAAACTTCCTTGATCTGCAAAGTATGGACCATATGCTTCAAGTATATGCTGCACAAGAAAGGAGATTAGAAACATAAAGTAATTCGAAATGATGATTTTTTTTTGCAATGGTGATAATACTGACCATGTAGTGTGTTATGTTATTTGTAGTGCATGCCTCCACCATGGACTTATGAAATTTAGCAGCTGTCTCTTTAAATGCATTGCCATCACCATCCATAAACCCCAACTTCTGTAAGAGAGTTGCTAATCTATCTAGGTGTATCCACACTTCTGCCTTTGCAATCCTCGTTCGTCCCCCATTGCTCCAATCTGAAACAGCAAGGTGCAACTTTTTCCATGCTTCGTACTTCTCTGGTTGTTTTACTAGTATATTGCCTTCCTCATCTCGAGGTGGAGATAAAAACTTCCTAGCCTTGGGTCCGCCAAAGCATGGTTTACAAGGAACATTTCCACTCTTCCCCGATTTTTTCTCGTCCTTTTTTATTTCTACTTGGCCTCCATGCAATCCAACTTCAGAGAGGACTTGTTCTACCTTCTTGCATGTAGCATCAGATTCTGACACGGGCTGCATCTTGTATGCAAAGCATATATATTCATATACTAGCTTCTCAATTATTCTAACCAAACAATGCAATGTGCAAAAGTGAATCCTTGTTAGTGGTATTTCCAAAATAGGGCGCCAGTTTGGATCCACTGGAATTAGCATTCCATTTCTCATGACTTTCTGATCACGTGTCGGAGCACCCTGTTGTCCTGCCTTGGCAAGCTATTCTTTCTTTCCATCTTTCCCTTTCTTCCTAGTTTGCATGCAGTATATGCACGGAAATTTTGCATTTGCTGCTTTTGATAAACCAAACATACACTTCAATGTTTTTAAATCACCTGCAAGATGCCATTCAACTTGATAGTCCCCAAACCCCTCAACGTGTAAAACTGCTCCATTATTTTGATGTTGAATAACACTGGGTATATTAGTGAGGTTAAAAATAACTTTAAGTACTTCATGGTCCTCCTTTGGTACTTCAAATGCTGCAAGCTACCATATTTCATTCTCTGATTGTACACTGAAGTATAAAGGATGTTTTTCATCGATGTTGGGATCCAATGCTCGATTCATAAGTGTTATACTCACACGCTCAAGTTTTTGCCCCTTGATAATCTAACTCTCATCAAGTTTGAGGACAAACTTAAGCTTGCCTCTACATTCTTCCATGGACATATTGTAAAACTTGACCATAGCAATCTGAACCCTACATATATCCAATACAAAGTTGTTGGATGCATTCAATACAAAGGAAACTTCTTTGGAACCATACTTCAATATGTGTGTGTGTTCCAGATGCGTAGGCTCACCAATTAGTTCTAAAACTTTCTCATTTAGTTGTTTTCGAGCCTTCTTCACGTGAAATGGTTTTGGCAGAGGCATTACTCGCTTAGTATTGAAGACTTGCTTAAAACCTGTATCCAATTGTTGATAGAGCATACTATATGACTCAGAACTCATTCCCACCTTGTCACATAATCCCTGAGCATCTGTAGCAGTAAACAAGTTGCTCACATCCCTAAGACGTTCACTAGCAACACCATCCACAATGTCCCTGAATTTACGATTTTCCAATGCATTTTTGACCATATTCTTGCTAAGGACTTTGGCAATAGTATCATTCTCTGCATGAGGAAACATATTTCTCATTGTAGTAGATTGAGCATATATCCGTCTATGATATTGTCCACTTCCTTTGGCTAATTGGCCAATTGGTTTAACGGATCGGATGCGCCGACGTGCCTCTTTGGTTTTTAAAGTGGGCCCAATCTCCAAAGTTTTTGTGAGCTTCCTCTCTATGTTTCGATTCTCCTTCTCCAAGTCATTGACTTTAGACTGTAACTCCATATTCTGCACGTGTGTAGCATGCATAGCATCTTCAATGACAGACATTGCTTGTTGTAGGTTCTGGTTCTCTCTATCCTTCTCAGCCAATAATCTATCCTTTTTCATCAAAGACTGCATATTCCCTTGTAATCTTGTCTGCACATTTGTCAAGGTTTGATGAGCCCCTGCTAATCCTTGTGTGACAAGTCTGCATGTGTATCCATACAATCCTTCATTGCGTTCACAAGCAAACTTTACAAATGATGTAAGCCCTTCAAATTGTGGTGGCCTTCGAGTGAGTGGATCGGGTGGATAAATGCACCCATCAACCCAAAGGTCCACATTTTGTTTCCCTGCATTTCTTTCTTGTTGCATCCTGCATCTTATTGCATCATCTCTTTCCACAGTTCTTTTGAACATTGGTGCATATTCATCCTCCAATTGAAAGTGAATATCTCTCTTTCTCTTGGTATATCATGCACCTGCATTCTGCAAAAAAAAAAGTATGCAAATGTTAACTTGGATTAACATTCAAATCGCAGAACTACACCCCTTTGATTCACTATATCTGTGTTTTTTTTAAAACCCAGTTGGTTCTTGTCTCTTTCTCTTGCTTTCAGCCTTGATAGACCCTAATCAACCCCTAATCAGCCTGTAATCTTGGCTTTTAATCTACCTCTAATTAGCATCAAATCTTATCTTCTGTTCTATCCAAAATATTATCTCTCTCTCTCTCTCTCTCAACAAAAATTCATCAAGGAAACCCTAAACACATTCATACTGAAGCTTGGCTAGTGGAAAACAATAACATCATCTTATCTTCTACCCTAATTTACTATCTGTCACTCTATCACTTATTTTCTTTGTTCATCTCACACAGTCCTCTCTGTCCCCCCCTTCTCCCCTCCTCTCTCTCTCTCTCTCCCCCTCTCTCTCTCTCTCTATGAATTGATGCTTAAGGACTGAACAAAAACTGTGAAGAATAATAATATCACAAAGATTTAAAAAATAAAGATACCTCCATTATCACTGGATTGCTTGTAGTATTGACTGTTGAAGATGGAGATTTCTTACTACATATTTTTTAAGAGGAAGATGGCTTGTAGCAGGGTAGAGTGTGTTGTAGATAGAGATTCTTTGATTTCAACAAATGGTATCAAAACTACTCCTCAATGCTGCTTCAGAAGAACTCGTATGCAAGAAACCATATTCTGGAGGGAAAGAGAAGAATGCACAAAATTTGGGACAAAACTAGAGCTTTCTGAGGGAATGAAAAAATGCCCAGAAATAGGTATATACTTGTCCAAAAAAGATGAAAATTTACAAGGAAACTCTCGAGTCAAAAAGATGTCTCTGGGTAAAAAATAATCTTAAAATATGATGTGTACGTCATTTTATATCATTTTTTAACTTCCGCCCTTTTAAGAAGTGAGAATGAGAATGATTGAAAAGTCATGAGGGCACTAAAGAGGGCATTAAAGAGTCATGAGGGCATTAAAGAATGATTGGCTGCATTTTTAGAAAAAATAGAATTGTATTTTTTTAGTTATGAGGATTTTGAGAAAAAGTGACCTTATCCTGCAGTTTGGGAATAAAATAATAGGTGAAATATATTGAAAACACAAAAACGAGATTTGCTTGATTGTAGAAGATCTCTTTTTATAATATTATTTTGGAATCTCTTTTTAGAGAGAGAGAGGTGAGAGAAACCCCTTAAGGGGCAAAAAAGAGAGTCCATATTTCTCCTAATGCACACTTAAACGCGCATATAAACGCGCCACGTAAATATATAATCGCTCCCATGAATTGCTCCTTGTTGAATGGGGTGCTGGAGGATCTAGGATTCCACATCTACACAAGAAAAATCATATTACCCTGTGCAGATAAAACATATTACATACAACGTCTATACCTATGTCTCTGTGTGGGTCTATACTTGCGTCTCTGTGGGCGTTTGTCAGCGCATCTTTGTGGGCGTTTGTCAGCACGTCTATTTCGGTGTCTATAGCCGCGTCTACACTGTCATCTGGACGCGCTGACAGACGCGCACAGTCGCACCATTTCTTCTTAAACTTGCTTAAAAAACAAAGCTAAAAAACCTCCATAGATGATAAGATCGAGCATGTGAAGAGAGAGAAGAGAGAGAAGAGAGAGACAAACAAACATAGAAACCAAACAAGATTGAGAGAGAGAAGAAGAACTCACCTTCTTTGCTTGTTCCAACGGGTGGCGGTGGCTAGGTTGCAAGCTCCTTGTCCTCCTTCTCCCTTCCCTTGGTAAGTTGTTTCAATCTTGTTCTCTTCCTTCCTGTTTGGCTCTTCTTCTTTACTCTTTGGCTCTTCTTTCCTCCTTTCCTCTTTTTACTCTTATTTCCTTGCCTCATTGTCTTCATGAAGTGATAGATAGACACGAGTAGTGATGTTGAGCTCGAACTGCAGAAAACACGCAAAAAACACAGGAAAGCACAGGTTTAAAAAGAAAGCCACAACTTTTTTTAAATTTTTCTATACTTGCGTGGCGCGTCTGTCAACGTGTGTAATAGCGCGTGTATGGATTTAAGAAATCAATGTATGCATTTAGGGAATCAATTGACCTGTGTGGTGACATATATAATAGAGCTTGAGGATAAGAGATAACACATTGGCAAGTCAATTGGCACATATATATGTAGTGACTTACTAGACCATCCCACTTACAATTGCATATTATCCCACTTACGTATCAATAGGTGGATAAAGTACAAATTGTTTTTAACAAGAGAAAGATAATGCAATGAAGGTGTACACGAAAGAGATAGAGAAAGGCATATTATCCATCAATCAATCAAAGATATGTGAGCTATAAGTGCACCTTGACATGATTGGAATAGCTTGCATATGCACAAGCCAACTGATTTACATCAATCTACTCATGCTATGAATTGGCATGCATGGCTAGGTTAAGTGCACAACATTAAATGAGACATGTGAGTGTATTGATCAGTTCTATATATATATATATATATATATATATATATATTGCAAATGCACAAGTCAACCTTTGATTTATATATACATCTAATCATCATGCCCTATCCAATCACATTTGTATAGGGCATGATTGCATGTATATAGAGCATGAAATCACATATACGTAATTAGATTTGAATGATTGAATGTATATTTGTAATACTCAGAAAGAAGTAAAGTTGGTAATGTATATCATGTCCTATGCATGTATATGCCCTATACATGTATATCATGTCGTATATACATGTATATCATGTCCTAGCGTATGATCCAGGTGTAATTATGTCGTATATACATCCAATCATGCCCTATTCAAAAAAATACTAGTTGTTAAGAGGTTTGGTCATATTCAGGTAACCTCTTGCTTGCATGATATGTTTTAAACTACTCAGAATCTTGGAAAATTTAAAGAAAAGATAGGATTCTTTGCCACCCAAGCCTACCCTGCTTACTCTATTGTTGCCTAAGAGATTTTTGCAGGGGCTTCCCCTAATTATGAGGTCAACCTTTCCCACTGCATCCACAATCTCGGCCAACTTATCATCAGTAAGATCTCTAACATCATCCTCCATTTGAAATCGGCCTGTTTGGAAGGTTTTGTTCCACTAGCTGGCTATTATGTTTTTACATTTATCATTGATCTCCACAATAACAACAGCCTTCAAAATTATACCCAATTTGTGCAATGCCACTTCTTTCCCACCAAGGCTCGAGAATAAGGACAGAACTGTTAAACCTTGCGGATATAATTCTTTCAGTGGTAAAAGACTGTACGCAATAGTATTGACCTGAAATGAGTTGCCCAATGCATCATACCGATCTGAAAGGGTAGAGCAGCCTCAAGTGTGGTCACGATCATATCCAAGCACCAGCTCAATCTCATGGGGTTCAAGTGGAGCAGCTTGGCCTGGGCTAACCCAAACCAAGTTCCATATTTTGCATGCCAGGACAATCTCATGTTGAAGATAAGAAGGTATCTTGCTTTCTTTGTGGGAGGAAAATATTTTTCTGATCAATCCACATATAGTGCTAGGGGCACCTTGTGTGTTTATGCAATTCAGCTTCTCTCTCGGATCCCATGGGGGCCAATACTTCTTTGTTTTCGGAAGCACCTCAAAGATTGTCATGGGAGCAGGGGGAAGGATCAACCTTCTTCTGTAATATTCCTGCATATGAATCTCCTCTTAAGTTAGATAATAGCAAATTTTTTAAAGTTATCCCCTCCCTTCCCCAGCCGACGGTCGTGCTGGAGGAGAGGGAGGGGAGGCACGATGATTGTGCACCGTGCTGGAGCTCATGGAAGGCTTGATGCTCATGCATCAGGCCGCGTGGAGGGAGGGAGGTACCTCTCCCTCTACCTATAAAAACCATGGCTATTTCAGCAAGAAGGAAGGGGGCTGGACGAGAGGAGAGAGCCTTGAGGCTACTGATTGGGAATAGTCGTGACATTGCCGTAGGAAGGAGATAGGCCGGGACGCCGCCAGAAAGAGTGGTGGTGGTTGTGTGAAGGAAAGAGGAGGCTGCGATAGGCTAAAAGGACGCCGACTGCGTGAGGTGTTGTGGACCCTCATAAGAGAGGAGGAGGGTGCTGTGAAGCCGGGTGGTCGCCGCTTGCTCCAAAAGAGCCGCCGCTTGAGGCTCGATAGCCACCGCCAATCCGCCAGCTCCGTTGGGCCTGCCGTAGTCGCCTGTGGCTTAACAGCCACCGCCATCTCAAGAAAGGCTCCCCACACTCCACGTCAGGACCACCCCTCCCTCTTCCATGTGTTTATCAACTTTCCCCCTCCCACGTAGCTATTATCCTCCCCTTTTCCACGTGGACTTGCACACACCCCCCAGAAGCTTCTTAGAAGCTTCTAAGGGAGCTTCTCTAAGCCCCCTTCCTATTGGATCCACCACAATTCCATATTAGCCCCGATTTTTAAGGCCTTTTCCCATGGATTCCCCATAAAGGCCATTTTACCCCCCCGGGTTCCTTTTAAATACCTTTTCCATTGCAACACCCACAAGCCCCCTAGCCCAGGCTTTGAAGAGAAGAAGGGGAAGCCTACAAGCCCCCTTCCCACTAATCTCCTATAAGCCCATTCCTAGCCTCGGGATTTTGAAGAGAAGAAGAAGAAGCTTATAAAGCTCCCTTCCCGCAAGACCCATCGTAAGAGCCTTTCCGCAATTAGGCTTCAAAGCCCACAAGCCATCTGTAAACCCATTCCCAGCCACCCCGGTTTCTTCCTAAGAAGCTCATAAAGCCCCTTTTTCTGCAAGCACTGTTCATCTGAAGTCCCGCGAAGGAATCTCCTATGTACGATGGAGAAAGGCAAAGATCATAAGGCTGCATACCAAGGTGAGTAAATTGGTAGACCGCGAAGGCAAACCACAAGCCGAAATCATGCCTACGATGGCCCTAAAAAGTCACAAGGTGCGCCTGCGGGAAGATCTTCTCCTAGTATTTACGTGGATATTTCCCGGAGTCCACAAGTCCAGGTTTTATCTATTTGGATTCCACACAAAAGTATTGAATTATTCACGATAACTTCATGGATTAGGAAGCACCCATGCATGTTCAAATTCACCTAGTCAAGTTAAATGCAATTGGAAAATGAATTGGCTATTTGAAATTTTACTAGAATTAGCTCAAGATATGAAAATTGGTCATTGGTATGTTCAATGGAATGAATGAAAAGAACATAAGGTGTCTATGCATTTTTAGGACCTTATCAGTAAGTTTCCTTTTGTGCATTCAAAAGTGACGAGCCTAGGACAATTTTTGCCTCATTACAAGGTTGAAATTATTGAGGTACACCTTTTACTAGGCATGGAAAGATTAATGGCATGTCACATTTTTAGATGAATCTTCTTGGTAATGATTCATTAAGGAAGTCGTTATCACTCGTAGGAAATAGCAAAGCATGGAAATAATTCTAAGGGCTGCATTAAATAGGTTAACTCTAGCTTCAATTGGCATGAATCTCATTTAACTACGTGTAGTTAGGAAAGGATTGCATGTTGCACATTCATCGTACATAAGAATTTCATTCATCAAGAGATGTAGTTAGGGAAAGGTTGCATGGTTCATTTAAGCATGAAATCTTAAAAAGCTTTGAAAAAGAATTGTGAGCATGATTCGTGAATGCAAGTCCTAGTAGGATCAATGGAAGTTATGCCGAAATTTAACATGCCTTTTAGCCTTAACAAGAAAAGTTAGGGATTGTGAATCTAGTCGTACGTAGAAGCAATGAATCGTGTGCTTACGTGAATTGTGACAAAATGCAACTAGTTTTCCCCTTTTAGATCAAGTAAACATCTCTAGGAATGGTTCGTCCTTATCGCAAGACAAGTAAATTCGAATACCTAAATCACTTAAACCGAAAAGTATTCGCATAGGATGGTTCAATCGATACAATAAATACTCCAAGTGCTAACTAGGGTTTAGCACGTTAAGGCCTTGACATAGTTTCGCACTTGTTGCCAAGTCGAAACCCTCATACCCAAAGGTCCTACCCACATTCACAGAATGTAGGGACAATTGGACGGGTTTGCAAGAAACGATCTAGGGTTTCTACCCTAAGGATCACTCGTTCAAATGATGAAACTCGAATTGAGTTGGAACCCCTAGGACCAAACATTGTCGGTCTAGTGTAATTAGGAATAGGTTGGGTAAGAAGACACCCTAAACCCTACTTCGATGGGTGAAAAGATCCCATGGAATAGATGCGACACTTGTGCAACAAGTTGCAATGTTGCATGATCTTGTGATTTGATCAAAAGGGAATGGCCAAATTCCTCGGAATAAGATTGGCAGATTCTTACGCAAGTTTATCTTGCAAGAGGAGAATAATCGTCATGATATAGTACCTTTCTTGGCTAGAGTAACCAAGATACGAGGATTAGATATTTTCTTGGAAGCAAAAGACCAATTAGTAAATTGGAATAATTGCTAATAGAACTTAAGGTATTGGTTAAATTGGGATTAATAGGGTACGGTCCTAACCCAAGGATATAGGGTTAAGAAATAAACCCTTGGGGATCTTGCCAAGTCGCAATTGATCCTGGATCGAGTGCTGGATGCATTCGAAGAGAAAGATTTACTCTTTAGCCATTGGCCAAATAAAACGACCACTGGAATTGATTGTGCTTGTAACAGTTTAGAGAGCACTGTTTGCATTGTTTTCTCAAGGAACTAAAGGATGAAAAGATATCTAATTCTTCAGGTTGAAAGCCTGAAGGGAGAGGCAGCTTCAGTTACCCCCGACTGCTTGCCTAACCCTAACCAAGGGGGTTGTTGACCGCGCCGGGAACGTGGACCAAACTCGCCGTGAGAGGTCTTTCCGTTGAGCTCTACTTGGAGCAGGAGGACGCTTGGGTGCCAAGGGGGGCTCTGGCCGTAAATCCCTCGCCTTCCGGGTCCTGCACAAGAGGCTAACGTGACTCGGGATTGGATCTCGAGGCCCGCATACTAGTCTACGGGCGGAAGCTTAGAATAGTGATCCCTGGTGGATTACTGGATAGCCTTCGGGCGGATTATGGACAAGCCTACGGGCAGAACTCCTTGTATTTCAAAGATAATATGATGAAATGTATTTTTTAAAAAAAGAACTTACTTGATATTGTTTTTCTATGTCACGTGATAAGATTACGTGAAGGAACCAGTGCTTAACAGGATTAATTAAAGAAGCTGATTGTTATATGTCAAATTAATGTGTTAGATAATTACATAACTAAAACAAACCGAGGAAAGTACGGAGGATGGACCATCGGTCCGTCCTACGGTTGGGTGGTCCCGGTTAGCCGGGAACTTTTCTCAAAAATCTCAAAGAACAGAGAGATGATCATCAAAACGAATAATGAGAGCAATGACCTAGAGTTACGTCTTACCCAATTTATGCTGTTTTAGGGGAACGGAATGGGGCTATGCCTTATGGCAGAGAGGTTGAGCCTTGCATCCCTCTCGTTTCCCATTCTCCTTAAACCAAGTGCAGCGTGAATCCGCTTCGGACCTGGCGTTTCTGCGTAAAGTAGTTCGCTCCGGTCTGACGCTAGTTGCTGTTAGCTGATGACCAATCAGGAAAACCCTAATTCCGGTCGATCCTAAGTGGGAACGGCCAGGATACTTCTGCTACGTGGCAGACGCGGGAAGACCTAGATCGAAAAACCCTCAACATTCCATGGGAGTGCTGGGCGGAGTTTTCTAGACATCCTTTCCGATGGACTGCTAAGACGTGTCCTGGATGATACTAGCGGACACGTTACATATTCCATCTATTGGAAGGTTATAAACATAACCACCTCAGCCTAAAGCATGCTGAAAAATATCTAGAGTCTGTGAACTCTCGATCTATGCCATTAAAATGCCGTTTAATGGTCTCCCACTCTGAATTGGAAACGTTCTCAACATTTTCAAAATAGAAAAAGGGAGGGCCTTCCATCAAACTATTCAATGGTTTTGGCTTGTCTTTAAAAAGTCCAGGAATTCTAAACCCCATGCCCTTTTTGAACTTGATGGGTGGGATAGAACCTAGATGTGGACGTGATGTTTTTCCATTCATAGATTGAGTCTCGAGCCATAAAACACTCGAGTCTTCATTGGCACTTTTATCCAAGTCTAGAGTAGGAGTAATGCTGATATTTGTTTTAAGGCCCAAGTAAGTGTACCATAGCTTAAGGGCTCTTTCATCTACCCAGTATATTTTGCTACAGACACCTCATGAGGGTCCAGTATGTCTAGTTATTTGAACACCTCGTAAGGGTCTAGCATGTCTAGTTTGATCTTTTATCTTTTACGACTAGTGCACATTATTCAATGCACTTTGGTGTGAGGGTAAACATCTTTGAACTCAACGTAAAGATGAAAAGAGAAATACCCAAGATTGTGGTGTCCTTGCTCACTTCGAGGATGCCAATGGTACTTCGAGTAATTCTTAACTCTATTTTTTAAATTCAATGATTCAATGTGTATATTTCTTAATTCTATGGTTTTTATCATGCGCACACGTGCATGCTCAAGAATCAATTTCAAGTGGTTAAATAATTATTAAATTTGGTTTTTTAATTATGTGAATTGCAATTTTAGGTGGTTAAATAATTGTGCATCTATTGGCGCCTCTATATTAGCGTCTATTTGTATGGATATATAGACGCACAATTCGCATCTATTTACACGCACGTTTACACGCAGTTATAGACGCTATGATAGACGCACCCGACTTTGCGCGTCTAACATATGCGTCTATGCCTCATTTCTGTTGTAGTACGTGATGAGTTCCTCCTCGTAGAAATGGTGCCAAGTGGATGCCCGGTTATGACCTCAATGGTAGCCTACCTCTCTAGGAGTAGACATCCTACCAACGATATGATACTACAAAACAATTTGAACATACAACGTATTAAAACACACTAGATAATGAAGTGAAATAAATTACAAATTTTAATTTAAAAAAAGAAATCAAATAATACTTACAAAATCAGCCTCCCATGACTCCCTGCCACCCGATCCATAATGCGACAATCCCATGGTTGCCATCTGCATACGTCGCGTCTCTGCATGCTGACGACTTGTCATTTTCTCCGCTGCTCTCTTCTTGGCCTCTTTCCACTCCTTGTGGTGGCAATTGGGTGGTTGGCCATATCCAGGGCGCCCCTGCTCTTGTCTCCGCAATGACTCCTTGGCACGTGTCATAAGGTGAGACCTCTTGTTATGAAGCGCATCTCTCACCTTTGACCGTCCCCAATCATCTGAGAATCATGAATTCTCGGGATTAGGGTACCTTTTATATACTGCCCGCAGCACCTCTTGCCACACACCATTTTTTTGTGCTTGAAGGGAAGCATGCAATCTTTGTATGTGGCATGCACGACACTCCTCAAGTAGGCTATCACTTCCCTCCCCTCAAAGTCATGCAAGATACCACCAACATTAGTGATAGAGTAGTATATTTGTGGAGGCTCACCTCTCTCATTTTTCGGTGAGGATGATCGAGAGCCACCACCTAGGCAACCCCCACAAAGCCCTCGACCTCCTCGTCCTCCTGCACCACTCTTTCTCCTCCCTCGACATGCACTACCCTCTACCTCACTCGATACACGTGCTTCTACAGATGTACATGCTTCGGCCGATCCATGTACCTCATTTGATCCCTGTGTAGGCAAATATGTGATAGGTGTCCTAGACATCACACTAAAAACCTCATCTGCAGTGGGAGGGCGACCAAGATAATTTGTCATCTCCCCCATGAATTGCTCCTTGTTGAATGGGGTGCTGGAGGATTCAGGATTTCACATCTACACAAGAAAAATCATATTACCCTGTGTAGATAAAACATATTACATACATCGTCTATACCTGCGTCTCTGTGCGCGTCTATACCTGCGTCTCTCTGGGCGTCTGTCAGCGTGTGTATCATCGCGTGTATACTGCAGAGCACACGCGCTCTAAGACGCACCCTCAGAGAAACATTTTTCGCGTCTATATCTGCATCTACACTGAGATATAGACGCGCTATCAGACGCGCTCGGTCGGCTGATTTTAGGCCGACGACCGCCATTGATGATTTACAAAATGCAATACATAATGGAATCACAAATCCTAAATACACAGACAGAGCAGAGAGAGGAAGAGAGAAACACAGAGAGAGAGAGAGAGAGAGAGAGAGAGAGAGACTCACCTTGGGTGTTTAGTGTGGCAGGTGGTGGTGCTTCTTTCTTCTCCTTCTTCCTCTCCTTGGTAAGTTACCCTCCCTTGATACTTGTTTGCTTGCTTGCTGCTTCTTCTTATTCTCCTCCCTCTTGTTCTCTCTTTCTTCCTCTCCTTGGCTTTCCTTTTTTCCTTCTTGTGTGTTTGAAATGAAAGAAGAGGTGAGTCATGAGGAGGAGAGGCATGAAGAGACTAGGTGAGGCATGAAGAGACTGCATGTCGGCTAAACGCAAGCTTCAGAACCGCAAAAAACGCAGGAAAGGAAAGGCGTAGTTTGAAAAGAAATGATTTAAGTATGATTTGAATTTTGATGTGTGCGTCTACTTTTGCGTGTATATGCACGTCTATTGTTCAGGTAGACGCGAGTATAGACGCGAACATAGACGCAAAAATAGACGCAGAATGAGAGAGGGAGAGGGAGAGGGGGAGGGGGAGAGAAGAAAACATAATAGGGAAATGCGAGAGAGAGAGGGAGGGAGAAGAAATGAGAGAAGGAGAGGAAGAGAGCCAAAGGAAATGAGAGAGGAAGAGGAGAGAGAAAAAAAAGAGAGAATGAGAGGAGAGAGAAAAAGAGATAAGATGTTACACATAATAGGCAAATAGAGCAAGAGAGGGTATGGCCCCTGCACGATATCCACATCTGTGCACGACATCAATCACAACTGGCCCCTGCAGCATGAGGCGTCCTCTGTGCCCTACTGCAAAACACAAACCAGATTGCCATCAAGACGATTGTTGCATGCACACAATCGCTTCCTTGCGGAAGTACTTTCATGAGTGGTTTCAAGTTATTTCTAGCAGAACAAGCTCCTTACAAAGGTTAATCCAAATCGAAGGCTCTTCCTCAAGGCCTTTCAATTGAGTCTCTCATCGTCGACTACCTCAAGAAAGTATCACAATTTATCTTCCATTACCTGAGGGACAAGTATGGTGGGCAATTGATGATGAAGGATATTCAATGGTGTCTTTCCGCGCCAGCAATATGGGCAGAAGCTGCCAAGCAAAAGATGAGAAAATGTGGTCAGGAAGCTGGTATGGTCAAGGGAGTGTTAAGCAGAACATGCTCAGAGGATGCTAGCCCTCATTTATTAAGAGTAGTTCTGGAGCCAAAGGCTGCATCTTTGCATTGTCTCCAAAATGCTAGATTTCTATCCATCAGAGAAGGAGAAAAGTTTGTTGTGGTTGATGTGGGCGGAGCCACTATTGATTTGCTGGTGGGTGAGGATTTGCAAAAATCTGAGGCTGATGCTGCAGCGTTAGATGCGACCTTATTGTGGCTTCAAAACTAATGAATGATCTGCATTTTAATAATTATCCTTGGACCTAATGCCAGACCGGTTGTCGAGATTTCTTTAGTATATTTAGGGTAAAAGAGCCAATAAAGTGATACTTAACATTAATAAGGCAATAGCTCACTTGTGAAATGGTCTTGGTCCAAGTTGCTTATATTGTTAGCCCATGCCAGTACCCAAAAAGTGTCACCTAATTGATAGTTGTCTTTTTATAGACTCCTCTACCCTGTAGTGTTCTGACTTTGCATTGTAAGCCTTGTGTATTCCAACCTCCCTCCTTGTGTATTCCAACCTCCCATGCCAATGAGAGAGGGAGAGAAGAGAGAAAAAGGAATGAGAGAGGGCAAGGAAGGGAGAGGAATGAGAGAGAGAGAGGAGAGAGAAAAAGAGAGGGAGAGGAGAGAAAAAAGGAAATGAGAGAGGGAGAGGAGAGAGAAAAAGGAATGAGAGAGAGAGGAGAGAGAAAAAGGAATGAGAGAGGGCAAGGGAGGGAGAGGAATGAGAGAGAGAGGAGAGAGAAAGAGAGAGAGAGGGAGAGGAATGAGAGGGAGAAGAGAGAGAAAAGGAAATAAGAGAGAGAGAGGAGAGAGAAAAAGAGAGAGCGATGAGATAATTTGCTTATTGATTCAATGTGTATTCCTAATTGTATGGTTTTTATTATGCACACACGTGCATACTCAAGAATCAATAGTCAATTTTAAAGCTAAATTGAATTTTCCATAATAAAAAGGAAGTATCTTTTATTATCTTCAAGTACGTAGAGAAATTACGAGATACATATTGCAATGCTTGCTACTAATTGTAAGGTTTCTATCGCTTGCCGCTAATTACTTATATCAGGCTTGTCAACTGGAGGAACTGCCATTCATTAGAGAGCAATGAAAAAGTAATTATTAACTCCATTTCTTTAATTCAATGATTCAATGTGTATTCTTAATTCTATGGTTTTTATCATGTGCACATGTGCATGCTCAAGAATCAATTTCAGGTGGTTAAATAATTATTAACTTTGGTTTTTTAATTATGTGAATTACTAATTTTAGGTGGTTAAATAATTGTGTGTCTGCTGGCGCATCTATATTAGCGTCTATTTGCGCGGATATATAGACGCAAAATTCGCGTCTATTTAGACGCACGTTTACACGCACTTATAGACGCTGTGATAGACGCGCCCGACTTTGCGCGTCTAACATGCACGTCTATGCCTCGTTTCTGTTGTAGTGTTGGAGATTTGTAATCGCTTTTGTTTGGGGTGAGGTTGATCTAAAGTAGTTATGTTGTCTCTCATCATGCAAATATGTTGTCTCTCATCACAACCTTACACATCCTCCTCGTTGTCACTTTTGCAATGTAGTATGTTGTGTCTCATCAAAACCTTACACTTCCTCCTCATTAACACTTTTGAAATGTAGTATTGCTGCAAATAATGTCATATTGCTAATATGCTAGTAACCAAGTATCTTCAATTTATCAATCTCAACAAAGAAGAAAGAAGAGGTGGCTTGATGTCATTCTCCCCACCATGGTAAGAAGTATACTAGAACTTCTCTTGATTGGATAGAATATTACCGTCATGGGAGTGGTTTCATAGTGATGGCAATAGACACAAGCTCCACTTGTTACATTCTTATTTTGTAACAAAGGCAACTATCCAAAGGTTTATTTCCTTTTAGTTTTGTAGATGATAAAAATGCCATATTCCAACATGATTCTTCCAACTATTATGAGATCGAATGGTCACACGTAATTGTAGTAACATGCCATGACAAAACAGACTGATACAAAGGAGGAAACAATGGTCAATGATAGAACTAAAACAATCATAGAAGGTGATTTGGTGATGCTCTAGCAATGGCTAAGAGAGCAAACAACAAAAATTGATGATATATAAGTGCGATTTCACAACCTCATAGCATTAGGTGATGACAGTTTGCTGACTATAGCTTTACAATCAATGCTAATGCTGATTTAAATCTTATACAATTAGCAAATTTTTTAGAAGGGGTTTGTAAGAGAGTTTGGCCCATGTAGTTTCATTTGTTTCTAATGTTTGGTGATGCATGAGCATATTTTTCCTAACTTTCATGGTAGATAAATTTTTTTGATAGATGCCCTTGACAAGAAAGATAAAGATTGTAGAGATGTCTACCAAAAATGCAATTTGACGCATTAACACTAAAGCATTTACAATTTCTAATCTTGAATTTCTACTTTTAAGTAGAGAGAACATATTTTTTTCTAACCCCTTCAAGGATTACAATACATTTTGATTTGAATTTCTGATAATAGTGATTTATGCCAAGTGCAATTATTTTGAAATTTTCACATAAAATTTATCTTGAGCATTTTTGAAACATTCATTTCTAGCATTAATATTGCTGATAAGAAATCTACTCACACAAAATTGACTAATGATTGTGTGCATCATAGATGTGGTTGTCGAAACATGAAAGAACTCTAATGACTTTTATATCTTGTAAATCATGGCTCATGAGTAAATTAAAGGGTCACATTCATGGCATCTACACCCACACCCCCCCCCCCCTCTTCAATCTCACTTTCTTGGAGGCTCTATTGAACACATGTGAACTAATGGGATCTAATGACTTAGCTAGTTTAAGGAGATTAGTGAAATAAGGATGCACCTATTCTCTTCACCATAGTTGGTGATCCACTACTTTAAAAATGGTGGATATCAAAGTGTAGAGAGGAGTAGTCTATGGTCTTCCTCTACTAATAACCCCCAAATGTGCACCTAGCTTTTTGTTGATGATAGCTCAAATCTGATTTTGGCTTATATGGCTAATTTGGGGTTGATAGCTAAAAGTAGTATGTAGTTTTGTGGTGTAAAAAGTAGTAAGATTAAGACATATATTCTCTATCTAGGTTTGGAAGATACCTGTGATTGGATTTCTCAGTTGGGCTATAAGATAATCAAGGCAAGGGAAGTTTTTTGGTATTTAGAGGGCCCTCTAGTAGATAAGATACTCTCACCATAATGTTTTTAATAGTAGTAACCCCATTCTCAAAGGTGCAATGGAAAAGAAATGAGAAGTTACTGCAAAGATTTTTGTGAAGCCTTCGACCCAAGTGGTAGGTAGAATTTAATTGTTGGAAAGTGATGACCACAATAAGGAATTGTGGAGGATTAGGGTTAGAGAAATATGAGGAGAGATCAAGTTAGAAGCCAAAAGGTTAATCTTCAAATTGCTTTACAAGCTCAGTGAGGAAAACCACACGCTATCATGATTAAACACATGCTAGGGAAGGCAAATATTTTGTGGAAAATGGACATCACTTACCCATAAGGCAAATTTACATAGGAAAAATTAGACAAAACGTTCATGGGTGAAAATGGACAACACTTACCTAGGAGGATAGTGCTTGCTAATGGGAAAATCTAGCTCCCAATATCCATCACGACACAAATGTTCATTGACTGATTGAGATAAGCTATGTCCAAGCTTCAATGAAAATTTGCAAAGGAGAGTTATATGAGAGGCAAAGTGTTACTACAAAGTTTCTAGATGTTTCTCCAACATTATGGTGTGAATATCCACCATCACCCAAGACCTCAAATGGCAATAAGGGACTAGTGAGATGGTTAGATATCTAGAACCGTGAAATGTAGGGAGTACTTGAGTTGGAGGAAATAACATGTAATTTTTAGCTAGATAAAGAAGAGAGGGAGTGCTTGATTGCACTTCTCTAAATCAAGAAGGCAAAGTGCAGGTCACTAGACACGAAGGTTGCTCTAGAAGACATGTGGTGCTCTCTTATCAATACACGGGGAAAATCAATATGCAAAATTAGGAAGAAATAGGACTTACAGAATAGAAGGGACACATGGCTGCCCACATCAAAGAATCATGGAAGACATGTTACCCTTACACCATTTTTGACACTTCAAGAAGAAAACTACTAAGAACTTGAAAGGTAACACCAAGTCAAGTGTTGAACTTAATGCTTTGGAAAGTATTTGCTAGAAAGATACCTACTAAGGTTAAGATTTCCAAATTCTAGAATATCAATGATTGATGACTCCTTTGTATTGTACATAGTGAGATAGTCACCCATCACTTTTGGCACTATTGGAGGCATGGAGATGGTGGAAAATAGTGAGAGAATGAACCCATCTTATTGGGAAAATTACTACCACTAGGAGATACACATAGCTTTGTTTGGTTGATAAAGGATCCCTAGATGACGAGTCCTTAAAGATTTGGAAAGTAGTAATGGCCATTGTTCTAAAAATCATTTGGACCATGAGAAACAAGGTTTTGATAAAGAAGAAAAATAACTTTCCAATAGATATTATGTTTAAAAATATAAAGCAATGCTCTGGCTCTACTTATGAGGGCACTTAGAAAAAACAACCAAGTCTTCAAAGTTTCCTTCAAAAACATATCTAAGAATTGAAGCATTCTAGCTTAGCTACATCACCCAATTTTATGTTTGTACATACTCAATATAAATTCTATTTCATAGTAAAAATAACAAACTATACAACTCCATCTTTGTCTAATATCTGTTAACTCACTATAATTAAGGAAGCTAAGAAGTCTTTTACAGTAACTCTTATTAAGAACTAAAGTAGACAGTTTACTCAATCAAAATATTTTCTATAATACAAAAATCAAATTCAACTAAGTAATAGAAATAAATAACTTGCAACTAATCCTCATTAGAAGCTCACTGACAATTCAATGTCATTGAGTCCATGTCAAAGACAACAAATTGTCCCCTCCTATCAATCAAACTATCATGTCTATTAGTGTTTATATGTATTGAGCTACTCAAATGTTGACTAACATTTAGTTATCTATTAGTCATATGTCACCTTCACATGGCTTGTTGCACCATTGAAATAAACTTTTCAAGGAGTAAGGAGGATAAAATCTCAAATTAGCAAAGCAAAAAAAAGAAGCATTGTTGCCCTAGATGGGCATGACATAAACAAAATAGAGCCACATTTAGCATAGGATTGAGTAACTATCTTGAGGCCACCCATTTTTATAATATGGGGGCCATTTTTGGTGAGTTTCTAACATTCAATGCAAGGAAAACAAGTCCATAGTTCCATCTAGATATGACCTTTTAACTAGGAGTAGAGAGGGCATGTGTGTGTGCATGCATCTATTCAATGCAAGGAAAACAAGTCCATAGTTCCATCTAGATATGACCTTTTAACTAGGAGTAGAGAGGGCATGTGTGTATATGTGTGTACTTGGGGTAGATGGCACTTCGACATCTTCATATGGTTGATTCCACCTTTAACAATTTTTTAATTTTGTTTGTAAGCTAGATCTTAAATACCTAGCTAGACCAATGCTGGAATTTCCTATATTCTCCTATATAGAGAGTTTTGAAAGAATGTACGTAGTTCTCCATATGTACATATAATTCCCTACTATTAGAAGTGGGGAATGACGTTCTTATATTCTCTTATGTACGGAATTTTGAGAGAACATAGGATTTCACTAGAGTGATCTATACTTCCCTATTATTGGAAGTGGAAAATCACATTCTCATATTATCTTATATATGGAATTTTAAATGAATGTAGGTAATTCTCTTTTTTGATGTGTAATTTCCTACTAGTAGATGTGGGAAATTTGATTTCCTAGTTATATGTAGGAAACACATGGATATATTTATAGGAAATCTCAATGAATTTCCTACATTTAAAAAAAATCTTATATAGGGAATGATTAAAAGTTCCTTGTGAATCATGGCTTCGGGTTACGAAAGCCATAAGTAAGTTAAAATATAGTGTACATGTTATCACATGTTTAGTTTAATAACTAAGTAACCTCATGGAGAGATGATAGTCTCTTTTTGGTGATATAAGTGGACCCTTTCCACTTGAGTATTTTCTTCTTGTGTTGTAGATGGAAAGAAGTACCTAATCAACATTTGACCTATCGCTTGAGATAATATTCTTAACAAACTATGTCTCACCTTCTTCTAAGAAAGATTAGTGAATGCATTAAAAGATTAAGTATTTTTTTATGATTCATTTTGGTGAAATAGGCCATGTAATTGCATTATATGCATTTATATACATGTTTGGATAAAGAGATTCTTGATGTACTAAATGTAAAGTCAAAACTTGCAGATGTATGTGAAATCATGTGGCATGAAGTCAACTCATGCTAGAGAGAGAGAGAGAGAGAGAGAGAGAGAGAGAGAGAGAGATGCAACATGTGATCCATGGGATACAAAGCTTTAGATGAGGAAAACCAAAAAAAATCAACAAGAAGGTGGCGAGAGGAAAATGAGGATCAAGCTTTGGGTGCACTAGTTATAAACATCATGTAAACCCATTTCTATTGCAAAGGGACAATGTGTACATTAGTACAAGTTGCAAGCATGTTTTACCTTTCTAAAAGTGTTCTAGTGACTCAACTTTTCTAAAGTTGCTTAAGCGATTCACCCTAACCATTTGGGATAATAGAAAATTGATTCATGATCTGGTGATACATGTGTTAATGTTTACTATTTTATGTTGTTCCATCTTAGAAGGAAAGGTGCAAGGATGTGGGACCATGAGGAGTTGAAGAGGAAGAAGAACACGAAAAAGAATAAACACAACCCCCACCAAGTTTCTGCTCTCCACTATTGCAAAGGTGAAATTTCAAAGAAATGATATTTTTTGCAATAGAAAATACATAGTTCATATTTGTGGTATTGTTTTTAACTTGTGTGCTAAGGAATAACTCCACCCAAATGAGTTGAGAATTGCATAGGTAAGCGAATAATAAAGAAGACCACACATTTGACACTTTAGACATTGATTTAGGATGAATTTCCTCATTCGTTATGGGAAAGGATCGAGAACCATTAATATAAGCATGCCCTTATTGCCAATGGTACTAACTAGACACGTTCATATATTTAATAGTTAAAATGGCTCCAGCGAAGCAACAACAAATATAAGGGTAACCTAGGGAAGGTTGCGAAGGTTCGCTAGCATAAGGCAGGCCCAAAAGCTCATTTACAAGGTTGATATTCCAAGTTCCGCTACATTGTAAACCTGGATGCTTATAATAAGAACAGGTTGAAATTATTGGAACTCGTAAAAACTCGTGGCAAACCTTTATACAAAATTAAGCAAATCTAGTCTGTTTGGAGTAACCGCACAAGGACTAAAAAGGTGCGCTGGATATTGCTAATCAAGCTGGTAAGTAGTATTTTCAACACGTGCAAAGCGCATGCTCATCAAAGTCATGCACATCGTCACTGATCAGTTTCAATGGCATTTGCAGCAGAGCATTCAGTCTTCAGGCCACACAGGGATCTTCTGTATAAAGCGTACGGATTGCTCAATACTGTTTCCACATATAATTTCCTGAGGCGAGAACACATTCAGATCAGTACGAGTTAAGCTGTTCCCAGTAGAAATATGACATCTATCGGTAGTTGTAACCTAAACTGACCGAGACGATTATATTCTAGTGTTATCGTAGTCAGTAATAACCTGGCATCAATATGATCGGCTGGTCTTTCGTGCTGAGTGCGACTTGGGACAGTTTTGAATAGACGGACGGCCTGTGCTAGCAAATGGGCAAGGTCAGTACTAATAAGTGAAGGGGAAGGGGGTCGGGAGAGAGAGAGAGAGACAGAGTGTGTGTGTTTGTGTGACAGAGAACTTATAAGTATACCTTGACATAGTTATTTGTATCGACAGTAAACCTGTGATACATGCCTTCGGGTAGCACGATAAGATCGCCTTTCTGAACGCGGAACCGGATCCATTTCTCGTCGTAATCGCGGATATCCCAGTACCCTGATCATCATTATCATCATATGAGCACGCAAGGCTAATACAGCGAGCTGCAACTTGACTCTACAGCACTGAGATTATAAAAGGTGAAATAAGGTTGAACAGGTGCCCCTGCACGTGGATGGAGTCCTTACGTGACCAAGAGCCATATTTGAAAGGTGATTATAAGATTATTATAACGGAAAGTCACGCACCGGTCCCTTCCAGCACCAGCCTGCTTTCCTCAACGGGATGAAGGTGCTCCGTGAAGAAGTGCTGGATCATCCCCTCAAAATCGTCCACCAGGCCAGGACCAACAGTTGCAACATCCTGCAGCGATAGAAACACTAACATAATTAATTACACCCGCGGTAATTCATTGAGATTAATTAGGTCATGCTCAACGATAACGTTAAGATCGATTACGTCCACAATATCCTGTGTGCAGGATTAACTGGGTATGATCTTCCGACATAGTGTGTAGGTCGGCCGTGACGAAATCCTTCGATATTAAATATATAGCAAGTTCCATATGACCGTCATTACCCAATAATTGTAGCCACGCTCTTTTTTTATGGCTTCCAGAAGCTCATCATTCTCCCAGTTGTCGGCGTCCAAGCTCCAAGTACTGACGCCGAGTCCTGTGTATATGTCAATCTCCAGCTATGAGATCATTAATGAAATAAGAAAATCAGAGGCAATAATATAAATTAGAAGTCTGATAAATTAGGAGGTAAGATCGAGGTATATTGGACGTGAAGTTCGCGGGTGAGTTGACGGACCGAACACATGCTCGCGGGGCACAGGCTGATCGGGGGAATGGCGATGCGGAAGTCGAGGATTTTGATGGAAGGCCACAGGATCGGTGGAATCGTCCAGGTACCATGCCTCCACCTTGCTATACGGAACTTTGTCCATGGTTGCTGGCTTTTTGCGCACGGGGGGGAGGGGAGCACGGCAAGAGAGATCGAGAGAGAGAAGCTTCAACACTAACGCAGCTAGTTAAAACTCTGGAACGATATGCTGCTGCTGGCAGCTATTTATAATAATCAGTAGAAGACCCACTGTCCATAGATCAGCAATCTCGTCTTTCCCTTTTCCTCAGCTTTTGGTTTCGAGCTCTCCTTCTCTCGCTTCTTCTTGGCTCTCTCGCACACGCTCTCTCTGCTGGCGTAGTAAGTACAATAGGCCTTGTGCTGTCTTTGCGCGTCATGTGTCGTTGTTTATCATACGATAGCCTCGTGCGAAATCCTTGTATCGGACCGAGAACCCGCGTGATTGCCATGTGCCAGTCCACTCTCTATGTCAAATCTACGCACCACTTAGGGCACCTCCGGCCCCCACCCCTCGTAAAAGCTACAAGAAAATGGCAATGCCAAAAGAGTGTTCCACCCATAACAAACCTTCGAGGATTTAGTGCTTTTCTAAGATGGCCTTCAAACTCACTATGGTCATTAAAGTAGTTGTAGTATGACCAAAGAAAAATGGAATATATTGATGTAATTATACAACTCTCTACCTAAGATTAGAAGGGGCTTCAAACTATGTCAATAGAGCTTAATGGAAACATCAAATAAGCTACAAAGGTAAACAAGTTCAAGCCATTGTTTAAACTCATATTGTAGCATTATCCTCTCCCAATGCAACATGTATATTACCTAGTTTGATTTAATGACAACTATCGACATTGCACTTTCATTTGGGTGGGATCAAATGTATGCTTTCCATCAAAATTGGAATAGCTTCTAAGGGAGGGTATTGGTACATTCATACTAAATTACTATTATGTGTGTGTGGAGCAATAAAATAGGAGAAGATATTGTGACCTACTGTATGAGGAAGTCAACACGAGAACTACCCATGTTTGTATCCTATAGTGTATACAAGAAGATAAAGAGAATGAAGCCATGAAGAATGAGAAAGAAGAAGAAAACTATGGAGTTGTCCATCTTGCCCATTCAAACTCTGATATTGGATTTTCAATCTCATTGTTTGGTATCAAAGCATGATCAATGTAGTTGGGACATGGGACATTAGGAGTAAACATGAACCACAAAATTATTTTGATTCAGTTTCCAAGGTTAAAAGAGGTGCAAATCAAGAAATAATGTCTCCAATCTAAGTAAAATATGTATTTAGATTCACAAAGGTGCTAAAGCTCAATTTGACAACTTTCACAGCCTTCATTGGAAGTGTGTTCACACAAGAGAATGAAAGCATAGATCTAAGATTTATTTACATAGTCTTATTATGCAAAAATACACTTAATGCGTTCAATACACCCATATATTCCATAGGATACCATAAATTTTATATTTTTACTTTTCTTTTCTATGAAAAGCATTCATTTGTACAAAATAATTTTTTGAATGAAACAATATTTCAAATGAAAGAATTAATTTGTACAAAAGATATACTTCCTTATATATACCAAAGCTTTCAAGTGGTAATTCAATCATACAAAAGAACTCTACATTACCATTACTTTTTTGTTGTTAAATTTAACTCTACATTTATATTTATTTTCATTATTAAATTTTTTAACTATACTTAAAAATGAATACTCAATTACACTATTAAAAGAAAATCAATAATAAATAGATAACAAGTAATATAAATGACCACACTAGATAGTAGTAACATCTTAGGGATCTTAAGGTGATAGAAAACGTCTTAGATTGGTGCATTGCAAAGGTTTTCACAAATCATGTTTTAGCACTCTAGTAATGTGTCCACTTGTTCGTTCGCAGGACACGACTTAGTAGCTCATCGGGAAGAGAGTCTAGAAAGCTTTGCTCGGCACTCCCATGGAATGTTACGGGGTTTGCGATCTAGGTCTTCTCGAGTCTCTCATGTAGCGGAAGTATTCCAGCCGTTCCCACTTAGGACCGACTTGAATTAGGGTTTTCCTAATGGTCAAATTCCTAAAACAGTAGCTAGCGTCGAACCCCAGGCGAACTACTTTACGCAAAAACGTTAGGGTCGAAGAAGATTCATGCTGCACTTGGTTCAAGGAGTATAAAAAATGAGAGGGATGTAAAGCTTGACATCTCTCCCCATAAGGGATAGTCCCATTCCATTCCCCTAAAACAGCATAAATCGAGTTCTAGTAACCTAGATTCTAGGTCAATGTTCCTTGCTGTTCAGTTCCTTCGAGAGAAGTTTCCTACTATCTATTTCATTTGAGAAAAGTTTCCGGCCAACCGGGACCACCCATCCGTAGGACAGACCCATGGCCACATCCATCGCACTTTTCTCAAGGTTGTTTTAGTTGTCTAATTACCTACCACATTTAGTTGGACACACAAAAATAGCTTCCTTAATTAGCCAATTAGACACCAGTTTGTTCACATAATCTTAACACTTGACATAGAAAAACAGTGTCCACTAAGTTTCTTTTCAATAGTTGATCTTATTTATCTTTGGAAAATATCATATAATCTAGCCCGTAGGCTAATCCATAATCCAGCCGAAGCCAATCCATAATCCGCCCAAAAGCTATCCAGCAATCCATTGGGATTACTAATCTAAGATTCTACCTCTAGACTAGTATGTGGGCCTCGAGATCCAATCCGGAGTCGTGTTGGCCCCTTGTGCAGGGTCTGGAAGCTAAGGGATTTACGACTAGAGCCCCCCTAGCACCCAAGCGTCCTCCTCCTCCAAGTAGCGCCCAACGAAGAGACCTCTCTTGGCAGGTTCGGTCCACGTTTCCAATGCGGCTAACAACCCCCTTGGTTAGGGTCAGGCAGACAGACGGGGGTAACTGATGCTGCCTCTCCCTTCAAGCCTTCAACCTGAAGCATTAATTATCTTTCCATCTTTAGTTCCTTGAGCAAACAATGCAAACAGTGCTCCTAAACTATTACAAGCACAATCAATCCAGTGGTCGTTTATTTGGCCAACTGCTAAGCAGTGAATTCTTCTCTCTGAATGCATCCAGCATTCGATACGAGATCAATCGCGACTTGGCAAGATCCCCAAGGGTTTGTTTGTTTACCCTTTTTGTCCTTGGGTTAGGGTCATACCCTGTCAACCCAAATTAACCAACACCTTAGGTTTCTTTAAGTTAAGACAGTGAAGCCTGGCGACCATGTTGCTCTAACTTGATTGATCCTTGCTTGTTAGGCAAAACATAACTTCTTGGCAAATTAGCCCAAGAAAGGTGATGTAGCAGGATGACTACCCATCCTCTTGGAAGTTAGACTTGCACTAGAACCTGCCAACCTCATTCCAACGAATGGTAATTCTATCTTGTGATTTAAACCACAAGGCCATACGACGTTGCAACCTGTTGCACACGTGTCGCACCTTACTCATGGGATCATTTCACCCAATTGAACTGCGTTTCGTGGTCAAGGTATTAGTTTTAGACAAAATTCAGGGCTTAGGGTGTCTTTTTACCCAACCCAACTCCAATTGTACGTGGTCCTAGGGTTTCCAAACTCAATCTGAGTTTTAACATTAGGTCGGTCGATCCTTAGGGTAGAAACCCTAGATCATTGTCTGCATGGGCATCCAATTGGCCCAAACATTATGTGAATGTGGGTAGGACCTTTGGGTTCGAGGGTTTTGACTTGGCGTCCAAGTACGATACTAGGTTGCATTCCTGACATGCCAAGCCCTAGCTAGTACTTGAGGTGTTTATCGTACCAACTAGTTATGCCTATACGAATCCCTTGCAGTTATAATAATACAAGTGATTTAGCTAGATTTATCTACTTGTCTTGCGACAAGGACGATCCTTTCCTAGAGATGCTAAACTTGTTCTAAAGGTGTAAATAGTTGCAACATGTGATTCATTACTTTTAGGCAGCTAAAAGGTTTTGCAATAACTACTTCTTTCCTTGGTAAAGTCATGACGAATGACAATTTGGAGATTATCTTGAATAGAACCTACAAGATTCACATCAATGAACTATGCCTACAACCTCTCATTTCATGCAATGGGATTTCATGCTTTGATAAGCCATGCAATCTTTTCTAAATGCAACTCAATGAAATGAAATTTACACATGATGAATATGTAACATGCGACCCTTAGATACAACATCGTAAATGAAGTTCATGCAAGACTAAGATTAGTGTTGACTTAATCCATTTCCAAGCATCTTTTGCATGTAACTTACAAGTCCATGGTTCCATTCCCATGCGGAAAAGGAAACATGCTACTAAGCTCGTAAGATGGATATGTAATTTACATTCATAACATTGGAAATGCAAATAACCCAATTGCATGTCATGCATTAATTCTAATAAACCGTTTAAGTAGGCAATTTTTCCCAAATGCATTTTAACTAGGCTAGGTGAATTAGAAGCATGCATAAGTGCTTCCTTTCCATGAAAGTTATCGTGATTAATGTATTTATTATACATGGGATTCAAATCATAAAACCTGGGCTTTTGGATCCGTGGGGATGTCCACGTGTATGTTGGAGGAAGAACCTCCCGCGGGTGCGCCTTGCATCTTCTTGGGAGCCATCATAGTGTGATTATGGACTCCGTGAATTCCTTCTAGCCTTTACTCTCGCTCTCCGAGACTGCCTGTAGGTCCATACCTTCTCCCTTGCGTAGGAATCGGAGATTTACGAGCCCAGTTTTTAAAACCGGGGAGGGCACGTAAAAACAAGGCTTAAGGAAGCCCTTGTCGAAGCTTCAAAGGAAGCTTCTATGCTTCTGAGTTAGAAGCTTACGTGGAAGAGGGAGGGGTAATGGCAGGTTAACGTCGAGGGGGGTGATCAGGACGATGGCGGCAGTGGTATGGCAGTGGCGTGGTGGACTGGGCGTGGCAGGGCAACGTTGCCAAGCAGCACGGTGGCAGCGTTCCCCAGCAGCACGACAACATTCGACCTCCCCTCCACCTCCGTTGTCCACAGGGGCGGTTCATATAGCCTTAGGGGGGGAGGGGTAACCACCACGTGGGCGATGCATACCTCTCCCTCCTCAAGCTCCCACACACCTCACTTACCCTTCTCATACTCCCTCTCCTCCAGCCATGCATTGGCTAGGGGAAGAGATAATTAGAGAAAAATTTGCCTAAATTTCATCATTATCCAATTGCCCCTTCAAAAAGGGTGTTCTCCCGTGGCTTTGCGATCTTAAACCCTGGCCTCAATTGCACAATGCGGATGGGCTCATTGTTGTGCGTGCGAGGTAAGGATTTAGCCGCCAATATTTAGGATGTGGGAGGTAACCTTGCACAAGTTTTTGTGCGGCCGTGCGGTGATCAAAGCTCCTTAATATTTCGAGCAGAAATATTACATTCCCTCCCCCTTGGAGGAATCGAGATGTCCTCATCTCGAGAAGAACAAGGGTAATTGTTGGTTGAGAGTGCTTTCATCCATCCAAGTGGCATCCTCCTCCGGATAATCTTTCCACTAGACGAGGCATTCTCTCAAGGTTCTGGATCTCAGTTGTCTCTTCCTAACATCTAAGATCCTGTCAGGCCGTAGCTCAAGGACTCCTCGGCTAGGCATTATAACTTCTTGGTCATCAAGTACATGGCTAGGATTAGATACATACTTCTTCAGTAGGCTGATATGGAATACATTATGAACCTTTAGGTTCTCAGGGAGTTGTAGTCTATAAGCATTGGATCCTAGGCACTTGAGGATCTTGTAGTGTCCACAATACCTTGGACTTAGCTTCTTGCATTCTCCTAAGGATAGGAAACTCTTCTTTGGGCGTACGCAAATGAAGACCATGTTTCCTTCAGCGAAGGTTCTATCTTGACGTTTGAAATCCGGATATGCCTTCTGTCTATCCTTGGCAGCTTGGATGTGCTGTCTTATTGACTTCATTTGGTCGTCCATATCTTCTAGCATTTGCTTTGAAGCTTCAACTCTTAGGGTTGGATCCGAGAAGTTTAAAGGACTTCTACAAGCATGCCCATACAATGCTTGAAAAGGGGTCATCCGAATGCTTTGTTGATAAGAAGTATTGTAGGCAAACTCAGTTTGGGGATGGTAAGCTGTACTAAAATAGAGTTGAGTTCCAATGGCTTCAAAGATAGCTCTCCAGAAGTGTGATGTGAAGAGAGAATCACGATCACTAATGATTCTTCAGGGCAACCAATGCAGTTTAAATATCTCCTTGATAAATAACCTTGTAATGTCAGAGGCTTTATAGTTTGTATTAACAAGAATAAGATGTGCAACCTTGGTGAGCATATCCACCACAACCATAATGGAGTTGTATCCTCCCTGAACTTGGGGTAGGCCAACAGCAAAGTCCATACTGATGAATTCCCATTTCATTTGGGGAGTATCAAGTGGTTGCAACTTTCCTGGCATTTTGACATGTTCAGCCTTAATACTTTGACAAGACAAACACTCAGTGACTTATTTGAGAACGTCACCTTTAAGCCTCTCCCAATAGTATCTCTCGTGACTACATTGAGAGTCTTGGCATAGCCAGGACGTCCTGAAAAAGGGGAATCATGAGCTTCCCAAAGTATCTTTTTCCTGAGTGACTAGCTTGCCAGTATACATAATCTCATTCTATAGTAGAAAAGTCCACTATTGATAGAGAATTCCTGATACTCACTACAACAAAAAGGTCTCATAGACACACATTTAGACGCGATTTTTGAATATAGAGAAATTCTTACAGGCATGTCTATCCGCCTGTCTATTTGCGCGTTTACCATTTCGCGTCTATAATCTCATGTATCAACTAATTTACACACACAAATAGACGCACAATAGATGCACATATACACATGCATATAGACACGCTGGTAGACGCACTTTTACAAGCACTGATAGACGCGAACGGAAAACAAAAAATGTCATTTAAAAAAAAGATATTTAATTTCTTTTTTAAATTTGAATTATGAAGCGCGTGTAGTCTGCATTATAAACGCGCGTATAAACACGAATTATCTGCAATTTAGACGCGCTGATAAGCGCGCAAAACAGAACTGGACAAAAAAACCAGAGAGCATCCACATGCTCTCTGGTTTTTTTTTTTCCCCTTCCATACATCAAATTGTGTATTTGGAAAAAAGACAATGTATCTTACGGGCACGAGAACTGAAAATAAAAGTCCATGTATTCATTATATATCAAAAGCATTTACAAGGGAAGTTTAAGTGATTGCGACCTAAAGCGTGGCCGCAAGTAGTAGGCTCAAAGAGATATCATGCATATACAAGAAAAGAAGGCCTCATGAGGAGGTATGGTGCTCCTCTACGAATCTGAAGAGGAAACATCTTCGCTAGTACCACCATGGCTACTAGCGTCGCTATCCCCCTCCTCGCTATGCTCAACATCTGGGTTCACCTACACACACAAAAGATCAGGGTTGCTTACATAGATAAGGTGGAGAAAAAGTTATAATTAGCTATACTTTTAATAGGAAAGTAAGAAAAACATACCTCCTCTGGCTGTCGAATCCTCATGGCCCAGTTGTATTAGTCCTCAGTGTGATGAGACCCTCCTCATAAAAGTGAAGCCATGTCGTTGTGCGGTTATGGTCTTGATGCTAACCTACTTCTCTAGGATTAGGTGTCCTACCAACGATGGTAGTCTGCAAAACATTTAGAGATATACAAACAATTATGAGTCACAATATATTAGACTAAAATATATAAAGAATTAAAAGAAATATAAATTTAAAAAAACTAAAAATCAAAATATACTTACAAACTCTGCCTCCCACGACTCTCTGCCGCCCGATCCGTAATGCGACGATCCCATTGTTTCCATTTGGATCCATCGCGCCTCTACGTGTTGGCGACTCTTCACTTTCTCAGCTGCTTTCTTCTTGACTTTCTTCCACTCTATGCAGTGGCACATAAGTGGTTGGCTATAGGCTCCATGCCCCTCCTCCAGCCTCCGCAATGAGTCCTTGGACCGTGTCATGAGGTGGGATCTTTTGTTGTGAAGCATATCCCTCACTTTTGTACGTCCCCAATCATCCGAGAATTGCTGACCCTCAGGATTTGGGTACCTCCTATGGACTGCCCTCAACACCTCCTGCCACAAGCTCCTTTTCTGATTTTTAAAGGCAATGAAACAATCTTTATACGTTGCATGCACAACGCTCCTCATGTACTCCATTATATCCCTTCTCTCATCATCATGAAAGATGCCACCAGCATCTGTAACTCTATAGTACTGGTGTACAACCTCCTCTACATGATCTACTGGTGAGGGTGATCGCTCACCACCTCTTAGGCAACCCCCACACAAGCCTCGTCCTCCCCCTCGACTCTCCCTCCTCCCTCTCTGTCGACTACCCTTTGTCTCGCTCGACGCACGAGCTTTTGCAGATGCACGTGCTTCTGTAGATGCTTGTGCTTCAGCCGATGCACATGGAGCACGTGGAGTACCTGCATATGGAGTACCTGTATGTGGAGTACATGCATGTCGTGTCTGGGAAGTAGTGCCAGGCAAAGATGCCAGAGGCATCCCAGACATGACACTGAACACCTCGTCCGCTGTGGAAGAGTGGCCAAGGTGTCTGGTCATCTCTCCAATGAAGTCTTTCCTACTAGGAAAATCTCCAAAAAATGCATTGACCCCCCTACCAAAGGAGGCCAATGTATCATTCATGCGATCCACATCCGGGTCATTGCTAGATGAACCAGGATACGACATCTGCAAAAAAAACACAGGAAAATGCAAATTTATTTGCATACAAAAAATCATATATTATCTGTATTTTCAAAGAGCTTTCTTTAGACATTGAGCATAACACTTAAGTGCTAATGCTTCTCTTAAACAAGAAAACTGATAAATACAAACATGAGATTGGTCACATTCATCATTGCAAAAATATATTGTTTACTATCACAACTGGGAGACCGGGCGTATGTATCCCCGTGTCTAAATTGCAGGTTAGACGCGCCCTCAGATGCGCTCCAGTGTGAACCTTCTGTCCAGCGCGTCTATCTACGCATCTAAGATGTAGCACAGACGCGCTGTCAGACGCACATCCCAGGTCAATGCGCGTGTATAATCGTGTGTAGACTGTAGGTCAACCTTCTGTGTAGCGTGTGTATCATCGCGTGTACACTGCAGAGCACACGTGCTAGCACACGCCCTCAGACGCTCTGAGAGGAAACATTTTTTGCGTCTATGTCTGCATCTACTCTGAGATGTAGAAACGCTATCAGATGCGCTCGGTCGGCCGATTTTAGGCCGACGACCATCATTGATGATTTACAAAATGTAATATATAATGGAATCACAAATCCTAAATACACAGACAGAGCAGAGAGAGGAAGAGAGAAACAAAGAGAGAGAGAGAGAGAGAGAGAGAGAGAAAGAGAGACTCACTTTGGGTGTTTGGTGTGGCAGGTGGTGGTGCTTCTTCCTTCTCCTTCTTCCTCTCCTTGGTAAGTTACCCTCCCTTGATGCTTGCTTGCTTACTTGCTGCTTCTTCTTGTTCTCTCTTTCTTCCTCTCCTTGGCTTTCCTTTTTCCCTTATTGTGTGTTTGAAATGAAAGAAGAGGTGAGTCATGAGGAGGTGAGACATGAAGAGACTGCATGTCAGCTAAACTCAAGCTTTAGAACTGCAAAAAATACAGGAAAGGAAAGGCGTAGTTTGAAAAGAAATGATTTAAGTATGGTTTCAATTTTGACGTGTGCGTCTATTTTCGCATGTATATGTGCGTCTATTGTTCAGATAGACGCGACTATAGATGCGAAGATAGACGCGGAAATAGATGCCAATATAGACGCGTAGGTAAACACGGATGTAGACGCGCATTTGGGCTTTATCATAATTTTTTGTTTTTAAGATAATTTTTAATAGTGAATTCTTATTATAAGTTTTAATGTATTTATGATGATTTTTGTGTATTTAAAATTGAGATCTTATGTAAACATATGAATGACAAATATTTTGATGTTGTCGTGAATTAGGTTTAATCATGTCGATGTCGTCATCACCTAGTGTGATGCAAGCTGATGAGTCAATGAGCACATCCTCAAGTGAGGATATAACATTGCGTCTTCATAATTGAGATGCATGGCTACCACAAAAAATTAAATGCATGTGTGATCATTGTCGAGGGTGTATTTTTCGAGCACATCGAATTGCAATGTCACACCTCAGCTTATACGGAGAATGGGACCGAGAAAAATCACCAGTATTCATTGTTTTTTTTACCACTAAGATTGCATGTCTATGTTACGGGAATTATATATCAACGTACATGAAACTCCCTTTTGTGGTTGAGCAGGATGTGGTGCCACATCCTCAAATGCTCCCTCCCGGGCGTCGAGAGGCTCCAAAACGTCGATGCGAGGCAGAGTCTTCAAGAAGAGTAGAGACTGACGACCATGATAGTAGCCCTCATGAAATGCCCCATCAAGTCGTAGAGGATGAGATTTTAGACAACATGGTACACCATCTATTTTCGCAACCGGTTCAGGGAGAAGGTCACTCTACGAAGCTAAATGATCCACTATATGTCACATTATCTACTCCGTTGTGGTTGAGCAGGATGTGGTGCCACATCCTCAAATGCTCCCTCCCGGGCATCGAGAGGCTCCAAAACGTCGATGCGAGGAGGTAGAGTCTTCAAGAAGAGTAGAGACTGACGACCATGATAGTAGCTCTCATGAAATGCCCCATCAAGTCGTAGAGGATGAGATTTTGGACAACATGGTACACCATCTATTTTCGCAACCGGTTCAGGGAGAAGGTCACTCTACGAAGCCAGATGATCCACTATATGTCGCATTATCTACTCCGTTGTATGAAGGTTGTACGTACTCCGTTCTTCGTGCATCCCTCGAGATACTTAACTTACAAACAATTTATGGATGGAGTAATGTTAGTTTGGATGCGTTATTGAAGTAGGTATCAATTCAGTTTGGCTTATGAATCATAATATTAATTGTTCTATTTTGAAATCAGACAGAAATATATGTTGGTGGTTTTTTAACTCACTTTTAAAAATATATGTAGGTTATTATCACAAATGCTTCCAAAAGGAAACAAATTGCCAACTAAGAGAGAGCAAGCAAGACATTACTTGACATCTCTGGGAGGCCTCGATTATGTCAAGATCCATGCATGTGTTAATGATTGTGTATTATTTTGTGGGATTCATGAGTTCGCACGAGAGTGTCCTGTTTGTGGTGAATCAAGATACAAAGTGGAGATGAAGTCAATGGATGTGCCTCGTAAAGTTTTGCGATATTTTTTTATTGTTCCACGTATAAAACTTATGTTCAAGTATAAGTCTATCGAAAAGCTCATGTCATGGCATGCTAGTCATTGTTCAAGTGATGGAAAATGGAGGATCCCTGCAGACACACCGGCATGGCAACATATAAATAATTTGTAGCCCATTTTCAAAGAAGAGCCAAGAAATTTGAGATTTGGTTTAGGTATGGATGGAATCAATCCATTTGGCATCAAAAGCACATCATACAGTGTATGGCCAGTGGTATTAGTGAACTATAATATTCATCCATCCATGGCAATTAAAAAGGGACATGTGATGTTGTCCCTTCTGATTCCTGGAAAGCACAATGTAAAAAACATGGACATTTACTTAGAGCCTTTGATTGAAGAGTTAGAAATGTTATGGGAAGGTATTGAGGTGCAAGATACAAGTGCATCTGCATCCTCTAGAGATTTCACATTGAAGGCCATGTTGTTGTGGACCATACACGACTTTCCAGGATACGGAGAGTGTTCAGGTACATGTATATAACTCTATACTTGAAATTCAAGACTTGAATCAATTGCATTTTATTAATTCACTTGTTTTTTCAGGTTTAACCATGTTAGGATATCATGCATGTCCTATTTGCGGTCCCTCTCTAGTTTCCTCTAGGCCGGCACATTTAAAGAAGGTTATCTATGACAATCATCATCGATTTCTTCCTATTGACCATCCCAAATATGTTCTCCCTACTAATGGAATGACTCCACCCTCCACTCGGCATGAGTCGGTAAGAAGTACATTTCTCTCGATTGACTTTAAAGTATTTAGCATGATGAATTGTTTACATAATATATTGTTTGTTTGTTAGGTTCTCTATATTTTTTCGTCTTCCGTACTGGACTGAACTCAAGATCAATCACCTATTGGACCCCATGCACATACTCAAAAATGTTGTGTCTACATTATGGGATCACTTGATAGGGGCTCATGATTCAGTTAATGTAAGGGAGGATTTACGTAACATTGGTCGCATGAGACGAGCCTGGCCACGCATTGGACCCAGAGGAAAGATTGAGCTACCCCATGCACCTTGGATGTTGTCAAAGAACGAGGAAAAAATAGTGAAGGAACAAATATATAGCTTTTGAACACCCACAGGATGTATGAGATGTCTCAAGGAAGCCTTCATAAAGAAAAAGAAAAGAGGTGTGGAGCAACTATCTGGTTTGAAGTCCCACGATTGGCACAAAATGATTCAAGTAAGGGTATCTCTAACCATGAATATAGTAATTAGTGGAGTAACTATGTGTAAACTTTGGGGTATGATGACTTTTTCCTCAACTAATCATTTGATCTATGAATATTGTTTACATTCAGTTCGTACTTCCTACTAGCATATTCCATTGTGTACCCAAAGATGTACGTGATATCATTTACAAGATGGGAGAGCTTGTGAGGTGTGTATACATTGTATTTTTTCATTATATATCTTTGAATTTCTACAAAAAAATAAACAATTCTCAAATACATCTTGACAGATATGTGAGCTCGAAGGAAATTGATCCAAACACATTGCAAGATGCTCGAGTATTATCTGTTGAGGTGGTTTGTTTGGTGGAGGAAATTTTTCCTCAATCCATTTTGACTACTCATTTACATTTACTCGTATATTTGATTGATGAGATCGCACTTTGTGGGGCAGTTCATGTAAGGTGGATGTTTTTTCTTGAGCGCTTCATGAAAACCTTGAAAAGATTTTGTGAGGCAAAAAGCACGGCCTGAGGGAAGCATGACTGAGGGTTGGTTAGTGCAATCATTCCTTGTTTATATCTCTAAATATCTTCCTGAAGTGGATCCCTCTCAACCACGACTATGGAAAGATGATGAAGACTTGAGGATGACCTCTATAGTACCTCAAGGAAAAGGAATGAGTAAAGTGCTAACAAAAGAAGAACTTCGTAAGTTAAATAGTTTTTGTGTGCTCAATAGTGATGTAATGAGCAAATGGATGACACTATATAATGAAGCAAGGGCAAGAAGAAAAAGCAAAAGACAAGAATTTCGCACTAGGTATGGACGTAATGTCTCATTTCCAGATCATCTAAATGCGCTCCCACATCATATTGATATAGATTGGTTACATGAGAAAATGGAGAGAATGGAAAAAGAGGAGGAAATTAATATATCTCAAGAAGAGTGGGAATACGCACGATGTTGCTTATCAAAGGTGAGACATACTATCAATTAATTTGTTTCTATAAGTTTTATTTTATATAAATAATTGACATGTTTGATCTTTTATCTTTTACTACTAGTGCACATTATTCAATGCACTTTGGTGTGAGGGTAAACATCTTCGAACTCAACATATAGATGAAAAGAGAAATACCCAAGATTGTGATGTCCTTGCTCACTTTGAGGATGCCAATGGTACCATGGAAGGTTATTGTGGCTTGATCCAAGATATTCTGAACCTTGACTTCAGACGATTCTTTATATATGTACTGGATGTGAAGTGGTTTAAAGAAGTGGTAACAAATGGTGAGCATTGCACAATCAGACGTCATCCAAGTGGCTTTGTAATCATTGACTCTACAAAATTTCACCAAAACAAGAATGACACATTAGTACTACCTCAACAATGCGAGCAGGTATATATGCAAAGGCTAAATTTTTTATATGTATACATGTGATACATATACACAATATAATAAGTACTTAAGTTTTTTGCTTTTGTTTTTCAAATACAGGTTGTGTATCATCCAATGGTAAACAATCACCGATGGTGGTATGTCATCCCTATATCTAATCGTTCAAAACCAATATATGGTAATATTACCGACATGGAGATAGCAGATAACAATCCAACAATTAATGATGATGTGCATGATGACACCATAATGGATGATATGCGTGATATAGTACAAGATGAACCTCGCGAGGATGTTCAAGGAAACGTAGAAGAAGACAATAATGTGATTGTCGATGATATTGATAAAGTTATTGAGCAATATAGCAACACATCTGATAGTGGGATAGACTTATTTGTTTCGTTGCCTCTTGGTAACATAGACCTATAAGTAGATAGTTTAGCAAGGGCTGATCTCATTGAAGATGAGATGGATCATTCACTGTAACATACTTAATTTGCTTATTGATTCAATGTGTATTCTTAATTCTATGCTTTTTATCATGCGCACACGTGCATACTCAAGAATCAATAGTCAATTTTAAAGCTAAATTGAATTTTTCATAATAAAAAGGAATTATCTTTTATCATGTTCAAGTACGTAGAGAAATTACGAGATACATATTGCAATGCTTGCTACTAATTGTAAGGTTTCTGTCGCTTGCCACTAATTACGTATATCAGGCTTGTCAATTGGAGGAACTGCCATTCATTAGAGAGCAATGAAAAAGTAATTATTAACTCTATTTTTTTCATTCAATGATTCAATGTGTATTCTTAATTCTATGGTTTTTATCATGTGCACATGTGCATGCTCAAGAATCAATTTCAGTTGGTTAAATAATTATTAACTTTGGCTTTTTAATTATGTGAATTGCTAATTTTAGGTGGTTAAATAATTGTGCATCTGTTGGCGCGTCTATATTAGCGTCTATTTGCGCAGATATATAGATGCAAAATTTGCATCTATTTACACGCACGTTTATACGCACTTATAGACGCTCTGATAGACGCGCCCGACTTTGCGTGTCTAACATGCGCGTCTATGTCTCATTTCTATTGTAGTAACTTAGCATGTAGCTTCGGGTCTTGATCCTTGATAGGGATCTCCCTTAGCATCTTCTGATAGGTTGGATCATGGCATGCTTTTTCTCTAGCTAGCTCAAGTATTGGGTTGTTTGGCATGGATACCTTTGTGGCCAGAGATCTAGTTGTTGATGGATTTTGCAAGATTAGAGAATTTAGGAATTCCTTGCGACTAAGTGCATCGGCAACTACATTCTCCTTTCCAAGCTGGTATTTGATTCCAAAATCATACTCCTCTAGCACTTCAATCCATCGACGTTGCCTTATGTTGAGTTCATTTTGGGTAAAGATCCACTTGAGACTTTTATGATCCGTCACTAGGGTAAACGTGTTACCTAGCAAGTAGTGTCTCCAAAGCTTGAGAGCATGGATGACAGCTAACAGCTCTAGATCATGGGTAGCATAACTCTTCTCATGGCTCTTCAGTTTCCTTGAAGAGTATGCTACAGGGTGACCTTCTTGCGTAAGCACACATCCTAAGGTAAGTGTGCTTGCATCAGTTATCACTTCAAACTCTTTACTAAGGTCTAAAAGTTTGAGGATAGGTGTTGATACCAAACTTTTCTTTAATCTATCAAAGCTAGATTGTTCGGCGATTGACCAGGCAATCGATTTTTGCTTCTTCAGTAGATTCGTCAAGGCGCTGCAATCAAAGCATAGTTTTTTATAAAGATCCTATACCATCCTGTCAATCCAAAAAAACTGTGTATTTCTTTGACAGTTGTTGGTATTGGCCATTTCAGAATATCTCTGACCTAAGACGGATCCTTTGAGATCCCTTTCGCTGATACGATGAATCCTAGATACTCAATCTGTCGCTTGAAGAATGCACACTTCTTTATTTTGGCATAAAGCTTGTGTGCCCTCATTGTCTCAAGGACAATGCGAAGCTGGGGTTCATGATCTTCGTCCTGTTTGGAGTAGACTAAGGTATCTTCGAAGAAGACGAGTACGAAGTCATCAAGATATGGCCTAAAGATATCCTGCATTAACCTATTGAAGGTGGAAAGTGCATTCGTTAGCCCGAATGACATGACTAGGAACTCAAAGTGTCCATATCTTGTGTTGAATGCCGTCTTTGGGATATCTTCTTCCTTGATCCTTATCTGATAGTATCCAGACTTAAGATCAATCTTGGAGAAGATCTTCGCACTTGAAGACGGTCAAGAAGTTCATCTATTCTTGGGATAGGATACTTAATGGTTGATTGATATAGGAAGACAGTCAAGAAGATCTTCGCACCTTGAATACGGTCAAGAAGTTCTTAATGGTTGATTGATTCAACCCTGTGTAATCAATACACATCCAAAGCATTCCATCTTTCTTTTTCTGGAACAGCACTTGAGCTCCCCATGGTGAACTGCTAGGACGGATGTAGCCGTGATCTAACAGTTGCTTAAGTTGCTCCTTCAGCTCAATTGCTTCTAGGATGGACATTCTATAAGGCCTCTTTGCAATTGGTGCAACTCCCAGCACTAGCTTGATTTCATGATCAACTTTCCTTTGAGGCAGAAGTTCTGTCAGCTCTTCAGGAAATACATCTGTGTACTTCTTTAGCCATGAAGGTTCTTTACTAGACTCCTGATTCTAATTTAGCTTATTGAGCTTAATAAAATAGACAGGTAGTCCCTTTCTAACTCCCTTTATAATCTGAGATGCTTTGGCCAATTGAATTTTTGGCTTTCTAGCCTCTCCTTGAGTTGTGACCAATTCCCCTTCAGAATCTCGAAAGGAAACTTGACCCTTTCCACAATGAATGTGGGAATCATTAGGTTTAAGCCAATCCATTCTGAGCAAACACTCATGGATACCTAGGTTCATGACCCTGAATCTGACCGAAGTCGACCTTCCTCCCAGAAAGAGTTCCACCTTAGTAGTTTGCCTGGTACTGCACTACTTCATACAAAGCACTTGCAAACAAAAAGAATGTACACTGAAATCATAAAACTGATACATGAAATAAATACATGATCGCATAAAATGCAATTGGTACAATCATGAAAGGATATCACTAATACATAGAAAATGTCTACATAGATCAGGCAACTAAAAACTAAAGGTGTGTGAGCTCCAAGGATCCAAGGGCGAGCTATAAATCCTCGTCCCCCAAAAGCTCGTCCCGTCGCAAAGAAGCATCGAACGGATTCTACAGAAAAAGAAACAACATATCAATCCACCATACACTAATGCATTCAAATATCTCATGGTAACTACGGACAAGAAAGATGAGTGACTTACAGGGCCGCCGCGTCTATACAATTGGTCGATCAATGCATTGAAACCGTGCCTCTTTGCATATCGAGTCTCAAGGCCTTGCGGATCGCAATTTGTAATGGAGTGCTACAAAGAAAACAAAATGCTAACTGTTAGAAACATGATTGCCAGTACAAAGAATATTTCAAAAAAACAAACAAGCAAAACATAAGAGAAACTTACAAAGTCCTCCAAATATGTCATGTGGCCGCCACTCCCAAGATGATGGACTACTCCGACCTCGAGTCGTGCCCCTGCTGCCTCGTGCTGCTGCTGACTCCAACGTCCAGGCGAATCTGTAGCCTCCTCCCTCAGTCGGCGCCAGTCGTCTGCATCTAACTACTCGGGCTTTGTAGTCCCACTCTTGATTGCCTTGCGTGTGTCAGATCGCCTATGTGACATGTATGCACGTATGCAATCCATCATCCAACTCGTAGACAATCTATCTATTGCGGCTGGCACCGGAAACTCCTCGTGTAAGGATGCTACTATGTAGTCCTTGCTCCCCTCCGGTATGTTCTTCCAATGATCCAGGACGTTGTGCCGAAAAACTTGTTGGCACAACTCTCTCATGCGAGCCATCACCCTCCTCCCCTCATCATTCATGATGATGGCTCTTGACCTACTATCAACCGGGTATCCATAACCCCTAGGAGTCTATCTAAGATGGGTCCTCTCCCATCTCCGTCCACACTCCTGGGCATATCTAGGAGACCCCTCTACATCCGGTGTACCGATGGGGGTAACCTCTCTTGGAGTGGCACTCAAAGGGGTGCCACCTGCTGACGGCTGCGCAAAAGCCGAAGTAACTGGAGTAAACGTCCCCACAGGTGTGACAAATCGTGGAGGTGACGCAGCTCCAGCTGAACGACGAGAAGGAGACACCACATCTGTGTCTCCATAGCAGCACCCCCTGATCCCAATGCAGTCCCTCCCTCTAGCCCAAGTCGTGAGCGTCGAGATCGTCTCCTCGAAGCTAAAGCATCTGATCGCGCTGAAGCAGATCTAGCAGAGCGCCCTGACGAAGAACGAGACAGCTCCTGGTCTGCCATCTCTCTGAATCTCGCGAGCTGGTCTGGAGACATGCGTGCCATCATGTCCTGAAACTCCTCATTGCTCATCCCTCAACTCATCCTAAAAATGTCACCTGCATAGTTAAAAAATGGTGTTAGAATAATCAATTTAAACTATACAAAGCAAAGTAATATAAATTATTTTTAAAAAATCCCTCTTAAAATGCATATCTTATGTACCTTTATGGAAGATCTAAACAACGAATTGAGTAATGCAATCCTCCAAGAATGAAGTATTCTATGGTCCCATGTTAATCTCCTGGCACAACTCTGCATATACTGAAAGGTCGATAGACATGTCACCATAAAAGAACGAGTCTGCCTCATTCTCAAAAAATTCTTGGACTACTGTATTTCCATCATTGTTAGCCGATGCGGGCTCCAAGCTTGCGGTGGCCTCCACCCCTTGTAATATCGACCCCTCTATTTGCATATTATCTTCATCTATGCCTAGAACATCACTTTGATCATATACTCTCGCACTTCGAGGAGTTGAAGGTATAATATACCACCATCGAGGTTGTCAGGGGTCTAGATAGAAGATTACCTATTCACAAACACGTGCAAAGCGAGTTCAAACGATTGTGACATAAACCATGTCGTATTATAATTAGCAAGCAAATAACTCTATGCACTTGTTCACAATGGGCCGGCAACACAAAGGTGTCGTGCAAATCCGTCCATTTTTTTTTGGAATCTATTTCGAGAAATCCAGATAGACCTCGTCGAACTGTTGCTCCAGCTCCTCCACGTACCACTTTGAACCACTGCACATCGAATAGTATCATGGAGAAGCTACGGTAATCCACCGTAATAATACTTTGCAAGTTTCCAAAATACTCCATCTCATCCATAACCGTGTTCAAATCCGTTGCTCGTCGCCGGCTCTCTTGCTCAAACCTTGCCATGACACCACAGTCCATTGTGGAACACATTTTGTCAATACGCTCCATGCGAAAATGCCGTCCGCACGACCACGCTGCACTATATATTTTGTACTGTACATTGAAACACTCAAATTAGATGTCGCATATAAAATTTAGATACGATATATTCTAAACCCCTCATCACCTTTGGACTACATCCCCTCAAGAACTCCCACTCCTCCATTGAGACCTCTGTCCCTTCACTGGATGTTGCGGTCAAGGCTCCATGTAACCATCGTGTTGACATAAACCGCGGCATCTCCTCCATGCCTTCGGGATATCGAATCGGTCGATGACGCGTACTGCGTCGGAATTCAGCTCGCGCTTCCTCTCGATCTTGCTTGCAATGTGGTACTTGGCGAGCCACGTCTCCATGGAGGCATGGTGCAACATACAAAAGCGATTCACCTTCTCTTCCATTGAGGCATCCATTCTTTTTTCTACCCCATTTTCAACCACCACATCTCCAGTCAGTCTATCATCGTCCTTCAGCATCCATAGCATTTCATTGTCTGGTTCCACCGTTGGTAGCCATTGTGAGATATGCACTAACGCCTTTGACACCAACAAACCTTCCGCCATGCTACCTTCTGGACGAGCTCGTTGTCGCACAAAGCCTTTCAGGGTTTTCATGAAGTGCTCCAGGAAGAACATCCATCGCGTATGGACAGGTCCAGCAATCTCCACTTCATCCACAAGATGCACAAGAAGGTGAACTTGTATCATAAGCATGCTAGTAGGCAGGTATTTCTCAAAGAGACAGACCGTCTCCACTACTCCCCGCCTTGCGGATTCAATAGAGGACGTCTTAATCTCTTTCTGTGAGATCCATTGCACCAAAGTCGACAACTTGTAAATGGCCCCACGAATTTCTGGAGTAAGGCATCCTGCGATCGCGATCAGTAGGACAAACTGTCACAAATGAGAAAGCATTATGAATAATGGCCACTTTTCAAATTGCAAAATGCCCACGCTAATTACAATCCATTCTGTTCACAAACCTGACATATCTTATGCCAATCATGGGATTTTAGTCCCGACAATTGGTCATCTTTAGAAAATGCGGACCTGAGAGAACGCATCATACCCGTCGGAGTGCGGATAGACTTGATTACTTGCTTCACAATGCGCTCTTCTTTGGTGGAAAAAACCCAAGGAGCGCAAGGAAGCTGTACTCCCCCTTCAGGACTCGACTGCGGCCAAAGCGCCTCCATCTTACCTACCTCCAAATCCATTCGTGACCCTATAGTGTCTCTCTTTCCTATGATGTGGTCCCATAGCAAGCTGCCCACATTCTTGAAAATATGCATGGGATCCAACAAGTGGTTGACCTGTAAGTGGGTCCAATATGGCAACTCGTAGAAAACTGAGAACCGTCGCATTCCATTTGGATGTGATTCCGTGTTTACTATTTTCAGCTCATACCAGCTTGTAGCATTCATACGTGTTGGAGATCGTCCGAGAAGACCTTCCCTGAGTTCATGATCCTCCGGCAAGAAAGCGGCGTGTCCTTGATATACCATCTTCTTTATGGTTCGTGACCTTCGGGAGGCGAACTGTGGCCCACACAATGGACATGCATGATAACCTAAGGTAACCAGACCTGTAAGGCGATCCACGACCTAGTGAATACTTGATTGAATGAAATAAAATATAGATATTACCAGCGAGAACGGAGGTCTACTCACCTGAGCACTCTCCCAATCCCGAAAAGTCATGCATCGTCCACATGAAAATGGCTCGAATATTGGCTGAATGCTGACCATCGCGCCTGCTCATATCTTGCACAGTGACCTCCTCCTCCCACAAAATCTTAAGCTCATCGACTAATGGACGAAGATATACGTCCATATTTTTTACTTTGTAGCGGCCCGGGACGAGCAAGCTAAGGATGAGATGTCCTTTCTTCGTAGAAAGCCATGGAGGGATGTTGTAGTTGACAAGCACTATAGGCCACACACTGTAAGAAGTCGAGCGCAGACCGAATGGGTTCACACCATCCATGGCGAGACCGAGCCGAAGATTCCTTGGCTCTCGCGCAAAGCCTGGGAAGGTAGAGTCAATGTGGCTCCATGCGCGCGAATCCGCTGATATTTGTTGAACTCCATCCGTGGACCTATTCTGCACATGCCACGTTGTCAAGCTTGCCATGCCAGACATGCGAAACATGTGGTTTATGCAGGGGATGAGTGGAAAGTGTCTGAGAACGTTTTGAGAGATGGTTTGCCCTTGCAAGTCCTGTCGATACCTGTGAGCACCACAATTTGGACACGTCTCCATAGTCTCGTATTCATCTCGAAACAGTATGCAGTCGTTGATACATGCATGGATGTTATTGTAGTCCATGCCAAGCTTCCGTAAAACATGTCGTGCATCATTACGAGGCTCAAACATGGTATTTGCAGGTGGTAATATATGATATTTTAATAACTTGAAAAAAATCATAAAACACCTTGAAAAAGCACAAATGTTTGCAATAATACTGTAAAAAATAATAATCAATGAAGCCTATGTGCAAGGTACGTGAATAACTCAGTCACACTCGTATCGCTCCAACCGTATTTTGCTTGCACACTTAAGAGTGCAAGCAATGTCTTCAACCGAGATACTCAGCACCCATCATATAATGGTATGGATGCTTCCTCTCTAAGTGGGTCAGATGTCTCAATATCCATGGGAATCAATGCATCGATCATTGCCTCCATCTCAGGCTCCAAGATTATAGGTAGGTCGGGAAGGTTGTCTGTCTCCTTTGGCATTGACGGTATAGATGGGCCTTGCAAGTGGTGGATTGGCTCCTACAATCTATCCATCGCATGTCGACGAACTCTTCTAATTGGCCGCAAAGGGTGCACTCCCCCTTGGGTCGAGACATCACCCCCCTGGATAGAAAATTTGCCAACAAGACCCAATCTTATTGTGTATGGTTTTCAATTAGCTTGCGAATACAATGCATGATTGATATTAACTTCAAATTACTGTTTGTTGAAGATTCGCAATCGCCTGATCAATGATCTCAGATTGAAACTCGCCAAAATCGTCGTACGTGTTATATAGACAATCGACGTTTTTGTCTAATTGCCAACTTGCATTGAGAGCAAGGACATGGGACATGATGATTAAGATATGTCTCACGATCTTGAACAATAAGACCTTCTTCGTTTTCCATCTTATCTACATTACAGCAAACGAGGCTTAAATGGATAGCTTTATGGAGATGTACGTCAAGTTGCAAGTTGACCATAAATCTTGCATTGTACATAGTAGTTGAGAGATTTTTTGATGTTATATCTCGGCCTTGTATCATGCTCAAGGATTTGTTTGTCCCGGTAGATAATTATTCGTTATTGTAAAAAACTGCACTAGAGGGTTTTGAGTATAAGTAATCCATTTATGAGTATCATTGAGGATCTCTTAGTCTAATAACAAATCAGTCTCAACAAAAAGCATCTTAGAAATGTGCGCATTTTGTCCTAGGATCGCGTATTAAAATTAATGCCATCTATTAAATTTATCAACTATAGTAATAAAATTTATTTCAAACAATTCTACTCATAGTCATAAGACCTGAGAGAAAATATCCTATACTCAATTTAAGGGATTCTTCTTCTATAACAATACTTTTGGGTTCATTTTGATGAAGTACCGTAATGACCATTAGCTAGGGTATCATTTTCTTTTAGTCCTTCCGTTGACTAGTTGGCATGATTTCTAATTTTTTATGACTATAAAGTTAATACAAAAACAATGAATTCTGCATATCACAATTAGATCCCCTACTTGGACATTATGAAGGACATGACCAATTTTAAGCCATCTTAAAGAGTCACCAATGTATGTGGCCCATGGCAAAGCACATTGCATACCATTATCGATAAGTCTATTGTCATGCATCTTAAATCTCTCAATTAGACTTTATAAACGGTATGACTAATTTTTAGCCCCCTTAAGGAGTCGATGTAATGGTACCCATAAAAAAAGTAAAGTGGATACCATTACCATAATCATGGATATGCTATCATTCCAATGTATGTTATCTTTCTCTTTCTCTTTCTCTCCCTCTCCCTCCCTCTCTTTCTCTTTCTCTCGTATTTTCTCTCCCTCTCACAATATATCTTAACACTCTCCAAAAGCAAAAGGGAGAGGGAGAGAGAGAATGCACTCTCCCTCCCTCTCCCTCTCCCTCTCCCTCTCCCTCTCTCATTTCCTTCCCCTCCCTCTCCCTCTCTTTCTCTCCCTCTCTCCCCCTCTCACTCTCTTTCTCTCTCATTTCCTCTCCTAAACAAGCAAAAAAGAAAGTGACTCAAACATTAAGCAAGCAAAAGGGAGAGTGAGAGAGAGAATGCACTCTCCCTCCCTCTCCCTCTCCCTCTTCCTCTCTTTCTCTTTCTCTTTCTCTCCCTCTCTCATTTCCTTCCCCTCCCTCTCCCTCTCCCTCTCTTTCTCTCTTTCTCTCTCATTTCCTAAACAAGCAAAAAATAAAGTGATTTAAACATTAAACAAGCAAAAGGGAGAGGGAGAGAGACAATGCACTCTCCCTCTCTTTCTCTTTCTCTCCCTCTCTCATTTCCTTCCCCTTCCTCTCCCTCTCCCTCTCTTTCTCTCCCTCTCTTTCTCTCTCATTTCCTCTCCTAAACAAGCAAAAAATAAAGTGATTTAAACATTAAACAAGCAAAAGGGAGAGGGAGAGAGAGAATGCACTCTCCCTCCCTCTCCCTCTCTTTCTCTTTCTCTTTCTCTCCCTCTCATTTCCTCCCCTTCCCTCTCCCTCTCCCTCTCTTTCTCTTTCTCTTTCTCTTTCTCTCCCTCTCCCTCCCTCTCCCTCTCCCTCTACCTCTCCCTCTCCCTCTCTCTTACTCTCTCGTTTCCTCTCCTAAACAAGCAAAAAATAAAGTGATTTAAACATTAAACAAGCAAAAGGGAGAGGGAGAGAGAGAATGCACTCTCCCTCTCACTCCCTCTCCCTCTCTTTCTCTTTCTCTCCCTCTCTCATTTCCTCCCCCTCCCTCTCCCTCTCTTTCTCTTTCTCTCCCTCTCTCTCCCTCTCCCTCTCTTTCTCTCTCATTTCCTCTCCTAAACAAGCAAAAGAGAGTGATTTAAACCTTAAACAAGCAAAAGAAAGAGAGAGGGAGACTCACCGATGAGATATGGCGAGCGTGGGGCGGCTCCTCTTTGCGATGAAGGCTCATCCTCTCCTTCGCGAACAACGGCGGCGGCAGCGGCAGCAAGTCTTCTTCCTCTCCTTCTCTCACGACGGTCACTCTCTCTCTCGCTCTCGCTCTCAAAACTCACAAGCCGCAAACGCGAAATGAAAACCGCGCTTGGTTTTGGCCGCTTTTTTTCCCTGTGGAGCGTCGCTGCGTCGCACTTGCGACGGTCTTCTTCCTCTCCATCTCTCACGACGGTCGCTCTCAAAACTCACAAGCCGCAAACGCGAAATGAAAACAGTGCTCGATATCAGAAAAATACAGAAAAAAGCGGCCGAAATCGAGCGCGGTTTTCATTTCGCGTCCAAACCGAGCGACCGTCGTGAGAGAAGGAGAGGAAGAAGACTTGCTGCGGCGACGCCAATAGCGACGCCGCTATTCGCTGTCATTAATCGGCATCGCTACTAGCTCAAATCCTTGTAGTAAAGGAGCTACAAATTCAATAGCTCACATAATGAATGCCATGCATAAAGTATTGAGAGATTATATTTCCCACCTAACTCTTCCTTTCCTTGATGATGTACCAATCAAAGGATGTGAAATTCATGAGAAGAATGAAGAACTCAATGAGCTTGGATGCCGCAAGTTTGTTTCCGATCATATTAATGATTGTGCTCAAATCTTGTCTAAATTGGAAGAAGTTCATCTTACTCTTTCAGGTGCTAAATCTGTTTTTGGAGTCGAAGAAGTTCTTGTGGTAGGGCATATGTGTGGTCCTTATGGTCAAAAGCCTTCTCCAATCAAGATTGATGCTATCAGAAAAATACAGAAAATATGCACAAATGTTTCAGAGGTGAGAAGATTTCTTGGAGCATGTGTTTTCTATCTTATTTGGATCCCACACTTCGCTCATGTTGCTGAAAATCTTTATCAACTGTTAAGAAAAGGCCAAAGGTTTATATGGGAAAAAGAGCATACACAAGCTATTCGAAAATTGAAGCAATTGCTGATTTTTGCCTCCACCTTAAAGAGGGCTAATTACTCTAATGGAGAGCCTATCATACTCACAATAGACACAAGTCCTATTGGGATAGGATGGGCAGTCAGCGATCAAGATGATCTTGAAGACAACAGATATGCAATCTACTTTGGAGCGAAGGTTCTTAATGAACATCAAAGAAGGTATGCTCAAATTAAAAGAGAACTTTGGGGAGTTGTAACTGCATTGAAGTGTGACCGGGAGTACTTCATGGGCACACATGTAATAGTTGAAACAGATTGTCTTCCACTCTTGGGCATGATTGCCAACTGCTCCACTCCCAACATAGCTATGCTAAGATGGATAGCCTATATTAAATCCTTAAATTCTGATTTGAAACATATTGCAGGAAGAGATAATCCAGTTGCTGACATGCTTTCGTGTGCCAGATATAAGGATGAAGAAGAGATGATGGATGAGGAAGAAATAGAGTCCATATTTGCTAAAAATGATGCTATAATTGCAGGTTCAGATCTAAAAACAACAAGTATAGTTGTTCTTAATGATGGTTCAACTGTTTAAAAATGCAGGTACATCATTAATTACAAAAAGTACAACAGGTTCAGCTACTGTAACAAAATTTACAGCAGCAAAGATAGAAGAAACAACCATGGAAGGATAATGGGCAGCTGAAAGACAGCATGCTCAATGTTTTGTTTTGGTTTATTCACATTTTAAAGAAGAATATTATTCAAGTGATTGGCTAAAAATTGGCCAATCCTAAGCACTATGACAAAGAAGGAAAATTGGATTAATGAAGAGTTCAAGGAAATCAGGAGAAAAGCTTATGGCTTCTTTCTCAAAGATGGCTACCTTTGGAGGCATGGGAAGAAGAAAGGAAGAGCGCATGTTCGTGTCTTAGGAGTTAAGAAGACTCAAAGATAGGTCATGCAAGAATTTCATGAAAGTCTATTGGCTAGCCATAGAGGCATATGGGGCACTTTTGCCAAAGTAAAAGAGAAATTTTGGTGGCAAAACATGTATAAAGACATTGAGCATTTTGTTGGTACTTGTCATGTTTGTCAAATTTACTCTATGGTTAAGCATAGAGATGGGCTTTAGCCTACCTTTCCTTTATCTATTCATTACAAATGGGTTGTTGATTTAGTAACCATGCCTATAGGAATTTGGAACATGAGATATCTAGTGCTTGCTAGAGAAGATCTCACAAATTAGGTGGAAGGAAAAGCCTTGACAACAAAGTCCACTCAAGTTGTTTGTAGATTTTTACTTGAAGAAGTATTTTGCAGGTATGGCTGTGTTGCCAAAGTAACTGCTGATAGAGAAGAATTGGATGCCGATGAGGCTCGCCATTTCTTTGCTCAATTGGGAATCAAGTTAACTCTTACATCAGCCTACAATCCTGAAAGCAATGGTAAGAGTGAAAGAGGTCATCAACCAATTCTCAAAGCATTGGCAAAATCTTATAGAGGAAAAATGAGAGAATGACCTAGAATGCTTCCATTCGCGTTATGGGCTGATAGAACTACCCATAGTGCAGTGACAGGTTATATGCCGGCTGAACTAATGTATGGGTAGCCACCTATTATGCCTATTGAGGAGTCTATTATCACATGGAGTATCTTACCTTGGGATAAAGGCATAAATAGAGAAGAGCTACTGATTTTGCGCATAAGGCAGCTTGAAAGAAGGCCAGAAGATGTCAAGACAGCCATTGAAAGGCTGAAGGAAGCAAGATTGAAGAATAAGAAGAGGTTTGACAAGCATCATCAACTCCATCCAAGAGCTATTCAAGAGAATGATTGGGTACTTGTCTATGACAGCAGCCTGGACAATCAATATAGTGCTCATAGGAAGCTAACCAAGCGATGGTTTGGACCATATGTAGTGAAGGTGGTATATGATAATGCTACTTATACTTTGGCTGAAATGGATGGAACCATAGTCAAGGTACCAATAACCGGCAAATGTATCAAGCTCTTCAAACGAAGAGAGTCTTCTACTTATGAGCTTGATGACTTGGATGTGAGCCATCTACTTGAAGACAAGGAAGATGAAGAAGACTTAGAGGATGAAGATGAAGATATGTTAGAAGAAGAGCCTCCTTAACCTGCAATTTTGTGAAATGGCACATGCCGGAGGATGTGCAGGTTAGGAGGGGGTGAATGTCAAAGAGTTTTCTGTTCATGATATAAATCATAGAGTTCTTATGTTTGTAGAAGAACTTCATTAGGATTCACATGATAAACTTTCATACATAATTCAGTCATTATTACCCAACATCCGACTTAGATATCACTTAATCTCATAAGTTCTTTTGTAACTGTCATGGGATTTTTAGTTGTACCATGTAAATTGACAAAAATTAAGTCTATGGGAACCCACAACTTGATCAACTAGAGGTAATTGATAGTCTGCAGGCCAAGTCACATTGGTTCAAAAGGAATATTTTTTTGAAAAGCAAGAAAAGTGCCAAAAGTTCACTAGGTTTGTATGGGACCTGGAATAATGGACTTATGTTACTTATAAGTGATCTAAATGGTCAAACTTTAGTGTGGGAGCTGAAGGAAGTGCAGCCCCATTTTTCGGCGTAACTTTTGGGCTTGCATACCTATGGCAGATGGAGGGTGAGCTGAAGGCTATGGTGCATGCTCCAAAGCATGGAAATTCAGGGCAAACTGAAGCTAAAGAAGGAGATACAAACAAAGAAGGTAAGATCTCTTCTTGCGCGTCCATTTGGTATGACAAAAATGAGTGGTATGACAGTCCATAAAAGGGAAAAACTGAGAAAAAGTATTCAGCCTGCTCTTATGTATGTCTTCTTCCATTCTCTTACCATATTCATGGTCCAATGAAGCCCGTCTTGTACCCAAGTACTTGAGTGACTTTGGGGCAAGCAAAGGGGAGAATTTTAGAGGTGTATGGGTTGTTTTGGATTGATAAAACCAGTCATAAACAAGGCAGCCCACTGTTCTTGTCCATTTTGAAGGGAAATCAAGTGATCTATGTGGTTGTAAGTGAAGGAATTGACCTCTTAACATCAGAACTTCATTTGAGAATGATTAGAGGCTTATTCTTGAGATTATGTGCATTTTTGGAGCTTGTTTATGGGCTGAAAATTACTGTTTTAAAACAGGGCTGAAGTAAATTTTATGCTTTGACAATGCATTTCATGAGATTTTGATCTATGTCTTGGATGTAGTAGAGTCTACCACCAAAATACTTGTATCTTAGAGTTGTTGTCCATTAGTATTCATGAAATAGAAACCATTTGAGCTTGCATTTGAAGTATGTATTTGGATTAAATCTGAGATAATCCCTAAATGTATTGGTTTATTATCTGCATATGCATTTGATGTAATCAAGTCAAAGTCTTTCATTCCATTCATGTATGCTAAGTAAAAGAAAAAGATTGAGGTCTTTTTCTTCAACTAAGTCATCTCTAAAACCCAAGTCTTATAAACCCCAATGTTTTCTCCCTCTCCTAACCTTGAATCCCACACTCCTCTTCTACTCTAAACCTCGGTGGAAGACCTTCAACCCCCAACACGACAACACCGAGTGGCGGCTCCTTGACCATGGGTGGTTCCTTGGAATGGCCCTTGACGTTGTCCTCCACCAAGTTTGGGACATTGCCTTTTAAAATGACCGGGCTCATTCCAATGGAAGCAATGGAGGTTGCGGCCATTACCTTGGGTAGGAACAAAGTTATTGACATTGTTGGTCCTCGCTTTCTTCCTTTGTCCTTGGTTTTGACCTTGAACTCTCTTTGCTTGGGACCTATACACTCCTTTGTTATGATCATTATAAGACCAAGTCTTGTTATTTCTTGGCCTAGAATGCACCTCCTGAATTATGGGCGGAGCTGAACGAGTGCGTCCTAAAGGTGTGTCGGGAGCATTGATTCGAGGCGGGTGTTTACAGGTGGGTTTAATCTGGCACAAAACTTTGACACCTACTGTGTCATATCCATTTGTGGCACATACTTCAAAAGAGAGATGAACTTTGAGTAGTATGCGTCAACGGTCAGACCAAGCTGTTTCACTTCACATAGAACTCATTTATCTTTTGCTGCGATATGCATGTGGTAAGTATCTTCCTTGCATAGCCTTTTTCAGCTTTTCCCAAGTAACGGACCCTTCCGACATCCCTTGCTCTCTACACCATTGCTTCCACCAAAGTTTGGCTTCACTGGTGAGCTTCAACTTGGCGAGCATTGCCTGGTTGGCGAGTGCAATACCGGCCGCTTCAAAGTAATCTTCCATGGACTCTATCCAAATCTTAGCATCAGCTTGGATAGTCCTTCCTTTTCTGTCAAATTCTGGCGTCTTGATCTGCTCGAGAAGAAACTTCTTCTCCAGAATCACAACCGTACTTAGTGTAGGGGTTGGACTAGAAATCTGTATCTGGGGTTGTGCCTAAGCATTGAGATTCTTAACGTTAACAACTCGCTAAATGTTTCTTACATTACATTTTATGCCCAACTCAGCTTTCAGGCAAGAAACCTAACCACTTAACACTTTATTAATACTCATAATCAAGACAATCATTGATTAAAAGAAGTCTTATTTTATTCATACGGGCATAGCCCTTTTGGAGTACAATTATTCTTGGGGCGATGGAGTAAGCTGATACATTAATTCGAGGAGAATAAGGTTGTGTTGCATTCAACTCTGGAACTAAGTAATAGTACGGATTTGGATCATGGATCTTCAGGAATCGATAAGTCATTGGAAGATTAGGGTATCCTTTCCTTTGATACTTGTTCTTTTCGTAATGTCCCAATACCTTGATCCTGTCGGCAGGGATTATACGGGTCACTTCCTCATATACATACGTGTTCAGCTTGACCTTCCGACCTCTGACATGTAAAGTTGTGTTTACGTGAGCCTCAACAAAGATGAACAGCTTTACAATCTTCACGTCCTCCAACCACTTGATTCTCTTTAGGTTGGTTCGAAGGTACGCAAATCGGTGGGCAGCTATGTAATAGATTCCTAAATCACCCGTCCATCTTCGTTCCACGTACAGAGGTGATGGATTGTAAATGCAGTCTAGGATATTCATCATAGCGATCCTCCTCGATAATCTGAAGCATGCATCGCGGTCATAAACATGACCTGGAACACCAAGAATCTGTTCCATGCTTCATGACTCTACAAGTCAGCATTGATAAGTAAGTGAGGAGATGATCTTATCAGCAACATTTGCTCTACTTGTCCTTATTAAGTTTTCTTGAAAGCATTAGTTCCTCGTTGGTTCGCTCTGATACCAATTGTAATGTGTCCACCTGTTCGTTCGCAGGACACGTCTTAGCAACCCATCGGGAAGAGAGTCTAGAAAGCTCCGCTCGGCACTCCCATGGAATGTTACGGGGTTTGCAATGTAGATCTTCCCGAGTTTGCCATGTAGCGGAAGTATTCCGGACGTTCCCACTTAGCACTGACCTGAATCAGGGTTTCCTTGATGGTCAAATTCTTAAAATGGCAGCTAGCGTCAAACCCCAAGTGAACTACTTTATGCAGAAACGTCAGGATCGAATGGAATTCATGCTGCACTTGGTTCAAGGAGAATGGGAAACGAGAGGGATGCAAAACTCGGCCTCTCTGCCCATAAGGCATAGTCCCATTCTGTTCCCCTAAAACAGCATAAATTGGGTTCTAGTAACCTAGATTCTAGGTCAACATTCCTTGTTTTTCAGTTCCTTAGAGAGAAGTTCCTTGCTATCCATTTCGTTTCAAAAAAGTTCATGGCCAACCAGGACCCATCCGTAGGACGGACCCATGGCCACATCCACCGCACTTTCCTCAAGGTTGTTTTAGTTTTCTAATTACCTACCACATTTAGTTGGACACGCAAAAATAGCTTTCTTAATTAGCCAATTAGACACCAGTTCCTTTACGTAATCTTACTACTTGACATAGAAAAAAAATGTCAACCAAGTTTCTTTTCAACAATTGATCTTATTTATCTTTGGAAAACATCATATAATCCAACCCATAGGCTAATCCATAATCCACTTGAACGCAATCCATAATCCGCCCGAAGGCTATCCAACAATCCATAGGGATTACTAATCCAAGATTCCACCCGTAGACTAGTATGGGGGCCTGGAGATCCAATCCTGAGTCGCATTGGCCTCTTGTGTAGGGCTCGGACGGCAAGGGATTTACGGCCAAAGCCCCCCTGGCACCTAAGCATCCTCTTGCTCCAAGTAGCACCCAATGGAGAGACCTCTCATGGCAGGTTCGGTTCACATTCTCAGTGTAGCTAACAACCTCATTGGTTAGGGTTAGCCAGACAGTCGGGAGTAACTGATGCTGCCTCTCCCTTCAGGCCTTCAGCCTGAAGCATTAATTATCTTTCCATCTTTAGTTCCTTGAGCAAACAATGCAAACAGTGCTCCTAAACTATTACAAGCACAATCAATTCAGTGGTCGTTTATTTGGCCAATTGCTAAGGAGTGAATCCTTCTCTCCGAATACATCCAGCATTCGATCCGGGATCAATTGCGACTTGGCAAGATCCCCAAGGGTTTGTTTGTTTACCCTTTTTGTCCTTGGGTTAGGGTCATACCTTGTCAACCGAAATTAACCAACACCTTAGGTTTCTTGAATTTAAGACAGTGAATCCTAGCGACCATGTAACTCTAACTTGATTGATCCTTGCTTGTTAGGCAAAACACAACTTCTTGGAAAATCAGCCCAAGAAAGGTGATGGAGCAGGATGACTGCCCATCCTCTTGGAAGTTAGACTTGCGCTAGAACCTGCCAACCTCATTCCAAGGAATGGCAATTCTATCTTGTGATTTAAACCACAAGGCCATGCGATGTTGCAACCTGTTGCACGCGTGTCACACCTTACTCATGGGATCATTTCACCCATTGAACGGTGTTTCTTGGTCAAGGAATTTTGTTTAGACAAAATGGAGGGTTTAGGGTGTCTTCTTACCCAACCCAACTCTGATTGTACTAGGCCAACAACGTTTGGTCCTAGGGTTTCCAAACTCAATTCGATTTTTAACATTAGGTCGGTCGATCCTTAGGGTAGAAACCCTAGATCGTTGTTTGCATGGGCGTCCAGCTGGCCTAATTATTCTGTGAATATGGGTAGGACCTTTGGGTTTGAGGGTTTCGACTTGGGATCCAAGTACGATACTAGGCTGCATTCCTGACGCACCAAGCCCTAGCTAGTACTTGAGGTGTTTATCGTATCGACTAGTTATGCCTATACGAATCCCTTGCGGTTATAATAATACAAGTGATTTAGCTAAATTGATCTACTTGTCTTGCGACAAGGACAATCCTTTCCTAGAGATGCTAAACTTGTTCCAAAGGTGTAAATAGTTGCAACATGCAATTCCTTACTTTGAGGCAGCTAAAAGGTTTTGTAATAACTACTTCTTTCCTTGGTAAAGTCATGACGAATGACAATTTGGAGATTATCTTGCATAGAACCTACAAGATTCACCTCAAGGACCTATGCCTACAACCTCTCGTTTAATGCAATGGGATTCCATGCTTTGATAAGCCATGCAATCTTTTCTTAATGCAACTCGATGAAATGAAATTTACCCATGACGAATATGTAACATGTGACCCTTAGATATAGCATCCTAAATGAAGTTCATGCAAGACTAAGACTAGTGTTGACTTAATCCATTTCCAAGTATCTTTTGCATGAAACTTACAAGTCTGTGGTTCCATTCCCATGCTATGCAAATTTTTGAACAACAACTAACAGATGTTAACGATTTTTCCTCATGCGAATCACAACAAGGAATTCATTGCCTAAATGCAACATACGCTTTATTCTTTCCATGACCAATCAAAAATGCATTTAACAATTTCATCTTTTACCCTAAGCAATATGCGTTTAGGCTTGTCACTTTGAAACGTGCGGAAAGGCAACATGCTACTAATCTCATAAGATGGATAGGTAATTTACATTCATAACATTGGAAATGCAAATAACCCAATTGCATGTCATGCATTAATTCTAATAAACCGTTCAAGTAGGCAATTTTCCCCAAATGCATTTTAACTAGGCTAGGTGAATTAGAAGCATGCACAAGTGCTTCCTTTCCATGAAAGCTATCGTGCTTAATGCATTTATTATACGTGGGATTAAAATCGTAAAACATGGGCTTGTGGATCCGTGGGGATGTCCACATGTATGTTCGGGGAAGAACCTCTCCCGGGTGCGCCTTGCATCTTCTTGGGAGCCATCGTAGTGTGATTATGGACTCCGCGGATTCCTTCCAGCCTTTACTCTCGCTCTCTGAGACTGCCTGTAGGTCGATACCTTCTCCCTTGCGTAGGAATCGGAGCTTTACAAGACCAGTTTTTAAAACCGGGAAGGGCACATAAAAACAGGCCTTAAGAAAGCCCTTGTGGAAGCTTCTATGCTTCTGAGTTAGAAACTTACGTGGAAGAGGGAGGGATAATGGCAGGTTAACGTTGAGGGGGGTTATTAGGACTATGGCGGTGGTGGTATGGCAGTGGTGCGGTGGAGTGGGCGTGGCAGGGCGGCGATTATCTGCAGGAGCGTTCCCAAGCAGCACGGGGGCAGCGTTCCCAGGTAGCATGACAGTCCTTCAGCACAGCAGCATTTGACCTCTCCTCCGCCTCCTTTGTCCACAGGGGGGTTCATATAGCTTTAGGGAGGGAGAGGTAGCCACCACGTGGCCTATGCATGCCTCTCCCTCCTCAAGCTCCCACACACCTCACTTACCCTTCTCATACTCCCTCTCCTCTAGCCATGCATCGGTTGGGGGAAGAGATAATTAGAAAAAAAATTTGCCTAAATTTCATCATTATCCAATTGCCCCTTCAAAAAGGGTGTTCTCCGACGGCTTTGTGGTCTTAAACCTCGGCCTCAATTGCACAATGCGGATGCGCCCATTGTTGCGCGTGCGGGGTAAGGATTTAACCACCAATATTTACGATGTGGGAGATAACCTTGCATAGGTTTTTGCGCAGCCGTGCGGTGATCAAAACTCCTTAATATTTCAAGTGGAAATATTACAACTCTTGGGTGGTTATGCTGCACATTAATGTCTTTGTTGTACAAGCCATGATCTAACATACTTTCTTCATGCATTAGCATGCTTAAGTTAGAAATATCTTAGGAATTAGCGATTTTTCTATATCATAAATGATGTAGACATCTGTATATAACAATCCTCAATAACTTATGAGATCATTAGGTATTAGCTTGCCACAAATAGCTTAATTGAAAAAAAATGTGATTATCAAATAAATGGTTAATATTATTAAATAAAAATTTATTCAATTATATTTGGATACAGTTATATCTCCATGGCACATGTTGCTAAGAATTGCAAAGAGAGAGAAATGTTCACAAACAAAGGTTGCAAAGCTCTCATTAGCAAAGTCATTAGGAATGATGAGCATGCATGAAGAGGACTTCGCTAGTCCCTTTCAAAGTGTTGATCTAATCAAAACCATTGTATAATCCTTGGCCAACCAAGGACATTGGGAGATGTAAATTAACATCAACTATATACATATATTAGATGATTCAACCTTAATGATATTGAATCTCTCGTTCCAATTGTAAAGAGAAGCCACATCTAGTTATAAATTGATAAACCATCGAAATGCTTCTAAGTATTTCTAATCACGTGTGATAGGTCCATTAAATTTATGGATCTAATGGTATCCTAGCAGTGGACCCATGCAACAGGTCTTTATTCTTTGAAGAGTGGTGAATGACTTGATTAAGCACTAATTATAGCAAGCATAAAGTTCACATAAATTAAAATACAAATGTTATTTTCCCCAAGTTGATTTAGCATGGGATTGGTCTCCAATAGATCCTTGGCTAGTCAAAACCAATCCAAATTTCAATTGAGATAGCAAAACTCTTGACTCTCTAACAATTCCTCAAATTATAGCTACTAATTAAAAGTAGAAAGCATTCAATTTTTTAGCATTGAACAAAATGTGGCTAATTAGCCCTAATTTTTATTGTAAATTATGGTTTGCAAAAGAAAAAATATAATTGCTCTTCATTAGAACCTAAAGACAGCTAAAGTAGAGGACACTAATGAGAGAGAAATTTATGGTTTGTGTCACTGAGATTGCACTAGATCTACTATGGTCTACAATAGGATAACTTTGTATCCTCCTTTTTATGTAGTCCTTCACTCCATCCTTATTCATTATTTCCTTCTTTTTCTTAAGATGTTTTTCTTAAAATCTACTATGTGAAGGGCCTAGTACTACTTAATTAAAATGATACATGTCTAATTGAATTCAAACATTATAAAAGGCCTAATGTTACTCCCTTAGATGCTTCTTGTAGGGCATCCTTCTAGATTGGCACCATGCCCACCATCACTAGAGATGGGTTGTTAGTAATGCTATGGAAGCTACTACTAGGCATGGCTTGACACATGAGGAGATTCACAAGGACATGGAGCTATATGGAGCTCTCTAACAAGACATTGGAGGAAATGATTAAGAGATTATCCTCATCAAGGGAAATCTAAGGTCCTGAAAATGCCCTTTATAAGGGAGTTTGACCAAAATATTCCCTCAAAACATGGGGCCATGCCATCGGTAAAAGTTTTGCAAATGAGCTCCAAACTTGTCTCACAATTTTGGAGTTCATTTGCAAAACTTTTACTTTGACCCATTTTTTGAGGAAATATTTTGGTCAAACTCCCTTGTAGGACACTTTCAAGACCTCAAATATCCCTTAATGTGTTGATGTTGCCACACCATCCAAGCGAGCACAACTCAAGACATCTCCCCACCACTAAAATATGAGTTATTTTTTCTTCGTGAAGTAATATTGAATATAGGATTAATACTATGTCACATTCACTTCCCTTGATCATTTCTATAACAAGAACCCACCTGTATTGACTAGGGCCGTGTAAGATTTTAGTCATATCTTTTAAGAAAAGCAAGCAAGGTATGGATTCCCAAAATATATTAAGATTTGTCACGTACAAATTGAACCAAATTTTATACCTAAGGTCCCTATTTATATTAATTGTTCATTGTCTATGTGCAGTGATGAGCATCTAGTGTGTAGGAAAAGGAGTGGTACTTCTTAATCTTAAGCACCACGAGTTACGACAAATATTGTACATTCTTAGTCTACTTCATGTAGTGTCTCTTATGCCACTGCCTCAAGGAGAAAGAGTCTCTATTCTCCCATGCATATTTTTCTAGAATATTGAGTATATTATACTATAATTATGAACGTGTTATGAAATTATTTATAAATTTTATTTATACATTGATACATTCTTGGTTGCTCAAGAAAACCTACTCTATTATATATGCTCATTGTACTAAGGAGCATTGAAAGGGTAGAGTGAGTTTTGCTCTATTCTCAGAATTTTCCAAAGTTGGAATTAATCTCAAAAATCAAACACAAGAGCTTTAACATGTTAGTGTGTGTATGTTTGTGTCTATACATACACACATATATATGAAGAGCATAGACATACATGCAAAAAAGTATAGCACATAATAGGTCTAAATACATATATGTGCATATGAAAAAATATGTATAAAAGTGTAACAGGCTATTAAAAATTTTATGATGACACATATATATGGACAAATATGTGGTTCTCTTCCTCACTTCTCAAATTACTTGAGGAGATCCTATGTTGAACACATTGGTCGGTTGTATTAAGTTGAATGTCTTTACCATGGGGGTTTAAAAGAGAATGAAGTAAAGAGTATTGTTTGAAAAGAATTAAAAAAGAGAAGATAGAATCAATTTGACAATTCAAAAGAATTTCTTGAAGCTATCACAATGCACTTTGACTCATATGAAACACAACAAAGCAAGTACAATACATGCATTCAATGTACGAGGCCAATACCCTGTGTTGGGATGATTGCCTAAAAGCTATGAGATGAGAACTCACAAATAACCCTATAATAGAACAATTCTTGGTTGTACATATTCTTTATCATGTCACAAACTCGTATCCAATCCAAGAAGATGTATATAGTAGCTACCATCAACGAGGTATGATACCAAGCAATGGTAAGCGAAGAAACCAATGAAATCTCTATATGGGCCTTAATGCATCATTTTAGCCTTGCGTTATTGCTATATATAGTAGCAGAAAACCACCATTATGCTGCTTCAAAATCACTCTAAAGTGGGCTCTTCATATACTTTAAGCATCTTCCCATTGTAGGTAAGTAAATCCTTCAAGAGTTGATTATTGTAACCTAAGTTCCAAGCTGAAAACTTAGGATAACAATATTCAACTTCAATACCTTATTTTTCTCTATTTTGCAGAAAACTCCATATTCGGAATTTAGGGAATTTCCCATCATTATGGGAAAACCAAATCAAAATGGATTTCATGAATTTTGGGAATTTCATTAATTTGGAACTTGGTGCAATTAAACATATTACTGCTTATGGTTGTTTCCAAGAGATTGAAAAAAACTCAAAAAGGTGGTGTTAATAAACACCTTAGTTTTAATATCCTTGAAATATTCAAGGAAAATCTTCAGTCGATGGATTCTTGTAGACTTTCTTTAGCCTTCAATACAATCTTTGGGGGAATTTTAAATTTTTTGGGAGATTTTGTACCTTTCTTCATCCAAGAGAAGACAATGCTATTTATTGTTTTCCATTGTACAAGATCTTTTTTGTTGCACATCCAATATTTATCCCAACAATTAAATACACCTCTGCATTTGTAGCATTTTGACGACTACAAACTCGTGCCTAGTATTGTATATGTACCTTGTTGAAGTTTTTGGAATGTCTATTTGTATTGACCTCACTTTGTGCAACACCAAGCCATATTGGATACAGTGGATCTGAAGGTGATCTAACAAGCACAAAGTCATCTTTCTTAACATCAAGCATTAGTTCAAATGCATGTTTGGGACATTTGCTCAGAGGACCACAATAGTGATCATTCAACCCTTCCAATCCAATGAAGTCATCTGCATTATCTACATCTATACTGGTTATATCACTTTGTGTTCTTGGCCACAAATCTATGAAAAATAAATCTTCTTGGACATTTGGAGTTTGAAGAGCATAGATCATATGTTTCCAATAATCAATCACTGGTGTTATAAACTTTGTGAACTCTGCTTCAGGTCCTTGTACATTTGACCATCTTTCCCAATACTTCAAATAATCTTTAACTCTACTTACTACTTCTTGATTATCCTTAACGTACTCAAACATGAGCAGCAACATTGAAACACCCTTTGGAAGAGTAGGCTTTCCTGCAAGGTCTCTCTTCCATAATTCAATGCCACCTTCTCTTGGTAACCAGTTTGGGGACTTTGGATGCATCTTTTATTGCATGAAAGGTGTATCTCCTTGCATATAAAACTGAAATTGAAGAGGTTTTGAGTGACCAACAAGTGTATCTTTCGAATCACACAAGTATCCCTCAATGTATCTCTTAAAGTCAGGCACATGTGTCAATAAGAAAGGTGTAGGAATAGTCATCTCGCATGATTGAAAATGTTGCATAAGATGAGGAAAAGTGAAAGTCATGGTCGTCCTTAGTTTCTCTGAAAATTTGCTAAACATTACATCGATGTCTTCATGTGTATGACCCACCATGAGAAACCCAAGCTGGATCATCTTGAATGTTCCTCATGCAATAAGCAATGATAGATATGTAAAGAGATAGCGATTTTTGTTTTTTGACCCACAATTATCAAAATGAAGTAGTAAGTTCTCTGGCAATCGTTTGAAATGATGATGGTCATCCTGTGGTATATTATCTTCCATGCATGATTTATTTTGTGCAACACCTTGATGGTGGTCTAGTGCTTTTTTTGAGTTGAGGGCATTTAGTAGCATAGAGGTTGATCTTGGCATTACATCTACTTGTAGATCACCATTTGCATACCTATGTAGTCGCTCCAAGTTCCTAAAGCACAATGACAATGAGGCAATTGTGAAGTTAGGATCGTGAGGCCATAGATCGAGTGAGAAATGTCCATATCTACCTTCTCCATGTCCATGTGTAATCATGCCTGTTAAAGAAACTGGTAGTTGAGTAGATCTTTCAGTCTCTTTTGATCGAAGCCTTAACCTCGGGATAGCTATCTTTTGCTGGTCCATTTTATCATGTATGATGCACAAGTTTTTATATGGATCTAATGCTAAGGCCAAGCGCCAACTGTAGTATATGTTCTGACAACTTTGTTGCTGTAGCATGTGACATTGACGCTTCTTTAGAAGCACATTTGACTCTTGAAGACACTTTGTTGCTGCAAGTTGCTCTTTAATCTCTGAGCAAATATTACATTTGGAGAACTCGCTTGTCTTTGCTAAGGTTACATGCTTGAACTCTATGTTCCAAATATGATTGAAGGTGGGCAAGGACATTTTCTTACATCCAATACCACTCAATGTTCTATTTACTTCTGCCCATATATCTACCTACTTGTAAACATCTGGGATGACCAATTGTGTCTCCCTTGATCCATCTTGCATTGTTCTTCTCTTGTGTGGTATTTTCTCTACATTCTTCTTAACAAAGTCTCTAAGGATGGCTCTTCTCATCTCTATGTGATCCCAAGCTGCTCTTATTACCCCCTTGTTTCCATGCATTGCCCTCCTCACGCCATGCTCAAATTGTGCTTTGTACCTATAAAAAGATGTCTTTGGGATTCCGTGAATCTCATACCATGCCCTTCCACATACCACTTGTCCATTGAAGATAAAGATGTACTTCCTTGTTCCCAAGCAATCAATCCTGCATGATGATTCAAACTTGTCATAAACAAAGTTTGTGAAGTCTTAAAATTGCAATCCCCAAAAGTATTTACGTAATTGTTGCATTGCTTCTCTATCAGCAAATTAACAACACTTTTCTTGGCAACAATCAATCATGGAAACCTGTGAAATGGAGTCCATAGAAGTCCTCAAGTTTGCACCTTTAGGGGCAATAATCCGAGGCTCTCTATTGACCATACAATATGATCTCTTCTGAACAAAATTTGATTTTTTTGCAGAAACATAATCTTCATTGGTATCTTCCATGTTTTTGGCACAAGCATTTGTAGAGACAAATTGCATGTATGATTGTTGTTGTAGCAGTGATGTTCCATCATCAAAGGTGACTTGTTTAATAGGCCGTCTTTCCAAAGTGACACAGTGGAGGTTGTCATCTATGTATGTTCCTGTGGTTTGATCAAGGGCTTTATCTACCACCACACCAACATCCTCTTCTCCTAGCAATTCAAAGTTTATCACATCATATGGAAAAGCCAATAATATTACCCCTGTCCCAACACACACAGTGTTGCCTTCTGTCCATAGCATCACTCTACGTTCTCTCCAACTTTAATGAATGCTAAGAACATCGATATCCTCAGAAGGTAGGACATGGTCTGATTCGTAATCATCTCCTCCGTCATGAATTGTTATTGAGTTTGAAACAACCACCACATCTTTCTTTCTCCATTTTGCAAAACCACCTACAACTTCATGAACCTTCATTGCATCAATTGTTGGGAATGGCAAATACGCTACTACATTTAAACATTTATCAATAGCCACTGAAATATATCCTTCTTCAAGTGTTTCTCCATGGCATGTCTCATTTGGATGTATTGCATGCACTCTACCAAGTGCAACAATCTCATGATCAACTAGAAAATTCACAGTTTCTCCAAAATAAAATTCATTATTCATGATACCTGTACAAGTGAGAAAATGGAGATTTTATCATTTGTATATTATCACCTCTCAGAAAGAAGAAAATAGTGATGAAATTGCTAAATACAATGAAGTATCAAATTTTATTGAAACAAAAAAAGCACTTAAACATTAGATAGAATGAGTCCAACTTCCATAATAGAAAGTATTAATGGAAACATCCTACAGAAAGAAGGTGATAGATTTGATCATATGGCCAAAAACAAAGTTTCTCATGAACTGTGCCGCCCTAAAGTAAATAAGAAAAGTTTCTTCTATTATTTTTAGTTGCCTTGATTTTACTTTATTTTATTAGCTACTCTTTGAGTAAGCAAAAAATTCCTTGTGTGTTCTCATTGGGAAAAGATATAGCAAATGTTCAAAACTTGTACTATATCTATTTAACACGAGAACAATGATTAAAGTTATTTATAATGTGTATAGGAAAATATTTAGCCACCTGGTCAAAAGCCTATTGTATGTATTCCATACCATAGCAAATATAAAAATTATTTGTGATCCCCATTGGGAAAAACATAGTCAAATGATTGAAACCTTTGTTGTATGTATTTCACATGAAAAAATGGATAAAATCTCATTGTGGTCTCCATAGAAAAATATTTAGCCAAATGGTCTAAACTCAAGCCAAATACATAAGTTCATTGTGATATGTATGGGAAAAGATCTAGCTAGATGGTCAAAACCTCTATTGCAACTATTTTACACAAGACTTAGGATTAAAATTCTTTGTGATATCCACAAGAAAAGATTTAGCCATATGGTCAAAACATGTATTTAACCTAGATGATAGCAAGAATAATAATTTTTTGTGATGTCCATAGAACAAGATTTACCCAAATGTTCAAAGTCTTTATTGTATGTCAACAAGAATAAATAATTTTTGTGATCTCCATTGGAAAATATTTGATCAAATGATCAAAACCTTTATTTCATGTATTTCACATGACAACAAGGATAAATATATTTTTGAGAAACTTTGACCTTGTGCTTAAATGTTCAAACCACAATGACCTCTAAAGAATAGGAGATTTCATTCCCTATGACACAAAGTTATAAATATTAAGGAAACTTTAGCTTTTATTAGAGGCTATTTGAGAAGGAAATATAATTTTTATCATGGTTAAATATTTATAAATCTTATACTACCTACTTGTTGATAATAGTAAAATGTATCATAGTGCATTTTATTTTTAAGTTATACTATTTTAGTCTAAATCATGTTATATTAGTATATCATACTATGTGTATATTATGGAATATATATTATATATATATAATTTATTAATAATTAATAAATATAATTTAAATATATTAAATCATATTTTGTAAGATTATGTATATTTAATGTATCTAATATGTAATGTGTAATATCATTGAGGGTTTTGAACCCACCTTAGTGATAGTTCGAGAGTAGAATCTCTAGCACTACAACAGAAACGAGGCATAGACACGCATGTTAGCCGCGCAAAGTCGGGCGCGTCTATCACATCGTCTATAAGTGCGTGTAAATAGACGCAAACTTTACGTCTATATATCCGCGCAAATAGACGCTAATATAGACGCGCCAGCAAATGCACAATTATTTAACCACCTAAAATTAGCAATTCACATAATTAAAAAACCAAAGTTAATAATTATTTAACCACCTAAAATTGATTATTGAGTATGCACATGTGCGCATGATAAAAACCATAGAATTAAGAATACACATTGAACCATTGAATTAAAAAATAGAGTTAATAATTAATTTTTCATTGCTCTCTAATGAATGACAGTTCCTCCAGTTGACAAGCCTGATATAAGTAATTAGCGGCAAGCGACAGAAACCTTACAATTAGTAGCAAGCATTGCAATATGTATCTCGTAATTTCTCTACGTACTTGAAGATGATAAAATATACTTCCTTTTTATTATGGAAAATTCAATTTAGCTTTAAAATTGACTATTGATTCTTGAGTATGCACGTGTGCGCATGATAAAAAGCATAGAATTAGGAATACACATTGAATCAATAAGCAAATTAAGTATGTTACAGTGAATGATCCATCTCATCTTCAATGAGATCAATCCTTGCTAAACTATCTACTTCTAGGTCTATGTTACCAAGAGGTAACGAAACAAATAAGTCTATCCCACTATCAGATGTGTTGCTATATTGCTCAATAACTTCATCAATATCATCGACAATCACATTATTGTCTTCTTTTGCGTTTCCTTGAACATCCTCGCGAGGTTCATCTTGTACTATATCATGTATATCATCCATTATGGTGTTATCATGCACATCATCATTAATTGTTGGATTGTCATCTGCTATCTCCATGTCGGTAATATTACCATATATTAGTTTTGAATGATTAGATATAGGGATGACATACCACCATCGGTTATTATTTACATTTGGATGATACACAACCTGTATTTGAAAAACAAAAGCAAAAAACTTAAGTACTTATTATATTTTGTATATGTATCACATATATACATATAAAAAAATTAGCCTTTGAATATATACCTACTCACATTGTTGAGGTAGTACTAATGTGTCATTCTTGTTTTGGTGAAATTTTGTAGAGTCAATGATTACAAAACCACTTGGATGACGTATGATTGTGCAATGCTCACCATTTGTTACCACTTCTTTAAACCACTTCACATCGAGTACATATATAAAGAATCGTCTGAAGTCAAGCTTCAGAATATCTTGGATCAAGCCACAATAACCTTCCATGGTACCATTGGCATCCTTGAAGTAAGCAAGGACACCACAATCTTGGGTATTTCTCTTTTCATCTATATGTTGAGTTCGAAGATGTTTATCCTCACACCAAAGTGCATTGAATAATGTGCACTAGTAGTAAAAGATAAAATATCAAACATTCAATTATTTATATAAAATAAAACTTATAGAAACAAATTAATTGATAGTATGTCTCACCTTTGATAAGCAACCTTGTGCGTATTCCCACTCTTCTTGAGATATATTAATTTCCTCCTCTTTTTCCATTCTCTTCATTTCCTCATGTAACCAATCTATATCAATATGACGTGGGAGCGCATTTAGATGATTTGAAAATGAGACATTACGTCCATATCTAGTGCAAAATTCTTGTCTTTCGCTTTTTCTTCTTGCCCTTGCTTCATTATATAGTGTCACCCATTTGCTCATTACATCACTATTGAGCACACAAAAACTATTTAACTTACGAAGTTCTTCTTTTGTTAGCACTTTACTCATTCGTTTTCCTTGAGGTACCATAGAGGTCATCCTCAAGTCTTCATTATCTTTCCATAGTCGTGGTTGAGAGGGATCCACTTCAGCAAGATATTTAGAGATATAAACAAGGGATGATTGCACTAGCCAACCCTTAGCCATGCTTCCCTCAGGCCGTGCTTTTTGCCTCACAAAATCTTTCAAGGTTTTCATGAAGCGCTCAAGAAAAAACATCCACCTTACATGAACTGCCCCACAAAGTGCGATCTCATCAATCAAATGTACGAGTAAATGTAATTGAGTAGTCAAAATGGATCGAGGAAAATTTTCCTCCACCAAACAAACCACCTCAATAGATAATACTCGAGCATCTTGCAATGTGTTTGGATCAATTTCCTTCGAGCTCACGTATTTGTCAAGGTGTATTTGAGAATTGTTTATTTTTGTGTATAAATTCAAAGATATCACGTACATCTTTGGATACACAATGGGATATGCTAGTAGGAAGTACGAACTGAATGTAAACAATATTCATAGATCAAATGATTAGTTGAGGAAAAAGTCATCATACACCAAAGTTTACACATAGTTACTCCACTAATAACTATATTCATGGTTAGAGATACCCTTACTTGAATCATTTTGTGCCAATCATGGGACTTCAAACCAAATAGTTGCTCCACACCTCTTTTCTTTTTCTTTATGAAGGCTCCCTTGTAATATATTAAATATAAATTAAAAAAAAATTCGGCCCCACGGCGGCATATGATGCTGGCGTATGTGAGGAAGGATGGAGGAGCCAACAAGCTCCTCGCTGGAGCTTGCTTGGCTCCCTTGCCATGCAGCCTAACAGGTAAGGGGGGAAGGATTCCCTCCCCTCCCCTATTTAAAGAGGGAGGTCCGCTCGGATAAGCAGAAGGGAGGAGGAGGAGAAGATCATATACGCTGCCCTGCCCGATTTTTGCCGGTTGATGCTTCCGCCACTAGCCGCCACTGCCGCCCATCACCTACAGCTTCCCTCCACAGCGCCACCATCAGACTTCTCGTTCCCCCCCCCCCCCCCTACCAGATTATCTTCCCCCCCCCTTGCCATGTGATAAAGGAAGCTTCTTTGTAGAAGCTTCCTAAGGGGGGGGCTAATCAAGCCCCCATTCACCCCTCATATCCCCTTCCTTTGAATTTTCATTTCTCCCTTTCTCGGGTTTTTAAGCCCCAAGCCCCCTTTCCCGTGGTGCATTAACCCCTTTTTCCGGGGTAGACTTAAGCCATTTTCGGGGTACGATTAACCCTTTTTCGGAGTGCATTAAAGCCAAGTCCCTTAAAACTCACCTTACTCTAGGAGGAGAAAACCCTTAATCCCCGTGCCTAAAACCATAAGTCCCGTCTTGTGTTGATCCTGTGTTTTACCATCATACGTTCTTTTGTGCACTCCTAAGCCCTTTCTAAACCCCGTACACGTCTTTTTCCCCAACTATAAAACCTTGTGTTATTTTTCAATTTTACCTTAGGGTTTGAAAAACTCCCAAATCCTTCCATTCCATTGCCAAAGATATCCCAAGGGCTTTCATAGATGTTTATGAAGCCATGCTCACGCATAATTTTTCCACCGTGATTATATCCTATCGACTTCTTGCCTCGAAAGAGAGACGGTGGAAATCCGGAAGAAAGAGTAAAAGCTGCCTTCACGATTGAACTACGGTTCCGCCTAAGAAAGTCCAAGGAGTAGCTGTGGGAGTGTTGTCTCCCGGTATACATGTGGATATCTCACCCCAAAACCAGGTTTTTCCTTCTTGGTTTTATATCGGGTTTTAAGTCAAATCATGTAAAGATAAATTGTTAAGGATAGGATTTTTTTTTTCGAGTTATTTACAATGAAGGAGTTCAGTTTAATTGAACAAATGATAATGTATAGAATGTAGTTTCCTTTGAATAGCATCATGCATTTATAATGAATTACGAACAAGATTATCTACTTACTATAGTAGTATATTTGAGTTAAATTCCTGAAGGTATAAAAGCTGCATCTTGCACCATTAACCCTATTCCTTTAGCAACGATTCATCATGAAATCCATGAAAGGTTTTTTTTTTCTCGTTACTCAAATTACTAGGAAGTTATCATTGCTAATTGCACATCTTAGCAAGGAAAATGATTGTTATTTGGCATGAGTTCATCTGTAAGGAAAAAGGAAGATTAAATTGAATTGTATCGACTGAAAAATCAATTGTCACAAGGATAGCAAAACCGTGACGAGGCGATCAATATTACCTTCCAAAAGATAACCAAACCAATCTAAACTTAGAAATACCACGTTAAAAAAGTATACCTTGGAAATGATTTAAAGACCAAAGAAATGTTTATACCTTAAGCACTTGACTACTTTCCTTATTCTAGGGTCAATTAAATTAGTAAAGATAAAGAACTAGTGTATGTCCCTGAGGTTCTTAAAAAGAGACCTAGGTCCGACATACGTCAGCTTAAAGGATCTAAAACGGATTATTCCATCGCAGGACTTGCACAGCAAGTACGAAGTCATTTAGTCTTGTGATTGATTCACAAGGAGAAAGGGTAAATACCCTCAACAAGGATGGCAAATCCCTACACAAGTTATCTTGCAAAAGAACATATTTTTGGATATCCTTCTAAATAAGGAAAGTTATAAACCGAAAACTAAAGTATCTAAGGAACTTTAGGGTTGACCAAGTTGGGTCAATAAGGTACGCCCTACACCGGAATGTAAAGGATCTTGCCAATTTACAAGACACCTTGGGAACGAGTGCTGATACACTCAAAAAGAAAAGAACACTTCCTTAGCAGTTTGCCAAACAACACGGTTGATTAATGAAAATGTTTGTGCTTGCTAGAGATTTTAGAGCTCTGTTTGAATTATGAATTACAAATTAAATGAATACCTATACTTCAGATTAAAGGCCTGAAGGGAGAGGCACTTTCAGTTACCCCCAACTGCCTGCCTAACCCTAACCATGGGGGTTCTTGACCACGCCGAGAACGTGGACCAAACCCGCCGCGAGAGGTCTCTCCGTTGAGCTCTACTTGAAGTAGGAGGATGCTTGGGTGCCAGGGGGGGCTCTGGCGGTAAATCCCTCGCCTTCCGGGTGCTGCACAAGAGGCTAACGTGACTCGGGATTGGATCTCGAGGCCCGCATACTAGTCTACCGGCAGAAACTTGGAATAGTGATCACTGTGGATTACTGGATAGCCTTCTGGCAGATTATGGACAAGCCTACGGGCGGAACTCCTTGTTTTTCAAAGATAAAAATGATGATATGTTAATAAAGAACTTGTTTGATATTGTTTTTCTATGTCACATGATAAGATTACGTAAAGGAACCAGTGTTTAACAGATGAATTAAAGAAGCTGGTTGTTACATGTCAAACTAATGTGTTAGGTAATTACATAACTAAAACAAACCGAGTAAAGTGCAGAGGATGGGCCATAGGTCCGTCCTGCGGTTGGGTGGTCTCGGTTAGCCAGGAACTTTTCTCAAAGAACAGCACGATGATCGTCAAAGAAAATGAATAACGAAAGCGATGACCTAGAGTTATGTCTTAACCGATTTACGTTGTTTTAGGGGAACGAAATGGGGCTATGCCTTATGGCAGAGAGGTTGAGCTTTGCATCCCTCTCATTTCCCATTCTCCTTGAACCAAGTGCAGCATGAATCCGCTTCGAACCTGGCGTTTCTGTGTAAAGTAGTTCACTTGGGTTCGACGCTAGTTGCTGTTAGTTAATGACTAGTCAGGAAAACCCTAATTCCAGTCGATTCTAAGTGGGAACGGCCAGGATAGTTCCGCTACGTGGCAGACGCGGAAAGACCTAGTTCGCAAATCCCGTAACATTCCATGGGAGTGCCGGGCAGAGCTTTCTAGACATCCCTTCCGATGCACTGCTAAGACGTTTCCTGGATGATACGAAGAGGACACGTTACAGTTGGTATCAGAGCCGACTAACAACGGAATTGTTTTTATGAGATCTCAATAAAATAAAGTAAAGAAATTGTTGCTGTCCAAACATTTTCTTACCTTCAATGCTGTCTTGCAGAATTATAAAGCGTGGAACAAGTTTTTGGTATTTCGGGTCATGTTTATGACTGCAATGCATTCTCCGCTTTATAGACAAAGAATTGGGATGATGAACATCCTGGAGCAGATTTATAATCCATCATCTTTATACATAGAACGAAGATGGATGGGGTCTTCAAGAATCTACTATATAGCCGCCCACCGGTTTTCTTATCTACAGACCAACCTAAAGAGGATCAAGTGGTTGGAAGACTTGAAGGTCATGAAGCTGTTTGTTTTTGTGGAAGCTCATGTAAATTCGACTTTACATATCCAAGGTCGGAGGGTTGAGATGAACTCATATGTATATGAGGAAGTAACCCGTGTAATCCTAGCCGACAAGATTAAAGTGTTGGGCCGCCATGAGAAGTATGGATTCCAACGGAAAGGGTATCCTGAACTTCCAATGAATTATCAATTCCTAAAGATCCATGACCCAAAACCCTACTATTACACAGTTCCTGTAGACAAATACAATACAACGTTGTTCTCCCCAAATTGAATGTAACGATTGGGTTATCATTACACGAAACGTTGTATTCAAAAAGGCTATGCCCATGTAAATACAAATAAAGACTTCTTTTTATCAATATCTGGCTGTGCATAAGAGTTGTTAAAAAGTTAAGTAGCTACATTGTTTACGAGATAGCTGAACTAAAAATGAAAGATAAGCTAATGTCGATTATCATATAATAACGTTAAGAAAACCTTTATTTAGGCACAACCCTAGGTACAGATTCCAAATTCGCCTCCTACATCAAGTACTGTTGTGATCCAGGAGAAGAAGTTTCTCCTCAAGCAGATAAAGCCACCTGAGTTTGACGGGAGAGGCAGATTCGTCCAGGCTAATGTTGAAATTTGGATTAAATCCATGGAGGATTACTTCGAAGCAGCCGGTACTGCATCTACCAATCAGGCTATGCTCGCCAAGTAAAAGCTCACCGGCGAAGCCAAACTTTGGTGGAAGCAATGGTGCAGGGATCAAGGGATTTTAGAGGGATCCGTTACTTGGGAGAAGCTGAAGAAAGCCATGCAGGGAAGATACTTACCACCTACATATCGCACGCAAAAAATGAACGAGTTCTACAAGCTAAAATAGCTACGACTCACTCTTGACGCATACTACTCTAAATTCGTCTCACTTTTAAAGTATGCGCCATAGATGGACATGACGGAGCAGGTGTCCAAATTTTGTGCGGGCTTAAATCCACCAGTAAATACCCGTCTCGAATCTATGCGTCCATTAGATCTTCAGGATGCACTCATTCGAGCGGCGCCTATAATTCAGGAGGTGCAAGCTAGACCAAGGGGTAACAAAACTTGGTCTTATAATGACCCGAACAGAGGTGCATTCAGACCTCAAATGAAGAGAGTTCAAGGTCATAATCAGGGACAAAGAAAGAAAGCAAGGACAAATAACATCAACAACTTTGTTCCTACTCAAAGTAATGGCCGAAACCTCCATTGTTTCCATTGCGACGAACCCAGTCACTTCAAGAGGCAATGTCCCAAGCTCAGCGGAGGACATCGCCAAACGCCTTTCCAAGGAGCAGGCCGCGGTCAAGGAGCCGCCACCCATGGAAGAGGAAGAACCGCCTGCATTGCCAATAGGCAAAGATGCGAAAAAGAAGAAGAGGAAGATCCGACCATGGAAGCAGAATTTGAAAGAGCGACAATCCATGCCACCTTACACAAGAAAGGGCCGAATCGCCAGTTCTCGGTGATTCAGACATCGTCGGAATATCAAGGTAAAAGTTTCAAAACCTTGATTAATTGTGGCAGTACACATTCATTTATCTCACCAGTATGTGCAAAAAGATTAGGAATAACCATAGTAGAAGCACCTACCCTGCTTGTGGAATTGGCAAATGGTCGTGAGGTAACTTGTACCAGGCAAACTGCTAAGGTGGAATTCTTCTTGGGAGGGAAGAAGACTTCAGTCAAATTTAGAGTCATGAATTTAGGTATCCATGAGTGTCTACTCGAGATGGATTGGCTTAAGCCCAATGACACCCACATTCACTGTGGGAAGGGTCAAGTTTCTTTTCGAAACTCTGAAAGGGAATTTGTCACAACTCAAGGTGACGCAGGAGTGCCAAGAATCCAATTGGCCAAAATATCTCGGATCATAAAAGGAGTCAGAAAAGGATTACCCGTTTACTTGATCAAACTCAACAAGTTAGATCAAAAGCAAGAGTCTCATGAAGGGTCTTCATGGCTAAAGGAATACGCTGACGTATTCCCTGAAGAATTGACCGAACTTCCACCTCAAAGAGAAGTAGATCATGAGATTAGGTTAGTACCTGGAGCTGCGCCAATTGCAAAGAGACCTTATAGAATGTCCATACCAGAAGCAATAGAGTTGAAGGAACAGCTCAAGCAACTATTAGATCAGGGCTACATCTGGCCTAGCAATTCACCGTGGGGAGCTCCAGTACTATTCCAGAAAAAGAAAGATGGGACACTTCGACTATGTATTGATTATTGAGGGTTGAATCAATCAACAGTCAAGAACAAGTATCCTATTCCTAGAATAGATGAGCTTCTTGATTGTCTTCAGGGTGCAAAGATCTTCTCCAAGATTGATCTCAGGTCAGGTTACTATCAGATAAGGATCAAGGAAGAAGATATTCCAAAGACGGCCTTCAATACAAGATATGGGCACTTTGAGTTCCTGGTTATGTCATTCGGGCTTACGAATGCACCTGTTACCTTCAATAGATTAATGCAGGACATTTTTAGGCCATATCTTGATGATTTTGTGCTTGTCTTCTTCGATGACACTTTAGTCTATTCTAAATAGGAAGAAGATCATGAACCCCAACTTCGGATTGTGCAAGAACCACTACAACCGGGCCATGAGGATTCGACAGCCAGAGGAGGTATGTTTTTCTTACTTTCCTATTAAAAGTATAGCTAATTATAACTTTTTCTCCACCTTGTCTATGTAAGCAACCTTGATCTGTTGTGTGTGTAGGCGAACCCGAATGTGGAGCATAGCGAGGAGGGGGATAGCGACGCTAGTAGCCATGGTGGTACTAGCGAAGATGTTTCCTCTTCAGATTCGTAGAGGAGCACCATACCTCCTTATGAGGCCTTGTTTTCTTGTATTTGTATGATATCCCTTTGAGCCTACTGCTTGCGGCCACGCTTTAGGTCGCTACTTTATTTCCATTTCCCTTTGGTAGCCTTTCATTTGATGGGATTTTCCTATGGAGAGGAGATCTTGCTCCTTGGATGGCTTTCTTTATCAAGGGACTACATATATCAACATTGATACTCTTCCAACCACCCTTGCTCCTTTGGCCTTTTACCACATCCAGGATTTGAGAGAGGGTGCTAACATTCATGTGTATCTTATGTGATCATATTTTTTGTATGAGTCTCAGTCTAAGTCAAGGACATTAGAAGCTCTCACATTGTATTTGTTTATTATTTTATGTGTTTTAGACAATTTAGATGGAGAGAATATTAGTGTATTTCTTTCTTTGTACTTTTGGCTATTTTTTAGGGGTTTTTCCACTCTAAGGATTTTCTCTCTTTTTTACCTATATATAGGCAATCTACCCTCCCAATTTGATTATCCACTATCGATAATTGATCCTTCCTTATCAGCCAGCCCTCCTTATTCGAACCCCTTGCTAGTCCATGTTCACATGGACGTTTAGAGCTTTGTGTTAGGGTTGAATATTGGAACCTTGTATTTAGCCATTGTAGTCACATTATTCTTTCTCTCCTATGTTCTCGCTTTATCTCCTTGTCTCTGTGTTCACTTTTCTCTTCTCATTCTACACTCACATTTTTCTCTCCATATCACTCTTCTTTCTTACTTTGAAACTTCTTAACATGAGCTTATTTCTTAGAGCAATGTCAACACATTATACAATATGGTCTCTCATTTTTTTCTTTACAACTCAGATCCATCTCTAGCTCATCTCTATAGTCCTCAAGCTCCAAAGTATCATCAGTCAATCCCTCTTCTTTAGTTAAATCACTAATCACTGGACTAGAAGTATCCGTGGTCAATGGGTATGAATTCACACTCAACTCTTCACTCCAATCGGTCAAACAAGTATTTTTCTCCTGAACCACTAGGCTAGGGAGTTTCTCCTCACACACTTCAATTGATTTCTCACAAGTCAACTCATCCCTTCTAAATAGAGAATATAGTATACCTCTCTTAGGATCAGCATAACTAACTCTCTTCTCCTTTAAAACTTTTCTTTCAACTCGCCTTGAACTCAACCTTTCCCTTGGTTTATCAAACCCTAACTCTTTTTTTCTTTTAGTCTTCCTCTCTTAATATTGAGCTATCTTCACCACTTCCTCAAAAGTCTTAGGGTTTTTTACCTCTAATTTCACTCTCCAATATTCTAATTTCAACCCATTTACAAACACTACAACAAAAAGGCTCCACAGATGCGCTTGTAGACGCAATATTTGAACTATGTTAAAAAATGTTGAGCGCGTTTATTACTGCGTCTGCTACCGCATCTAAAATTTTGCATCTAAAAGCATGCTTATAGTGAAACCTATACGCGCATATAGACACGTCTATTGACGCGCTCTGTAAATATATAATCATATTTATAAAAAGTGGATATATTCATATTCTACGTCTATACATGCGTGTAGCTGCGCATCTACAAAGGCGTGTACTTTGTAAATTTTTGACAATAATAGACACGCATTTTTCCTGCAATTTAGACACGCTGATAGACGCACAAAACATAGGTATGAAAAAAAACCAGAGAGCATGTGTAGTTTTTTCCCCCCATCAACATCAAATTGTATACTTAGGGAAAACAGAGAAAGATTATTTCGAAGATTTTTGTACTGAAAACAAAACAATGTATGTAGAACACAAAATTTTATAAATATAGATGAAACATTTTTACATGATGAGTTCTAGTGCTTGTAACCTCAAGCATGGTCATGGTCGCAAGCACTAGCTGAAAGTAATACATATCAAAAATGAGAACTACAAGTCAAGGGGAGGCATGCATGCATGGGGCTCTTCTATATCTCCTCAGAAGAGGCATTATTGTCACTGCCACCACTGTCGCCTGTGCCACTGCCGCCACTGCTACTGCTAGTCCCCTCTTCGCTATCCTCAACTGCATTAGGGTTCACCTAAACAAAGGATTAAGGTATATAAATACCATTACAAACAATAAAATAGAGTTACCTATACTTTTCATGTAAAAAATAAAACATACCTCTTCTGGTTGTGGAATCCTCATGGCACGATTATATTGCTCCTCCGTGATGAGTCCCTCCTCATAGAAATACTACCAAGTGGACGTCCGGTTATGACGTCGATGGTAGCCTACCTCTCTAGGAGTAGGCATCCTACCAACGATATACTACTACAAAACAATTTGAACATACAACATATCAAAACACACTACACAATGAATTGAAACAAATTACAAAATTTAATTTTAAAAAAGAAATCAAATAATACTTACAAACTCAGCCTCCCATGACTCCCTGCCACCCAATCCATAATGCGACGATCCCATGGTTTCCATCTGGATATGTTGCACCTCTACATGCTGGCGACTTGTCATTTTCTCTGCTGCTCTCTTCTTGGCCTCTTTCCACTCCCTATGGTGGCAATTTCAACTCTATAAATCTCCCCCATGAATTGCTTCTTGTTTGGAAAACCTCCAAAAAAGCTACTAACACCTCTAGAAAACTCTGCTAAGGTGTTGTTCATGCATTCCAACTCAGGATCAGTGCTGGAAGATCCAGGATTCCACATCTACACAAGCAAAAATCCATTACTACCCTGTGCAGATAAAACATATTACATTCTGTGTCTATATCTTCATCTCTATGCGCATCTGTCAGCGTGTTTATTTCTACGTCTATACCTACGTCTACACTGTCATGTAGATGTGCTGACAGACGTGCACAGTCGGACCATATTTTGCAAACTATTATAAAAAATGAGCAAAAAAACCTCCATAGATGACAATCTGTAGCATGTAAAGAGAGAGAGAGAGAGAGAGAGACAAATAGACAGAGAAAGCAAACAAGATTGAGAGAGAGAAGAAGAACTCACCTTCTTTGCTTGTTTCGACGGGTGGCGGCTAGGTTGCAAGCTCCTTGTCCTCCTTCTCCCTTCGCTTGGTAAGTTGCTTGAATCTTCTTCTCTTCCTTGCTGTTTGGCTCTTATTCTTTACTCTTTGGCTCTTTCTTCCTCCTATCCTTTTTTTACTCTTATTTCCTTCCCTCATTGTCTTCATGAAGTGATACATAGACATGATTAGTGATGTCGAGCTTAAATTGTAGAAAACACGCAAAAAACGCAGGAAAGCACTGGTTTGAAAAGAAAGCCACAAATTTTTTTAATTTTTTTAAATATTTTTGGGGCGCGTTTGTAAGCACGTGTATATACGCAGATAAGACATATTACATGCGCTGATAGACGCGCAGCTACAATTAAACTGATTAGATGCTAGCTTTTGGTTGTTTTCAGATCAACATGATATGGCTTTCCTAGTCTTTTAATATCAAACTGTTTTCTTCCATGTTGTAACTATCAATACATTTAGGGAATATGACATATATACCAAATGAAATCATATATGTCCTTATGATTCAGGTGTAATTATGTCGTCATCTTCTACTAGTATGGGATATGCTGAGTCAATAAACAGTACATCCTCTTGTGAGGATGAGACATTGCATCTTCACAATCAAGATGCTTGGCTACGACAGAAAATCAAATGTATGTGTGATTGTTGTTGAGGATTTTTTTTCGAGCACGTCGAATCACAATATCACACCTCGGCATGTACGAAGAGTGGGACCAAGAAAAAGACCCAGTAATTTTTATTGTTATATTTGCACAAATATTATTGGTCTATATTGCGTCTTCACCATTAAACAAAACCTCCTTTTTTTATTGAGTAGGATGCGGTACCACATCCTCAAATGGTCCCTCTTGGGTGTCGAGAGACTGCGAAGCGTCGACACGAGGAGGCAGAGTTCTCAAGAAGAGTAGAGACTGATGACGACGATAGTAGCCCTCTTCAAATGCCCCATCAAGTTTTGGAGGAAGAGATTTTGGACAACATGGTGTACGATTTATTTTCACATGAGGTTTGGGGGGGGGGCTGCCACTAGAGAGATAGATGACCCGCTACACATAGCGTCGAAAACTCCATTGTACGAAGGTTGCACCTACTCTGTTCTACGTGCATCTCTCGAGATACCAAACTTACAAACCATTTATGGATGGATTAATGCTAGCTTGAATGCATTATTGAAGTATGTATCATTTGATATTAATTCATAAATGCTTCTAGACAATATTCACGGTTTGTTAACTCTGTTTGTACAATATATGCAGGTTATTGTCACAAATGCTTCCAAATGGAAATAAATTGCCAACTAGAAGGGAGCAAGCAAGGCGTTTCTTGACATCTCTTGAAGGTCTCAATTACATTAAAATCCATGCATGTGTCAATGATTGCATCTTGTTTCCTGGGGATCATGCATCTACATGATAGTGTTCTATTTGTGGTGAACCAAGATACAACCAGGAGATGAAATCAATGGATGTGCCTCGTAAGGTTTTGCGACATTTTCCTATTATTCTATGTATTCAACTTATGTTTAAGTGTGAATCTATTGCGAGACTCATGTCATGGCATGCTAGCCACCATTCAAGTGATGGAAAGTGGAGAATTTCTTCAGACACACCAGCTTGGCAACACGTAGACAATTTGAGGCCTACTTTCAAAGAAGATCCTAGAAATTTGAGAATTGGTCTAGGATTAGATGGAATAAATCCATTTGGCATCAAAAGCACCTCATATAGTATATGGCCAGTGGTATTGGTGAACTATAATATCCCTCCGTCCATGGCAATAATACAATCAATGATGATGCACATGATGATGCCATGATAGATTATATACATGATGCAGTGCAAGATGATCCCCGCAAGGATGTTCAAGGAAGCACAAAAGAGGATAACAATATGGTTGCAGATGATGATGAAGAAATTGAGCATAGCAATACATCTGACAGTGGGATAGACTTATTTGTTTCATTGCCTATTGGTATCATAGACCTAGAGGTAGATAGTCTAGCAAGGGCCGATCTCATTGAAGATGAGATTGATCATTCATTGTAGCATATATAATTATCTTTGAATGATCGGATGTATATTTATAATACTCAGAAAGAAGTAAAGCTAGTAATGTAGTAAAAAAAATACTAGCTGTTAAGATGTTTGGTCATATTTAGGGACTTTATGAGAAATGACAAATATGTGTGTTTATTTTTGCATCTATAGGCGCGTTTAAAAACGTGGGTATATATACACGTTCTATATACTAGCACGAATAGACACGCTAATACATGCACTGAGAAACGCGCCCGTTATTTCACATGTACAGTGCGCGTCTATAGGGCCTTTCTTTTGTAGTGAAAATACATTATCTTCAACATAACTGGGGCTATCTCACCTTCTAACAATGTTGAACTTAATTCATTCCACAATCTTTGAAACTCCCTAGCAAAGTCCTCAACACACTGATCATCTTTTTGAAGACAAGTTTCTATTTTTGCCCAAATCTCACTTTGACTTTCTTTTCTTTTAAACCTAGATAAAAAAGCATTTTTAATGGTCTCATGGTCCAAATTTTATCTCTTAAATTTCATGTTTTTCTCAAAGTCAAGCAACCAATTTCGTGCTTCTCCCTGCAATTGATACCTAAGAATCTAGAGTTTAGCCTTAGGATTGGTCACTCTCCCTATCAAACAACACAGCTCTATTTTTTCTAAAAATCTTTCGGGATCTTCAATATGATTACCATGGAACTCGGGAAATTTATTAGCCAGTTTCAACAATCACAAGAAATTAAAACAAACTCACATTCAAAACAACAACAATGTCAATTTCAACACTCCTCAGTGGGGGCACCAAAAAAGAGATGTTACAAGAGCAATAATCGAGAGCAAGCCTCACTCACAACCCAATAACGAGACGTTAACGAGTGCCGGTTGGGATAGTTGACTTTGTCGGATGCATAACACAACTTGAAAAATTCAAATATTCCACAATACGCCACAAGCCACACATGATAACAACACAACACACAATGCCTCTTGTAGCTCAAAACAACTTAAAATCCGAATGTGGATAGACCATCACACAAATACAACACAACGAAAATACCAAAATTTCGAAAACAAACCAAGTGAAATATATTCTCGTACCTTAACAACCTTGAGCCGACACTCGACGCCACAAATCCAAATTTTTCAACTTTCAAATTGGCATGACAAGAGCTTACTCTAGCATGCGACCCTCCACTCTCCTCTCTCACAAAATACAATTGTAATCAAGGGGGAAGGCCCTTAACTCTCCATTCTCATCTCCTTATATAGTTTTTTATCCACACTCACATACATTAGGATTTTTGCTTTCAGCTTTTGGCTTTTGCTTTTCTACTGTTTTTCACTATTTTCGTTTTTTCTGCCCTATGCCTGTTTGCAACTTGTTTGGATCATAACTTCTTCATTTGAACTCCCAATATAGTTTTTTGGGTACTTAAAATGATTGAAACGCATTTGGTCAACAAGCTTACGCGGGCAGAATTATAAAAATCCATCAAAAATGGAAAAAAAATATTGATTTTCGTAAATTGCAACATTTTTCTCTGTATTTTATATTGGATGAATTATTCCCTTCCTTGGCCTATTTTTATTGTAATTGCACACACTTTCAGCACAAATGTCCTATTTTTCTTCAATAAATACTCACTGACGATGTAAAACTTACAAACTTTTTCTTTAATCCTTGAGTCTTCAAAATAAATATTCTGTGGATATGAACCTGTTTTTTTTTAATGCAGTGTGCTCTAGCAGGAATATGGTTTTTTAAATGAATTCTATGCCCAATCATTCATGATTTAAGAAGATATGCAAATTGGAATTCATGCTATACAAACACTCAAGCAATGCTCACATGAAAAAATATGGATGCACTTGAAGACGTTGTGCTTAGCCTATCTACTCATGCTTGTGCGTGATGCAAAATGCAAACAAAATTCATTGTTAATTTAAATCCTTATTCTCATCTCTCAAATCTCATCAATAAAATATCAATCTCCACTTCACCCATCCAAAATCTCACAATCACTCAAGAAATGATGGTCCTCAAGATGTTGACTAGATATGAAGTACAACCCATCTCACAATTGGCGGTGTCCTTCAAGACCCTCTAACACACCTAACCACCTTATACACTCAGCCAGAGGTTCCTAATTTTATGATGAATATCCCAAATATCGTGCATGTAAGAAATGTGTATGCTCAAGGATAGGTGCTCTCTCATGTGCACATGCAACTAAGATTTACTGCATATAGTTGCAGCAAACCTCATGCCGTGCAAGTGCTCAATAATGGTGCAAAATGTGTATAATCCCAACACATGGCATGGAAGTATTTGATAAGAACTGGACACGACCCCCGAGTACAGTGCATTATTAACAAGTGCAACGTGAGGTGCTCATGAATCCATAGTCCCCTTGATGTGCAAGAGTCTCAACAAGAAAACAAACATTGTTCCACAATGTTCGACAACTACTAGCAACCTCCACCTTTAACGTGTCCAAAAAAATACCAAGCTCGACCAAGGCTATCAAGTTTTACACTCAACAAATAAAACAATATGACAGAAACAAATCCTAAGCTAGACAAACACAAGAAATCTAATTACAAAATGACAAAGCAAACTGTCACGCAAACAACTAAGCTAGCAGAAATCAAACCTAACTACAGTTAGACTAGGAGTCTCAGTTTTAACAAAAAGGCTTGACATTGCTAATATAGAGTACTCCAAGATTTCTTGATAGCTCTCCTTTTTCATAACTTATTGTTGATAACAATTAAATCAATGCAAAGAAAGACCTAGTCTTACATGGTTTTCTGATGTGCAACTACTAGTGATACCCATCAACACTAGAAGGCCCCATCTTTCTATAGCAGCCATGTCCCATCAGTCAATATGCAAGCCAGTCCTTAAGACAATGCATATAACAACTTGATCATATAAGACTAGAATGCATTAGCACTAGCACATCAATTTTTTCATATCCATAACAAGGATGAAATTTCACATACAATCCATGAGGATATAAGCCATCTTCAGTGCCTCGTTAAGTTCCTCTAATAGTTCTCTAGTCTTGGGCCAAGCCTTGAGATCAGAGAGCTTTAGCTACTCCAGCAAATTACCTATCAATTTGAGATGCTGGGAAAATTGCTTACAGTTCTTCTTGTGCATGCAAGCATTGCTTGCTTCCTTTACAATTAGAGCTATGAGCTTGATAGAATCATTGGCACACTATAATGCTCATCCAAGTTCTCCCCATCTTTTTTGACATAGCTTACATTTTAAAGGTTTTTCTAACCTTTCTGACATTGCTTGTATCTACATTAGGATCATAAAATAATTGACAACTCTTAGTTAATAGAAGCTCCATAAGTGTTTCCAATGCAAAGATTGAAAGAGTTTTGTACCTTTTGAGTTGGACAAGAGATATCCTTGGATCAACATGATACAACTGATTCCTATATAGTAAATGATGCAAAGATGTGCTTGGATATTGGTGGCCACATATTTGATGTACATATGATCTTATCAATCATTGTTCCCATCCATGAGAGAAGTTCAAGTTCTATACCCATAGGAGAAATATCCAAGCAAGTCTCACCCTCTTCAAGTAGGCTCATCATCACCAAATCTGCCTACACTGAAGTCAATTCACATTAGCCTTTAAAAAAATGATAAGGCTCATCTAGCTAATGATAATTTATCATGTGTGTGATTTACCTTGCCAAATGTAGCTCGAAAGCCACCAATCTCTCCTTGTTCATCCTTATACTGGCAAGCGTTGGTCCTTACTATTTTGAGGGAAAGCAAGACCTCGACCATTGGGAATGTTATTGAAGGCAATGGTGTTAGATTCTGGAGGGCATATTCCTTGGTGTGGGGGCTCACTACAATCAGGAAGCCTTCAAGATGGAGAGGATTTTGCTACAAAGGCCCTAGAAAAATGGCAAATAACTGACCTTCAAGATAGAGATGATGTTGCTACAAAGGCCCCCAAATGACTACCCTTCAAGACAACAGTTGATGGATAGAAGACAAGGATGTCTAACCTTCAAAAGGGTAATACACAAAAACTCTCTTTCTAAGGGATTCGAGTGCCCTTTCCTAGCTTGATAGAGCTTCAACTAGTTAGAGTGCAATTTTTAAGAGGGATCTTCTTCTTTTTTGAAGAAATGTAATAGTGATGAAGTTGGATGGTGGATGGGAAATGCATACTTGCAACAATTGTGTATTATAAATGTCATAGAGACTCTAGCAACATATAGCTTTAAATTGTTGTGTTGTACGAGTGGATGTGATGAATATGGAAGTCAAGACTTGCAATGCCATTTTTTGTGTCCTAAAATTGCAAATAACTAAACTGGAGATTTGTAATCCCTTTTGTTTGGGCTGAGGTTGATCTAAAGTAGTTATGTTGTCTCTCATAATGCAAATATGTTGTCTCTCATCACAACCTTACACATCCTCCTCGTTGGCACTTTTGCAATGTAGTATGTTGTGTCTCATCAAAACCTTACACTTCCTCCTCATTAACACTTTTGCAATGTAGTATTGCTGCAAATAATGTCATATTACTAATATGCTAGTAACCAAGTATCTTCAATTTATCAATCTCAACAAAGAAGAAGAAAGAAGAGGTGGAATGGAAAGGGACAAAAGAAGTAAAGATAAATGTTTCTTTTGGCTTGATGCCATTATCCCCACCATGGCTAGAAGCATACTAGAACTTCTCTTGATTGGATAGAATATTACTGTCATGGGAGTGGATTCATAATGATGGCAATAGACACAAGCTCCACTTGTTACGTTCTTATTTTGTAACAAAGGCAACTATCCAAAGGTTGATTTGCTTTTGGTTTTTTAGATGAGAAAATTTCCATATTCCAACATGCTTCTTCCAACTATTATGAGATCCAATGGTCGCACATAATTGTAGGAACATGCCATGACAAAATAGAGAAGATTGGATGATATAAAGGAGGAAATAATGGTCAATGATAGAACTAAAACAATCATAGAAGGTGATTTGGTGATGCTCTAGCAATGGTGAAGAGAGCAAACAACCAAAATTGGTGATATATCAATGTGATTTCACAACCTCATAGCATTACGTGATGACAATCTGGTGACTATAGCTTTACAATCAATGTTAATGTTGCTTTAAATCTTATACAATTAGCAAATTTGTCACAAGGGGTTTGTAAGAGAATTTGGCCCATGTAGTTTCATTTGTTTCTAATGTTTGGTCATCCTATGAGAATCCTTTGGAAATGAGCCCATGATGGCCTTCCTTCCCCGTGCTCGTGATTAGAGCATATGCCATGGGATGGATGCTGAGCATGATGCATGACCATATTTTTCCTAACTTTCATGGTAGATTAAAAAAAATTGATTGATGCCCTTGAAAAGAAAGATAAAGATTGTAGAGATGTCTACCAAAAATGCAATTTGAAGCATTTACAACTAAAGTATTTACGATTATTAATCTTGAATTTTTACTTTTAAGTAGAGAGAATATATTTTTGTCTAACCCCTTCAAGGATTATAATACATTTTGATTTGAATTTCTGATAATACTAATTTATGCCAGGTGCAATTATTTTGAAATTTTCACATAACATTTATCTTGAGAATTTTTGAAACATTCATTTCTAGCATTAACATTGCTGATAACAAATCTACTCACAAAATTGACTAATGATTTTGTGCATCATAGATGTGGTTGTCGATACATGGAAGAGCTCTAATGACTATAATATCTTGTATATCATGGCTCATGAGTAAATTAAAGGGTCACATTACTGGCATCTACACCCACACCCCCCTCTTCAATATTCTCACTTTCTTGGAGGCTCTATTAAACACGTGTGAACTAACAGGACCTAATGACTTAGCTAGTTTAAGGAGATTAGTGAAATAAGGATGCACCTATTCACAAGGAACTTTCAATCGATTCCCATATAGGAAAAAAAGAGAATTCCCCATGGAATTCCCTAGTTGAAAATACATATAAGTGGGAAAAGTAAAAACTAGGGAAAATGGGACATTTCCTAGTGAGAATAAGTAGGGAATCACATAAGACCTTTCCTATGTAGGAAATATTTCCTACATAAGAAAATACAAAATTTTCTGTGTAGGGAATAATTCCTATATAGAAAATATTCCATATATAGGAAAAAAATTCTAGAGGTGATTCCCTAGGTACTCTCACTAGGAAATCTCTCATTTTTCCTATTTTTTAAATTCCCTACTTATATGTACTTTCAACTAGGGAATTCCGTGGGAATTCTCTTTTTTCCTTATCACTTTATCTACTTTGCCCTTACTCTTAGACATGCTAATATCAAACAAGAAATCACACAATAAATTTTTAAATAGAAAATTATATAGAGAATGTCATGATTTCTAAGTAAGGATCAATAGCATACATCTAATGATCAAAATAGATTAAACAAATTAAGACATCAACATCTACTTCTAGCAACCAAAAGAAAAATGAAAATACTTTTAAAGGAGCATAGAAATAGAAACTAATTAAGCAACATGTGTGTCTTGATTGTTTTATCCCTTAAATCTCCAATATGTTGCAAAGTAATAAATGTTTGAGTAATCCCTCAAATCTCCAATATGTTGAAAAGCAATAAATTCTTAACTCAAAGTAGAAGTTATGTTAAAACTTCCACATCATCTAGACTAAGCACATTGCTATTTTTGTTTAATACAACTTTGCCATTTCCTAGTAGCCAATAAAGAATCTCCTTAATCATATCATCACTTATTGGCTTCTTCGTATCCTTAATCAAGACTCGAAAGCTAGCTTCAATCTTTTTGAGATTCATGTATGTACTCTTTAAAGAAAAGTATATATCATGAATTGTAGGCATACCAAGATACTTCAAAAGTATGGTTTCCATGTTCTCTTTTGTCATATTAACCTGCATTGAATAGCAAAAAGAGAATAAGTAACTTATTATACTATGTATAGATAATTAAATGATACAAATTATAATATGAAAAGCCATAAATTTAACTATATGACTATTATATATATATATATATATATATATATATATATATATATATATATATATATATATATATATATATATCAACTATAAAGCTACCCTTTAAGCATCACTTGAAATGTTAATCTCAAAGCTACAAATTGAACTACATGACTACAATTATATATATCTAATTAAAATATAAATTAACAATAAAGTTGCCCTTTGAGTATCATTTGAAATGTTAATCTCAATGCCTTGGTTTGGGAGATCTTTAAATTCCTAATTCAAATAAAATTAAAAAATTAGATTATGCTTTTCATGTATGACATAAACAAAAATATAAACATTTACATCTAGCACATTTGGTTCTTTTTCGTTGATGTTGGTACCTCGTTTCATGCTCCTTTGTTGCAAAAGATCCATCATCTTCTCACTTGGCTAGTCAACACGTAAAATAAATAGTTATGTAATAAATCATATATTTAGTTATTCACTAAACTATGACGCTATTGTTCTCTCACAAACATATATCAAATACCTTCCTCTTTCTTTGACTTTTTCGAGATATTTCGTTAATGTCATCATCTGAATTAGCCTACGTTCAAAACTAAAATTAGTAATCACATTAAAAAAATTTATATAGAAAAAAAAGTTTCATACCTTATCATTGCTTGAACTACAAATACTTTGTTCCGGAGTTTCTTAATGTTTAGTTGAGTACATTATTTTGTCTAAACCATGTGATAATAACTTTGAAAAACTAGCACAATTTTCCATATCAAGTGTCTCATCTTCATTTTCAACATCCTACATTTTAAGCATGTAAAGGATAAGATACTGTTATAAACATGAATCATATGGTCAATCTTAAATTTAATATAAAGCAAAGAACCTCATCAGATGTAGAACATTGAAATTCTTCAAAGCTCTTTTCTTCCTCCACGAACATATTCATCTGTGGGAAATGAAAGTTAATGTATAAGTATCTGTATAAGAGACATTCTCAAAGAAAGTTATTAGATATGAGCTTAAAAGCATTACCTGCAATGATAAATCTGTTTGCTTGTATTGTTGTCCTTCAAAGGAGCTACTTTCTTCAAGAGGCTACATCAATAAAATAAGATCATGTGTATACATCAAATGTCTCCAAAATATATGGAATCAAGTACAAAAATGATAAACATATAATAAGATTATAAGATACCTTTTCCAAACCTTGTTCATTCGAAATATCATCCATGCTAGGAATGTATACATCAAGTTGATTAAAATCAATAGTAGCAACATATGGTTCACTCTACCATCAATAGACACCCCTAAACGAGTATGGGAGAAAAAGAACAAATCCTACACTTATGATATCAAACTTATAAATCATATCATCTTATCATTGATGATGTTATGTCATTTGATACATTTTGAAGCTTATCTATATCATCCACTCCAAGAGATACGGATAATTCTCTCTATATGTCATAAGATTAATAATTCAATAACTAAGAATCTACACCTCAAATATTAGGAAAGCCAATAAAAAAAAGTAACAATCAACTTACCTTTTTTAAAAGATCTTTTTTCTTCAAATACTTTCTTTCATCTTGCTTTGTACCCTTCCACCAGTCATATATGTCATTCTCTCTCCATATGTACTCACATCCAGTAAACTTCAATGGTAAAATCTCATGGTGATTCTCTAATATGATTTTCATGATATACTCTTTATCCGGAGTTTTATAACGTAGATCATCTGGGTTTAAGGATTCAAACCACGTATGTACTCGATGATAAGTTTTTAGCATGACAGTGTGTTGAATTTAAAAGTATTCAGCCAAGAGCTTTTTTCCATAAAGTCTACCCTATTCTTTAAATTTCAACATGGGTGACCGATAGATATCATCATATGATGGTATGCGTATCACTCCTATTGATACTCAAGTGATCAAATATCATTAGTTAGTATAATCATTTCAAAAAATGACTCATTATCAACATAAGAAAGCTAGTAATACCTGATTCTTGGCTTGAAGAAGTGTTAAGGCAAGCAATCTCAATGTCTTCCTTTCTTGCATTGTCTTTTGTGTCATATTTAGTAACTTGTTCACCTATATATACATAGAGTTAACCAAAGCTCATGATAATACAAGGTTATGAAAATTTTCAATAACACAAAAGAAAGTAATTAGATATTTTGTATCAATTTGGGTCACCAAATTTGCACAAGTTTTTGATCCTTAAAGTTGGTACCTGCATCTTTACTTGAAGAAACATTATCACAAGTAACCTCCCGATCTCCCTTTCTTACATTACCTCTTTTCCCACCTTTTGTTGTTCTTTTATCTATATTTATATATATACATACAATTACTCAAAGTTTAAAAATATGAATAACTATGAACATTTTAAATTAGGCAAAGAGACTAATTAAAGCTAGTTAATCTCAAAATGAATCACCTAATAAAGCAAGATGTAAAATATGTACACATTTTAACTTTCAAAGTTTAGTAGAAATAAAGGCATATACCTGTATTGTGATTTGAAGAGACATTAGGGCCAATGACCTCCTTAGCTTTCATTGTTCCATTATCTCATGTACCATCATTTGTGATTTTGTTACCTTTATGTACACATAATAAACCAAAGTTTAGAAACATAAGAGACTTATATTTTTAAAAAAGAAGTGCTATATCAAACTAAATAACTTAATTTCTTAGCACTTGGATTAGAACACATGAATTAGTAATAAAATTAGGTATAAATTTAGTTATTAGAGTTAGTTACCTTTCACTTCTTCCACAACTGAATCCACAAGCCCAAGTAGTTTGGGATCCTCACTCATCATTTTTTTCAAAAGAGCCATCATCTCTAGATTAGAAGTCGACATGGCAAACCTACATAGGCATGGTAACAATAAGAAAGTGTTTGCAATGCATGTTTGAAAATGTAAATTACATTAAGCAATACAAAACAAAAGACTTCAATAAACATACCATCATAACATTGTTGCCTCATGCTCATGCGAACGCCACATGGTAGGTACAATCTTTCTTTTATTGTCAATTACAACTGCTTTTGTTTTGAGTACTTGCCATTGCTTTTTCGTGGATACACATAGCCACCAATCCTTCCAATCTTGATCCTCTATTCTCACTTTCCAAATATTTTATTGCAACTGTACATTAGTTAGCTAGCCCACTTTTACTTGCTTCATTTCATAGTGTACTGCTCTTATAACGGCACATTTGAGGTCATTTGGCTCACATAAAGCATCTAGATGAGACTTCATATAGACAACATCGTTTTCCTCTAGCCAAGGAGGAATGCAACCGATGTAACCTATCTTAATCAAACGTGACCTTGGTCTCAAATCTTTTGTCTCATATGCGATGATATTGTTTCCATGTTGAAGTGGAATAAATTTGTGTAACAATGATTGTATTGGTCTAATACAATCCCATGAAAATGGAACAAAACCATTTTGCAAGACACTCATACCTGTAGTGGTATCCACAACTAGACTTTCATGGCCACTTTCAACCACAATACATTGTCTATAGTAATAAGCTCCAAAAAATAGTTTCACTTCACCATTGCATTCAAACGAAAAAAATGATGATATGCATGCTTTCCAATGGCCAACATCTATGTCCACTCTAGAGTCTTCATCGCATCTTACCACCACTTTATCTCCCACTTTATAAACTTCTCCCTTTAGAAAAACCTTTTTATATTATGTCACTGTTTCCACCTCTATGTTGAAGCTATGATGAACATATCTCCTTTCTTGATTAGTTGCATCCCTGCGTCTTAACTTCTTTGCTCCTATGGTTATTCCCTTTGTTAGAGCTACTCTTTTGCATGCACAATATTTAGCCTTTTCTAAAAAACTCCATATTTCTTTTGCTTTCTCCACACATGATACATGCATGAGACCTAATGCATGCCATTCTAGACATTCATCGTACCTATTAGAATCCACTAAGTATGCATCAGGTGGTAGTAAAGCTTTGTGGAGTTCTCTTGTCATCCTTTGATACAGCATAAGTCTGTCACATTGGTCTTTTGTAATATGCATAAATATTCATGTAAAGAATCTTTGTCTTTGGTAGTTTGCATAAGAAATCTCATTATCTTTGTTATTTGTTTTGATATTGACATATACTGACACCATACACTCATAAATATAACACCAGAAAGCATCATGACTACCATGTCGAATAATGTCATCCAAGAATTCTCCAAAACCTACATTTAGTAAGGCAAGAAAATATATACGATTAAAGTGAAATATAATTGCTATATAAATGAAGAAACTAAGAAAATAAAAAATATTTATACCTGCAACATGTTCCAAAGGAGCCGAGTTTGATCCTAAGAGCTTACTCTCCATGAACCAAGCAATTCTCTCAAAGTGTCTATATTTTCTCTAGACCAACCATGGTCACGAGTGTAGTTGTAAAAAGCATGAGCAATGTCTATCAGAATCAATCCTAGGTCATAGAATACCTTCGGAATACCTTCAATCTCACATAGTACATAAGACAAACACCATTGAATCCACTTTTGATTTTCCTCAACCTTGTAGCTCTCACAATACTTACTAGGATATCTTGGCCAGCGACCATAACGAATAGAGTATTGTGTCACTTTAGTGACACAATGTGTTGTCTCATCAATTTTTACTTTCATCTTGTTATCCACAGTCCTTATTAGAGCACATATATATTTTGAGAACAAATTTAGAGCCAAAATATGCATGCAATCATATACAAGGTCCAGGGATAAATCAAAGCCATAGAGTTCATATAGTCTCCACAAGCATGATCTACCAGAAAGTCCTGCATCTTTCAAAATCTCTTCTCTTTCTGCTTGGGTGAGGGCTCGCTCTGCCATAGTCAAAGAACTAAGCATTTCATTGGTTGATCTTTTAATTGGTCTATATCTCAATTGGAATCTATTTTGATCATACAAGTAACGTCCTAAGCCCTCACCCTCCAAAGTGGCTATTGCTTTGTCTCTACAACAAAACGATTGACCACCATCTTTGAAAGATCCAATCTTGCACTGAGCTGGATGGTCTCCAGTTACCATCATTAGCATAGCACGTGCAATGAATCTTCAACTAAGAGAATTTTCATCCTCAACAATCTGTGTGACTAGATAATTGAAGTCTACTTCAAATCCATCAACAAATAGACTTTCTAATTCATCTATCAATGGCTGCATGAATATGTGAAAGAGTTTACTAGAGCTTCCAATAACTTTTTTGCAACTGAATGGAATAAATAAAACCGGTATAACTCCAATAAAGGAGCTCTTTCCAACATCGAGAATTTTGATTTCAACAACTCCACAATTCTTCTGGGTTGTCTTTGAGGCTTGGAATCCATCCCAATGTAATAACAGGGCAAAATTACGTGGATCACCCTATTTATCACAAAACACACCACGTGTTAGTAACCTATATCAAATTTCATTTATATTAAGTAAAAAGATGAGCATGATAATAAAGTGTACCTTACAAATCCTTTTGTACCCATGTATGTGAGTTCGACATGATTTGCAGATAAACTTGTAGGCACTCTCAATATCATCCCATTAATGATCAAGCAATGGTGACCTTTGGGCAGAAGGCCAAGCTATATAGACTTGTTTGCAATGCATGTTATTACATATCAATGGAAGCTCAAAGTATGATTCAGGATTCCAAAAATCATTTACACTTTTTCATTTTGTACCATCCCAAAACTCATCTATTGTAGAATCACAAAGTGTATTCTCCTGTATTAACCATTTGTTTTTATTTCTCCACATTACCAACAATTCATGGCATAGAGTTCTACTTCTAGTTAGTAGACGCAATTGTTCTCTAATGAAGACATAGTCAAAAGAGAGCATATCTTTTCTCGGTAGAGAACACTTGGAATGCTTTTCACAACATTGTGAACAATCACGATTTAACTTCTTCCTTCCTCATTTTCTGGTGTTACACAAGCATTCAATTGTGTCTCTAATGTAGTTATCCTCCTTGCTTGGCTGATAAAGCAATGGTGCATGAATAGAGCTCTCACTTCCTTGGCATACCCTGTAATGTTGGGAGTTAACCATACCTAGCTGTGTGAACATGATACCAAGTTGCTCCCAACAAGTAGGAATATTTATACCATTCAAGTCTCCATCCCATGTGTTAGGCATTTGCACTAGTAGTTTGGCCAAGCTTGGCATATATATATTGTCCATATGTGCTTGGGGGGGATTAGAACTGACCATATCACCAAAAATAATTTTAAGCATTTTATCTTAAAACTCAATTGAAGCTTGATGCTCATCCCAAAGTGCTTGCAATTGAGTTATTCTTTGAACGATCTTGTCAAATAAAGATGGTTCAATACATCCATCTCGAACGCTTCATGTTGTGGTTCCACCTCATTATCCTCCCTTTCGTCTAAATTGTCAATCTCATCTGATGGGTGATTATGGACCTCATCTCCCATGTCATTATGCTCTAGTAGAATGTCATCTTCTGGTAGTCCTTGAGAGTCACATAAACCAAGATTAGTAGTGAGACTCTTAAATCTTTCCTCAATTTTCATGTGTCTTGCATATGTTGAGTGAGGAACCATACGTCCACCTCCACAATATGTTCTGCACGTACACCACAAACACCTGCGTCTAGGCAAAGAATGAGATTATGGTTGATCCATAGGAGGGTTATCTTCACTCATAGGAACATCATTGTTAGTAGAATTTTGACCTTTTTGATGAGCCAGAATTGATGAATGTATTATCCCATTCATATCCTTGCGATTGTGTGCATAGTAAGTTTGTCTAGTAACATTCTGATAACCAAGGGTTGAATGCCTACACTTATAATTGCACTGACATCTCCTTAAATTATTCATTATGGCTTCCTGAAACATAGACATAAATAAAAAATAATCAATCTATATATTAAAGTTACATATCAAAGGTGGAAGATTAATATGCTAAAGCATATAGAAAGTTGATTTATACTTTAGAAAAGATAAATATTTCTCAATAAGTGTATGAACTTAAAGCAAATTAGTGTATGAACTGATTCATATATGAAGGCACATTGAATATGTGATTTAGGCTTAAGAAAAATAAAGATTCTCAAGAACTATAAGCACATAGAAAATGTTATACATCAAACAGGGGAAAAAAAAACCATTACTCAAAGGCAAGTAGACTTTTATCTATGGTGGAAATAAATTATATTCAAGAACCATAAGCATAGTCAAGGAGATTTAAGTAGAAAGCTACAAAGAGTAGAAAGTGTATGAACTTAAAGCACATAATTGTAGAAACTTATTCATATATGAAGGCACATTGAATATGTGATTTAGGCTTAAGAAAAATAAAGATTCTCAAGAATTGTAAGCACTTAGGAAAGGTTATACATCATGACAATTGAATATAAATGTAGGTTAAGATCCCTAATTATATTCTTATTGACATTGGCCATAAAGGTTTCTATGCTTTAATAGCCACTTCTACATACTTGCCCTTACAATCACTATAAGTCACTCAAAATCATCACCATGTCCCACTTGTCAAGTGCACCACAATCTATTGTTTGAGGGTGAACTTGGTATATGTAGTATATTGCTACATCGCAAGTGAGTTATCATGTTAAGCATTGAAATAAGCATGTACAATCTATTGTTTATGGGTGAACTTGAGATATGGGGATTATGATGCCTTGATAACTATTACATGACAGCTAACAAAGGCTTGCAAGGCTCTTCTAAGTGTGTCAAAAATGTATACTATGTATTATGACTTAGAAGAGCCTTTCTTATAAAATTCTTCTAAGTGTTATACATGTACTATGTATAACAAACATAAGTACTAGCAAAAGTACATCCTTTGTTGAGATTTATTTGAAAGTTAGTGTTGATTATAAACAAAAGATTACTTGGTTGTGCCATCATTGCTATAACAAATGAGTTGACAAATGAGATAAGTGAGTATCCTTTCAAACAACAAACATCCGGTCTCAAGTTTGTTCTTTTAAACCACAAATATGGTACATCCAATCTTAAGTACGCTAGAGTTTAGGTCTATCTATATGGAAGTGTCACTTAGACTCAAGACATTGAAAGCATTTATCTTTCATATGAAACACCCTAAGACAATGATTAGCTTGGCAATCGAAACGAGTGACCTACCAGAGGTTAATAGCTGCACTTGTGATGAGGATAGAATGTCGAAGAGCCAATTGACACTAGTAGTTGGATCACCGCGACCACCAGAATTCTTTCAAACATGACCACCGAAATGAACAAACAAGTTGAGTACTTTGAGCCACTGTGCCCAGAGACGGAAACACGGGCGACCATCAGCCACTAGGGGCAGCTGTAGTTGGACAAAAGGGGCAGTACAGCACTGCAGCTAGATGAAACAACGCTAGTTGGAGGTATCCAATGGTGGTACATGTAGTGCAGTTGACCCCGGGGATTTAATTAATCTTGATATAACTAATCGCAAGAACATCCATCACACGACGCGCGTGCTGTAGGAGTTCTTCATTGACGACTTGCACCGTACCCACCACCAAGCTATACAGCCACTAGACCGCGATAACGGCGCTGCTGGTCGGACGGCGAAATGCCTAGCCGTTCAAACGGCGCTGCTGCAAGACGAAACGCCTAGCGCAGCGCTGTTGGATGAAAAGCCTAGCTCGAAGAAAACTGCCTTCTGGACAAAATATAGCTGGCCATGGTCTAGGCCAGCAGAAACAGTACTGCGCGCAGCTGCATGATTGACGAAACCTAGAACGCAAATGCTGAGTCAAATGGCCGCCATGAGGAAAATGTTGCAGATGCTAACTGCCATGCGCAGTTGACCTACTGCGCTATGAGCGAGGTATTTGGATGATGTTGGGGGATACTAGAGCTCGTTGCTGCTGCCGGTACTGGTCATAGGAGTTGTACTGAGCCAAAGCTATGGCAAACGCGCGCAATAAGGACTCAGGAATTGCATAAGGCCGACTAGGGAAGTTTGGGGTGTCCCGCCCTTTTTCTTTCCCCCTTTTGTTATGATTATAAAACTATATATCTTTTCGTAATAATATTATTAGAAGGTGGGGACAGGTGCCACATGGTAGTCCGCCCCACCCCCCTTATCACCATGTGTCACCCCCCTCTCTCTCTCTCTCTCTTGGCGCGAAGCACCGGGAGCTAGACGTGGAGCGCCTAGTACACACACACACACACACACACAAAGCATGTGTTTTCATAGCACTTCTTCACTCATGTATAAAATTAAACTCAAACTCACAAGGTAACCAAATCCATAAACATACATAGACACATCAAATTACCACATGCACAAAAATACATGTTAATGCATATCCACATCATCATTGATGCACAATCATGTTCACTAAGAGCACAACGGAGATGCTACCGTAGCCTAAGCGTCAGATTTTGGTGTAGTTACTCGTGACGTACTGCATGGCTTGGTGTTGTGAGGGGGCCCCCACTACTCGATCCAGTCCACTTCACTCCTCACTTATGGCTCCATGCACGGCTTGGTCAAGATAGAGGGAGAGTGAGTGATCCACGGGCCCGACTTCTTTTAGCTCACTCCAGGTTTTCGAGCATTACACACATCCACCATCACGATCCATACATCCCAGTAGTAGCCAGGCATCCGAAAGGGTCCCCACACAAGGTAAGTGTTATTTTATAGTGAACCACATAACCACTCACCCTTAGGCAGTTGCATTTCCTTTGGCACCTGCTCCACCGTTCCAGCCATACCAACACAGTAGCTCGACTTTGGAGACACGACCTGGCTTTGCCCACTTATTTGTATCGCTTGCTAGCATCCACGAGCTCCAGTTTCTTTGTCCTCACCGGCACCTACGAGTTTCAGATGGTCTTATAAACACAAAGAGATCGTGACATGGCTTTGCCCGCTTCTTTACTCGCTCTCCAGCCTCTATGAGCCCTCACTTTGTTATGGTCGTAGAGGCGTACGAGTCTCGGTCCAATTCATGAAGCACATTTGGCTTGGTTTCTTTTCATTTTCCCAAGTCCACGAATGGTGACCCGATTTCTTTAGGCTCCCTCCAAGATCAAGAGCTAAAATTTTTACATTCTCTCATGTCAAGAATTTTGAGAGAACGTGGGGATTCCCTTTGGTGTCATTAAATTGAGGTGCGCCATCACGCTTAAGCAAGAGGTAACTTGCATAAGTCTACATGAAAGCATACCAATTTTGTTTATGATTGACCTCTCCCATGGTATTACTATTGCAAAGAGGACGATGATGTATTAAACGTATACATGCAAGAAATTTAGGTAGCCATCACTCAAAAATTTATTTCACCGTGCTATTGTTTTTGGGAGACTTTTGTGGATCAGCAATACTCGAACACATTTGGAAAGCATATTTCTAGACAATAGGGATAATAGAGGCATCACATATATTTCTTCCTATTTCATCATTTATGCTACTATAGATTGGGATGAGGATTCTCTATATGGTTGGTATGATACTTCAAACACCTACTCCAAGTCTAGTCCATATCCCAATGTCATCCAACTTATAGGAATGATTATGCCTTGGATTATGTAGGGTATGATATGGACTACAATATGATGCTTGTGCATTATAGTTGGACCATGTTGGTCATTATCAAGAGACCAAGGATCATTCACACGCCACCTCCTCAATAGGATGTCGATGCCCTCTAGGAAATACATGCACAAAGTTTAGGTAGCTAACACTCATATTTTATTTCAGTGCATTATTGCATTTGGGAGCCATTGATAGATTGGCTAGTACTTTGATGCTCTTAGGAATTGTATTCTTCAATGAATGATAATAGAGCCTCATGGCAATTCTAGCATAACTAAATACAACAAAAACATTAATACTCTTTAAGGATGAAATTCAATGTTTCCTTTGGTTCTAATCCACAACATCCAACACACTTTACTAACCTAAATGCTAATTCATGTAGTTTCATTTGAGAATAAAACCCCCAATGCATGTAGTGTGATATGAACATAAGGTGGTTGGATGCATCTACATCATCAATACTTTCTCATTTCTCATCGGCTACCCACATCAAAGAATCATGGAAGACATGTTACCCTTACACCATTTTTGACACTTCAAGAAGAAAACTACTAAGAACTTGAAAGATGACACCAAGTCAAGTGTTGAACTTAATATTTTGGAAAGTATGTGCTACAAAGATACCTACTAAGGTTAAGATTTTCAAATTCAAGAATATCAATGATTGATGACTCCTTTGTATTGTACACAATGAGATAGTCACCCATCACTTTTGGCACTATTGGAGGCATGGAGATGGTGGAAACTAGTCGGAGAATAGACCCATCTTATTGGGACAAATACTACAATTAGGAGATGCACATAGCTTTGTTTGGTTAATAAAAGATCCCTAGATGACAAGTTCTTAAAGACTTGGAAAGTAGTAAAGGCCATTGTTCTAAAAATCATTTGGACCATGAGAAACAAGGTTTTGATAAAGAAGAAAAATAACTTTCCAATAGATATTATGTTTAAAAATATAAACCAATGCTCTGGCTCTACTTATGAGGGCACTTAGGAAAAACGACCAAGTCTTCAAGGTTGCCTTTAAACACCTAGCTAAGAATTGAAGCATTCTAGCTTAGCTACATCACCCAATTTTATATTTGTACATACTCAATGTAAATTCTATTTCATAGTAAAAATAACAAACTATACAAATCCATCTTTGTCTAATATATGTTAACTAACTATAATTAAGGAAGCTAAGAAGTCTTTTACACTAACTCTTATTAAGAACTAACGTAGATAGTTTACTCAATCAAAATATATCTCAATGAATTTCCTACATTAAAAAATATTTCATATATAGGGAATGATTTAAAGTTTCTTGTGTATCATGGCTTGGGATTACAAAAGCCATAAGTTAAAATATAGTGTACATGTTATCACATAGTTGTTTAGTTTAATAACTAAGTAACCTCATGAAGAGATGATTGTCTCTTTTTGGTGATATAAGTGGACCCTTTCCACTTGAGTATTTTCTTCTTGTGTTGTACATGGAAAGAAGTACCTAATCAACATTTGACCTATCGCTTGAGATAATATTCTTAACAAACTATGTCTCACCTTCTTCTAAGAAAGATTGATGAATGCACATTAAAAGATTAAGTACTTTTTTATCATTCATTTTGGTGAAATAGGCCATGTAACATGTTTGGATAAAGAGATTCTCAATGTACTAAATGTAAAGTCAAAACTGGCAAATGTATGTGAAATAATGTCACATGAAGTTAGCCCATGCTAGAGAGAGAGAGAGTTGTATGCTAGGAAGGACGACCTATGTTTAAGACATAGAATGGGATGCAACGTGTGACCCATGGGATACAAAGCTTTAGATGAGCAAAACCAAAAAATAATCAACAAGAAGGTGGCGAGAGGAAAACAAGGATCAAGCTTTGGGTGCACTAGTTATAAACATCATGTAAACCCATTTGTATTGCAAAGGGACAATGTGTACATTAGTACAAGTTGCAAGCATGTTTTACATTTCTAAAAGTGTTCTAGTGACTCAACTGTTCTAAAGCTGTTTAAGCGATTCACCCTAACCATTTGGGATGATAGAAAATTGGTTCATGATCTGGTGATACATGTGTTAATGTTCACTGTTTTATGTTGTTCCATCTTAGAAGGAAAGGTGCAAGGATGTAGGACCATGAGGAATTGAAGAGGAAGAAGAACAAGAAAAAGAATAAACACGATCCCCACTAGGTTTTGGCTCTCCTCAGTTGCACATGTGTAATTTCAAATAAATGCTATTTTTTGCAATAGAAAATACATAGTTCATATTTGTGGTATTGTTTTTAACTTGTGTGCTAAGGAATAACTCCACCCAAATGACTTGAGAATTGCACAGGTAAGCGAATAATAAAGAAGAGCACACATTTTACACTTTAGACATTGATTTAGGATGAATTTCCTCATTCGGTATGGGAAAGGATCGAGAACCATTAATACAAGCATGTCCTTATTGCCAACGGTACTACACAGACACGTTCATATATTTAATAGTTAAAATGGCTCTAGCGAAGCAACAACAAATATAAGGGTAACGTAGGGAAGGTTACGAAGGTTCGCTAGCATAAGGCAGGCCGAAAAGCTACAAGGTTGATATTCCAAGTTCCGCTACATTGTAAACCTGGATGCTTATAATAAGAACAGGTTGAAATTATTTAAACTCGTAAAAACTCGTGGCAAACCTTTATACAGAATTAATTAGCAAATCTCATCTGTTTGGAGTAACCGCACAAAGGACTAAAAAGGTGCGCTGGATATTGCTAATCAAGCTAGTAATTAGTATTTACAACACGTGCAAAGCGCACGCTCATCCAAGTCATGCACATCGTCACTGATCACTTTCAATGGCATTTGCAGCCGAGCATTCAGTCTTCAGGCCGCACAGGGATCTTCTGTATAAAGCGTACGGATTGCTCAATACTGTTTCCACATAATTTCCTGAGGCGAGAACACATTCAGATCAGTACGAGTTAAGCTGTTCCCAGTAGAAATATGACATCGATCGGTAGTTGTAACCTAAACTGACCGAGACGATTATATTCTAGTGTTGTCGTAGTCAGTAATAACCTGGCATCAATATGATCGGCTGGTCTTTCGTGCTGAGTGCGACTTGGGACAGTTTTGAATAGACGGACGGCCTGTGCTAGCAAATGGGCAAGGTCAGTACTAATAAGTGAAGGGGAAGTGGGTGGGGAGAGAGAGAGAGAGAGTGTGTGTGTGTGTGTGTTTGTGTGACAGAGAACTTATAAGTATACCTTGACATAGTTATTTGTATCGACAGTAAACCTGTGATACATGCCTTCGGGCAGCACGATAAGATCGCCTTTCTGAACTCAGAACCGGCTCCATTTCTCGTCGTAATCGCGGATATCCCAGTACCCTGATCATTATCATCATATGAGCACGCAAGGCTAATACAGCGAGCTGCAACTTGACTCTACAGCACTGAGATTATAAAAGGTGAAATAAGGTTGAACAGGTGCCCCTGCACGTGGATGGAGTCCTTACGTGACCAAGAGCCATATTTGAAAGGTGATTATAAGATTATTATAACGGAAAATCACGCACCGGTCCCTTCCAGCACCAGCCTGCTTTCCTCAACGGGATGAAGGTGCTCCGTGAGGAAGTGCTGGATCATCCCCTCAAAATCGTCCACTAGGCCAGGACCAATAGTTGCAACATCCTGCAGTGATAGAAACATGCTTGAGCAAACAATGCAAACAGTGCTCCTATGCTCCTAAACTATTACAAGCACAATCAATCCAGTGGTCGTTTATTTGGCCAACTGCTAAGGAGTGAATCATTCTCTTCGAATGCATCCAGCATTCGATCCGGGATCAATTGCGACTTGGCAAGCTCCCCAAGGGTTTGTTTGTTTACCCTTTTTGTCCTTGGGTTAGGGTCATACCCTGTCAATCCAAATTAACCAACACCTTAGGTTTCTTTAAGTTAAGACAGTGAATCCTGGCAACCATGTCGCTCTAACTTGATTGATCCTTGCTTGTTAGGCAAAACATAACTTCTTGGAAAATCAGCCCAAGAAAGGTGATGTAGCAGGATGACTACCCATCCTCTTGCAAGTTAGACTTGCGCTAGAACCTGCGAACCTCATTCCAAGGAATGGCAATTCTATCTTGTGATTTAAACCACAAGGCCATGCAACGTTGCAACCTGTTGCACATGTGTCACACCTAACTCATGGGATCATTTCACCCACATTGAACGATGTTTCGTGGTCAAGGAAAATTTTTAAGACAAAATGTAGGGTTTAGGGTGTCTTCTTATCCAACCCAACTCTAATTGTACTAGGCCGACAACGTTTGGTCCTAGGGTTTCCAAACTCAATCCGAGTTTTAACATTAGGTCGGTCAATCCTTAGGGTAGAAACCCTAGATCGTTGTTTGCATAGGCGTCCAACTGGCCCAAACATTCCGTGAATGTGGGTAGGACCTTTGGGTTTGAGGGTTTCGACTTGGCATCCAAGTACGATGCTAGGCTGCATTCCTGGCGTACCAAGCCCTAGCTAGTACTTGAGGTGTTTATCGTATCGACTAGTTATGCCTATACGAATCCCTTGCGGTTATAATAATACCATTGATTTAGCTAAATTGATCTAGTTGTCTTGTGACAAGGACGATCCTTTCCTAGAGATGCTAAACTTGTTCCAAAGGTGTAAATAGTTGCAATATGCAATTCATTACTTTTAGGTAGCTAAAAGGTTTTGCAATAACTACTTCTTTCCTTGCTAAAGTCATGACGAATGACAATTTGGAGATTATCTTGCATAGAACCCACAAGATTCACATCAAGGAACTATGCCTACAACCTCTCCTTTAATGCAATGGGATTTCATACTTTGATAAGCCATGTAATCTTTTCTAAATGCAACTCGATGAAATGAAATTTACGCATGACGAATATATAACATGCGACCCTTAGATACAACATCGTAAATGAAGTTCATGCAAGACTAAGACTAGTGTTGACTTAATCCATTTCCAAGCATCTTTTGGATGCAACTTACAAGTCCATGGTTCCATTCCCATGCTATGCAATTTTTCGAACAACAACTACCAGATGTTAACGATTTTTCCTCATGCGAATCACAACAAGGAAGTTATTGCCTAAATGCAACATACGCTTTATTCTTTCCATGAACAATAAAAAATGATTTAACAATTTCATCTTTTACCCTAAGCAATATGCGTTTAGGCTTGTCACTTTGAAACGCGTGGAAAGGAAACATGCTACTAAGCTCGTAAGATGGATAGGTAATTTACATTCATAACATTGGAAATGCAAATAACCCAATTGCATGTCATGCATTAATTCTAATAAACCGTTTGAGTAGGCAATTTTCCTCAAATGCGTTTTAACTAGGCTAGGTGAATTAGAAGCATGCATAAGTGCTTCCTTTTCATGAAAGTTATCGTGCTTAACGCATTTATTATACATGGGATTAAAATCGTAAAACTCGGGCTTGTGGATCTGTGGGGATGTCCACATGTATGTTCAGGGAAGAACCTCCCGCGGATGCACCTTGCATCTTCTTGGGAGCCATGGTAGTGTGATTATGGACTCCGCAGATTCCTTCTAGCCTTTACTCTCGCTCTCCGCAACTACCTGTAGGTCGATACCTTCTCCCTTGCGTAGGAATTGGAGCTTTACAAGCCCGATTTTTAAAACCAGGAGGGCACGTAAAAACAAGGCTTAAGGAAGCCCTTGTGGAAGCTTCCAAGGAAGCTTGTATGCTTCTGAGTTAGAAGCTTACGTGGAAGAGGGAGGGGTAATGGCAGGTTAACGTCGAGGGGGGTGATTAGGACGATGTTGACAGTGGTATGGCAATGGGGCAGTGGAGTGGGCGTGGTAGGGCGGTGATTATCTGCGGCAGTATTCCCAGGCAACATGGCGGCGACATTCCCAGGTAGCACGGCGGTCCTTCAGCATGGCAACATTCGACCTCCCCTCCACCTCCTTTTTTCCACAGGGGGGTTCATATAGCCTTAGGGGGGGACAGGTAGCCACCACGTGGCCTATGCATGCCTCTCCCTCCTCAAGCTCCCACACACCTCACTTACCCTTCTCATACTCTCTCTCCTCCAACCATGCATCATCTGGGGAAAGGGATAATTAGAAAAAAATTTGCCTGAATTTCATCATCATCCAATTGCCCCTTCAAAAAGGGTGTTCTCCCGTGGCTTTGCGGTCTTAAACCCTAGCCATTGCACAATGTGAATGGGCTCATTGTTGCACGTGCGGGGTAAGGATTTAGCCACCAATATTTACGATGTGGGAGAAAACCTTGCACAGGTTTTTGCGTGGCCATGCGGTGATCAAAGCTCCTTAATATTTCGAGCGAAAATATTACATTCTCTCCCCCTTGAGGAATCCAGATGTCCTTATCTCAAGAAGAACTAGGGTTAGTGTTGGTTGAGAGTGCTTTCATCCATCCAAGTGGCATCCTCCTCGGGATAATATTTCCACTAAATAAGGCATTCTCTCAAGGTTCTGGATCTCAATTGTCTCTCTATGACATCTAAGATCCTATCAAGCCGTAGCTCAAGGACTCCTTGGCTAGGCATTACAACTTCTTGGTCATCAAATACATGGCTAGGATTAGATACATACTTCTTCAATAGGCTGATATGGAGTATATTATGAACCTTTAGGTTCTCAGGGAGTTGTAGTCTATAAGCATTGGATCCTAGGCACTTGAGGATCTTGTAGGGTCCACAATATGTTGGACTTAGCTTCTTGCATTCTCCTAAAAATAGGGAACTCTTCTTTGGGCGTATGCGAATGAAGACCATGTCTCCTTCAGTGAAGGTTCTATCTTGACGTTTCGAATCTGCGTATGCCTTCTGTCTATCCTTAACGGCTTGGATGTCTGTCTTATTGACTTCATTTGGTCGTCCATATCTTCTAGCATTTGCTTTGAAGCTTCAACTATTAGGGTTGGATCCGAGAAGTTTAAAGAACTTCGACAGTCGTGCCCATACAATGCTTGAAAAGGGGTCATCTGAATGCTTTGTTGATAAGAAGCATTGTAGGCAAACTCAACCTGTGGCAAGTATTGAATCCACCTTTTTGGTTCACAGCAGCAGCGTACCCTGAGCATATCCTCGATGACTTGATTGACTTGCTCCGTTTAGCCATCAGTTTGGGGATGGTAAGCTGTACTAAAATAGAGTTGAGTCCCAATGGCTTCAAAGATAGCTCTCTAGAAGTGTGATGTGAAGAGAGAATCACGATCACTAATGATTCTTCTGGGAAACCCATGCAGTTAGAATATCTCCTTCATAAATAACCTTGCAATGTCAGAGGCTTTATAGTTTGTCTTAACAGGAATAAGATGTGCAACCTTGGTGAGCATATCCACCACAACCATAATAGAGTTGTATCCTCCTTGAACTTGGGGTAGGCAACCAACAAAGTCCATAATAATGAATTCCCATTTCATTTGGGGAATGTCAAGTGGCTGCAACTTTCCTGGCATTTTGACATGTTTGATCTTAATACGTTGACAAGACAAAGACTTAGTGATATATTTGAAAATGTCACCTTTAAGCCTCTCTCAACAGTAGCTCTTCCTGACTGCATTGAGGGTCTTGGCATAGGGAATCATGACCTTCCCAAAGTATCTTTTTCATGAGTGACTGGCTTGCCGGTATACATAATCTCGTTCTGTAGTAGACAAGTCCACTATTGATAGAGAATTCCTAATACTTAGCCTGTAGCTTCAGGTCTTGATCCTTGATAGGGATCTCCCTTTGTATCTTTTAATAGGTTGGATCATGGCATGCTTCTTCTCTAGCTAGCTCAAGTATTGGGTTGTTTGGCATGCATACCTTTGTGGCCAGAGATCTAGCTATTGATGGATTTTGCAAGATTAGAGAATTTAGGAATGCCTTGCGGCTAAGCGCATCGGCAACTACATTCTCCTTTCTAGACTGGTATTTGATTTCAAAATCATACTCCTCGAGCACTTCAATCCATCAGCGTTGCCTCATGTTGAGTTCGTTCTAGGTAAAGATCCACTTGAGACTTTTATGATCCGTCACTAGGGTAAACTTGTTACCTAGCAAGTAGTGTCTCCAAAGCTTGAGAGCATGGATGGCAGCTAATAGCTCTAGATCATGGGTAGCATAATTATTCTCATGGCTCTTCAGTTTCCCTTGAAGAGTATGCTATAGGGTGACCTTCTTGCGTAAGCACACATCCTAAGGCAAGTGTACTTGCATCAGTTATCACTTCAAACTCTTTACTAAGGTCCGAAAGTTTGAGGATAAGTGTTGATACCAAAATTTGCTTTAATCTATCAAAGCTAGATTGTTCGGCAGTTGACCAGGCAATCAATGGTTGCTTCTTCAGTAGATCCGTCAGAGGCGCTGCAATCAAAGCATAGTTTTTTATAAAGACCCTGTACCATCCTGCCAATCCAAGAAAACTGCGTATTTCTTTGACAGTTGTTGGTATTGGCCATTCCAGAACATCTCTGACCTTAGCCAGATCCACTGAGATCCCTTTCGCTGATACGATGAATCCCAGATACTCAATCTGTCGCTTGAAGAATGCACACTTCTTCATTTTGGCATAAAGCTTGTGTGCCCTCATTGTCTCAAGGACAATGCGAAGCTGGGGTTCATGATCTTCTTCCTATTTGGAGTAGACTAAGGTATCATCGAAGAATATGAGTACGAAGTCATCAAGATATGGCCTAAAGATATCCTACATTAAATTGCTGAAGGTGGCAGGTACATTCGTCAGCCCAAATGACATGACGAGGAACTCAAAGTGTCCATATCTTGTCATCTTTGGGATATCTTCTTCCTTGATCCTCATCTGATAGTATCTAGACCTAAGATCAATCTTGGATAAGATCTTCGTACCTTGAAGACGGTCAAGAAGTTCATCTATTCTTGGGATAGGGTACTTTTTCTTAATGGTTGACCCTCTGTAATCAATACAAAGCCGAAGCGTTCCATCTTTGTTTTTTTGGAACATCACTGGAGCTCCACATGGTGAACTACTAGGACAGATGTAGCCCTGATCTAACAGTTTCTTGAGTTTCTCCTTTAGCTCAATTGCTTTCGAGATGGACATTCTATAAGGCCTCTTTGCAATTGGTGCAGCTCCTGGCACTAGCTTGATTTCATGATCAACTTCCCTTTGAGACGAAAGTTCTGTCAGCTCTTCAGGAAATACATCTGCGTACTCCTTTAGCCATGAAGGTTCTTCATTAGACTCCTGATTTTGATTTAGATTATTGATCTTAATCAAATAGACAGGTAGTCCCTTTCTAACTCCCTTTATAATCCGAGATACTTTGGCCAATTGAATTTTGGGCTTTCCAGCCTCTCCTTGAGTTGTGACTGATTCCCCTTTAGAATTTCAAAAGGAAACTTGACCCTTTCCACAATGAATGTGAGCATCATTAGGTTTAAGCCAATCCATTCTGAGAAAACACTCATGGATACCTAGGTTCATGACCCTAAGTCTGACCGAAGTCGACCTTCCTCCCATAAAGAATTCCACCTTAGCGGTTTGCCTGGTACAAGTGACCTCACGACCATTTGCAAATTCCACAAGCAAGGTAGGTGAATCTATTATGGCTATTCCTAATCTTTTTGCACAAACTGGTGAAATAAAAGAATGTGTACTGCCACAATCAATCAAGGTTTTGAAGCCTTTACCTTGATAGTTTGCTGTTGTCTGAATCACCAAAAATTGCCGATTCGGGCCTTTCTTGTGAAGGGCGACATGCACTATTGCCCTCTCAAAGTCTGCTTCCATGGTCGGGTCTTCTTCGTTGCACAATTCCCTGTTGGCAACACAGGCGGTTCTTCCTCTGCCCTGGGTGGCGGCTCCTTGGCCATAGGCGGTTCCTTGGAATGGCCCTTGACGTTGTCCTCTACCAAGTTTGGGACATTGCCTTTTGAAATGATCAGGCTCGTTGCAATGGAAGCAACAGAGGTCGCGGCCATTACCTTGGGTAGGAACAAAGTTATTGACATTGTTGGTTCTCGCTTTCTTCCTTTGTCCCTAATTTTGACCTTGAACTCTCTTTGCTTGGAATCTATACACTCCTTTGTTCTGATCATTATAAGACCAAGTCTTGTTATTTCTTGGCCTGGATTGCACCTCTTGAATTATGGGCGCAGCTCGAATGAGTGCGTCTTGAAGGTTTGTCGGGTGCATTGATTCAAGGCGGGCGTTTACATGTGGGTTTAATCCGGCACAAAACTTTGACACATGTTGTGTCATATCCATTTGTAGCGCATACTTCAAAAGAGAGACGAACTTTGAGTAGTATGCATCAAGGGTTAGACTAAGCTATTTCAGTTCATAGAACTCATTCATCTTTTGCGTGCGATATGTAGGTGGTAAGTATCTTCCTTGCACACCTTTTCCCAAGTAACGAACCCTTCCAAGAACCCTTGGTCTCTGCACCATTGCTTTTACCAAAGTTTGGCTTCGCTGGTGAGCTTCAGCTTGGCGAGCATTGCCTAGTTGGCGGGTGCAATACCGGCCGCTTCAAAGTAATCTTCCATTGACTCTATCTAAATCTCATCATCAGCTTGGACAATCCTTCCTTTTCTGTCAAATTCTGGTAGCTTAATCTGGTTGAGAAGAAGCTACTTCTCTAGAATCACAGCTGTACTTGGTGTAGGGGTTAGACTAGGAATCTATATCTGGGGTTGTGCCTGAGTATTGAGATTCTTAACGTTAACAACTCACTAAACGTTTCTTACATTAAATTTTATGCCCAACTCAGCTTTTAGCCAAGAAACCTAACCACTTAACTTTTTATCAATGCTCATAGTCAAGACAATCATTGATAAAAAGAAGTCTTATTTTATTCATATGGGCATAGCCCTTTTGGAGTACAATTATTCTTGGGGTCATGGAGCAAGCTGATACATTAATTCGAGGAGAATAATATTGTGTTACATTTAGCTATTGGAACTAAGTAATAGTATGGATTTGGGTCATGGATCTTCAGAAATCGATAAGTCATTGGAAGATTAGGGTATCCTTTTCTTTGGTACCCATTCTTCTCGTAACGTCCCAATACCTTGATCCTGTCAGCGGGGATTATACGGGTCACTTCCTCGTATACATACATGTTCAGGTTGACCTTCCGATCTCCGATATATAAAGTTGTGTTTACATGAGCCTCAACAATGATGAACACCTTTACGATCTTTAGGTCCTCCAACCAGTTGATTCTCTTTAGGTTGGTTCGAAGGTACGCAAATCGGTACTGGGCAGCTATGTAATAGATTCTTGAATCACCCGTCCATCTTCATTCCACGTACAGAGGCGATGGATTGTAGATGCGGTCTAGGATATTCATCATAGCGATCCTCCGTTGATAATCTGAAGCATGCATCATGGTCATAAACATGACCTAGAACACCAAGAATCTGTTCCATGCTTCATGACTCTACAAGTCAACATTGATAAGTAAGTGAGGAGACGATCTTATCAGCAACATTTGCTCTACTTGTCCTTATTAAGTTTTCTTGAAAACATTAGTTCCTCGTTGGTTCTCTTTGATACCAACTGTAATGTGTCCACCTATTCATTTGTAGGACATGTCTTAGCAGCCCATCGGGAAGAGAGTGTAGAAAGCTCCGCCCGGCACTCCCATGGAATGTTACGGGTTTTTCGATCTAGGTCTTCCCGAGTCTACCACGTAGCAAAAGTATTCAGGCCGTTCCCACTTAGGACTGACCTGAATCAGGGTTTTTCTAATGGTCAAATTCCTAAAACGGCAGCTAGCATCGAGTCCCATGCGAACTACCTCATGCAAAAACGTTAGGTTCGAAGCCGATTCATGCTGCACTTGGTTCAAGCAGAATGGGAAATGAGAGGGATGCAAAGCTTGACCTCTCTGCCCATAAGCCATAGTCCCATTCTGTTCCCCTAAAAAAGCATAAATCGGGTTCTAGTAACCTAGATTCTAGGTCAACGTTCCTTGTTGTTCAGTTCCTTCGAGAGAAGTTTCCTACTCTCCATTTTGTTTGAGAAAAGTTCCTGGCCAACACTGGGACCACCCATCCATAGGACAGACCCATGGCCACATCCACCGCACTTTCCTCAAGGTCATTTTAGTTGTCTAATTACCTACCACATTTAGTTGGGCACGCAAAAACAGCTTTCTTAATTAGCCAATTAGACACCGGTTCCTTCACATAATCTTAGCACTTGACATAGAAAAACAGTGTCAACCAAGTTCCTTTTCAACAGTTAATCTTATTTATCTTTGGAAAACATCATATAATCCAGCCCATAGGCTAATCCATAATCCGCCCGAAGGCAATCCATAATCGGCCCGAAGGCTATCCAGTAATCTACATGGATTATTAATCCAACATTCCGCCCGCAGACTAGTATGCGAGTCTCGAGATCCAATCGCTAGTCGCATTGGCCTATTGTGCAGGGCCCAAAAGGCAAGGGATTTACGGCCAGAGCCCCCCTTGGCACCTAAGCGTCCTCCTGCTCCAAGTAGCGCCCAACGAAGAGACCTCTCACGGCGGGTTCGGTCCACGTTCTCGGCGCGGCTAACAACCCCCTTGGTTAGGGTCAGGTAGACATTCAGGGGTAACTGATGATGCCTCTCCCTTCAGGCCTTCAACCTGAAGCATTAATTATCTTTCCATCTTTAGTTCCTTGAGCAAACAATGCAAACAATGCTCCTAAATTGTTACAAGCACAATCAATCCAGTGGTCGTTTATTCGGCCAACTGCTAAGGAGTGAATCCTTCTCTCCAAATGCATCTAGCATTTGATCCGGGATAAATTGGAACTTGGCAAGATCTCCAAGGGTTTGTTTGTTTACCCTTTTTGTCCTTACATTAGGGTCATACCCTGTCAACCCAAATTAACCAACACCTTAGATTTCTTTAAGTTAAGACAGTGAATCCTGGCGAGCATGTCGCTCTAACTTGATTAATCCTTGCTTGTTAGGCAAAACATAACTTCTTGGAAAATCAACCCAAGAAAGGTGATGTAGCAGGATGACTACCCATCCTCTTGCAAGTTAGACTTGCGCTAGAACTTGCCAACCTCATTCCAAGGAATGACAATTCTATCTTGTGATTTAAACCACAAGGCCATGCAACATTGCAACCTGTTGCACACGTGTCGCACCTAAGTCATGGGATCATTTCACCCACCATTGAACGACGTTTCTCGGTAAATGAATTTTTTAAAGACAAAATGCATGGTTTAGGGTGTCTTCTTACCCAACCCAACTCTAATTGAACTAGGTCGACAACGTTTGGTCCTAGGGTTTCCAAACTCAATCCCAGTTTTAACATTAGGTCGGTCGATCCTTAGGGTAGAAACCCCAGATCATTGTTTGCATGGGCGTCCAACTGGCCCAAACATTCTGTGAATGTGGGTAGGACCTTTGGGTTTGAGGATTTCGACTTGGCGTCCAAGTATGATACTAGGTTGCATTCCTGACATACCAAGCCCTAGCTAATACTTGAGGTGTTTATCATATCAACTAGTTATGCCTATACGAGTCCCTTGCGGTTATAATAATACAAGTGATTTAGCTAAATTGATCTAGTTGTCTTGTGACAAGGATGATCCTTTCCTAGAGATGCTAAACTTGTTCTAAAGGTGTAAATAGTTGCAACATGCGATTCATTACTTTTAGGCAGCTAAAAGGTTTTGCAATAACTACTTCTTTCCTTGCTAAAGTAATGACGAATGACAATTTGGAGATTATCTTGCATAGAACCTACAAGATTCACATCAAGGAACTATGGCTAAAACCTCTCCTTTAATGCAATGGGATTCCATGCTTTGATAAGCCATGTAATCTTTTCTAAATGCAACTCGATAAAATGAAATTTATGCATGATGAATATGTAACATGCAACCCTTAGATACAACATCGTAAATGAAGTTCATGCAAGACTAAGACTAGTGTTGACTTAATCCATTTCCAATCATCTTTTGCATGCAACTTACAAGTCCGTGGTTTCATTCCCATGCTATGCAATTTTTCAGACAACAACTAACAGATGTTAACGATTTTTCCTCATGCGAATCACAATAAGGAAGTTATTGCCTAAATGAAACATACGCTTTATTCTTTCCATGACCAATAAAAAATGCATTTAATAATTTCATCTTTTACCCTAAGCAATATGCGTTTAGGCTTGTCACTTTGAAACGCGTGGAAAGGAAACATGCTACTAAGCTCGTAAGATGGATAGGTAATTTACATTCATAACATTGGAAATGCAAATAACCCAATTGCATGTCATGCATTAATTCTAATAAACCGTTTGAGTAGGCAATTTTCCCCAAATGCATTTTAACTAGGCCAGGTGAATTAGAAGCATGCATAAGTGCTTCCTTTCCATGAAAGTTATCGTGCTTAATGCATTTATTATACGTGTGATTAAAATCGTAAAACCTGGGCTTGTGGATCCATGGGGATGTCCACGTGTATGTTCGGGGAAGAACCTCTGCTGGGTGCGCTTGCATCTTCTTGGGAGCCATCATAGTGTGATTATGGACTCCACAGATTCCTTCTAGCCTTTACTCTTGCTCTTTGAGACTGCCTGTAGGTCGATACCTTCTCCCTTGCGTAGGAATTGGAGCTTTACGAGCCCGGTTTTTAAAACTGGGGAGGGCACGTAAAAATAAGGCTTAAGGAAGCCCTTGTGGAAGCTTCTATGCTTTTGAGTTAGAAGCTTACATGGAAGAGGGAGGGGTAATGGCAGGCTAAAGTCCAGGGGGATGATTAGGATGATGGCGGCGTTGGTATGGCAGTGGCGCAATGGAGTGGGCGTGGCAGGGCGGCGATTATCTGCGGCAGCGTTCCCAGGTAGCACCGCGGTCCTTCAGCATGGTAGCATTCGATCTCCCCTCCACCTCCTTTATCCACAGGGGGGGTACATATAGCCTTAAGGGGGGAGAGGTAGCCACCACGTGGCCTATTCATGCCTTTCCCTCCTCAAGCTCCCACACACCTCACTTATCCTTCTCATACTCCCTCTCCTCCAGCCATGCATTGGCTAGGGGAAGGGATAATTAGAAAAAAATTTGCCTAAATTTCATCATTATCCAATTGCCCCTTCAAAAAGGGTGTTCTACGTCGTCTTTGCGGTGTTAAACCCCGACCTCAATTGCACAATGCGGATGGGCTCATTGTTGCGCGTGCGGGGTAAGGATTTACCCGCAAATATTTAGGATGTGGGAGATAACCTTGCACAGGTTCTTGCGTGGTCGTGCAGTGATCAAAACTCCTTAATACTTCGAGCGGAAATATTACAACTCTTGGGTGGTTATGTTGCACATTAATGTCTTTGTTGTACAAGCCATGATCTAACATACTTTCTTCATGCATTAGCATGCTTAAGTTAGAAATATCTTAGGAATTAGTGATTATTCTATATCATAAATTATGTAGACATCTGTATATAACAATCCTCAATAACTTATGAGATCATTAGGTATTAGCTTGCCACAAATAGCTTAATTGAAAAAAAATCAATGTGATTATCAAATAAATGATTAATATTATTAAATAAAAATTTATTCAATTATATTTGGATACAGTTATATCTCCATGGCACATGTTGCTAAGAATTGCAAAGAGAGAGAAATGTTCACAAACAAAGGTTGTAAAGCTCTCATTAGGAAAGTCATTAGGGATGATGAGCATGCATGAAGAGGACTTTGCTAGTCACATTCAAAGTGTTGATCTATTCAAAACCATTGTACAATCCTTGGCCAACCAAGGACATTGGGAGATGTAAATTAACATCAACTATATACAGATAATAGATGATCCAACCTTAATGATATTGAATCTCTCGTTCCAATTGTAAAGAGAAGACGCATCTAGTTATAAATTGGTAAACCATCGAAATGCTTCTAAGTATTTCTAATCACGTGTGATAGGTCCATTAAAATTATGGATCTAATGGTATCCTAGCAGTGGACCCATGCAACAAGTCTTTATTCTTTGAAGAGTGGTAAATGACTTGATTAAGCACTAATTATAGCAAGCATAAAGTTCACATAAATTAAAATACAAATGTTATTTTCCCCTTGATTTAGCATGGGATTAGTCTCCAATAAATGCTTGGCTAGTCAAAATCAATCCAAATTTCAATTGAGATAGCAAAACTCTTGCACTCTCTAACAATTCCTCAAATTATAGCTACTAATTACAAGTAGAAAGCATTCAATTTTTAAGCATTGAACTAAATGTGGCTACTAAGCCCTAATTTTTATTGTAAATTATGGTTTGTAAAAGAAAAAATATAATTGCTCTTCATTAGAACCTAAAGACAGCTAAAGTAGAGGACGCTAATGAGAGATAAATTTATGTTTTGTGTCACCGAGATTGTACTAGATCTACTATGGTCTACAATAGGATAACTTTGTATCCTCATTTTTATGTAGTCCTTCACTCCATCCTTATTCATTCTTTCCTTCTTTTTCTTAAGATGTTTTTCTTAAAATCTTCTATGTGAAGGGCCTAGTACTAGTTAATTAAAATGATACATGTCTAATTGAATTCAAACATTATAAAAGGCCTAATGTTACTCGCTTAGATGCTTCTTGTAGGCATCCTTCTAGATTGGCACCATGCCCACCATCACTAGAGATGGGTTGTTGGTAATGCTATGGAAGCTACTACTTAGGCATGGTTTGACACATGAGGAGATTCACAAGGACATGGAGCTATATGGAGCTCTCTAACAAGGCATTGGAGGAAATAATTGAGAGATTATCCTCATCAAGGGAAATCTAAGGTCCTGAAAATGTCCTTTATAAGGAGTTTGACCAAAATATTCCCTCAAAACATGGGGTCATGCCATCGGTAAAAGTTTTGCAAATGAACTCCTTGTCTCACAATTTTGGAGTTCATTTGCAAAACTTTTACTTTGACCCATTTTTTGAGGAAATATTTTGGTCAAACTCCCTTGGAGGACACTTTCAAGACCTCAAATATCCCTTAATGTGTTGATGTTGCCACATCATCCAAGCGAGCACAACTTGAGACATCTCCCCACCACTATAATATGAGTTATTTTTTCTTCATGAAGTAATATTGAAAATAGGATTAATACTATGTCACATTCACTTCCCTTGATCATTTCTATAGCAAGAACCCACCTGTATTGACTAGGGCCATGTAAGATTTTAGTCATATCTTTTAAGCTAAGCAAGCAAGCTATGGATTCCCAAAATATATTAAAAATTGTCGCCTACAAATTGAACCAAATTTTATACCTAAGATCCCTATTTATATTAATTTTTCATTTTCTATGTGCAGTGATGAGCATCTAGTGTGTAGGAAAAGGAGTGGTGCTTCTTAATCTTAAGCACCACGAGTTATGACAAATATTGTACATTCTTAGTCTACTTCATGTAGTGCCTCTTATGCCATTACCTCAAGGAGAAAGAGTCTCTATTCTCCCATGTATATTTTTCTAGAATATTTAGTATATTATACTATAATTCTGAACGTGTTATGAAATTATTTATATTTTTTATTTATACATTTATACATTCTTGGTTGCTCAAGAAAACCTACTCTATTATATATGCTCATTGTACTAAGGAGCATTGAAAGGGTAGAGTGAGTTTTGCTCTTTTCTTAGAATTTTTCAAAGTTGGAATTAATCTCAAAAATCAAGCACAAGAGCTTTAACATGTCAGTGTGTGTATGTTTGTGTCTATACATACACACATATATATGAAGAGCATAAACATACATGCAAAAAATTATAGCACATAATAGGTCTGAATACATATATGTGCATATGAAAAAATATGTATAAAAGTGTAAGAGGCTATTAAAAATTTTATGATGACACATATATATGGACAAATATGTGGTTCTCTTTCTCACTTCTCAGATTACTTGAGGAGATCCTATGTTGAACACATTGGTCGGTTGTATTAAGTTGAATGTCTTTACCATGGGGGTTTAAAAGAGAATGATGTAAAGAGTATTGTTTGAAAAGAATTAAAAAAGAGAAGATAGAATCAATTTGACAATTCAAAAGAATTTCTTGAAGCTATCACAATGCACTTTGACTCATATGAAACACAACAAAGCAAGTACAATACATGCATTCAATGTACGAGGGCAATACCCTTTGTTGGGATGATTGCCTAAAAGCTATGAGATGAGAACTCACAAATAACCCTATAATAGAACAATTCTCGATTGTACATATTATTTATCATGTCACAAACTCATATCCAATCCAAGAAGATGTATATAGTAGCTACCATCAACAAGGTATGATACCAAGCAATGGTAAGCGAAGAAACCAATGAAATCTCTATATGGGCCTTAATGCATCATTTTAGCCTTGCGTTATTGCTATATATAGTAGCAAAAAACCACCATTATGCCGCTTCAAAATCACTCTAAAGTGGGCTCTTCATATACTTTAAGCATCTTCCCATTGTAGGTAAGTAAATCCTTCAAGAGTTGATTATTGTAACCTAAGTTCCAAGCTAAAAACTTAGGATAACAATATTCAACTTCAATACCTTATTTTTCTCTATTTTGCATGTCAATTCAAGAGAAGAGCCACAAGATTTCTTCTTTGAAGCCCAAAAAAATAGCTTGAGAATCAAGGAGTATTCAACCTTTGAGGAGGTTACTCATAAATATTTAAGTGTATCACATGGATTCAAAAAAATGTATTTTAAAAATATCATTCTTACACATTTTTAATGTACAGGGTTGCCATATGAACGCTTATTTACAAATTTAATAGAAAAGAAATGTGTTTATCTTTAAAAATTTTCGAGATAAGGTTATTTTTAAAAAGATCTTGAATGCTTGTGACATAGAGAGTTTACATATAATGAATCCCCTAATATTCATCCCTCTTCCTTCTTATGAAAGCTCGCCCTTTGCATGTAGTTTTGCCTTCTTTCTTCCCTACAGATGATGTTGCCGCATTAGGATAGTTTGCTCTAGTTTTTGTTGACTTGTTGCTCTCAATGGTTCTCTCAACTTTCCCTTCCCCAACAAAGTCACATGCTTTATAATTATTGGTCAACTGAATTACTTGACTTTCCCTTTTTAAAAAATAAGTATCCAACAACTTGATTAGAATCTAGTCAATAATAAATAGATAACAAATAGTTAAAGGATGACACTACATATAGTAGTTATGTCTTGGTGCTAGTTTGCAGGGATCTTATACCTACATCTATAGGATTACAAATAAATATGCATTAGGAGCAAAAAATTGTTGGTTTTCAATAAAACTTGGGGTGCCAGTTGCATGTATTTTGCACTAATATGTTTAAGGTTAGAAATGAATATGTAGTTCAAATGGCAATACATTTATCTCAAAGTGTATGCATCCTATACCAACACATTTAAAATTAGAAAAAGTATATCACAACGTGATAGTAAAGGTCTTAGATTAGTTCATTGCTATGGTTTTCAAAAAACAGGTTGATCCCTCTTGCATCATCACTATGTTGCAAGAGAGTATCTTTGTTATAGTAGCCATGACATTACATTCCTTCTTCATGCATTAGCATGCTTAGTTTTGAAATATCATAGGAATTAGCGAATATTATATACCATCAATGATGTAGACATAGTATATAACAATATTCAACAATTTTCTTATGGGATCACAAAGTATTAGCTTGTGATAATTAGATTAATAAAAACAAAAGTGAATGTGATTATTGAATTCAGAGTTGTTAATGATCAAAATTCATCTCAATAGATAATTATATTGTTTGATTTAAAATTTAAGTATGTAATATTCCGATTTGCTAAAAGAAATACACGCGTGAACTGCCTCAAATGAAAATGAAAATTGGATAAATGAAAAACAAATTATTCCCCCCAACCGACTGACGAGCTGGAGGGGGAGGGAAATAGAAGGAGCAATTAAGCTCCTTGGTGGAGCTTGGAATGAGGGGGGGAGCATGCGTGATGACACGCAGGGGAGGGAAGATCCCCCTCCCCTCCCCTATTTAAATCGAGGGGGGACAAAGGCCTTAAGGAGAAGGGTCGACACGCTGTGAAGGGCCCGTCAGTCTGCTGTGAGGGAAAGAAGAGAGGAGACACTTTGAATTTCGTGAGGGAGGGAGAGATTGAAGGTGGCCACTGCCATAGAGCTGGAGAGGGAGCGATGAGCTAGGAACTGCCTGTGGAGGACACGATCGTGGACTACCGTGCAGCTGAACGGGACGCCGCCAATTGCCAATAGCAGCTGCCGCCACCGTCTGATTTCCTTGCCCACTTTGCTGCTAGCTGCGGTCTCCATGCTTTCTCCCCCCCCACGTGGCCGTCGTGAGGCCTCTGGAAGCCCTTGGAAGCTTCCAAGGGTGGCTTCTTAAGCCCCCTTCCTGTGGCCTTTGAAATTACCCCCCCTAAAATTCCCCCCTTAGGCTTTATAAGCCCCCTTTTCCCCCCGGTTTTAATCCCTCTAAGCCCCCTTTTCCCCCCGGTTTTAATCACTCTAAGCCCCTTTTCCCCCCCCCCCAAATTCTCCCTACTATTCCCCCCCCTTTCCCCCTTAAGCCCCTTCCTTGGCTTTGGGAACCCCCCCCCCTGGTGTTTTTTTCCCCTAAGCCCCTTTTCACCCCTTCTAACCCTTTTCACCCCCTCATAACTCTTTTATTTCCACAAACCCCTAAGCTTTTTCTTAATCCCCCATATTCCCATTATTATCAAAACCCAAATCATCATCATGGCCTTGGATGATATCCCGTAAGGTAAAATGTAGCCCGTGAGATAAAAGATAGGGAGGGAAAGTAAAGGGAGTGAAAAGAAAGAGTGAAGGAGGAAGAGTGGGAAAAAGATAAAAGATAGGGAAGGAAAGTAGAGGATAAGGAAGTGAAGTAAAGAAGGGAAGTAGGGAGGAGTGAGGAAAAAAAGGGAGTAGTGTGAAAGAAGTAGAGGGTGAGGAAAAGATAAAGAAGAGTAAGAAAGGAGTAAAAGAGTTAGAAAAGAGAAGGAATAGAGGAAGGGCAAGGAAGGAGAATAAGTGCCTTCTATTCCTTTACCCCAAGTCAAAGTCCTCCAAGGGTTCCTGTGGTTGCAAAACCACACTCACCCATAAACTTTTTTCCCAAAGAAACGGTGGAATTCCAAAAGAAAGAGAAAAAGGCTATCTCACATTCGAATTACGATGCCGCCCAAGAAAGTCCAAGGTGTAGCTGCAGGAGGGTCGTCTCCCAGTATCCATGTGGATATCTCACCCCAAAACCAGGTTTTTCTTCTTGGCTTTTAATTCGGTTTTAAGTCGATCATGCAAAGAGAAATTGTTAGGGATAGGATATATTTGTCCGAGTTATTTGTAATAAAGAAGTTTAGCTTATTTGAATGAATGATAATGAATAGAACTTAGTTTCCTTCGAGTTTCGTCAAGCATTATAAATTACGAGCGAGATTATCCATTTATTATAGTAGTATATTTTAGTTAAATCCTAAAGGTGTAGAAATTATATCTTGCACCATTAGTCTTATTCCTTTCGCAACGAATCATTGTAAATGGTTAAATTCATGAAAGGTTTCTTTCGATGCTCAAATTACTAGGAAGTTATCTTTGCTAATTGCACATCTTAACAAGGCAAATGTTGTTATTTGGCAGGAGTTCATCTTTAAGGAAAACGGAAGTTAAATTAAACTGTATTGACTGGAAAGTAAATTGTCACAAGGATAGAAAAACCGTGACAAGACGATTAATATTACCTTCCAAAAGATAACTAAACCAATCTAAACATAGAAACATTCATACCCTAAGCACTTGACTACTTTCTGTACTGTAGGGACAATAAATTCGTAAAGTTAAGGAACTAGGGTTTGTCCCTAAGGTTCTTAAAAAAAAGAAGAAACCCTAGGCCTAGCTTAAAGGATCTAAAACAGATTATTCCATCGCAGGACTTGCACAACAAGTACGAAATCATTTAGTCTTGTGATTGATTCACAAGGAGGAAGGGTAAAAACCCTCATCAAGGATGGCAGATCCCTACACAAGTTATCTTGCAAAAGGACGTATTTTTGGATATCCTTCTAAATAAGGAAAGTTGTAAACCGGAAACTAAGGGTTGACCAAGTTGGGTTAATAAGGTACGCCCTACACCGGAATGTAAAGGATCTTGCCAATTTACAAGACACCTTGGGAACGAGTGCTGATACACTAAAAAAGGGAAAGAACACTTCCTTAGCAGTTTGCCAAACAACATGGTTGATTAATGGAGATGTTTGTGCTTGCTAGAGATTTTAGGGCTCTATTTGAATTATGAATTACAAATTAAATGAGTACCTATACTTCAGGTTAAAGGCCTGAAGGAAGAGGCAGTTTCAGTTACCCCCGACTACCTGCTTAACCCTAACCAAGGGGGTTGTTCACCGCGTCGGGAACGTGGACCGAACCCGCCGCGAGAGGTCTCTCCGTTGAGCTCTACTTGGAGTACGAGGACGCTTGGGTGCCAGGGGGGGCTCTGGCCGTAAATCCCTCGCCTTCCAGGTCCTGCACAAGAGGCTAACGTGACTCAGGATTGGATCTCGAGGCCCGCATACTAGTTGATGGGCGGAAGCTTAGAATAGTGATCCCTGGGGATTACTGGATAGCCTTCGGGCGGATTATGGACAAGCCTATGGGCGGAACTCCTTGTATTTCAATGATAAAATGATGAAATTAAAAAAAAAAAGAACTTGCTTGATATTGTTTTTCTATGTCACGTGATAAGATTACGTGAAGGAACCAGTGCTTAACAGGGTTAATTAAAGAAGCTGATTGTTATATGTCAAATTAATGTGTTAGATAATTACATAACTAAAACAAACCGAGGAAAGTGCGAGGATGGGCCATGGCTCCATCCTACGGATGGGTGGTCCCGGTTAGCCGGGAACTGTTCTCAAAAATCTTGAAAAACAGCGGGATGATCATCATCATCAAAACGAATAATGAGAACGATGACCTAGAGTTACGTCTTACCCGATTTATGCTGTTTTAGGGGAACGAAATGGGACTATGCCTTATGGCAGAGAGGTTGAGCTTTGTATCCCTCTCGTTTCCCATTCTCCTTGAACCAAGTGTAGCGTGAATCCGCTTCGGACCTGGCGTTTCTGCGTAAAGTAGTTCGCTCGGGTCTGACGCTAGTTGCTGTTAGATAATGACCAATCAGGAAAACCCTAATTCCGATCGATCCTAAGTGGGAACGGCCAGGATACTTCCGCTACGTGGCAGACGCGGAAAGACCTAGATTGCAAAACCCATAACATTCCATGGGAGTGTCGAGCGGAGTTTTCTAGACATCCTTTCCGATGGACTGCTAAGACGTGTCCTGGATGATACTAGGGGACACGTTACAAAGTAAATGAAATATGCATATCTCTAGGTCTCCATAGCACATGTTGTTGAAACATTTAAAGACAGAGAAAAGCTCACAAAACATTCATCCACAAAGTCATTAAGAATGATGAACTTGGATAAAGAGGACTTTACTAGTCACGTTGAAAGTGTTTAAGTCCTTTGTACAATACTTGGCTAGCCAAGAACATTAGGAGATGTACAATCACATTAACTATGTTCATATGATGCACAATACGGCTTGAAAGATATTCATCTACGAGGTTTTGTACATATTGTGCAATATTATAAGAGACAACATTCTAAACTATATTGAATCTCTCATTTAAACTATAAAAGAGAAGATGCAACCGATTATATATTAGTGAAACAAAGAAATTCTTCCAAGTACTTCCAATTAACTACTGCAGGTCCACCAATTTTATGGATGTGATGGTATTACAACAATGCAACCAAGCAACAAGTGTATCTAGAGGAGTGACATGTCTTAGTCTTAAGTAGTATGTAGTGTTGTGTATCCAAAGGAGTGACACTTCTTAGTCTTAAGTAGTATGAGTTACTATGGAGATTTCATCGTCTTAGTCTACTTCATGTATGCTTCCTATGCGAGTTCCTAGAGGAGAAGGACCCTCTATCCTCATAGACATATTCTTCAATTGTATTGAGTATATCTTACTATAATTATGAATTTGTTATGGAACTATCTCATATATCTCTTGGTACTTTGATACATGCCCAGTTGCTCAAGGAGACCCTCTCTTATATGTGAAGTCATGATATTAAGGGGCCTTAGAAGGGTAGTAGGTCTATGCTCAAACTCATTCAAACTTGGACTTAACATCAAGGACTAAATAGAAGAACTCACATTTGTGTGCATGCATGCGTGCGTGTGTGCATGTGTGTGTGTGTGTGTGTGTGTGTGTGTGTGGAGGAATGTGAAGAAAATATAAACGCATGTGAAAAATATTAATGTGTACTGAGCCTCAACACATACATATACATATGAGAAAATGTATCGATCTTGATATTCACGAGTGACTTTATCCCATGAAGAACAATTGGGTCACTTTGCCATCATCTCTTGTCTTTTCATATAGACTTTATGTTTGTAAATATATGTATTTTCTTAGTATTTAAAATAGTAGAGTATAAAATATGATAAACATATTGAAAAGAAAACTTACATGTTTAGTTCATTGACTATCTCATCTAAGGAGAGTTTCTTTGCTATTTCCCTAAATAAGCTTGAAGAGAGTGCCATGGTAACAAGTTTAGATCATTAACAAGCTCTTCAATGGACACATCTATCTTCTTAGAATTAAAATTTGCATTGTCACAAGCCTTCATTAATTTCTAACCTTTAAATTGTTTATTTTTCTACATACGAAAGATTTGATTCTATAAATCCCGAATTTGCAAGTTGGAAGATTAGATCATACTTAAAAAAACTGTCTGCGTTTAAATTCTCCTCAATTACCACACCTACCTCTAATGAGCATGTATATATTTTAATATGAAATATTATGAAAAATATTACTTTTTATTTAATCATGCGGTATACTAAATAATACTCTTAGATTTACTAACTCATACAAAAATTTTACAAGTTTAGTTTTCATTTTCATGATACAAGATTATTGCATACATATTCATTTTTATTTGATAATCTAAATCTTTATAACTTATGCAAAAGCAAGTTGACAATATATTTCTTAAATGATAGCATGTTAATGGTATTTTCCATTGATCAAAGATATGAATTGTTTAATGATTGTACACTTTGGTAAACAACTATAAGAAGATTTTTCTTGTTAATTAAGCATTAAATTTTTATCAATTAAATTTTACAATTTTAAGATAACTATAATGTATCATGTTTAAATAATTATTAAGTTTTTAAATAATAATTTTATGCTATGTATGTTTTATAATATCAAGATACTAGATTTTCTCTTAAAAAATCATTTTAAAGTATCTATTTTTAAAAACAAAATCATTTTATTGTAGTAGTTTTTATTTTAAAAATCATAATTTAATTTTTAAAGAAAGCTAAATATTATTTTTCACCCAAAAAAATTTCAAAAATTCTTTTTAAAAGTTTTTAAAGAGAATCAAGGGGAATCTCCTTAAGAGAAATATGTAACTTATCAAAAAGGTTTGCAATTATGTTTCAATCCACAATACAAAATGTATCACAAAAACTAAAAACTAGAAATATGAAAGACATGACTTACTGGAACACCACATGTATATAATCTATTAATGAGTGTAGTGAGATCCTATCTCTCTCCATACTGAGTCTCTAATCTTGTGGGGTTGAAGTTTGCAATTGAGTGTTGCAAGACAAACAAAGTAGCATTGTTAGAAATATGGTTATTAGGACAAGCAATATACCAAATAACACTACAAGGATTTGAGCTAGTAGTGACGGCGATTAGCGACGGCGGGTAGCGGCGTCGCTATTTGCGTCGCAAAATGACGCAAATAGCGACACCAATTGTGACGCAAATAGCGATGCTCCACAGGGAAAAAAGCGGGCCGAAACCGAGCGCAACTTTATTTCGCGTTTGCACGTTTTGTGTTTTGAGAGCGAGAGCGAGGGAGAGAGTGACCATCGTGAGAGAAGGAGAGGAAGAAGACTTGCCGTCGCCGCCGCTGCCGTCGTTGTTCGTGAAGGAGAGGAGGAGCCTTCATCGCAAAGAGGAGCCGGCCCACACTCGCCATATCTCATCAGTGAGTCTCCCTCTCTCTTTCTTTTGCTTGTTTAAGGTTTAAATCACTTTCTCTTTTGCTTGTTTAGGAGAGGAAATGAGAGAGAAAGAGAGGGAGAGGGAGAGAAAGGGAGAGAAAGAGAAAGAGAGGGAGAGGGAGAGGGAGGGAGAGTGCATTCTCTCTCTCCCTCTCCCTTTTGCTTGTTTAAGGTTTAAATCACTTTCTTTTTTGCTTGTTTAGGAGAGGAAATGAGAGAGAAAGAGAGAAAGAGAGGGAGAGGGAGAGAGAGGGAGAGAAAGAGAAAGAGAGGGAGAGGGAGAGGGAGGGGGAGGAAATGAGAGAGGGAGAGAAAGAGAAAGAGAGGGAGAGGGAGAGGGAGGGAGAGTGCATTCTCTCTCTCCCTCTCCCTTTTACTTGTTTAATGTTTAAACCACTTTCTTTTTTGCTTGTTTAGGAGAGGAAATGAGAGAGAAAGAGAGAAAGAGACGGAGAGGGAGAGGGAGAGAGAGGGAGAGAGAGAGGGAGGGGGAGGAAATGAGAGAGGGAGAGAAAGAGAAAGAGAGGGAGAGGGAGAGGGAGGGAGAGTGCATTCTCTCTCTCCCTCTCCCTTTTGCTTATTAAAGGTTTAAATCACTTTCTTTTTTGCTTGTTTAGGAGAGGAAATGAGAGAGAAAGAGTGGGAGAGAGAGGGGGAGAGAGAGAAAGAGAGGAAGGGGGAGGAAATGAGAGAGGGAGAGAAAGAGAAAGAGAGAGAGAGGGAGAGGGAGGGAGAGTGCATTCTCGCTCTCCCTCTCCCTTTTGCTTTTGGAGAGTGTTAAGATATATTGTGAGAGGGAGAGGAAATGCGAGAGAAAGAGAGGGAGAGGGAGAGAGAGGGAGAGAAAGAGAAAGACAACATATATTGGAACGATAGCATATCCATGATTATGGTAATGGTATCCATTTTGCTTTTTTTATGGGTACCATTACATCGACTCCTTAAGAGGGCTAAAAATTATTCATACACTTTATAAAGTCTAATTAGGAGATTTAAGGTGCACGATAATAGACTTATCGATAATGGTATGCAATGTGCTTTGCCATGGGCCACATACATTGGTGACTCTTTAAGATGGCTTAAAATTGGTCATATCCTTCATAATGTCCAAGTAGGGGATCTAATTGTGATATGCATAACTCATTGTTTTTGTATTAACTTTATAGGCATAACAAATTAGAAATCATGCCAACTAGTCAACGGAAGGACTAAAAGAAAATGATACCCTAGCTAATGGTCATTACGGTACTTCATCAAAATGAACCCAAAAGTATTTTTATAGAAGAAGAATCCCTTAAATTGAACATAGGATATTTTCTTCAAATGTTATGACTATGAGTAGAATTGATTGAAACAAATTTTATTTCTATAGTTGATAAATTTCATAGATGGCATTAATTTTAATACGTGATCCTAGGATTAAAAACCACATTTCTAAGATGCTTTTTGTTGAGACTGATTTATTATTAGACTAAGAGATCCTCAATGATGCTCATAAATGGATTACTTATACTCAAAGCCCTCTAGTGAAGTTGTATAAGTAATCCTAGTAGAGCCCCTCTAAGATACTCAAAGTACATAACCTAGAGACCGTAGCTAGGTATATAAGGTATAATGGTTGTACAAGAAGACACCTCAATAATTGACTTATCACCATTAAATCCCAAAGAAGAATCGTGTTCCATCCCCTTCAACTCTATATTCACCTCGTGAAGAACTTCATTAATCATAGCATCCTTGTCACCAATCTTTTTGTTGCAATGATGAAGTAACATATTCATCACTTTTCCTTTTAGCATCTAAGCCATTATCTAATTTTTTAGTCAAGTCCAAACATTTAGTCTTCGACTCATGAACCTTATGAACCAATATTTTTTTTTATATACAATAACGAATAATTATCTACCGGGACAAACAAATCCTTGAGCATGGTATATGGCCAAGATATAACATCAATAAATCTCTCAACTACTATGTACAATGCATTCTTTACATTAATCAGTAAAACATTTCTTATATCTTGAAGTTTAGATTTCAACACTATGGATGCATCAATATCAACCTCAATGTTTTACAAAATTTGCTTCTCAAGCTCTTGCAGAGGCTAAAACCTCTCAAGCAAGAGCTTATGGTCAACTTGCAACTTGACATACATCTCCATAAAGCTATCCATTTGAGCCTCGTTTGCTGTAATGTAGATAAGATGGAAAACGAAGAAGGTCTTATTGTTCAAGATCGCGAGGCATATCTTAATCAACGTGTCCCATGTCCTTGCTCTCAATGCAAGTTGGCAATTAGATGAGAACATCAATTGTCTATAGAACACGTACGACGATTTGGCGAGTTTCAATCTAAGATCATTGATAAGGTGATTGCGGATTTTCAGCAAATAGTAATTTGAAGTTAATATTAATCATGCATTGTACTTGCAAGCTAATTGAAAACCATACACAATAAGATTGGGTCTTGTTGGCAAATTTTCTATCCAGGGAGGTGATGTCTCGTCCCAAGGGGGAGTGCACCCTTTGCGGCCAATTAGAAGAGTTCGTGGGCGTGAGATGGATGGACTGCAGGAGCCAATCCACCACTCACAAGGCCAATCTATACCGTCAATGCCAGAGGAGACAGACAACCTTCCAGACCTACCTACAATCTTGGAGCTTGAGATGGAGGCAATGATCGATGCATTGATTCCCATGGATGTCGAGACATCTGATCTGCTTAGAGAGGAAGCATCCATACCATTATATGATGGGTGCCGAGTATCTCGATTGAAGACATTGCTTGCACTCTTAAGTGTGCAAGCAAAATACGAGTGGAGCGATACGAGTGTGACCGAGTTATTCAGGTACCTTGCACATAGGCTTCATTGATTTTTCTTTTTGACACGATTATTACAAACATTTGTGCTTTTTCAAGGTGTTTTATGATTTTTTTCAGGTTATTGAAATATCATATATTACCACCTGCAAATACCATGCCTGAGTCTCGTGATGATGCATGACATGTTTTATGGAAACTTGGCACACAATAATATCCATGCATGTATCAACGATTGCATACTGTTTCGAGATGAATATGAGACTATGGAGACATGTCCAAAGTGTGGTGCTCACAGGTATCGATAGGACTTGCAAGGGCAAACCATCCCTCAAAAAGTTCTCAGACACTTTCCGCTCATCCCTCGCATAAACCACATGTTTCTACGTCTGGCATGGCAAGCTTGACAACGTGGCATGTGCAGAATAGGTCCACGGATGGAATTCAATGAGTATCAGTGGATTCGCGCGCATGAAGCCACATTGACTTTACCTTCCCAGGCTTTGCGCGAAAGCCAAGGAATCTTTGGCTCGGTCTCGCAATGGATGGTGTGAACCCATTCGGTCTGCGCTCAACTTCTTACAGTGTGTGGCCTATAGTCCTTGTCAATTACAACATCCCTCCATGGCTTTCTACAAAGAAATGACATCTCATCCTTAGCTTGCTCATCCCAGGCCGCTACAAAGTAAAAAATATGGACGTGTATCTTCGTCCATTAGTTGATCAGCTTAAGATTTTGTGAGGAGGGGGTCACTGTGCAAGATATGAGCAGGCAGGATGGTCGGCGGTCAGCCAACATTCGAGCCATTCTCATGTGGACGATGCATGACTTTTCAGGATTGGGAGAGTGCTCAGGTGAGAAGACCTCCATTCTCGCTGGTAATATCTATATTTTATCTCATTCAATCAAGTATTCACTAGGTTGTGGCTCGCCTTACAGGTCTGGTTACCTCAAGTTATCATGCATGTCCATTGTGTGCGCCACAGTTAGACTCCCGAAGGTCACGAACCATGAAGGATATGGTATATCAAGGATACACCGCTTTCTTGCCGGAGGATCATGAACTCAGGCAAGGTTTCCTTGGATGACCTCCAACACGTATGAACGCCGCAAGCTGGTACAAGCTGAAAATGGTCAACCCGGAATCACATCCAAATGGAATGCGACGGTTCTCAGTTTTCTACGAGTTGCCATATTGGACCCACTTACAGGTCAACCACTTGTTGGATCCCATGCATATTTTCAAGAATGTGGGCAGCTTGCTATGGGACCACATCACAGGAAAGAGAGACACTATAGGGGCATGAATGGATTTGAAGGAGGTAGGTAAGATGGAGGCGCTTTGGCCACAGTCGAGTGCTTATGGTCACGTGCAGCTTCCTCGCGCTCCTTGGGTTTTGTCCACTAAAGAAGAGCGCATTGTGAAGCAAGTAATCAAGTCTATCCGCACTCCGATGGGTATGATGTGTTCTCTCAGGTCCACATTTTCTAAAGATGACCAATTGTCGGGGCTAAAATCCCATGATTGGCATAAGATATGTCAGGTTTGTGCTACGAATGGATTGTAATTAGCGTGGGCATTTTGCAATTTGAAAAGTGGCCATTATTCTTAATGCTTTCTCATTTGTAGCAGTTTGTCCTACCGATCGCGATCGCATGATACCTTACTCCAGAAATTTAAGGGGCCATTTACAAGTTGTCGACTTTGGTGCAATGGATCTCACAGAAAGAGATCAAGACGTCCTCTATTGAATCCGCGAGGTGGGGAGCAGTGGAGAAGGTCTGACTCTTTGAGAAATACCTGTCCACTAGCATGCTCACGATACAAGTCCACCTTCTTGTGCATCTTGTGGATGAAGTGGAGATTGCTGGACCTGTCTATACGCGATGGATGTTCTTCCTGGAGCGCTTCATGAAAACCCTGAAAGGCTTTGTGCGACAATGAGCTCGATCAGAAGGTAGCATGGCCGAAGGTTGGTTGGTGTCAGAGGCATTAGTGCATATCTCATAATGGCTACCAACGGTGGAACCAGACAATGAAATGCTATGGACGCTAAAGGATGATGATAGGCTGATTGGAGATGTGGCGATTGGAAATGGGGTAGAAAAAAAAATGGATGCCTCAATGGAAGAGAAGGTGAATCGCTTTTGTATGTTGCACCATGCCTCCATGGAGACCTGGCTCGCGAAGTACCAGATTGCAAGGCAAGATCGAGAGAAAGCGCGAGCTGAATTCTGATGTAGTACACGTCATCGACCGATTTGATATCCTGAAGGCATAGAGGAGATGATGCGGTTTATGTCAACACGATGGTTGCATGGAGCCTTGACCGCAACATCTAGCGAAGGGACAGAGGTCTCAATGGAGGAGTGGGAATTCTCGAGGGGATATAGTCCAAAGGTGATGAGGGGTTTAGAATCTGTCGTATCTAAATTTTATATGCGACATCTAATTTGAGTGTTTCAATGTATCGTACAAAATATATAGTGCAGCGTGGTCGCGCGGACGGCATTTTCGCGTGGAGCATATTGACAAAATGCACTCCACAATGGACTGTGGTGTCATGGCAAGGTTCAAGCAAGAGAGCCGACGACGAGCAACGGATCCGAACACGGTTGTGGATGAGATGGAGTATTTTGGGAACTTGCAAAGTATTATTACAGTGGATTACCATAGCTTCTCCATGATACTATTCGATGTGCAGTGGTTCAAAGTCGTACTTGGAGGAGCTGGAGCAATAGTTCGATGAGGTCCATTGGGATTTCTCGAAATAGATTTCGAAAAAAAATGGACGGATTTACGTGACACCTTTGTGTTGCCGGCCCATTGTGAACAGGTGCATGGAGTCATTTGCTTGCTAATTGTAATACGACATGGTTTATATCACAATGGTTTGAACTCGCTTTGTACGTGTTTGTGAATAGGTAATTTTCTATCCAAACCCCCGACAACCTCGATGGTGGTACGTTATACCTTCAACTCGCCGAAGTGCGAGAGTATATGATCAAAGCGATGTTCCGAGCATAGATGAAGTTAATATGCAAATAGAGGGATCGATATTACAAGGGGTGGAGACCATCGAAAGCTTGGAGCTCGCGTCGGCTAACAATGATGAAAATACAAGAGTCCAAGAATTTTTTGAGAATGAGGTGGACTCATTCTTTTGTGGTGACATGTCTATCGACCTTGCAGTGTATGCGGAGTTGTGTTAGGAGATTAACATGGGACCATAGGATACTTCATACTTGGAGTATCATTACTCAATTCGTTGTTTAGATCTCTTATAAATGTACATAAGATATCCATTTTAAGAGGGATTTTAAAAAAATAATTTATATTACTATTCTTTGTATAATTTAAATTGATTATTCTAATATCATTTTCTATCTGTGCAGGTGACACTTTCAGGATGAGTCGAGGGATGAGCGATGAGGAGTTGCAAGACATCTTCGCATGCATGTCTCAAGACCAGCTCGCAAGATTCAGAGAGATGGCAAACCAGGAGCTGTCTCGTTCTTTGTCAGGGCGCTCTGCTAGATCTACTTCAGCACGATCGGATGCTTCGGCTTCGAGTAGACGATCTCGACGCTCACGACTTGGGCTAGAGGGAGGGACTGCATTGGGATCAGGGGGATGCTGCTGTGGAGACACGGATGTGGTGTCTCCATCTCATCGTTCAGCTGGAGCTGCGTCACCTCTAGGATTTGTCACACCTATGGGGACATCTACTCCAGTTACTTCGGCTTTTGCGTAGCCGTCAAAGGGTTGCCACCCCTTTGGGTGCCACTCCAAGAGAGGTTACCCCCGTTGGTACATCGGATGTAGAGGGGTCTCCTGGATATGCCCAGGAGCATGTATGAAGATGGGAGAGGACCCATCTTAGGTAGACTCCTAGGGGTTATGGATATCTGGTCGATAGTAGGTTAGGAGCCATCATCATGAATGATGAGGGGAGGAGGATGATGGCTCGCATGAGAGAGTTGTGCCAACTAGTTTTTCGGCACAACGTCCTGGATCATTGGAAGAATATACCGGAGGGAAGCAAGGACTACATAGTAGCATCCTTGCACGAGGAGTTTCCGGTCCTAGCCGCAGTAGATAGATTTAGATTCTCTACGGGCTGGATGATGGATTGCATGCGTGCATACATGTCACATAGACGATCTGACGCATGCAAGGCAATCAAGAGTGGGGATGCAAAGCCCGAGTGGTTAGATGCAGACAACTGGCGCTGACTGAGGGAGGAGGCTACAGATTCTCCAAGACGTTGGAGTCAGCAGCGCGAGGCGGCGAGGGCATGACTCAAGACTGGAGTAGTCCATCATCTTGGGAGTGGCGGCCACAAGACATATTTGGAGGACTTTGTAAGTTTCTCTTTTGTTTTGCCTGTTTGTTTTTTTGAAATATTCTTTGTACTGACAATCATGTTTCTAACAGTTAGCATTTTGTTTTCTTTGCAGCACTCCATTACAAATCGCGATCCGCAAGGCCTTGAGACTCGATATGCAAAGAGGCATGGTCTCAATGCATTGACCGACCGATTGTATAGACGCGGCGGCCCTGTAAGTCACTCATCTTTCTTGTCCATAGTTACCATGAGATATTTGAATGCATTATTGTATGGTGGATTGGTGTGTTGTTTCTTTTTCTGTAGAATCCGTTCGATGCTCCTTTGTGGTGGGACGAGATTTCGGGGGACGAGGATTTGTAGCTCGCCCTTGGATCCTTGGAGCTCACACACCTTTATTTTTTAGTCGCATGGTCTATGTAGACATTTTCTATGTATTAGTGATATCCTGTCATGATTGTACCAATCGCTTTTTATGCGATCACGTATTTATTTCATGTATGAGTTTATGATTTCAGTATACATTCTTTTTGTTTGCAAGCGCTTTGCATACAGTAGTGCAGAAACTATTTTGTATGGCTCTCAAGCTGCCCTGCCACAAAAATTTTTTTAATCCCTGTTACCGTCACTATTGGCGTCACAAATTTACTGCTCGCGTCGCTATTGCCGTCGCTATGCGCCTCGCAAATTTACTAGTTGCATCGCTATTGGCGTCGCTATATGCGTCACTATTAGCGTTGCAAATGCGACGCTAATAGCGACGCCAATAGCAACGTTTCTATGGCGTCGTCAATAACGACACTTTTTGCGACGACAGGGGCAAATTTTGTTGTTTGTATTTTCGTTGCTTTAAACGTAGGTATAAGGTTTATATCTTATAGTGTAAGAAAGTCAATATGACCGAAAGAAAACTTATGAAGTCCTCCAAATAAGCCCTATAATTGCCAACCTCAAGATGATACACAATTACTAGCTCTAACAGTGCCCTCGTTGTCGCCTCCCGTGTAGTCCCATAGCCCTAGAGAGTCTGCAAGTTTCTCCCTAATTCTTCTCCAATACTCTGCATCCAACTACTCAAGCTTTGGTGTGTTACTCTTAGCTGTCCTGCACACATCTAACCATTGATATGATATATATGTATGTAAATATTTCATCATCCATCTAGTGGAAAATTGATTAGCCTGTGTAGGTACTATGAACTCCTTGTACAAGTACACAATCATGTAGTCCTCGCTTCCCTTTGGTATATTTTTCAATAATGTAGAATTGTGTTTCTAAATACTTGTTGATATAATTCTCTCATGCATGAAATCTCACTTCTTTTCTCATTATTCATGAGCACGCCACTGGTTTTCTCATCCACTAAATACCCTTATCCTAGTGGAATGCATCTAAGTTCTACTCTGTTCCACATGTGACCATGCTCTTAGGTATGACCAAGAGATCGCTCTATGTCTAGTGTATCTATAGGGGTTGTAGCTCTCAAAGTAGCATCCATAGGGTTATCTCTCAAAATTTGGTTTAATCGATTGCTTTGTATCTCTGAAACATAACATCTTTTCCTTCCAGACTACCAACTTTAGCCTTTTTCCGCTCTTGAAAATCTTGGCAATCCTTCTGCTTATGATCTCGACTATCACACCACATTGAATGACAAATACAATCATTCTTGGAAGAATTTGTGGGAGTAGAAGAAGTTGGGGCTGAACTTGGAGCTAGACTAACTGGTTGTTGCTCCCTTCTGGTCGTCTTAATTTGAAGATGTTTCAAGTTCTTTAAAATTTTCTCCACCATATCTTTGACAATCGGCTTTACAGATGGTTTAAAAACCACAGTAGGAATAGGCATAGGCATAGAAGTAGGCATAAACACATGATGAGAAATAGGAGAAGTAGTTGATGGTGCAAGAGGAAAAGTAAGAGAGGTAGTGGTAGGAGAAGACATTGATGATGGTGTTTGCATTTTGTTCTGCAAGCGAGCCTTCCATCTCCGCCTCTTTGTCCATGTAGAGACCACATCAACAGTAACCTACCAATCCATCTTCAATCTCAAAGGCTATGTAAGATCTTCAAGAAGCTATCCCAACTCATCCTAAAGTGTAGGACTAGCCTCCTATAAAAATAATTCCACTTTCTCTGAGTTTAGAGCTCTTTGCTCTAGTGCATCCAAGTGGTTATATCACTCTTCAAAATCCCGCAACAACTCAGAAGCAACAAGACCTTTGTTGGGCTGGTAGACCCACTCTTTGAATGTTTTTCGTGTAGCAATACCATAATCCTCCAAAAAAAATTCATCTTTGAGCACTTTCTTGAAAACATTCCAATTTGAGTCTAGCATAAATAAATCTGTCACTCTAACTTGCAAAGCAGGCGTGACAAGCTGTAGGAAATAGTTGCTCCAGTTGAAGGGAACTCCGAAGAAACGCATCTAGCTTTCAAAGGCTTTAATGTAGGCTAAAACATTCCGGCCTTCAAATAATTTGCACTCACTAATCATAGCCTCAATTGCCTTGGTCGCACCATGTGTATGCTCTTGTTCTTGATGCAACATTCGTTATTGATCCAATTGCTATTGATGTAAGTGTTGTTGCTACTGCATAGATAATTGCATTTGTTGATTCTGCATCATAATGGCTAAAGAAAGAGTAGAATAAGGTCTTCATCTCATCGATCAAAAAGGAAAAAGTAGTCGATGATAAAGGTGGATTGTTTGAAGAGGCTCCCATCTCGATGATCAAAAGTGACGTTTTCATGTTTGGGGTTCATCGGATGTCGCATGGGATTCACGCAGGGGTTTTTGAAGTCACTTGCTATAGGGACACTTTGCAAGATAGGAATAAATGGATTTCAATCTTCACAATACAACATAGCATGAGTTCTAAATCACAAAATTGATGAATTGATACACTCAAAGGATTTCTTCCTCACAAGATATTTGAATTTTGGAAAAAAAAACCTACGAATAAGCTTGGAAGAGAAGCACTTGAAGTGTATTTGACAAAGCAGCATCGGAAACTTTTAGCTCATGATCCAAATTTGTATTGATTTGGAAAAAACTATTTTGTTCTTTACCATGACAAGGTCACCTGCAAAGATTTTTATTTGTCTTGCAAGTCCAGTAATGCCATAGAAAGAAAGGGAATGAGGAGATTTAGAAATATGAGTTATATATTCCCAAGCTATGGCATGACCCATTAGTCCACTATGAAGGGTGAAATCAATCATTTCATCTCCATGCTCAATAGCATCCTCAAAATGAGTGGGTTGAACATCCTCAACTACCTTCACCATATAAGCATAATGGTGAGTTGTATAGCCTTCAAAACCAAATCTTTTAATAGGGTATCTGACCCTACTAGACTTGCGTACCACTGGATCGCTCAATGGAACCTTTACATTACTATGAGCTCTTTGTACACCTGGTATCCTAACTAAAGTAATACCAAGCTCATCATATAAACTCTCTAAACCACTATATGTCATAAAAAATAACATCCAAACTCTCTAAACCACTACGTCTCATAAAAAATAACATCCCTCCTCCCTCTAAACTCACATGTGACAGGGTTATAACAATGATACCCTTTTTGCTCTAGCGAGTATGCAATAAAAATACATTTTTCAACCTTTGGATCAAGCTTCTTCCGTAGCTCATTTGGCACATGCATTAGGGGAGTTTTGAGGTCTCCAAAATGCCTTTTAGGAGATAGAAAGAGAGTGCTCTAGACCAATAGGAGAAAAGCCTCCATAACGAAACTTCTATTTTAAAAAAGGTAAAAAATTATTTTACAAAAAGATATATATATAATAATATTATGTCACTTATTTGGATTCTAGAAATCATGGCTGAATCTCTAAACACAGCCTACACATGGAAACCTTTAAACACCTTACCTTAAGCATGTCCCTTCAATTCAAAGGAAAGGAAGGCAAGATAGTCGGCCATCTCCAAAATTGTCCTAGTGACAACAATCTGCGGAGAAGGATTAAAAATGTGTGGTGCTTATATAGAAGTGGTAATTTAGGGTGGCCACCAAGATAATGCAGTTAGAGGAGGTTATTTTTGTTTTCTTTGTGGACATATATTCATCAGATGTCACGCGAGTGTCCTAGAGTATGATTACGTGATGATCAGCCAACAATACAACACCTTTAGGATTAGCTCCTCATCATTTAAGGTGGTCTCCCCCCTAGGCCATCATCATCCAGTAGAATAAAGCATCTACTAGCATAGCCTGCGATCACAAGGAATTTTTTTAAAATAAAAGCTGAAAGTTTAATCGTTACACGTTATCTTCCTGGTTGTACGTCAGCATCAGTTTTGTTGTCGTCCCTTCTAGCTCTCTCTAGCTATCAATGCATCTCTGCAAACACAGATAGGGTCTCCTTCTTTGAGCATCGAGAGGCCACTGGATGGAGGTGTTGGCACAGGAGTGGTCATCATCATTCCATTCTATCCATCGTCTTCTCATTCTTTTGCACCTTCAAGACACAACATAAGCATGAATACTTCTGATGATTTGAGAAATGATTCAAAATGTCACCTCCTCGTTGCTTTTATAATCATACAACACCTAAAAAAGCTTCAAAAAAAGCATTGTTCATATAACATTAATGCTAACATTAAAAATGTCAATAACATTAATAATAATGTTAATGTTAACATGAATGATAAGCTTATTTGATAACGTTAATGGATATCGTCCTATTGTGATTGCATTACAACTTTCTCTTCTTTTTCTTTATTTGAGAAAATTTTGTCTGTTCTGAGAGAAAATGGTGAAGGAGTCCTTGCCTCAAAAAGACAATGAGATGCACCTTTAATATTATCATCTTCATGTGCTACCATTGTGATTAAGAAGACCATATTTAGGATTCCCTACCTACCTTGTTTGTGTGATGAGGATCATCTTTCACGACTTATGTAACCACTACAATGTTGTTAGCAATTCCTCTCTTGGTAGAGGCGATGAAGTGGTTTCAACCCCTTAAAGTGTGAAAAAGCAAAGTGTGTGTATTCTTGGTGATGTTTGTCCAAGATTCATCCATGAGTACAAAACACTCTCCCATAACACAAAGTGCAATAGCAAGTTTGCAACCGTAATGCACATCTCAATAGATATGAAGGAAGACCTTTGTCCAAGATATGTGTAATTTCGATAAGCTTTCTCAATACCAAATGTATCTTTTTACAATATGGTAAGTTTTTTTACCATGCAAGAAAGATACATGATATCAATGCTTACATTGAACACAAACAACATACTTCTTGTAGAGCTTGTTTTATCTGGACTAGTATTGCAAAAAGAACATTGACACTTTAGCAAAAATTGGTCTCCTTTCAAGAAATCTTGTATCTGTAAGCAGGATGTGTAATAGGTAAAGGGATAGTGGTCACATCATAGCAAGTCTCCACCATCTTCACAAAGAATGCAAGTGTCAGATGTAGCAATACTCCACTTAAATTTCCATGATATAAGTGTATAACTTTCAGCTTTTGTAGGCTTCTATGAACCAATTTCACATATGAAGAGACATATTATCTGCACTGGCAACATCTAAATAGCAAGTCAGATGGAAAAAGTCCAAAGCCAAGCTAATCTTTTCCTTGGATCCTTGAGTCTTCAAAACAGATACCTTCATATAACCTACTTTTCCATACAATGTGCCCTATTAGGAATATGCTTTGGAAGAGAATTTTGTGCCCAATCATTCTTGCAGTTTTCAAAATAAAATCCATCCATTGCAATCACTGAAGTTATGGAGGTAATCAACGGCCAAGACCCATGGACTACTTATTGCTTCAAGCATTCCAAGTGGTGCACTAATGGCTACCTCTCACATAGCCGACGCATCATCCATCCCTATTGGTGTAGTGAACTTACCTCCATGCCTGATTGAGTTACCTCCTCTCCCGAGCACTTCAGTAGCTCCACAATCCAAGTGCAAGCTTCAAGCAAGCTCTATCCTCAAGCTCCCCGCTCCAAGATCCATTGCCATGAGCAAGATAAGAGAAGAGAAGAGAAGAGAAGAAGAGAGGAGAAGATGGAGAGCTTTTCCTTCCTAGCTCCTCACCCTCACACGCTCACTCCCTCACACTCTCACACTTCCTCTCTCAAGCACAAGCTCAAGCAAGCAAGAAGAAGAAGAAGAAGAAAAAGAAGAGGAGAGTCACTTTTGGCCACACACAAGAATGAGCTTCTCATTCACTTTTCAACTTTATATACAAAACCCTAAATCCCTTTCGGGATGTCATCCCCTTATCCCCTTTTTTACATGACCAGCTCTTTTTTCCATTGTCCTCCTATCTTCCTAGCTTCCTTTCCACCGCCCATCTACCTTTACAAATTGCACGGGTGGCAGCCTGGCACTCTTAAAATAAATCATGGTGCGCCTTGTGCTTTTTTACAACAGTATAGACTCGCACTTTTTCTCTTGCATCTTTTTCCTTGATTTAGGAATTGTTTTGCACTTCTTGTGTTTCCAAATTCTTCTTAGTGTGCTTTCGTCTTCTGCTTTAGATTTTCCAACTTTTCCACCTTTTTCGTTTGAGGGTTAACATTTTGGTCCTGGCAATGGAACCAAAATGTGGAGGCGATCAACTGCTAAGACCCACAAACCGCTTATTGCTTCAAGCGTTCCAAGCTGATCACTAATGGCTACATCTCACATAATCGACATGCCATCTATCTTTATGGGTGTAGTGAGCTTACCTCCATGGCCAATCGAGTTACCTCCTCTCCTGAGCACTCTGATAGCTTCACGATCCAAGTGCAAGCTTCAAGCAAGCTCCATCCTCAAGCTTCATTGCCGCGAGCAAGATAAAATAGCTCCACGATCCAAGTGCAAGCTTCAAGCAAGCTCCATCCTCAAGCTCCACGCTCCAAGCTTCATTGCCAGGAGCAAGATAAAATAAGAGAAGAGAAGAGAAGAGAAGAAGAGAGCAGAAGATGGAGAGCTTATCCTCCCTAGTCCCTCACTCTCACACACTCACTCCCTCACACTCTCACACTCCCTCTCTCAAGCACAAGCTCAAGCAAGCAAGAAGAAGAAGAAGAAGAAGAAGAAGAGGAGAGCCACTTTTGGTCACACACAAGAATGAGCTTCTCATTCACTTTTCAACTTTATATACAAAACCCTAAATACCTTTTGGGCGGTCATCCCCTTATCCCCTTTTTTACATGGCTGACCGTGGCCTAGGCTCTTTTTTCCATTGTCCTCCTATCTTCCTAGCTTCCTTTCCACCACCCGTCTACCTTTACAAATTGCACGGGTGTGAGCCTGGCACTCTTAAAATAAATCATGGTGCGCCTTGTGCTTTTTTACAATAGTATAGACTCATAATTTTTTTCATGCGCCTTTTTCCTTGATTTAGAACTTTTCTGCATTTCTTGTGTTTCCAGATTCTTCTTGGCACGCCTTCATCTTTTGCTTTAGATTTCTCAGCTTTTCCACCTTGTTCGTTTGAGGGTTAACATTACCCCCCTCCTGGGGTCGAGTGCCAGTCCCATGGCACTCACCGTCCTAAGTAGCAATCTTCAACATGCACCAAAGACATGGGTGGCAAGGACATCTGTGGTTTCCTTGGAGGATGTCTAGTGGTGGGTAGATGAAGGTCATTGTGGCCATGTTGTTGGCATGGGTGGCTAGTGGTAGAGTGGTTGGAGTTGGGAGTAGGTTTGTTCGTTGCTGGGAATTGTGCTAGGGGCTGGCACATATGGTGGTTTATGGGGATTCTGCACAGGCCGATTGTTTGGTGGGCTTGTATGATAGGAAGTGTCAAGAGGTTAGAATTAAGTGATGATGAAGAACTGATGGTGCATTTGATGGTGTCTTCAGTACCTGCAATTGAAAACCTCGCATATGTTGTCTCTCCCTAGGGGTAGTTCTAGTCTTCTTATCATGCACAAGACATAGTTTGATTAGTTTAGGAGACATGTTGAACTCTAAACAAGTTGACAGCATTGGCTAGCACTTGAGGATCCAGACTGTGTATATATTTGGGTGCAAATATTATGTGAGTGCTCTTGCATATCTAGATATTACATAGTTAGAAGGCTGTTGGTCTGGTTCCTCGTAGCAATGGGTTGATGAAGCAAGGGTTTGATGGGGTGGGAAAAATTATCGATGCTGAGGAGAAGTACACTTGAAGGCTTCTTGAGACATCATTTGTGATTTTGACAACACGATGTAGTATAATTGAGCTCATTGGTGCCTTAGCTTTGGTACCTTGTGGCTACTTGTAGTGGTTGAAGAGAACAATGTACTTTCCATGGTCTTTTATGCCTTAATTACCACTATTGATTGCAAAGCATTAAGATGGAGTGAGAAAAAGAATTGTGCAAATATGGTTCAAGGTGACAAGTCTAACCATAGGCGAGACGAGCTCCCTACGTATGTCTTACCCTTGATGTGCCATGAACAGTTGTGGGTGATGTCAAAGGGCTAGAGGACTAGGGATGGAGCTATCCAACCAAGGTCATTGGATGTACCTAATTTGAGGACCCCTAGGTATTGTGCTGTGATTGTGGGTGCTTCTTTTTTTTTTCTTTCTTTTTCTTTTTCTTTTTCATTTTTTCTCTTTTTTTAATTTCCTTTTCTTTTTCTTAAAAAAATGAATAACATGAGCACAACCATTGCAATACTTTGAGGTTATCAACCTTTCAATTGGATTGGAAAATGTCGAGATTCAAAGGTTGTGAAATTGGATATTACAGCGATGATTGTGTCCTAACATCATTGCTAGAAGAACATTTGTTGAGATGGAGAGATACACTGGAGATTTTGCAAAATATATTTGAAATGTGGGATGTTGGTACAATGGAGGTAACAACTACCGTGAGGTCCAGGTGTAGAGTTTGACCCAAAAGGAGAGAGTGGCCACTAATCATGCTTTGGGCCATGCAATGTGGGCGACCAGAAAGGGTGATTTTTGCTTTTGGTGGTGTGGCTTTGTCATGGCTCTTTGTGAGGTTGGTGGTCTTGCGGTGACTTGGGCATTGAACACTTTCGTACAAAGACTTGTGTTATCCTGCATCCACTTGATACTTTGTGAGAATATATGCAAGTCACATGTATCAATTATAATGAACAGATGCAACACAAAAAGATATTACTTTATAAAAATCCTATGGTACTAACTATGATGCATATCATCGATGCTTGTTAAAGACGTGACGTGTATTACTAGTAGGTAAGGGAGGTTTGTACAACTAGGGAGCCTACCCCTTTAAGCACTTAAGGACAAAAAGTTATTGCAAGATGGCCTTTGTTAAGCAGCTTATACAACATAGGGCTATTCTATTTGTATGAGGCAAGGTAAGAAAGATATCGGCTGGGACCCGAATGGTGTAGTCCCTGGTGGGTGCAGCTATTTCAAGAATGCTTTTAAATAATTCGTCAAATTCCCTCTTGTTTTTGTAGCTGCCTTTTTCTCTTTCAAGCACGTGGTGCCCAAGCATTTGGTGAGGGCCTCCATGGCCAAGGTTGCCACCCCCTTAGCCTTCCCTTGAGCCTTCATTTTCCTAGCGTGGGAAGTTTTTGGCCTACGTCCAGAGTGGTGTCGCTTGGGGCCTCTTTTCAGTGTGTACCTATTAAGGGTAGGCACATAGTGCTCTAGCGGAGAAGCTTGTGCCGTATGCTTCCTCTGATGGAGGATAACATCCTTGCAGGCGAGATGCACTGGGTGCTTCATGACGGCTATTGTGGGAGAATGTGTAAGAAGTGAACCAAGGGTTAGGCCTTGAGGCATGATGAAATTATTTTTTCATGACGGGGATGAGCCAGTAAATCATCAAGCGCATAATAGTCATTGTAGAGGGACAGTCCCCGTGATAATATTCGTCTTGCTTCGACTGCGGGGCATATTCCAACTAGTAGTAGATCTTTGCTCACCCTGAATCACACGGACTGGTTGTGATGAACTAGGGAAAGCTTCATCCATAAAAGGGGAGATTTGAAGCTGAGGGAGAGCTTGTAGAAAGGGACGATGCCATGTGTACACACTCAAGGCGTTGATTAGGGCTTCCCATGGTGGTCATGAGGACTACCTGCCCTCTACCCGAAGGTGAGAATGGTTACACAACTTCTAGATGTGTGGTGAGAAGAGAACCCTAGGAGCTCAACCTCTCAAACCCAAAATTTTCTCCGTGTGCTTGACTATCATTGCTTGTGTGTGTGCTCACTTGGGTATTATTTATTCACAATCACAAAAAACATTCTTCTTTTATGTATAATTCATGCATCCATGTCGCTTCGTGAGGATAAGGACCAGTTGTACAACTCAGGATTATACTGGAGTATGGTATATGCATCTAGTACTTGTGGTAGCTTACTCAATAACAATAGATATTTTGCAACATCGAGAAGCATGTTACCTTGTCCGAGCCTACTCACAACATGTAGCTCCTCGTCACTGAGGACCTTATCAATTAGAGATTTTTCTTGGCCAGTTTCGACTAAGTCCATACCTCGAATGGTAGTTAGCACTCGAAAGGATGTTGGCACCACATAGGTTGGGCCTCTTTGAGACTGCCATTTGGCCAATTGCTCCTCTGAGACTATCATAATATGGGCTCCTAGTTTGGCCATTATAATGCGGTTTTCAAACCATCATTTTTCAAATTTACTTCAACCCTCTGATTGTCATTTTAGTTGCTCTATCTCTAAGAGATTTGGTTGGCAGAGCACATCATTTAATGTCACAATTAAGGATATTTTGTCAGCTTCCTTGTCAGAGATGAGTCGCGTGCATTCATGCAGGAGCCTGTCATAGTGCTCGTTAAGATGTTGTGGTTGATTCGGACGGGTCGAGCGGTGGGTATCTAACTCGAGTGGGCCGAGGGCCAAATATAAGATGGGGTCAAGGGCCGATTCTAGGACTAGGCCCAGAATCGTCGTCACTCGGACGGGCCGAGTGTGACACATTTTTAGCCGGACTCCATAGAATTTGTCACGTTGAGCGATCGAGGCCTTCCTATTAGTCGAGCACCTCCACATCCAAGCTACTCATGCAGGGGAAGGTGTGGAATTACTTATGGTGGGCAAAAAACACGATGGCAAGATCGAAGCAAGTCCATGCAATGAAGCTTTCTCTTCCTCTCTCCAGCTCTCCTGAAACCGTGCAATGCAAAATGTGGTCTTCCTTGCTACTCCTAGCCCCTTATCACCCTGCCCAGGCCTGTACTCACCTTAGTCTTGCTCCCCTCACCAATATTTAACCCAAAATTTCTTTTTTTTTCCTTCTTCCTTATTATATAGCAACAGAAAACCCTAGCTCCTATCCTTTCTAAATACAAGAAAACATCATAAGGGAAATACCTATACTACTCCAACATGCTTTTCCAAGTCTAAAAACCAACAACCTACTTGCTAAGGAGATCTAATACCTCTTCAAAATCCCTCGCTTCCTACCTATCTACCTCAAGCACCAGTTGGAGGAAAGCCCTACTTCAATGCTTGATTCCAAGTGCACAAACGCTCAAGGCTTGAATCCGTTTGTCTCGGCAACGTAACGAAAATGTAGAGAGGATCATCCGTTGAGATCCAGGAAGCACTTATTGCTTTAAGCGTTCCAAGTTGAGCACTAATGCCTACCTCTCACATAGCCGACGCGCCATCCATCTCTATAGGTGTAGTGAGCTTACCTCCATGCTTGATTGAGTTACCTCCTCTTCAGAGCACTCTGGTAGCTCCATGACCCAAGTGCAAGCTTCAAGCAAGCTCCATCCTCAAGCTCCATGCTCCAAGCTCCATTTTCGTGAGCAAGATAAGAGAAGAGAAGAGAATAGAAGAAGAGAGGAGAATATGGAGAGCTTCTCCTCCCTAGTCCCTCACCCTCACATGCTCACTCCTTCACACTGTCACACACTCTCTCTCAAGAACAAGCTCAAGCAAGCAAGAATAAGAAGAAGAATAAGAAGAGGAGAGCCACTTTTGGCCATACATAAGAATGAGCTTTTCATTCACTTTTCAACTTTATATACAAAAGCCTAAATCCCTTTTGGGATGTCATCCCCTTATCCCCTTTTTTACATGGCCACCCGTGGCCTAGGTCATTTTTCCCATTGTCCTCCTATCTTCCTAGATTTCTTTCCACCACCCATCTACCTTTACAAATTGCACGGGTAAGAGCCCAACACTCTTAAAATAAATCATAGTGCACCTTGCGCTTTTTTACAATAGTATAGACTTGTGCTTTTTCTCCTATGTCTTTTTCTTTGATTTAGGAGTTTTTTGTACTTCTTGTGTTTCCAGATTCTTCTTGGTGCGCCTTCGTCTTCTGCTTTAGATTTGTTGGCATTTCCACCTTGATCGTTTGAGGATTAATAGAAATGATGCTTCCCCGGAAAATTTATGAATGCATTGAAAAGAATGTGCCTAGCCTAACTATATGTGCTCCTGCATTATGCAAAATGCAAACAAAAGACACACACATCGAAAAATAAATTCCTAAAAGGACGGTGTCTAATGTGTTCAAATTTTTGGTGAAAAAATCTGCCCTTAGGTTCGCAATGGTGGATGCACAGCGTCACGACATTCGTCCCCCTCCAAACTTGCACATCCTCTGGATGGGGGCCACAGATACCCATCCTTATCACTACTAAGCTCGATGGTCAATATGATCTCCTCATCTCTAGTAAAAGTATCTACAATAACCACATCTTCATCTTTATCATCTCCTAGCTCAAGTCTATCATAAAACTCATCATTCAACTCAATTGTATATGTTGCATCATCTCTTTGCTTGAATAATTTGATTCTCCTCAATTTCATAGGTTGCATAATATCTTCACTTGAATAATTTGATTATCTTTGCTGCAATTGGAAACCGCAAGGCTGTACCATCAAGCTCTGCCAATGAATATGTAGCATTGTCATGGACATGCCGCACTAAATAAGGCCCAGACCATCATCTTGAAATCTTACGGGTAGCACTATACTGATTGTCTAGACTACTATCATAGACCAACACCTAATCTCCCTCCTCAATCTCTGTCCATTATCAAAGCAGCCTTTGTTGTGAATTCTAGCCTCTTTGAGCTTTTGAAGTGCTATCTCAATATCTTCAAGTCTTCTCTCCCACTAATGAATACGAAGAGCTAAAAGATCTTCTCTAGTCATCTCTTCTTGCTACCATGGTAAAGCACTCTAAGTAAGTGTACAAGTCTCTGTATGAATGACTCACTTCTGCCCATACATCAACTCAAATGGCATATATCATGTCGTCACACAATGAGTAGTGAGATCAACCCATAAGGCATTGTCACAGTGCGTAGGGTTGAAGGTCACCACAGGGGTTTGGCAAGAAAACAGGACAAGATAGATGGAGATGTATCTTCAAGAGATAAGTAGATTATAGTGAATGTTTAAAGGTTCAAGAGGTACTTTACAATCAATCACACGGGTTTGAGAGAAGAGAATATATGGGGGTTCAAGAACTTAGATTCTGGAGATGGTAGAGATAAGAGAAGGGTTGAAGTTTCAAGCTAAGTCCTTGAAGATGTTAATAGAGCTTCCAACTGCATGTTCTTAGCAAAGATCACAAGAGTATTATCTCATAAGTTCTAACTCAAATCAAGCTTGTTTTTTTAACTGTAAGAGCAATCACCAATTATAAAATCAAGTACAATATGATGTCATCTATACTCTGCATCCCATCATTCATACATGATTCCATAGCATGAATCAACTTTGCATGATTACATTCAGTGTAGACTTTTAGGGACAAAAGCTAACGAGTCAATTACAAGAGCTGTAGGGCAAAGAGACTTGCTTCAAGAGAGCTTCAAATTGAGTTCATGATAAGGATAAGTTACCATAGCCAAGAAATAAGAGAAAAAGCCCCTCTTAACTAAACTCAAAGCATCTATAAATGATATACAAACATTGCCCTTTCTTAGGGGCACATAATACTTGCATTTTGACAAGATGTCTTCTATAGAGTAAGAAATGAAATAAAAGAACATTTTTGTAGCTAATTCTTTGAAAATTGACTAAAGATATCAGTCCCAAATCAGCCCAAATATCTTCTAGAATTCACCTCTAATAATAGCATAAACCTCCCCTAATACAATGTCAGAGTGTTTGGTGTCGAGAGTCCACTACTAAGGTAAGAGACAACAAGGTGAAGGTAGATTCAGGGAGAGGAGTAGATGGAAGAGAATAGGTTCAAAGAAATTGAAGATGTAGAGGAATACTCCCAAAAAGAATTACCAAATGTAGAAGAATACTAACAAAGATGAAGCGTATCAGTTTATTTCAGCATTATGAGAAGATATAACTCTAATAGACAAAAACATATATAAAATAATACATTCCTCTATACTACTCAGATCGCCAATTTGATGCTTCCACTGGCTCTAAAAGGGGGGTAAAATAGTAGTACACCTGCCCAGAATTTTGCCAGATCACTCCCTCTTCATCTCCCACTTTAGAGTGCTATTCACTGCCAGTGATTGCGCGTCGCTCAATTTTGATAATCTCTCTTTTTACATAAAATCCTCTCAAATTGACTAAAAGCTACATGCTTTCTTTTACATGTCATCCTAATCTAGAAGTTGTCTATATTTTTATGGAATTTTACAATATATAATATCTAAATTATCAAAAATTGGCTAAAACTTCTCCAAAAATTTACTATTTTTGAACCATGGAGACTAACACTAATGTTTAAAATGGCATTGCCTCTCTAAATCAATAAGAAAGCCACACTCTAGGTGTTTTTGACATGGTGTTTGCATAGTGCCACAACATCCACCCCCTCCTAACCTCTACATCCTCTGGCATGTGCCAAAGTCTTATGGATTTGTAGTGTTAGAAAAAGTATCTTCTGCCATGTCAATGTATTCATCTTCTATCTCTTCTTCTTCATCTATGTCTTCATACTCTTGAATTATATCCAAGTCTTCTAGCTCTTATGTTGAACTTTCTGTTCATTTGAAGAGCTTGACTCTTTTTCCACCTATGGGTATCTTCATACTTGTTCCATCCAATTCAGCCAATGAATATGTGGCATTGTCATGAACGACCTTTACCACATACCAGCCAAACGAATGCTTTATCATCTTCTTAGAAGCATTGTATTGATTTTCTAGACTGCTATCATAGACAAGAACCTAGTCATTTTCTTGAATTGCTCTTGGCCAAAGTCGAGGTTGCTTATCAAATCTTCTTTTGTTCTTTAGTCTTGTTGTCTTTAGCTTCTCAATAGCTGCTTGAACATCTTCAGGCCTTCTTTCTAGTTGCCATATGCGCAAAGTCAATAACTCTTCTCTACTCATGCCTTCCTCCCAAGGTAGAAGAGTCCATGTGAGAATAGATTCTTCAATTGGCATAATTGGTTGTTGTCCTTGCATAAGTTTAGCTGGTATATAGCCAGCCATTGTACTATGAGTAGTCCGGTCCACCCATAATGCAAAAGGTAGCATTTTAGGCCATTCTTTCATCTTTCCTCTACAAGACTTTGCTAGAGCTTTGACAATAGGCTAGTGCCCTCTATCACTTTATCCATTGCCTTCAAGGTTGTAGGCTGATGTTAAAGCCAACTTAATACCCAATTGAGCAAATAAGTTGTGTGCCTCATCAGCATCCAACTCTCCTCTATCTGCAGTTCCTTTACCCACACAACCATATCTACAAAACACTTTCTCTATCTACAGTTCCTTTACCCACACAACCATATCTACAAAACACTTCTTCAAGCAAAAAATAACAAACAACTTGAGTAGTCTTGGTTGTTAAGGCTTTGCCTTCAACTTGATTGGTTAGATCCTCTCTTGTAAGGACTAAATATCACATATTCCATATTCCTGTAGGCATAGTTATAAGATCAATAACCCATCTATAATGTATATACAAGGGATAAGTCGGTTGTAACCCATCTCGATGCTTGACCGTAGAATACATTTGACACACATAACAGGTTTCAATAAAATGTGCTATGTCCCGATACATGTTTTACCACTAATATTTTTCTTTTGTTTTAATAAAGGTTCCCCATATGCCTGTATGGCTTGCCCATCGGTTTTCATGAAATTCCTTCATTATCTGATGTTGCAACCTTTTGTTTCCTACAAATCACTATTTTATACTTTCAGATGTGAGCTTATTACCAATGTTGGAAGGATTATGAAGACTTGACTGATTTGCTGCCCTATTAGCTAGCCCTTCACTTTTAGGAGGTAGTGGGACTGTCACCACATGCTTGAATTTCTTATCCACTGTCTTGTATTTTGTCTCCACTTGCGCTTTAGCCTTGTTGAGTAAACCAATGTCTTTCTGCTCCACAAATTCTTGAATTGTTTGATAAAAATCCAAGGTACATATTTTTATGGACGAATTTTTAGTCTCATTTTCTATATGAGCAGCCTCATATATTTTAGCCAATGTGTCAATAGTAATCAATAAAAAAATGCCCAAAATATATTCATTTTCAACCATCATGTCATAAGTTTTTAGCTCCCTTTTTACATGACATAAATATTTTCTTTCAGCTTTAGTTATGGATGGAAGAGACTTATAACAACCCATACTATTGGCTGTACATACATACAGATTTGCTAGAGACATAGTTTCTGTAGCATAAGAAGGTTCAAACTTTTTAAATGATGCATTGCCATAGCCTTCTCTTATAATAGTGCAACCAAAAAACCCTTGAATTCTCGAGCATTAGGAGGCATAGGATAATCACGCAGTCGATCTTTTTTTCAATGATGGTTAACGCACACAGTAAGAAATTGGACATCTTGTTCATTATCCTTGCTTCGGATTCGAGCATAGGAAGAACCATCATCAAGAGCTTTTGTTTCCAAGCGGGCTTCAGAAATATAAGGTTTACCAAGAATGATAGGGTAACTATAATATTCTTCAACAAAAAAGTAAATATTGTCTTTTATGTCTCCAATAGTTACATGGGCATTAGGACATGCAGTATATAACTCTCCAGAAGAGTTGTTTGCAGCTTTCATTCGCCAACCTGGATCAACATCTATGGGCCATCCACCACTTTCATAGAGACTCCTTGCCATAAGGTTTATCTTAGAACCATGGTGTAAGAGTGCAATACATGGTGTTTCTTTTTCTCCAATTTTCATGATTGTCTCCATTTTTGCTCTTTCCCAATGAGTATGAGAGTAGTGAATAATTGGAATGAACTGAGCCTCTTCCTCCTCATGCATGTGGTGTAGATGGCCTTCTTTTTGAGAGGTGGGCTGCCCAACTAGTTTAGACCAGCCAACCATTACATTTTCAGCTTTCACTTCTTTAATTTTTGCATTCATGCTTTCTTTATCTTCAGCTTCAATTGCTGCAATTAATTCTTTAACTGCTTCAAGATGAATTCCTTATGAAGTCAGCTTCTCTTCATATCCTGTACAAAAACTTGAAGAAATTACAAAAAAGCATGCATTGTTTCTTCAATTTCATCACCAACATATTGTCTTTTCCTTTTGATTACATTAATAATTACATAATGGAATTCACGTTTGAAAATTCTAAGAATTTCACCTAAGGCGAATTCAATTTTGTTTCCTAGAATTTGTTCTTCTAGGAATTGTTTGAGATCAATTGCAGATTCTATGTTAGACTGCAATTTGTAGCCTAGCTGCTTGCCTTTCTTCTTTCCTTCGGTCTTCTTTATTTGTGGCACATCTTCCATCTCTTGATCTAGGGTTATATTTTCAGCAAGCTTTGGTTGTTCAGGCGTTCTTCTAGTTATCCGTTTCGAAGGGCCAGAAGCGGAAGGCCCTGGTTCATCTTCTCTTCTTCTCTTTTCTTCAATCAAGACTTCTTTACGATTGACGTCAGTCAAATGTGCAAAGGAAAAAAAAGAATATGCTGGTTATTTTCAACCAATTATTCCTCAAATGCACTAACTAGCGTTAGCCAAATCTTCTTTGGCTACTTTACCACTTTCCATTTGATCTAGTACTTGCATCCATACTTTAGATTGCATATTATCTTTACATGCTTTCAAATTTGATTTAGTTCATTCCATTTGATCTAGTGCCTGCATCCATACTTTAGATTGCATATTATCTTTACATGCTTTCAAATTTGATTTAGTTGGTTTAATTTATAGCCCATAGGTAGCTTCATCAATTACTGCGTAGGCATTCTTTACATCTAAATCTTCTAATATTTTCTTCATTCCACTATTGCCAAAATTTGGCTCTAGTGGAAGACCAGTTTCATCTGCATGAATTTTTCCATCTTTCCAAAAGATGAGCTTTTGTGCTTTAGCCTCACGAAAGGCACAACACTCCCTCTGGTCATGTTGTTGGCTGTCACACCAAATACAACGCCTCTTATAGCATTCTCTCATGGATCTTTGAGTTGATGATTGTTCTCATTCTTCAACTTTGACATCTAGCTTCTCCACCTTGGAACTAATTTCTGTAAGATTCAGATGAAGATCTCGCATGCTTTTAATGAGTTCATCCACTACATCATTTTTAGAAGGAACAGAAGAAGAAAGAGTTGGTTGATTAGTCAAAGGAATTGCGAATTTTAAAGGTGGAACAAGCTCCATCAATGGAGTTGTTGAAGTTGAAGTAGAGCCCAATCTTAGTCTCATCCGCTCTCTTCAAGTAATCATGCTAACTACGTCAGTAACATCTGTCCATGCAGTATTGACTCTTGATTTGGAGGTAACATCTTCTAGGCGATCAACAAGCTTCTCTTGCAGAATTGGATCCGCAGCCTTAAGGAATAATTCAATCTTCTGACCTTCCATACTTTATTGGTCTTCATCATCAAGTTGTCCAAATTTACTTTCAAACTCATGGTATAAAGTTGTTGCAACTAAACCTTTGTTGGGTTTCTCAACCAAATCACTAAAAATTTTCTTCGTCATTAGGCCAGAGTCTTCTAATAAGAATTCTTCGCATAGGGTTTTTTTGAATGCAGCCCAATCCTCATCTCGCTAGAAAAGACCATGGATTTTTTCTTGAAGACCATGCTTGGCTAGTCCGGCAAAATAGTGACTCCATGCATGTTGCGATCTACCAAAGAAGAGCATTTTCTCAACATACAAGCGAATGAAAACAGAGAAATTTTGAACATTAAATTGCTTTAAATCCCACACAACTTTCTTTAGGGCCTTGATACTATGGAATCAATCTTCTCTTTATTTTTCAACCATGGACACTATCACTAATGTCTAAGATGGCATTTGCTCTCTAAATCAATAAGAAAATCACACTCTAGATGTTTTTTACATGGTGTGCATGTAGTGCCACAACATCATTGAGCAACAATCTAGGCCACTCTATGACCCATCCACTATATGCTTTGGCCAAGGCTTTCAAAATAGATAGATAGCCTCTTTCTCTCTTTCCATTGCCTTCAGGATTACATGCCGAAGTCAAAGCAAGTTTAATGTCAAGGTGAGAGAAAAACTCCCTAGCCTCATCAACATCCAACTCACCTTTATCTGTAGTAATTTTTCCAATGCATCCATGCTTGCAAATAAAATCCTTGAATAAAAACTTACAAACTACTAAAGTAGACTTCGTCCGCAATGCTCTTCCTTCCACTTGATTTGTGAGATCTTCTTGTGCCAAAACAATGTAGTGCATCTTCCATGAACCAACATGCATAGTAATCAAATCAAGAACCCACTTGTAGTGAATACATAGTGGGTAGGTAGGATGAAGCTCATCTCTATGCCTTTGTAACGTGTCCACCTGTTCCCTTTCAGGATACGTCTTAGCAGCCCATCGAAAAGAGAGTCTAGAAAGCTCCGGCTGATACTCCCATGGAATGTTACGGGGTTTGTGTTCTAGGTATTCTCGAGTTTTCCACATAGCGGAAGTATTCTGGCCGTTCCCACTTAGGACCGACCTGAATCAGGGTTTTCCTAATGGTCAAACTCCTAGAACAGCGGCTAGTGTTGAATCCCAGGTGAACTACTTTACACAGAAACGTCAGGGTCAAAGCGGACTCATACTGCACTTGGTTTAAGGAGAATGGGAAACGAGAGGGATGCAAAGCTCGACCTCTCTGCCCATAAGGCATAGTCCCATTCCGTTCCCCTAAAACAGCATAAATTGGGATTCTAGTAACCTATATACTAGGTCAACATTCCCTACTGTTCATTTCCTTCGAGAAGAATTTCCTACTATTGACTTCGTTTAAGAAAAGTTCCCGGCCAACCGGGACCACCCATCCATAGGACGGACCCATGGCCACATTCGTCACACTTTCCTCAGGGTTGTTTTAGTTGTCTAATTACCTACCACATTTAGTTGGACACACATAAAACAACTTCCTTAATTAGCCAGTTAGACACTGATTTCTTCACATAATCTTAGCACTTGACATAGAAAAAGAGTGTCAAACAAGTTCTTTTTCAACAGATTATCTTATTATCTTAAAAAAATATCATATAATCCAGCCCGTAGGCTAATCCATAAATCCGCCCGAAGGCAATCCATAATCCGCCCGAAGGCTATCCAACAATCCACAGGGATTACTAATCTAAGATTTCGCCCATAGACTAGTATGCGGGCCTTGAGATCCAATCCCGAGTCGCATTGGCCTCTTGTGCAGGGCCCAGAAGGCGAGGGATTTACGGCCAGAGCCCCCCTGGCACCCAAGCGTCCTCCTGCTCCAAGTAGCGCCCAATGGAGAGACCTCTCACGGCGGGTTCGGTCCACATTCTCGACATGGCTAACAACCCCCTTGGTTAGGGTCAGGCAGACAGTCGGGGGTAACTGATGCTGCCTCTTCCTTCAAGCCTTCAACCTGAAGCATTAATCAACTTTCTATCTTTTAGTTCCTTGAGCAAACAATGCAAACAGTGCTCCTAAACTGTTACAAGCACAATCAATCTAGTGGTCGTTTATTTGGCCAACTGCGAAGGAGTGAATCCTTCTCTCCGAATGCATCCAGCATTCGATCCGGGATCAATTGCGACTTGGCAAGAACCCCAAGGGTTTGTTTGTTTACCCTTTTACCCTTGGGTTAGGGTTATACCCTGTTAACTCAAATTAACCAACACCTTAGTGTTTCTTAAATTAAGACAGTAAATCCTGGTGACCATGTCCCTATAGCTTGATTGATCCTTTGCTTACCAAGCAAAACATAACTTTCCTTAACTTGGCAAGTCAGCCCAAGAAAGGTGATGTAACAAGATCTCTACTCATCCTCTTGCAAATTAGACTTGCGCTAGAACCTGCCAACCTTATTCCAGGGAATGGCAAATCTATCTTGTGATTAAACCACAAGGCCATGCAACGTTGCAACTTGTTGCACAAGTGTTGCATCTATCTCATGGGATCATTTCACCATTGAATGGCGTTTCCTGGACAAGGAATTTTGTTTAGACAAGATGCAGGGTTTAGAGTGTCTTCTTACCAACCCAACCCTAATTTTACTAGGCGTTCGGTCCTAGGGTTTCCAAACTCAATCTGAGTTTTAGCATTAGGTCAGTCGATCCTTAAGGTAGAACCCTAGATTGTTATTTGCATGGGCGTCCAATTGACCCAATCATTCCATGAATGTGGGTAGGACCTTTGGGTTTGAGGGTTTCGACTTGGCATCCAAGTACGATACTAGGCTGCATTCCTGACGTGCCAAGCCCTAGCTAGTACTTGAGGTGTTTATCGTATCGATTGGTTATGCCTATACGAATCCCTTGCAGGTTAGGTGATTTAGATAAATTGATCTACTTGTCTTGCGACAAGGATGATCCCTTCCTAGAGACGGTAAACTTGTTCTAAAGGTGTAAATAGTTGCAACATGCGATTCATTACTTTTAGGCAGCTAAAAGGTTTTGCAATAACTACTTTTTTCCTTGCTAAAGTCATGACGGATGTCAATTTGGAGATTATCTTGCATAGAACCTACAAGATTCACATCAAGGAACTATGCCAACAACCTCTCGTTTAATGCAATGGGATTTCATGCTTTGATAAGCCATGCAATCTTTTCTAAATGAAACTCAATGAAATGAAATTTACACATGACGAATATGTAACATGTGACCCTTAGATACAACATCATAAATGAAGTTCGTGCAAGACAAAGGCTAGTGTCGACTTAATCCATTTCCAAGCATCTTTTGCATGCAGCTTACAAGTCCATGGTTCCATTCCCATACTGTGCAATTGTCCAAGTTTCATTTTCATGCCGTGCAACGGACGTTAACAACTCTTTCCATGCGAGACATAACAAGGAAGATATTGACTAAATGCAAGATACGCTTGTTCTTTCAGGGCTAATCAAGGGCGCAGTTAACAATTTCAACCTTTTAATGCTAGGCAATAGGCGTTTTAGGCTTGTCACTTTGAAATGCATGACAAAGAAGCATGCTACTAAGGTCGTAAGATGGATAGGTAATTTACATTCATCACATTGAAAATGCAAATAACCCAATTTCATGACATGCATTAATTTTGGTAAATCATTGGAGTAGGCAATTTTCCCCAAATGCATTTTAACTATGCTAGGTGAATTAGAACATGCATAAGTGCTTCCCTTCCATAAAAGTTATTGTGCTCAATGTATTTCTTTAACGTGGAATTAAAATCGTGGTACTTGGGCTTGTGGGCTCATGGGGATGTCTACGTGTAAGTTCGGGGAAGAACCTCCCACCGCAAGTGCGCCTTGCGTCTTCTTGGGAGCCATCATTGATGACTTGAACTCCGTAGATTCCTAGCTTTGGAAAAACATCCTCCAAGCCCGCCTGCTTTCTCCCTTGTGCAGGAATTACCCTTTTATAGGGTGTGGATATTAAGACCGAGAATTAGACCTGTATACAAGGCTTAAGAGGATTTCCTTTAGAAGCTTCTAAGCTTCTAGAAAGCTTCTACTTCCCAGGATCATGTGGGGGAAAGGTCAATGATTGGGAGGGAAAGTTTGACGTCGAGAGGGGAGATTGATGGTGATATGGCAGTGGGATGTTGGCAGTGTAAAATATTACACGGCGCAGCGAACAGAATCTGAGAAAGAGATAGAGAGTACACAACAGATAAGAGGAGAATCAGTAAAATTCTTTAACTCCAAACAACTGATACAAAGATGGCTCTGTCCACCCGTGCGCTTCCACTAAATGAAGCTTAGATGGCGATCTAGACAGAAGATAGGTGAAGAGCTTAAGGCTAGCTGGAACAACAACTCTGACTGGATGAAAGATGAGTGTAAGATGGCTGCGAAGGGGTTTAGCTTTTATAGCCCGCGAAGGTCGTTAGGTCGGCCTGCTGACCGACCTACCACATGAGCCTCCACTAGTCGGCCAGGGAATATTCCAGGGAATATTCCCTTTACCATCGGGCCGGGGGCGCTGCCCCCGGACCCCCGCCAGGGGGGCCGCTGGCCCCCCTGGGACCCCCCAGCCAAGGGCCGCTTCCGCGGCCCCCCGGACCCCACAATAGGGGCCCCTTTTAACTCCCTTACCACGCAACTCAATGCAATGTGCCTCGAGTTGCTACCAGCTTAACCACTCCGTCTAACCCAAAGATTAGACCCACAACAGTCACCTTTTTGCCATCCGGTCACATAGACCTCATCTGATATACAAGTCTGGACTCAACCAATGTCCGGGCTCACATTTGGCTTCTCCTCATAATGGGGGCCTTACAACTTTGAGCACCATGGATCATTGGTAGCACCTAATGAGGGTGGGGCATTGATCATATCTAACACCCCCCCTCAATGTCCACCCATAGGTGAACTATCTCCTCGGCCCAATGCCGAGTCTCTGAAGATGAACTTGAAGCAGATCCTTCGTAAGTGCTTTGGTGAAGATATCTGCTCCATTCTCCTCTGTTGGACAGTAGACCAATTCCACTATCCCATCCTCCATCAAATCACGCACATAGTGATACTGGATCTCTATATGTTTGGTGCGTGCATGAAACACTGGATTTTTGGCAATGGCGATGCAACTCTGATTGTCACATCTCAGCACAGTTGGTTCTTCATCCTGCACTCCCATATGCCATAGAATCCTTCTCAACCATACGGCCTCACATGCAGCAAAACAAGCTGCCTTGTACTCTGCTTCGGTAGAAGACAATGCCACTGTTGGTTGCTTCTTACTAATCCAAGAGAAAATTCCTGAACCCAAAGAGAAACAATAACCAGAAACTGACTTCCTGGAATCAATGTCTCCTGCCCAATCTGAGTCACAGTTCCCCACAAGAGAAGTTCCGAAACTGTATGTGATACCATAGTCAAGAGTTTTCTTCAAGTATCTGAGCACCCGCATCCCAGCCTTCCAATGACTCTCATGAGGTTTGTTTGAGAACCTGCTCAAAACACCAACAGCAAAACTGATATCTGGTCTGGTGTTACACAAGTAGATTAGACTGCCGACCAACCTCCTATACCTCCCAATGTCTGCTAGTGCTGATGTATCCTCAACGGATAACTTTACATTCACCTCCATAGGTGTAGCTATCTCCTTGCACTCGGTCATGCCAAATGCCTTCAAGATCTCCCATGCATACTTCTTCTGAGAGATGAAGATCTTTCCTGGCTCTTGCCAGACTTCAATCCCCAAACAATAGTGCAGCAAGCCCAAGTCTGTCATTTCAAACTCAAAACTCAAAGCCTTTCGAGTTTGGTTGATCATATCTTCATAGTCACCTGTAATAAGAAGGTCGTCCACATATAGGACAATCACTACAGACTTTTTACCATCCCTGTAAACATACAAGTTAGCATCTGAGGCACATCTTTTGAAGTTTAGGTTTAAAAAGAACCTATCTATCCGCTGGTACCATGCTCTGGGGGCTTGTTTCAGCCCATACAATGCCTTCTTCAGTTTACACACTTTGTTCTCAGAATGGGGGGCCTCAAACCCTGGTGGCTGAGCCACGTACACCTCCTCCTTGAGGTCACCATTTAAGAACGCTGACTTAACATCCATTTGGTACACTGGCCACTTCTTGTGGGCAGCCACTGCAAGTACCGTGCGAATAGTGGTCATTCTGGCAGTTGGGGCAAATGACTCTTGAAAATCAAACCCTTCAACTTGTGAAAATCCTTGGGCAACCAGTCTAGCTTTGTACTTTTCTAAGGTACCATCAGCCTTGTATTTTACCTTCCAGATCCACTTGGTGCCAATAATCTTCCGCTTTGCTGGCCGATCCACTAGCTCCCAAGTGTCATTCTTCATTATGCTGTCATACTCCGCCTGCATAGCAGCCTTCCATGATGGATCTGCAAGTGCTTCTTCTAAGTCAGTTGGCTCCTTTACTTCTCTCATAATCTCAACCATCAAGGCCATGTTGACTATGTGAGCAGAAGCCCTCCTTTGCTCCTCTATTCTCTGAGACCTCCTTGGTCCGTCTGCCTTCTCCTCAACAGATGCAGGCATAGGATTATTGTGGTCATAGAGCTGCTTCACCCAGCGCGGCAATGGCTTTTCCGGTGGGGTGATGTCAGGTTGGTGAACTTTTTCCTCATCATCTGAAGATGATGCTTCCTCCTCCTTAAGGATAGGGATAGCTCTCGGGACAGGTTCATAGTGGACTACTTCTTCGCTTGATGATAAAGTGGAAGACCTTGCCTTCTCCTCCTCCATTGTATGCGGCTCCTCCTTGAACACCACATCACGGCTCGCGATGATCTTCTTTGCCTCTTGGTCATATAACTTGTAAGCCTTCTGCTCATCACTATAACCCAAGAAGATACATTTTCTGCTTTTTGGTTGTAACTTGTTTCTCTTCTCATCTGGAACATGTGCATAACATTCACATCCAAAAATTCTGAAATGTGAAACAGATGGTTTCTTACCAGTGTAAGCCTCATGAGGTGTTTTTCCCTTGAGAGCCTTTGTGTAGCTCCGATTTAGAATGTAGACTGCAGTATTAACAGCTTCAGCCCAAAAATGGTTAGGCAATCCCTTGCCCTTTAGCATGCATCTTGCCATCTCCACAATGGTACGATTCCTGCGTTCCACAACACCATTCTGCTGAGGTGTGTGAGGCGTCGTCAATTGACGCTTGATCCCTTTGCTCTTGCAAAAGCCTTCAAACTCCTTTGAGTTGAACTCACCACCACCATCTGTTCTAAATTTCTTCACACTTTTCCCTGTTTCATTCTCAACAAGTATTAGCCATTCTTTAAACTTACCAAAAGCTTGAGCCTTATCACGAAGGAAGTACACCCACATCTTCCTACTGTAGTCGTCGACAATCAACATAAAATAAGAAGATCCCCCCAAGGCCTGTGTAGGCATCTTACCACACAAGTCAGCATGCACCAACTCTAGAGGAGCATGTGCTCTATTCTTGCTTTCTTGTGGAAATGCCTTTCTCTGTTGCTTGCCCATCATACAAGCTTCACATGGTTCCTTCAATTCAGTTATTGTAGGTAGGTGAGCAACCATACCTTGCTTTTGCATCTCCTTCAATACTGCAAATCCGATGTGTCCAAACCTTTCATGCCAAAGCTTACTTGTGCCCACTCCAGCGGTGGCTGTAAGAGCACTTAGCTCATACAGGTTGTTCCTTCTTTCTCCTTTGCCAACAATTGTGCCAGCACTATCAATAATTTCTGCACCTGTCTTCTTGAACCTCACTTCATGACCAAGATCAGTTATGGCAGCAACTGATAAGAGATTTCTCCTGATTTCGGGAACATACAACACATTTGAAAGCTTTTTGACTTCACCATTTGCAGCAACAAAAGAAATAGTACCTGTGCCCGCAGCAGGGCATTTAGCATCATTTCCAACCGTCACAGTGATGGATTCTTGTAGAGGCTGCATAGAACTGTATAGACCTTTCTTGTTGGTCATGTGACGGGAGGCCCCACTATCCAACACCCAAGAGTCAGTGGTAGATTCTTCTTGCGCCGAGGAGCACACTTCCTCAATGGTCGCCATGAATAATTCCAACTCTGCTTCAGCCGTATTGGCTGTCTCTTTCCCTTTAGTTTTAAGGGTACCATTCTTTTCATCTGCCTTCTTGACACGACAATCTGCAATTGCATGTCCTTTCTTCTTACAATAGAAGCACTCTCCTTGAAACTTCTTCTTGCCGCCCTTTTTCTTTTTGTCACCATCATTTTTGGTGGAGGAAACACCTTTGCCTTTTGCATTGGCAGAGAATGCAGCATCTCCATTGTTGCTTCCTTCTCGGGCTTTCAGCCTCAACTCCTCCTCCATTAATAATGCACAAAACTCCTCAAAAGTCAAAGCTTGAGGTCTCACCTGAGTATTAAGGGCAGTTACTAGTCCATCAAACTTTTGTGGACAAATCCGAAGACACCTCCGAGCTAGCTCTTCGCTAGTCTTTTGTATCCCAGCGCCAGCCATCTGGTCGCGCAGATTCTTAATCCGAGTGATGAATGCTTCAACCGTCTCTCCTTCAGCAAACTTCTCCGCTGCTAGTTGATTCTCCAAGTTTTGAATCCTTGTTTGGTTTCGTGTTTCATACTGACTCCTTAGTACATTCCAAGCCTCTGACGCTTTGGTTGTATGCTGAATCAGAGTCAAAACACTGTCAGAACAGCTTGTAACTAAGGCACACAATGCATCTGCATTCCTTCGTTTCCAAGCTCGTAGAAGATCTGCATTCGGAGGAATCATCACACTAGGATTTGATGGGTCGGGGGTAGGCTGTGGTTCTGCGTCAGTCCCCAGCACAGTCTCCAGAAGCTCATAAGAATCAAGGATAGTTGTAATTTTGAACTTCCACAAGGTGTAGTTTGTACCATCTAACTTGCCTTCGCTGAAGGTTGGTGGACGAATCCTCAGTGTTTGAATAGCCGGTACAGCAGCACCACCTCCTGCACCGCTTCCTGATGCGCCAGAACTGCTTCCCGGAGTCGACATCGTTTCTCTTTGCTGTTGAAGCCTTTGCCTCTTGCACGCTCTCCGATCTCTAGAGCCCCCTGGGCTCTGATACCATGTAAAATATTACACGGCGCAGCGAACAGAATCTGAGAAAGAGATAGAGAGTACACAACAGATAAGAGGAGAATCAGTAAAATTCTTTAACTCCAAACAACTGATACAAAGATGGCTCTGTCCACCCGTGCGCTTCCACTAAATGAAGCTTAGATGGCGATCTAGACAGAAGATAGGTGAAGAGCTTAAGGCTAGCTGGAACAACAACTCTGACTGGATGAAAGATGAGTGTAAGATGGCTGCGAAGGGGTTTAGCTTTTATAGCCCGCGAAGGTCGTTAGGTCGGCCTGCTGACCGACCTACCACATGAGCCTCCACTAGTCGGCCAGGGAATATTCCAGGGAATATTCCCTTTACCATCGGGCCGGGGGCGCTGCCCCCGGACCCCCGCCAGGGGGGCCGCTGGCCCCCCTGGGACCCCCCAGCCAAGGGCCGCTTCCGCGGCCCCCCGGACCCCACAATAGGGGCCCCTTTTAACTCCCTTACCACGCAACTCAATGCAATGTGCCTCGAGTTGCTACCAGCTTAACCACTCCGTCTAACCCAAAGATTAGACCCACAACAGTCACCTTTTTGCCATCCGGTCACATAGACCTCATCTGATATACAAGTCTGGACTCAACCAATGTCCGGGCTCACATTTGGCTTCTCCTCATAATGGGGGCCTTACAACTTTGAGCACCATGGATCATTGGTAGCACCTAATGAGGGTGGGGCATTGATCATATCTAACAGGCAGTGGCCTGATGGACTATGGCGGCGATCTCCTCGGCTACAGCGGTAGTCTCTCCCCTTCCTCTTCCTTCGTTTTTCCCTGCACGGCAGCCTCCTCCTTATTGTGCCCCTGCTCTCCCTCTTCTCTCCTCAGCACGGCGTAGGTGGACAGGCGACGGCAACAGCAGAGTCATTCCGTCCTCCCTCTCCCTCCCTTCCTTATGCAACAGGGGGGGTCATATAGCCCAAGGGGGGGGATGGTAGCCACCACGTGGCTTATGCATGCCATTCCCTCCTCATGCATTCCCTACACCACTCTACCTTAGGCCATTCCTCCCCACACTCCCTCTCCTCGAGCCATGCATCGGCTAGAGGAAGGGATAATTATTAAAAAATTTGACTTAAATTTCATCATTATCCCAATTGCCCCTTCAAAAGGGGTGTTCTTCCGTGGCTATGCGGTCTTAAACCCCTGACCTCAATCGCTCAATGCGGAGGCCTAATTTTTGTGTGTGCAGGGTATAGATTAAGCTGCCAATAATTACGATGTGGGAGATAACCTTGCACAGGTTTTACACGGTGTGCGAGGAGTCAAGCTCAATAATATTTTTGAGCGAAAATATTACAACCTCACTGAAGAGAACAAGTGACAATCAAGGCATGTCTCGACAAACTGTGAGATATCTCTGTACATTCCTCTCCACCAATAGTGCTCTTTAATCTTTTCATAGGTTTCCTAAATAGCTTAATGTCGAGCCTAGAGACTTTCATGAAATTCTTTCATGATCCACACCTATGAATCTCTATCAGAGACAACTCTCAATGGCTATGCTCCTCACTTTCATGGATGCTTCCAAAGTAGCCCACTTCGCAAGAAGAAACCATAAGCTTTTCTCCTGATCTTCTTGAATTCTGCAAAATCAAGAATCCAAATGAGATAAAATACACAAGCTCCAAGAAACCTACGAACCTCCAAAGAAGAAGAGAAATCCTATACAATCTTCTCTATGGCATCAACCTTCGTAGGAGAAGGCTTCCTGCCATAATATCCACACATATGTCCAACAATCAAAACTTCTCTGGCTCCAAAAATAGACTTCAACCTCGACAAGGTTGAATTCACTTCCTCTTGTCTGCAAAGAATCCTCTTAACATCTTTGATATGTGTAGCCACAAAGAATCTATATCAATGATCATCTAAAGTCTCATCCTTCTCTTTTTCCAAACAATCTTTAATAAGCAGATCATCAATGAAAGGCATGGTAAGTTTTGGAATAAAATCTCTTAAGATCTTGTTCATCCCATTCATCATATGGGCAACCGAATTAGTAGCTCATTGTGGAAGCGTACACATCTGCACAAGGCCTAAACGTGTCTTCATCATGGTCAAATCTCTGCTCTCAATGGCAAGTTGGAACTGGTCATATCCAGAATAAAGATCACCAAGTGAGTAGATAGCACGTCTAGCAAAAGCCTCTACAAACTAATCCACAATAAGTCCTGCACCAACATTTCGAATAGTGACCCTATTCACTCATTGTAAGTCTTGTGTGAATCTGAGTGTCCCATTCTTCTTAGGAACTGTGAACCATCTTGAAATATGGAACTGAAGATCGCTCTAGAGTCCCCATACCGATCCGCTCATTCAAAAGCTCTACCAATTTTGGCAAGTGAGTCCTAGGTACAGGAATAGGCCATAGATTCCAAGGGACATGTGGAATGGTAAAAATAGCCATAGGCATCACAACCCTAGGATCAATACATCCAATCTCATGTGGGAAAAAAGCAAAAGCTTTCCCATATTTGAACAACATCTCTTCAAAACATCTCACCTCTTCTAGAAGTAGAAAATATTTAGTCCCAATCTTCATCTCTTTTAGTGTCTCAGCTAAAAACGTGTGACCAATACTGGCATGATCTTGTAAAGGAGGTTGCATAGCAACTCTCCCAATAATCTCATCACTATCTAAAGGTAGGGGTCTTACAACTAGTCTAACCTTCTTGTTAGCTGTCTTATATTTTGTCTGAACTATGGCTTCTTTGCTACAACCTATAAATTTCAGCCCATGTTGTAAAAACACTGCTAACACAAATTTTGTTGTGTATAAACATCACCATCCAACTCTTTTTGCTAAAATATGTCAAAAATAATTCTTTTTGTTGAGAAATCTCAGCACCCAAATTCTCTTGAAGCATGAAATCAACAATTTCTCAATACATTACCAGAGAATGGACCTAGTAAGATATATGAAAACTCTTGATTATCAGTCTTTAGCAATGCTGAAAGATCTTCCATAGTATTTGAGCATGAAAGCCCACCATAGAGACCATCTACCCTGTCTTCTTCCTATAAAAGGCATGCAAGCTTCAATTCTTTTTCTTTTCTCTTCACATATTGCTTGGAATATCTAGGCATATAAAAAATATGCTAATAATACAAAGTACTTTCAGTGGATACACCATAAACACATGAGGAAAAGATGCTGCTGCCAGGAGACAAGAGCTTTCCCTGACTCGTACCACTATTGTCTCCTGCTAGAATAGGGGAATCCCTCAAGGAATCCTTATTCCACTGATGGTCAATGATACAAACGGTCATGAAATGGACAACCCTATTTCCATCTTTACTTCGGATCCGTGCATAAGAAAACCCATCATCCATAACCTTATTCTCAATCTGAGACTCACCAATAAATGGCTACCCCAAAGTAATAGGATAAGAACAAGATTTCTGTATAAAGAAATGATAAGACTCACCCACATCTCCAATAGAAATCTTCAAGTTCCGACAAGTAGCATACAAATCTTCTGTAGTGTTTTTGGCGGCACGCATGCAATAACCATGATCCACATCAACTAGCCATCTTCCACTATCATATAAACCTCCTCCTATGACATTAATCTCGGAGCCATGATCCAAAAAAGCAACACAAGGAGTCTCTATCTCACCAAGATTGACTACAGTCTCCATAGTTACTAATAACGTTAATAATAACATTAATGTTAACATCAATGATAATGTTAATGGATATCATCTTACTCTCATCGCACTACAACTTTTTCTTATTTTTCTTTATTTGAGAAAATTCTATCTGCTCTGAGAGGAAATGGTGAAGGCATCCTTGCCTCAAAAAGACAATGAGATGCACCTTTAATATTATCATCTTCATGTGCTACCATTTTGATTAAGAAGACCATATTTAGAAATCCCTGCCTACCTTGTTTGTGTGATGAGGATCATTTTTCACGACTTATGTAACCAATAAAATGTTGTTAGCACCTCCTCTCTTGGGGGAGGTAGCAAAGTGGTTTCAACCACTTAAAGTGAGAAAAACAAAAGTGTGTGTATTCTTGATAATGTTTGTCCAAGGTTCATCCATGAGTATAAAACACTCTTCCATAACACAAAGTGCAATGGTAATGCACATCTCCATAGATATCAAGAAGGGCCTTTGTCGAAGGTATAAGTAATCCCGATAAGGTTTTTCAATACTGAATGTATCTTTTTACAATGTGGTAAGTTGTTTTACCATGCAAGCAAGATACATGATATCAATGCTCACATTGAACACAAACAACATACTTCTTGTAGAGCTTGTTTTATGTTGATTGGTATTACAGAAAGAACATGGACACTTTAGCAAAAACTGATCTCCTTTCAGGAAATCTTGTATCTCTAAGCAAGATGTGTAATAGGTAAAGGGACAATGGTCACATCATAGCAAGTCTCCACCATCTTCACAAAGAATGCAAGTGTCAGATGTAGCAATACTCCACTTAAATGTCCATGATATGAGTGGATGAATTCTTTTGTAGGCTACTAAATGTTGAACCAATTTCACATATAGAGAGACATATTATTTGCACTGGCAACATCTGAATAGCAAGTCACATGGGGAAAGTCCATAGCCAAGCTGATCTTTTCCTTGGATCCTTGAGTCTTCAAAACGGATACCTTCATATAAACCTATTTTTCCATGCAATGTGCCCTATCAAGAATGTGCTTTGGAAGAGAATTATGTGCCCAATCATTCATGCGGTTTGCAAATTAAAATCCATGCATTGTAATCACTCAAATGATGCTTCTACACAAAATTTTATGAATGCATTGAAAAGAATGTGCCTAGCGTAACTATATGTGCTCGTGTGTCATGCAAAATGCAAACAAAAGACACACACAACGGAAAATAAATTCCTAATGAGGTTGTCTAATGTGTTCAAACTTTTGGCGAAAAACTCTGCCCTCAGGTTTGCAATGGTGGATGTGCAATATCATGACAATGAGATGGGAACATTGCATCCACATCACCATAGTACACACTTGAGCCACCCTCTCTAGAACTCGTATGAAAGCAAGGAGTGCAACATCATGACAATGAGATGGGAACATTGCATCCATATCACCATAGTACACACTTGAGCCACCCTCTCTAGAACTCATATGAAAGCAAGGAGTAGCAATCGACTATGGGATCAAAACATCTATATGTCTATAGCACCCCCAAAACCACCCCTAGAATAAGAAGGAGAGGAATCCTAGAGCTCTTAGAGGCATCCACTACAACCACCACCTTTATTGGTCAAGCCATATGTTTTTCAATCTCCCTCTACAACCAACCCCTAGAGCATTGACTCCACTTACTAGAGATCAACATGTCAAAGCATATAGAGATAGAACTCACAAAATATCCGGATGACAATTGACACAACTCTTGGTCTATTATACTGATGAAGCACTGGAGCATGTAGAGGTAGAACTCATAAAACACCCAAAGGAAAATCGACACAACTCTTGGTCTATTATATCCCTGAAGTGTGTCATTTGATCCAAATAGATACATCTGAAGATTTCTTGCAACTTCTCATCTTTGTACCCTCAACTCATCTTGCTCTATGGATGGTCTAATCTCTATATCTCTCTTCCTATCTCCATGTCTCTTTCTCTTCCTCTCTCTCATTCTCTATCGCCCTTTCTCCCCCTCTCTATTTCTCTCTCCATGTCTCTCTCTCTCTCCCTCTCTATCTGTTTCTAACTCACTCTCTCTTCTTATCCATATCCCTCTCTGTACCTTTATTTCCTTTATTTGCACTCTCCCTTCCTATTTCTTAATCTCTATCCTTTCCTCTCCCTCTCTCTCTCTATCTCTTCCTATTTCCATGTCTCTATCTCTCCTACCCTATCACCTTCTACCTCTCCCTACCTCTATCACTTTCCCTATCCCTCTATCGCTTTATCTATATATATCTCTGTCTCCATCTCTCTCTCTATCCCTTTCCATCTCCCTCTACCCCACTCTATTTCTCTCTCACTATCTCGATGTATCTCTTTGTCTCTCTCTCTCCATCCCTATCTCCTTTCTCTAACTCCCTAAATATCTATTTTTCTCTTTCTACCTCTCTCTATTTCTCATTCTCCCACCCTCTATTTATCTCTCACTATGTCTATGTCCTTCTCTCTCCTTCCCTATCTTCTTTTTCTCCTCCCTCTATTTCTCTATCACTATCTCCATGTCTCTCTCTCTCTCTCTCTCTCTTCCTCCCTATCTCCTTTCTATGACTCCCTCTATCCCTTTCTCTATTTCTACATCTCTCTAACTCTATCCCTTCTCTCTCTCCACTCTCTCTCTATCTCTCTCTTCTCCCATCCCTCTCTCTCTATCTCTATTTTTCTCTCCCTCCCTTTGTCTCTAATTATTATTCTCTCTCCCTTCCTAGCCCCTCTCTATTTATGTCCACCCCTCTCTCTCTCTTTATTTTTATCTCTTCCTCCGTAGCCTCTATCTATTTATCTCTCCCTCCCCCTCCCTCTCTCTATTTTTTCTTCTTTTCATTTATCTCTCCATCCCCATATTTCTCTCTATCCGTTCCTCATCTTTATCTCTCCCTTTCTAGCCTCTCTCTATTTCTCTCTCCTCCCTTTCTCTATTTCTCTCTCTTCTCCCTCTCTCTCTATTTTTCTCTCTACCTTTGCATCCCTATCTTTTTCTAGACTCTCTTTATGTATTTTTTCCTTCCTCCATCTCTTCGTTTTCTCTTCTTTTTTTTAATTCCTCCCTCTCTCTATCTAATGTTCCTCCCTCCTCTTTATCTCTATCTTTCCCTCCATTTCCCTTTTTTCTTTCTCTCACTCTATTTCTCTTTCTTTTTATTTCGCTCCCTCTCTTTATTTCCATCATTTTATTTATTTCTTCATCCCTCTATTTCTCTCTCCTTCCCTTCCTCTATTTCTCTCTCTTCCTCCCCCTCCCTTTCTTTAGTTATGTCTCTCTATCTCTACCTCCATAAATATATATATATACATATATAAATTTATTCTTTTCTCTCAAAATCTCCCTCCCTCTATTTTTTTCCCAACCTTTTCTTTATTTTTGTCTATCCCTTCCCCCTTTTTCTATCCCTCTTTGTTTTTAACTCTCTCTCTTTCTATTCCTCTCTCAATGTTTTGTTGGTAGTCATTTGTGTCTTGTGTGCTTATCTCCTACCTATGAGCCTTTTCAAAAAAGGACATTACAAGATCTAAAATTGTACTTTTTTATCATTTTATGTGTTTTAGAAATTTAGATAGAGAGAATATTAGTGCATATCTTTTTGTGCATTTTTGGTTAGTTTTTAGGGATTTGACTACATCTAGGATTTTTTCTCTTTTTCACCTCTATATAGATAGCACACCCTCATTATCCATTATCCATCCTTAATTATTTGTGATCAACCAACCCTCCTCCTTCTCTCATCCCCTTACTACCATTAACATGTAGAGCCATGTGTTGGGGCTGACTATTGCAACCTTGTACCTTCAGTCATTATAGTCACATGGGTCCTTCTCTCTTCTATGTTCTGTCTTTGTGTCCTCCTCTCCATGTTCCCTTTCCTCTTTCCCTTGCGCACTCTCACATGATATTAGAGCAACCCATGGGAGCTTGAGATCATAGAAGAGAAGTTGCTGTCCATGACAAAACTTACCCAGAACACAATATTAGTGAGTTTGGAGATCTCCCAATTCCCATTTTTTGAATACTAAAAAGGTGGCACCCAGATAACATGCCCATAAATTTCTTAAAACCATATGGTGTGACCTATCATTGGAAAGCGCTTGAAAAATGAAATCTATTGAGCTATAGAGCGCTCGATTTGGAGTTATAGTGTTCAACTTATGACAAGTTCAATGATTTGACCACATGTCCCAAACTTATGGGAAATTCCCATATTCCCCAATATGGTGTTCCAGCATCATCTCTAGATGTTGTAGACCTTGTGCTTGTAGTCAAACATGCTATGATGGCCTATTTATAGTCCTTTTAAGGCTAGATTTTCCAAGGTAGATTTGTATTTTGCTCCTAGATAGCCTCTACTAGGCTAGATACCACCATTACTACATTTGCGCGACATCAAATAGGTTGGGTGGCCATTCTATTAGCTAGGTGACACCAAAAATCTCAGGTAAGTTACTAATGAATATATGTGTGCATCAGTGGGTTCAAAATAAGGTATTTTTAAAATACCATTTTCATACATTTTGTACATATAGAAGGGTGTAATGTAAAGGGGTTGTTTGTAGATTGAATAGAAAAGGATTATGTTTTGATTAAGAAAAAATCACACATAAGGATATTTGTAAATAGACCTTGAGCACATGTGATGTAGAGGATATACATATAATAACTTTCCCTCAGGGGGGGTTGGTCAACAATATGTACCTCTAGCACGTGAGTTCAAAATAAGAGTATTTAATATCCCTTGAATCTACATATTTATAAATACAAAAGGGTGAAAATTAAGGCCTAAAAGGTAACCTACAAAAGGGTGTAATATTTCCACAGAAAAAATATTATTACTAGACCGACTTCCTGCATACTGAGTGAAACCCATACAAAAGATTATCTTCAGTGCCGGTAGCTAATCTATATCTGCACGTGAGAGATGGAGAACTCCGTCTTGGAAAATAAGGCCGTGGATTCAAACCCACATAGCCACGGGGAAACATCCTCTTGGGAGGAGGTTAAGAGGATAATGTTGGAATAAAATTCAATTATTTATTTATTTATTTCCTTCTCCCCTAGCTAATGCACAGCTGGAGGAGACGGAGTGTGGAGAGATGGCTAGTAGGGTTGCATTTGGAAGGGACGAGGGAAGAGGGCCATGCAAGGGGCCACGTGGGGGGAGGTCGCCTCTCCTCCCTGGACTATAAAAACACACCCTTAGGGGGGGGGGGGGGTGGAATAAGGGAGAGGCTGTGACAGCTGCACAAGGACATCGTGGGAGAGGAGGGTGCCGAGAAGCTATGTTGGCTGTCGCTGGCTACAGAAGAGCCGCTGCCTGTGACTGAGGCCGCTACTACCATTGCCGTGCTGGAGGGAGCCGCCAACTGAGAACGCCACCAGCTTCGCCAAAGCTACCATCACCACCATCTCCTGACACGGTAATCTTTCCCCCCGACGTCAGTACCACCATTTTCCCCCTTTTTGCCACGAAATTATCATTTTTCTCCTTTTTTTTCCCACGTAGCCTTGCACACACCCCCCAGAAGCTTCTTAGAAGCTTCTAAGGGGGCTTCTCTAAGTCCCCCCTTCCCATTGGATCTCCATAAGTCCATATTACCCCTAGGATTTAAAGCCCCCTTTCCACCAATCATCTTTACCCCCTTGAGCTTCGAAGAGGAAGCCTATAAGGCCTTCCCATTAGTTCCCCAATAAGCCGTTTTTGGGACTTTGAAGGAGAGGAAGCTACAAAGCCCTTCCCACCAATCATCCCTAGTTTGGGATTTGAAAAGAAGAGGAGAAAGCCTATAAACTCCCTTCTCACTAGATCCCCCAATAAGCCCATCCTTACCCCTGGGTCTTTGTGGAAAAGAAGAGGGCTTCCTTAGACCCCCTCCCCACTAGATTCCACATAAGTCCATTCCTACCCCTTTTTCCCTTGGAATTTCAAGGAGAAGAATAGCTCTCAAGCCTCCATTGCCGCAAGGGCCTTCATAAGAACCATAAGGCCTTCCAAAGCCAAATTCCGCAAGTCGGTACGGCTCTTCTGTCAAGGAGCCGTATCTCAAAGGGAATTGCACGTACGAAGGAGAGGGCCAAAGATCATAAGGCTGCAAACCAAGGCAAGTAATTCAAATCTGCAAAGGCTAACCGGAGGTCGTATTCACGATGGCCCCTAAAAAGTCACAAGGCGCAACCGCAGGAGGATCATCTCCTTATATTCATGTGGATATTTCACCGAACCCACAAGTCCAGGTTTTCTTCCTATTTTTGATTTACATCAAAGTATTGGAATTATGTATGGTTAATTCATGGGATTAGGATGCACTTATGCTTGTCAAATCCACCTAGTTTCATGCGAATGAATTACATTGGCTATTTCTAAAAGAAGTAACTCGCGATTGAAGATTGTTCATTTGTAATTTTCAATGGAATGAACAAAAAAGAACATAAGGTGTCTATGCATATTGCTTTTGTGCATTGCAAAGTAGTGAATCTAGAGCAACTAATGACTATCATTACAAAGTCGAGATTATTGTAGTACACCTTTGTTTATGCATGAAAAGATTAAATTGCATGTCGCAATTTTAGACAAATCTTCTTCTAATGATTCATTAAAAAGAAGTCGTTATCAACCATAGGAAATTGCAAGGCATGGAAAAGATTCTAAGGGCTGCATGAAGTAGGTTAACTCTAGCTTCAATTGGCATAAATATCATTTAACTGCATAGTAGTTAGGAAAGGTTGCATAATGGCCATTTGTCGTATGAATAATTTTCATTCAGAAATGTAGTTAGGGAAAGGCTGCATGGTTCATTTTAACATAAAACCTTAAAATATTAGTGGCATAAATCGTGAATGCATGTCCAAGTAGAATCAATGGAAATTATGCCATAACTTAACATGTGTTTTGGTCTTAACAAGAAGAGTTAGGGATTAGGAATCTAGTCGTACGTAGAGGCAATGAATCACGTGCTTACGTGAATTGTAATGTAATGCAACTAGCTTTTCCCCTCTTTGATCAAGACAACATCTTTAGGAATGGTTCGTACTTGTCGTAAGACAAGTAAATTAGTTTACCCAAAACACCTAAACCGCAAAGGATTCGCATAGGATGGTTAAATCTATACACTATACCCCAAGTGCTAACTAGGGTTTAGCACGTTAAGGACTTGATCTAGTTTCGCACTTGTTTCCAAGTCGAAACCCACATACCCAAAGGTCCTGCCCACATTCACGGAATGTAGGGACAATTGGACATACTTGCAAGAAATGATCTAGGGTTTCTACCCTAAGGATCACTCGTTAAAAATATGAAACCCGGATTGAGTTGGAACCCTAGGACCGAACGATGTCGGCCTAGTGCAATCGGGAATGGATTGGATATGAAGACACCCTAAACCCTGTTTCTTATCTAATCATGATTCCGTGATTAGAAGACTCTATTCGATAGGTGAAATAATCCCATGGATGAGATGCGACACTTGTGCATCAAGTTGCAACATCGCATGATCTTGTGGTTTGATTACAAAAGAATGGCCAAATTCCTTGGAATGAGATTGGCAGATTCTTGCGCAAGTTTAACTCGCAAGAGGATGAGTAGTCATCCTGTTATAAAATTTCCAAGATAAGGGAATTTGGTATTTGCTTGGAAGCAGAGGACCAATCAATAATTTGGAGCAATATATTCGCCATGATTTACTATTAATAGAACTTAAGGTATTGGTTAAGTTGGGTTAATAGGGTACGGCCCTAACCCAAGGACATAAGGGATTAACAAACAAACCCTTGGGGATCTTGCCAAGTCGCAATTGATCCCGGATCGAATGCTGGATGAATTCGCAGAGAATGATTCACTCCTTAGCAGTTGGCCAAATAACGACCACTGGAAATGATTGGAGAGCACTGTTTGCTTTGTTTGCTTAAGGAACTAAAGGATGAAAAGATATCTAATGCTTCAGGTTGAAGGCCTGAAGGGAGAGGCAGCCTCAGTTACCCCCAACTGTCTGCTTGACCCTAACCAAGGGGGTTGTTAGCCACGCTGGGAAGGTAGACCGAACCGCCACAAGATGTCTCTCCGTTGAGCGCTTCTTGGAGCAGGAGGATGCTTGGGTGCCAAGGGGGGCTCTGGCCGTAAATCCCTTGCCTTCTGGGTCCTGCACAAGAGGCCAACCTAACTCGGGATTGGATCTCGAGGCCGGCATACTAGTCTACGGACAGAATCTTCGATTAGTAATCCATGTGGATTATGGATAGCCTTCGGGCGGATTATGGATAAGCCTGCGGGCTCAACTTTATGAATGTATTCCAAAGATAAATATAATAACCTGTCGAAAAGAAACTTGTTTGAAATTTCTTTTCTATGTCAAGTGCTAAGATTACGTGAAGGAATCGATGTCTAACGGGCTAATTAAGGAAGCTGGTTGATGCATGTCCAACTAAATGTGGTAGGTAATTAGACAACTAAAGAAACCCTGAGGAAAGTGCGGTGGATGTGGCCATGGGTCCGTCCTACGGATAGGTGGTCCCGGTTGGCCGGGAACTTTTCTCAATCATAATGGATAGCAAGAAGATATTCTCAAAGGCAATGTATAGCAAGGGTGTCGACCTAGAGTCTAGGCTATAATAATCCCAATTTATGCTATTTTAGGGGAACATAATGGGACTATGCCTTATGGTAGATAGGTCTAGCCTTGCATCCCTCTCGTTTTCCATTCTCCTTGAACCAAGTGCAGCGTGAATCCGCTTCAGCCTTGGCATTTCTGCGTAAGGTAGTTCGCTCGAGGCTCGACGCTAGTTGCTGTTTAGGAAATGACCATTAGAGAAAACCGAGAATCAGGTCGGTCCTAAGTGGAAACGGCCAGAATACTTCCACTATGTGGCAGACGCGGAAAGTCCTGGATCGCAAACCCCGTAACCTTCCATGGGAGTGCGGGACGGAGCTTTCTAGACCTTCTTTCTGATGGACTGCTAAGACGTGTCCTGAAGGGAACAGGTGGACACGTTACAGTTGGTATCATAGTGAACCAATGAAGGATTTATTTTTTTAGAAATATTAATAAGAAGAAGTAAAGAAAATGTTGCTGTTCAGAACATTTGCTTACTTTCGATGTTGTCTTGCAGAATTATGAAGCATGGAACGGGTTCTTAGTGTTCCGAGTCATGTTTATGACCGCGATGCATTCCCGGGATTATCGACAAAGGATCGATATGATAAACATCCTAGACCGTATTTATAATCCATCGCCTTTGTATGTGGAACGGAGATGGACGGGTGACTCAGCAATCTACTATATAGCTTCCCACTAGTTTGTGTACCTTCGAACCAACCTAAAGAGGATCAAGTTGTTGGAGAACCTGAAGATCGTGAAGCTGTTCATTTTTGTGGAGGCTCACGTAAACTCAACTTTACATATCGAAGGTCAGAGGGTTGAGCTGAACTCATATGTATATGAGGAAGTGACCCGCGTAATCCCCGCCGATAGGATCAAGATGTTGGGATGCTACGAGAAGAATGGGTACCAAAGGAAAGGATACCCTAATCTTTCGATGACTTACCGATTCCTGAAGATCCATGATGTAAAACCATACTATTATCCAGTTCCCGTAGCTAAATGTAACACAACATTATTCTCCCCGAACTAAATGTAACACTTGCTCCATTATCCCATGAAATATTGTATTCTGAAAGGGCTATGCCCATATAAATGGAATAAGTCTTCTTTTTATCAATGTCTATCTTGTCTATGAGAATTAATAAAAAGTTAAGTGGCTAGGTTCTTGGTTGATAGTTGAATTGGGTATGAAATATAAATCATAACTATTAGTGAGTTAAAATGTTAAGAATCCTCTATCCAGAAACAACCCCAGGTACAGATGCCCAGTTCGCCCCTACATCAACTACTGCCGTGATCCAGAAGAAGAATTTTCTTCTCAAGCAGATCAAGCCACTAGAATTTGACGAGAAAGGTAGGACTGTCCAAGCGGATGCTGAGATTTGGATAGAGTCCATGGAAGATTACTTTGAAGCAACCGGTACTGCATCCACTAACCAGGCTATGCTTGCCAAGATAAAGCTCACCGGTGAAGCCAGGCTTTGGTGGAAGCAATGGTGCAGAGATCAAGGGATCTCAGAGGGATCCGTTACGTGGGAAAAGCTAAAGAAAGCTGTGCAAGGAAGATACTTACCACCTGCGTATTGCACATAGAAAATGAATGAGTTCTACAAGCTAAAACAACTGGGACTCACTCTTGATGCATACTGCTCAAAATTCGTCTCACTTCTAAAGTATGCACCACAGACAGACATGACATAGTAGGTGTCGAACTTTTTGTTGGTTTAAACCCACCAGTGAATACCTGCCTTGAATCTATGCACCCAATAGATTTACATGACACACTCATTCGATCTGCGTCCATAATTCAGGAGGTGAAAGCTAGGCCAAGAAGTAACAAAACTTGGTCTTATAATGACCAGAGCAGAGGAGCATATAGGCCCCAAGTGAAGAGAGTTCAAGGTCAAAACCGGGGACAAAGAAAGAAAGCAAGGAGTAATAATGTCAACAACTTTGTCCCTACCCAAAGCAATGGTCAAAATCTCCGTTGTTTCCACTGCAACAAGCCCAGTCATTTCAAGAGGCAATGTCCCAAGCTTGGCAAAGGACATCGTCAACCACCTTTCCAAGGAACTGGCCGTGGCCAGGGAGCCGCCACCTGAGACAGAGGAAGAACCGCCTGTGTTGCTAACAGGGAAATGTGCAAAGAAGAAGATCCGACCATGGAAGCAAAGTTTGAAAGGGTGACAGTCTATGCCGCTCTTCATAGGAAAGGCCCAAATTGCCAGTTTTCGGTGATTCAAACACCATCGGACTATCAAGGTAAAGGTTTCAAAACCTTGATTGATTGTGGCAGTACACATTCCTTTATCTCACCAGCTTGTGCAAGAAGATTAGGAATAGCCACAATAGAAGCACCTACCTTACTTGTGGAATTAGCAAATGGTTATGAGGTCACTTATACCAGGAAAACTGCTAAGGTGGACTTTCTGGGAGGAAAGACGACTTCGATCAAATTCAAGGTCATGAACCTAAGTATCCATGAGTGTTTACTCGGAATGGATTGGCTTAAACCTAAGGATGCCCACATTCGTTGTGGAAAGGACCAAGTTTCCTTTCAAAACTCTGAAGGGGAATTGGTCACAACTAAAGGTGAGGCTGGAAAGCTGAAAAATTCAATTGGCCAAAGCGTCTCGGATCATAAAGGGAGTTAGAAAGGGACTACCTATCTACTTGATTAAGCTCAATAAGTTAGATCAGAGGTAGGAGTCTAGTGAAGGACCTTCATGGCTAAAGGAGTATGTGGACGTATTTCATGAAGAGTTGACAGAACTCCCGCCTCAAAGAGAGGTGGATCATGAGATCAAGCTAGTGCCAGGAGCTGCCCCAATTGCAAAGAGACCTTATAGGATGTCCATCCCAGAAGCAATTGAGCTGAAGGAGCAACTCAAGCAACTACTAGATCAGGGCTACATCTTTCCTAGAAGTTCACCATGGGGAGCTCCAGTGCTATTCCAAAAAAGAAAGATGGAACGCTTCGACTCTGTATTGATTATAGAGGGTTGAATCAATCAACTGTTAAGAACAAGTACCCTATTCCTAGAATAGATGAGCTTCTTGATCGTCTTCAAGGTGCAAAGATCTTCTCCAAGATTGATCTCAGGCCTTGTTACTAGTAGATAAGAATCAAGGAAGAAGATATCCCAAAGACGGCCTTCAACACAAGATATGGACACTTTGAGTTCTTAGTTATGTCATTCGAGCTCATGAATGTGCCTGCCACCTTCAACAGGTTAATGCAGGATATCTTTAGGCCATATCTTGATGAGTTCGTACTCGTCTTCTTTGATGACACTTTAGTCTATTCTAAAAAGGAAGAAGATCATGAACCCCAGCTTCCAATTATCCTTGAGACAATGAGGGCACACAAGCTCTATGCTAAGATGAAGAAGTATCCATTCTTTAAATGTCAGATTGAAAATCTAGGATTCATCGTATGAGCGGAAGGAATCTCAGTGGATCCATCCAGAGATGTTCTAGAATGGCCAATACCAACAACTATCAAAGAAATACGCATTTTTCTTGAATTGACAGGATGGTATAGGGTCTTCATAAAAAACTATGCTTTGATTGTAGTACCTCTGACGGACTTACTGAAGAAGCAAACATCCATTGCATGGTTAGCTGCCGAACAATCTAGCTTTGATAGATTAAAGCAAAGTTTGGTATCAAAACCTATACTAAAACTTTCAGATCTCAGTAAGGAGTTCGAAGTAGTAACTGATGCTAGCACGCTTGCCTTAGGATGTGTGCTCATGCAAGAAGGCCATCCTATAGCATACTCTTCAAGAAAACTCAAGAGTCATGAGAAGAATTATGCTACCCATGATCTAGAACTGTTAGCTGTCATCCATGCTCTAAAGCTTTGAAGACATCCTAGCTACACCAAGACTCTCAATACGATTAGGAAGAGCTACTATTGGGAGAGGCTTAAAGGTGACATTCTCAAATATGTCACTGAGTGTTTGTCTTGTCAACGTATCAAGGCCGAACCTCGAGGGGTCACTCATGAATATATGTATATATAACATGAGTTCAAAATAAGGGGTTTTTAAAACACCAGTTATATACATTCTTTACATACAGAAGGGTGTCATATAAAGGGGTTACTTATAGATTGAATAGAAAATGGTTGTGTTTTATTTAAGAAAAGTTCACATAATAGGATATTTATAAATAGACCATGAATGCACGTTATATAGAGGATATATATATAGTGAGCCCCCCGAGGGCCGAACATGTCAAAATGCCATGGAAGTTGCAACCACTTGACATTTCCCAAATGAAATGAAAATTCATGAGTATGGACTTTGTTGTTGGCCTACCCCAAGTTCAGGGAGGATACAACTCCATCATGGTTGTGGTTGACATGCTTACTAAGGTTGCACACCTTATTCCAGTTAAGACAAACTATAAAGCCTCGAACATTGCAAGGTTGTTTATCAAGGAGATATTCAAACTACATGGGTTGCCCAGAAGAATCATTAGTGATCGTGATTCTCTCTTCACATCACACTTCTGGAGAGCTATCTTTGAAGCCATTGGGACTCAACTCTATTTTAGTATAGCTTACCATCCCCAAACTGATGGCCAAACGGAGCGAGTCAATCAAGTCATCGAGGATATGCTAAGAGCACACTGCTGCCATGAACCAAAAAGGTGGATTCAATACTTGCCCTTGGTTGAGTTTGCCGATAATGCTTCTTACCAACAAAGCATTCAGATGGCCCCTTTTCAAGCATTGTATGGGCATGACTGTTGAAGTCCCCTAAACTTCTCAGATCCAACCTTGAGGGTTGAAGCTTCAAGGTAGATGTTGGAAGAGATGGATGACCAAGTAAAGTCAATAAGACAGGACATCCAAGCCGCCAAGGATAGACAGAAGGCATACGTGGATTTGAAGCATCAAGATAGAACCTTCGAGGAAGGAGACATGGTCTTCATTCGCGTACGACCAAAGAAGAGCTCTCTATCCTTAGGAGATTGCAAGAAGCTAATTCCAAGGTATTGTGGACCATACAAGATCCTCAAGTGCCTAGGACCCAATGCTTATAGACTGCAAGAAGCTAAGTCCAAGGTATTGTGGACCATACAAGATCCTCAAGTGCCTAGGACCCAATGCTTATAGACTGCAACTCCCTGAGAACCTAAAGGTTCATAATGTATTCCATATCAACCTATTGAAGAAGTATGTACCTAATCCTAGCCATGTACTTAATGACCAACAAGTTGTAATGCCTAGCCAAGGAGTCCTTAAGCTACAGCCTGATAGAATCTTAGATGTTAGGGAGAGACAACTGAGATCCAGAACCTTAAGAGAATGCCTCATCCAGTGGAAAGATTATGCCAAGGAGGATGCCACTTGGATGGATGAAAGCACTCTCAACCAACAATATTCCCAGTTCATCTCGAGATGAGGACATCTCGATTCCTCCAAGGGGGAGAGAATGTAATATTTCCACGAAAAAAATATTATTACTAGACTGACTTCCCGCATACCAAGTGAAACTTGTGCAAAAGATTATCTTCAGTGTCGACAGCTAATCTATATCCGCATGCGAGAGATGGAGAAATCCATCTTTGAAAATAAGGCCGGGGATTCAAAACCGCATAGCCACGGGGAAACATCATCTTGGCCAGAGGTTAAGAGGATAATGTTGGAATAAAATTCAATTTTTTTAAAAAAGTATTTCCTTCTCCCCTAGCCGATGCATGGCTGGAGGAGAGGAAGTATGGAGAGATGGCTAGTAGGGCTGCATTTGGAAGGGAGGAGGGAAGAGGGCTATCAAGGGGCCACCTGGGGGGAGGTCGCCTCTCCCCCTGGACTATAAAAACACCCCCTTAGGGGGGGTATGGAGCCGCTCCTACCATCATCCTCCTGGAGGAAGCCACCAGCTGAGAACGCTGCCAGCTTCGCCAAAGCTACCAATGCCACCATCTCCTGACACACGAATCTTTCCCTCGGATGTCAGTACCACCATTTTCCCACTTTTTTCCATGACATTATCATTTTTTCTGATTATTTTGCCACGTAGCCTTGCACACACCCCCCAGAAGCTTCTTAGAAGCTTCTAAGGGGGCTTCTCTAAGCCCCCCTTCCCATTGGATCTCCATAAGTCCGTATTACCCCGGGATTTAAAGCCCCCTTCCCACCAATCATCTTAACACCCCCCCCCCCCCCAAGCTTCGAAGAGGAAGCCTGTACGGCCTTCCCATTCATTCCCCAATAAGCCGTTTTCGAGACTTTGAAGGAGAGAAAGCTACAAAGCCCTTCCCACCAATCATCCCTAGTTCGGGATTTGAAAAGAAGAGGAGAAAGCCTATAAAATTCCTTTCTTACTAGATCCCCCAATAAGCCCATCCTTACCCCCGAGTCTTTGTCGAAAAGAAGAGGGCTTCCTTAGACCCCCTCCCCACTGGATTCCACATAAGTCCATTTCTACCCCTTTTTCCCTTGGAATTTCAAGGAGAAGAATAGCTCTCAAGCCTCCGTTGCCGCAAGGGCCTTCACAAGAACCATAAGGCCTTCCAAAGCCAAATTTTGCAAGTCGGTACTTCTGTCAAGGAGCCATACCTCAAAGGGAATTGCGCGTACAAAGGAGACGACCAAAGATCATAAGGCTGCAAACCAAGGCAAGTAATTCAAATATGCAAAGACTAACGAGAGGTTGAATTCACGATGGCCCCTAAAAAGTCACAAGGTGCAACCGTAGGAGGATCATCTCCTAATATTCATGTGGATAGTTCACTGAACCCACAAGTCCAGGTTTTCTTCCTATTTTTGATTACGTCGAAGTATTGCAATTATGCATGGTTAATTCATGGAATTAGGATGCACTTATGCTTGTTAAGTCCACCTAGTTTCATGCGAATGAATTACATTCGCTATTTTTAAAAGAAGTAACTCACGATTGAAGATTGGTCATTTGTATTTTTCAATGGAATGAACCAAAAAGAACATAAGGTGTCTATGCATTTTTAGCAAGTTGCTTTTGTGCATTGCAAAGTAACGAATCTAGAACAACTAATGAATATCATTACAAAGTCGAGATTATTGTAGTACACCTTTGATTATGCATGAAAAGATTAAATCGCATGTCGCAATTTTAGACAAATCTTCTTCGTAATGATTCATTAAAAAGAAGTCGCTATCAACCATAGGAAATTGCAAGGCATGGAAAAGATTCTAAGGGCTGCATGAAGTAGGTTAACTCTAGTTTTAATTGGTATAAATATCATTGAAGTGTGTAGTAGTTAGGAAAGGTTGCATAATGCCCATTTGTCCTACGAATAATTTTCATTCTGAAATGTAGTTAGGGAAAGGCTGCATGGTTCGTTTTAACATAAAACCTCAAAAGCCTAGTGGCATAAATCGTGAATGCATGTCCTAGTAGAATCAATGGAAATTATGCCGTAACTTAACATGTGTTTTGGTCTTAACAAGAAGAGTTAGGGATTGCGAATCTAGTCATACGTAGAGGCAATGAATCGCGTGCTTATATGAATTGTAATGTAATGCAACTAGTTTTTCCCCTCTTTGATCAAGACAACATCTTTAGGAATGGTTCGTCCTTATCGTAAGACAAGTAAATTGGTTTACCCAAAACACCTAAACCGCAAAGGATTCACGTAAGATGGTTAAATCTATACAATATATCCCAAGTGCTAACTAGGGTTTAGCACGTTGAGGACTTGACCTAGTTTCGCACTTGTTGCCAAGTCGAAACCCTCATACCCAAAGGTCTTGCCCACATTCACGGAATGTAGGGACAATTGGACCTACTTGAAAGAAACGATCTAGGGTTTCTACCCTAAGGATCACTCATTAAAAAGATGAAACTCCAATTGAGTTGGAACCCTAGGACCGAATGATGTCGGCCTAGTGCAATCGGGAATGGATTGGATATGAAGACACCCTAAACCCTGTTTCTTATCTAATCATGATTCCATGATTAGAAGATGCCGTTCAATGGGTGAAATAGTCCCATGGATTAGATGCGACACTTGTGCATAAAGTTGCAACGTCGCATGATCTTGTGGTTTGATCACAAGAGAATGGCCAAATTCCTCAAAATGAGATTGGCAGATTCTTGTGCAAGTTTAACTCACAAGAGGATGAGTAGTCATCCTGTTATAAAATTGCCAAGATAAGGGAATTAGGTATTTGCTTGGAAGCAAAGAACCAATCAATAATTTGGAGCAACATATTCACCATAATTTACTGGTAATAGAACTTAAGGTATTGATTAAGTTAGGTTAATAGGGTACGGCCCTAACCCAAGGACATAAGGGATTAAAGAACAAACCCTTGGGGATCTTGCCAAGTCGCAATTGATTCCAGATCAAATGCTGGATGCATTATGAGAGAAGGATTCACTCCTTAGCAGTTGGCCAAATAATGACCACTAGAAATGACTATGCTTGTAACAGTTTAGAGAGCACAGTTTGCTTTGTTTGCTCAAGGAACTAAAGAATGAAAAGATATTTAATGCTTCAGGTTGAAGGCCTGAAGGGAGAGGTAGCCTCAGTTACCCCCGACTGTCTGCTTGACCCTAACCAAGGGGGTTGTTAGCCGCACCAGGAAGGTGGACCGAACCCACCGCGAGAGGTCTCTTCGATGAGCGCTATTGGAGCATGAGGATGCTTGGGTGCCAGGGGGGCTCTGGCCGTAAATCCCTTGCCTTCCGGGCCCTACACAAGACGCCAACGTGACTCGGGTTTGGATCTTTAGGCCTGCATACTAGTCTACGGGTAGAATCTTGGATTAGTAATCCCTGTGGATTATGGATAGCCTTCGGGTGGATTATGGATAAGCCTACAGGCTGGACTTTATGAATGTATTCCAAAGATAAATATGATAACCTATTGAAAAGAAACTTTTTGAAATTGCTTTTCTATGCAAGTGCTAAGATTACATGAAGGAACCGGTGTCTAACAGGCTAATTAAGGAAGCTGCTTGATGCATGTCCAACTAAATGTGGTAGGTAATTAGACAACTAAAGCAACCCTGAGGAAAGTGCGGTGGATGTGGCCATGGGTCCGTCCTACGGATGGGTGGTCCCGGTTGGCTGGGAATTTTTCTCAATCATAATGGACAGCAATGAGATATTCTCAAAGGAAATTAATAGCAAGGGCATCGACCCAGAGTCTAGGCTATAATAATCTGTAACATGTCCCCTAGTATCATCCAAGACACGTCTTAGCAGTCCATCGGAAAGGATGTCTAGAAAGCTCCACCCGTCATTCCCATGGAATGTTACGGGTTTTGCAATCTAGTTCTTTCCGCGTCTGCTACGTAGCCGAAGTATCTTGGCCGTTCCCACTTAGGATCGACCGGAATTAGGGTTTTCCTAATGGGTCACTAGCTAACAACAACTAGCGTCAGACCCGAGCGAACTACTTTACGCAGAAACGCCAGGTCCGAAGCGGATTCATGCTGCACTTGGTTCAAGGAGAATGGGAAATGAGAGGGATGCAAAGCTCAACCTCTCTGCCATAAGGCATAGTCCCATTCCGTTCCCCTAAAACAACGTAAATCGGTAAAACGTAACTCTAGGTCATCGTTCTCGTTATTCATTTTGATGATGATGATCATTCCGCTGCTCCTCGAGATTTTTGAGAAAAGTTCCCGGCTAACCGGGACCACCCAACCGTAGGACGGCCCATGGCCCATCCTCCGCACTTTCCTCGGTTTGTTTTAGTTATGTAATTATCTAACACATTAATTTGACATATAACAATCAGCTTCTTTAATTAATCTTGTTTAAGCACTGGTTCCTTCACGTAATCTTATCACGTGACATATAAAAACAATATCAAGCAAGTTCTTTTAACATCTCATCATTTTATCTTTGAATTACAAGAAGTTCTGCCCGTAGGCTTGTCCATAATCTGCCTGGAGGCTAACAAGTAGTCTCCAGGGATTACTATTCCAAGCTTCCGCCCGTCAACTAGTATGCGAGCCTTGGGATCCAATCCCGAGTCGTGTTAGCCCCTTGTGCAGGACCTGGAAGGCGAGGGATTTACGGCCAGAGCCCCCCTGGCACCCAAGCGTCCTCCTGCTCCAAGTAGAACTCAACGAAGAGACCTCTCGCGGCGGGTTCGGTCCACGTTCCCGGCGCAGTCAAACAACCCCCTTGGTTAGGGTCAAGCAGGCAGTCGAGGGTAACTGAAGCTGCCTCTCCCTTCAGGCTTTTAACCTGAAGTATAGATACTTATTTAATTTGTAATTCATAAATCAAACAGAGCCTAAAATCTTTAGCAAGCACAAACATTTCCATTAACCAACCCAGTTGTATGGCAAACTGCTAAAGAAGTGTTATTTCCTTTTTGAGTGTATCAACAGTCGTTCTCAAGATGTCTTGTAACTTGGCAAGATCCCTTATATTCGAATGTAGGGTATACCTAGCTTGGTTAACCCTAAGGTACCTTAGATATGCTAGTTTCTATTTTACAACTTTCCTTATTTTGAAGGATATCCAAAAACTACGTCTTTTTGCAAGATAACTTGCGTAAGGACCTGCCGTCTTTGAAAAGGATTTTTCCGTTTTCTCTTTGTGAATTGATCACAAAATGATCTCATACATGTTACGCAAGTCCGGCGACGGAATAATCTGTTTAGATTCCTTAAGCTGACGTATGTCAGGCCTAGGGTTCCTTCTTTTAAGAACCTTAGGGACGAACCCTAATTTCTTATCTTGATGAATTTATTGTCCTTGCGGTAAGGTAAGTAGCCCAGTGTTTTAGGGTATGAATGTTTCTATGTTTAGATTGGTCCGGTTAGCTTTTGGAAAGATTGGTTTGGTCAGCTTTTGGGAGGTAATCTTACTCGTCTTGTCACGATTTTACTATCTTTGATAAATTTTCTCAATCAATACAATTTAATTTGGCATATAGCATAATGCCATGATGATACAAGGAGCGACGATACTCCTTGGGACAAAGTCCTAACTAATGAATTGGTGAATACACACTTTATTAGTTCCAAGTCCTCAATTTGCAGGGAAAAAGTGTTAATAGAGTGTCATCCAGCAACTTTCTATTACATTTTCTTTCCAAATGAGTTCGTATATCTAATTTTTATACTTATTAATTTCTAACGTCTAACTTCCGTTTTCTTTAAAGATGAACTCATGCTAATTACAACAGTTACCTTGTGAAGGTGTGCAACTAGCAAAGACAACTCTCTAGTAATTTGAGCATCGAAAGAAATCTTTCATGAATTTAGCCATTTTGCCATGATTCGTTGCGAAAGGAATAAGACTAATGGTGCAAGATATAATTGCTTCATTTGAGGGCTATATTATTATAGTAGATGGATAGTTTTTGCCTATTATTCTATAATGCTTGATGCAATTTGAAGAAAGCCAATTGTCATTCATAAGCTAACTACTTCGTTAAAAATAACTTGAACAAATAAATATATTTCCTTAACAATTTTTCTTTGCATGATTGACTAAAAACCTGAATTAACAACAAGAAAAAAAACCTGGCTTTGAGGTGAGATATCCACATGGATACCGGGAGATGACCCTCCCGCGGCTACGCTTTGGACTTTCTTAGGAGGCATTGCAACTGTAGTCTGTTGAACGTGGAAGCAGCTTTTACCTTCCTTCGGAAAACACTTAGCACTCTCTTCCCTTTTTCAAGTGGGGAAAGAAGAACAAAACTTCAAAGTATTTTGCGAGTTTGAAGGAAAGGCTAAGGACAATTTCTCTTGGGAGAAAGGGCCTTACAGAATTTTAATGGAGGAACTCCAAGGGAGGGAAAGTAGTCCTTAAAGGTTATATAAAAAAAAGGGGGCCTAACGAGGCCTTAGGAGAAGATATAAGGGGGTAGTTCGAGGGTTATAATGAGCAAGGCCCTAAGGGGAAATAAAGGTTGGGAAGATAAGACCTTTAAGGTTAAAAAAACCCTTTTATGGGGGAAAATCTCCAACCCAACACGGAGGGGGGGAAATTAAGACCTTTTAAGGTCTGAGTTATTTTTGGGGGAAAGGGAATTTAAAACCATGGGAAGGCTAAGGGGATGTTTAAAACCGGGGGTAAGAATCCCTTTGTTAAGAACGCAAGGGGGGAAAAAGGGGCTTTATAAAGTCCTAAGGGGAAAACTCTAGGGGGAAAAAAAAAGAGACCCTAAGGGAGCCCTTAGGGAGGAATTTAAAAGGGGAAAAAGGGTAGCCTTAAAGGCTATAGGTAAAAGGCCTATGGGCCTTTAGGGGAAAAATTGGAGAGAAGGGGTAGTTCCAAAGGCCACACGAAGGGGGGCTTAGGAAGCCACCCTTGGAAGTTTCCAAGGCTTCCTAGAAGGCACGTGGGGAAAAGACCAAGGGGTTACATGGCAAGCTGGCGTCTGATGGTGGTTGAACGGCAAGGATGGCGGCTGAATAACGGCTGCTGACTGGCGGCGTTTGCTCCACGGCAGCCCCCCCCCACCTCACTCAAGCCACACCCGCCTCTCCCTCGTGGCTGCGTCCTTCAACTATAATGCCCTTCTCCCTTCACGACTACCACACGACCCTCCTTCAGCTACGAGTGGTGCAACACATCAATGCTTCAGCTCCTCCTTCCTCACGATTGTGGCGATCGTAGCTTCCTTCTTAATTCCGCAGCATTATCCCTTCTCACACAGCTCCTGGCTTCAACAGGGTGAAGGCCGTCGTCTCTCTCTCTTCCCTATCCTCCTTCCCTTCCTCCCACAGGGTTTGTATGGGAGGGGGAGAGGTACCTCCCCTCCCCACGCGGCTCGTGCATGGGCTTAACCCACCCTACGACCCCCAGCAAGGATGCTTAGTCATCCTTGCTATTCCCCTCCCTTCCAGCATGATAGCCGCTGGGGGAAAAAAGGGGAAGTAAGAAAAAAAAAATTTCCTTTAATCTCAAGGTTATCCTTTTGGCCTTCTAGGAGGAGGTTCCCGCGTAATTTCCTTTAACTCGTTTATGCAAGCGGAGATCAAGATACGTAGTATGTAATTCGAAAATCACACCATCGGCGTATTTTTGGATGTTGGAATTCCCTTGCATGACTATCACGTGGGTTTTGAAATATTCTCATAATGGAAATATTACATAATCTCGATTTATGCTGTTTTAGGGGAACGGAATGGGACTATGCCTTATGGCAGAGAGGTCGAGCCTTGCATCCCTCTAGTTTCCCATTCTCCTTGAACCAAGTGCAACGTGAATCCACTTCGGCCCTGGCATTTCTACGTAAAGTAGTTCTCTCAGGGTTCAAAGCTAGTTGCCGTTTAGGAAATGACCATTAGAGAAAACCGAGATTCAGGTCGGTCCTAAGTGGGAACGGCCAGAATACTTCCGCTACATGGCAGACACGAAAAGTCCTAGATCTCAAACCCTGTAACATTCCATGGGAGTGCAGGACAGAGCTTTCTAGACCTCCTTTCCAATGGACTACTAAGACGTGTCCTGAAGGGAAGAAGTGGACACGTTACAAAGGGGTTTTTAATTAATAAATTTTCAAAAGTTCTTATTGCAACTTGGGCATGTGGGTATCATGGTTTACTTGGAACAAGGGAGCTTTTGCATACTATTAAAGGTTTAATTCCCAAAGATGGCATCCTATAAGTTTTAAAGCATGTGAGAGTTTTACTTTATTAGCATTGCTCATTAGGGTATTGCTTATACAATGGTGCTGTGGCAAGGTAGTTCAAGCCCAAAAAAAAATTACCGAGGGTTAATTGGAGTTAAGTGTCCCATTTTTTTGAGTTAGGATTTGTGGATTTGGTAGTTGAAAATATGCTACTTTTTTTATAGCACCTTCCCATGATCCCTTTCTCCAACTCACACCAAGCTTATGGCAAACGTCAAGCTCTTTGCGTGAGTTTCGTAACTTTCGCATATTTGCAAAAGTTACGAAACATCATTGATTGTTTCAAACTTTAACAACCGATAGCCAGTTAACGGAGCCATAGTAGTGTGTAACGGCTGCAACAAAATCAGATATGACCTTCAACACCCCGTCAATTGATTGTGTGAGAAAGTGAAGTTGAAAATCATAACGTTCACTATCCTATTCTGAGAAGGGGCTGTCGAAAGGTGCTCTTAGGGCCTCTTTCCACTCAATTTTAGTGCGGATTTTGAGGCCCCACTATTACTACTATTCAAGTGTCCCACCACAGTGATAGTGGGGGCCCTAAAAAATAGGGTCGCTACAAAATTTCCAATGATGGAAAAAGCAGGTGCAAGCACAATGGGGCTATTCACACAGGGGTTTTTTGGGGGTGGGTTTCCAACAGTTTTTAGATAAAACCAAAAACCACTCCAAGCCACATGGAAGGGGGGGTTTCAAAATCGGGGGTTCTCCCCAGAAACACTTCCACACCAGTGACCCTCCCAAAAACCCTTTCCAAGTTTAGACTTTACCACATGTAAACTATTCACGTCAAAGGAAGTTTTTTTGCTTATTATTATTATAATATGTGCGCTCTACGGTGCTTGGATCAATTGACAGGCCTACTGATTGATCCATTTTGAGAGAGAGAGAGAGAGAGAGAGAGAGAGAGAGAGAGAGGGAGGATTAATTATTGGCGCTTGCAAGGTATCTAGGTTTTGAAGGTACCCTGTTACCATTGCTGGCGTATTAAGATGTAGGAGAGATCAACAAGGAAGGGGATCAGAAACGGAGGAAGGAGCTGATGTAGTCAGCGCAAATGAAGTTGAAGGTAAAAGTCAAAAGATCGGAGAGATGAGAATAGTTGCGTAAGGATGATTGCTCCACAACGTATGGCGACACCATTCATCTAGTAAATTGAAAGACTCTGAAGATGCCTCTTTCTATCTTTGTTTGTGCATGCACGACAAGCATTTTCGCCAGGTGTTTTCCTTCTTCCCCAACTCTCCTTTTTGTTCTCTGTCCTCACCTCTCTCATATTGTCATGCCTTCATATCCTCGATCCATACCCATGGAAGCGGAAGGTTTGCCCGATGGCTTGTAACCTATTTGCCAAACCAGTTTTGTACATAGATTTTGGTTTCTTTGAACACAATTTTTGATGAATTGGTCATATTTAAGGTTGTGTCTCTGTTTTATTTCTTACAATCACCGCAGCTTGCATTATGCCATTCGAGTATGTGAATTCTTTTCTGATTTGCCCCAATTCTGTACATCAAGCCCTATTTTTTTGACCTAAACTGGATTATTTGTTTGTGCATTCCTGTATCCCTTCATGCCTCCTTTTTAAGAGTGCACTGAGTGAGGGTGTTTCTTACATCAAGCTAAGTTTCAAAGAAAGCATGTGGCTTTCACAAGGAGTTTACCATGAGCTTTCATGAATCATTTACAAATTGGGGGTAAAAGGCAAGACATGATGTTTACTTGCTTGAAAAATTGAGATCTATCATTTTGAATGTTTTAAAGAGAAGGTTTGACAAGGAGTACTATATGTAAGCACACGTCTGTACACTATCCTTTTTTTATATCCCTTCCCATTTCCTTGGCATCGTGCAGGAACAATGATAGAAGGCTAAAGTTTTGAATGGTTTTACATCATCCTTGTTAGGAGCTCACCAATGTCTTGTGAATTGCTATTCAATTTGTGACTTCTTGGCCTTTTGGATTTTCCATATAAGAAGTGGTGCATAGGACATCCCTATGGTTGTAGCTTTAATCTAGCCATTCTAGGGGATGTAGTGTTTTTTCCCTTGATGATCTAGGACATGCAAACTATCCTTGCATTGATTTTGCTTGTAATTAGTTTTGTCATCTAGTCCTCAGAAAGGAAAGAGTTACTCTGCTCATTAACATTTTACTTATGTAATTGACTTTTAGTTCAGTTGCCATCTAGCATCACATCACTTTTATGTACATATAGATTCAACCTTGGAGTGGCTTGAACATCCCATACTCTGTAAGGTATCCAATATGATATAAAATGTACAGGTTACTAATTGATTCAAATAACAAAAGTATTTCCTATTTTGCTAGTCACTTTCTCCTAATGTATTGGGCCTAGTTTGTAATTGATGTATTAGGTGGGTAAATCTGTGTTCCTTTTTTTGGGTGCAGTAAACTAGTGTCAGTATTCAATGCAAGGAAGGCGTAGATGGTTGTTAAAAGTTCTTGTGCATACTAAGGGACCTTGATTTGTTGCATACTCTGCAGTTTTGTAAGGCCACAATGAGTCCTTTTGTAGTATGAGGAGAAGAAAATAGTTGTATTGATAGAGTTATACCATCAGGGGTTGAAATGCTAGACACTTCTTACTGAGAAATTACCTTTTAGTCAGTTTTCAATAAAGATGACACTTGCCCATTTGCCCATATTTGTTGGAATTTCAATTTTCCGTTTTTATTGTGACTGACTGGTACAAAGGTAAAACTCAAGACTTGCAGATGGCTGTAAATCTTTTCTACTAACGAAATGAAATTCTCCAAACTTGGGAAGGTGGAACTTAGTACTCAAATTGCAAAGTCTAGTGGAAACACACACATATATATAATCTATCTCTCTCTATTATTGTAATGTGTCCACCTGTTCCTTTCAGGACACATCTTAGCAGTCCATCAAAAAGAAGATCTAGAAAGCTCCGCCCGGCACTCCCATGGAATGTTACGGGGTTTGAGATCTAGGACTTCCCGCGTCTGCCACATACCAAAAGTATTCTGGCCGTTCCCATTTAGGACCAACCTGAATCAGGGTTTTCCCCTTATGGTCATTTCCTAAACGGAAACTATCCTCGAACCCCGAGCGAACTACTTTACGCAGAAACGCCAGGGCTGAAGCAGATTCACGATGCACTTGGTTCAAGGAGAATGGGAAACGAGAGGGATGCAAGGTTCGACCTCTCTGCCATAAGGCATAGTCCCATTCCGTTCCCCTAAAATAGCGTAAACCGGGTTTATTGTAACCTAGACTCTAGGTCAGCACCCTTGCTATTCATTTCCTTTGAAACGATCTTCTTGCTGTCCATCATGATTGAGAAATGTTCCCGGCCAACCGAGGCCACCCATCCGTAGAACGGACCCATGGCCACATCCATCGCACTTTCCTTAGTTATTTTAGTTTTCTAATTTCCTACCACATTTAGTTAGACATGCTTTAAGCAGCTTCCTTAATTAGCCCGTTAGGCATCGGTTCCTTCATGTAATCTTAGCCTTTGACATAGAAAAACAGTGTCAAACAAGTTCCTTGTCAACAGGTTATCATATTTATATTTGAAATACATTTATAAAGTCCATCTCGCAGGCTTATCCATAATCCTCTCGAAGGCTATCAAGCAATCCACAAGGATTACTAATCCAAGATTCCGCTTGTAGAATAGTATGCAGGCCTCGAGATCCAATCCCGAGTCACGTTAGCCTCTTGTGTAGGGCCCGAAAGGCGAGGGATTTACGACCAGAGCCCCCCCTCACATCCAAGCATCCTCCTACTCCAAGTAGCGCTCAACGGAGAGACCTCTCATGACGGGTTCGGTCCACCTTCCCGGCGCAGTTAACAACCCCTTGGTTAGGGTCAGGTAGACAATCGGGGGTAACTGAGGCTGCCTCTCCCTTCAGGCCTTTAACCTGAAGCATTAGATATCTTTTCATCCTTTAATTCCTTGAGCAAACAAAGCAAATAGTGCTCTTTAAACTTATACAAGCACAATCATTTTCTAGTGGTTGTTATTTTTGGCCAACTGCTAAGAAGTGAATCCTTCTCACCGAATGCATCCAGCATTTGACCCGGGATGAATTGCGACTCAGAAAGATCCCCAAGGGTTTATTTTTTAACCCTTATGTCTTTGGGTTAGGACCGTACCCTATTAACCCAACTTAACCAATAACTTAAGTTCTATTAACAGAAAATATGTTGCTCCAAATTATTGATTGGTCCTTTGCTTCGAAGAAAATATCTAATCCCCGTATCTTGGTCACTTTCCCAAGAAAGGTGCTATAATAGAATGACTACTCATCCTCTTGCAAGTTAAACTTGCGCAAGAATCTGCCACTCTCATTTCGAGGAATTGGTCATTCTCTTGTGGTCAACCACAAGATCATGCGAGTCTGTAACTTGTTGCACAAATGTCGCATCTAATCCATGGGACTATTTTACCCATCGAACGGCGTCTTTTAAATCACGGAATCATGAATAGATAGGAACACGATTAGGGTGTCTTCATATCCAATCTGTTCCTGATTGCACTAGGCCAACATTGTCGGTCCTAGGGTTCCAACTCAATCTGAGTCTCATCTTTTTAGCGAGCGATCCTTAGGGTAGAAACCCTATATCGTTTCTTGCAAGTATGTCCTATTGTCCCTACATTCCGTGAATGTGGGTAGGTCTTTAGGGTATGAGAGTTTCAACTTGGCAATAAGTGCGACTAGGTCACATCCTCAACGTGCTAAACCCTAGTTAGCACTTGGGATATGTTGCATCGATTTAACCATTCCTTTACGATTCCTTTGCGATTTAGGTGTTTAGGGTAAACCAATTTACTTGTCTATTCATGAAGATATTGTCTTGATCAAGAGGGGAAAAACTAGTTGCATTACGATACCATTCTCGTAGGCACACGATTCATTGCCTACGTATGATTAGATTTACAACCCCTGGTTAAGATCAAAGCGTATGTTAAGTTACAGCATAATTTCCATTGATGCATTCACGATTCATGCCAACTAAGCTTTTAGGGTTTTATGTTAAAACGAACCATGCAGCCTTTCCCTAGCTTCCGTACTCGACCTTTCCTAGTTACAACGTAGTAGAATGAGATTTATGCCAATTGCCTAGAGTTTAATCAACTTCATGCAGCCCTAGAATTATTTCCATGCCTTGCAATTTCCTACCGTTGTTAGCAACCTTCTTTCATAAATCATTGCGAAGAAGAGATGTCTAATAATGCGACATGCAATTTCATCTTTCCATGCACAATCGAAGTGTACTACAATAATTTTGACTTTGAAATGATGGTCATTAGTTGATCTAAATTCGTTACTTTGCAATGCATAAAAACAATTTACTAAGAATGCATAGACATCTTAGGTTATTCTTTCGTTCGTTTCTTTGAGAAATACAAATGACCGATTCTTCAATTGTGAGTTATTTCCTTTAAGATAGTCAATGTTTTTCAATCGCAAAAGTACATCTTACTTTCGTGAATTAATCGTGCATAATTGCACTATTACAACGTAAATAAAAAATAGGAAGAAAACCTGGACTTGTGGGTTCGGTGAAATGTCCACATGAATGTTAGGAGATGATCCTCCTGCGGTTGCGCCTTGTGCCTTTTTAGGGGCCATCGTGAATTCAACCTTCTTGCCTTGGCCGCAAACTTATGATCTTGGCCCGTTCTCCCTTGTACGCGAAATTCCCTTTGGGATACAGCTTCCTTGACCAATGCACCCTCTTGTGGAATTTGGGCTTGGGAACTTTTGAACTTCTCCTTCTTTTTATAGAAGTTCCGGGGATAAGGATCTTTGTGGAGAAGGAGTGTGAGGGAAAAACTAGAGATGAGTTATGGGGGAAATTCAAGTGAAAAGGGTTTAGATAAACCCCTCTTCTTCTTACAAGAACCGGGGGTGAAGATTTTTGCTTGTGGTGACTGCTATGGGAAGGAAACTTTAAAATTCCAGGTTCAGAATGAACTTACAGAGATCAATATGAAGGCTTAATTCCCGGGGAATGCAAGGGGAAAAAAGGGCTTTAAATCCCAGTTACAATGGACTTAATAGGATCTCCACGGATAGGGATTTAAACCGAGGTTAATAGGGAATTATAAAAGTCGCAATAGGAAGGGGTTTAAGAGAAACTCAGGGTAAAATTGACTTGTGTGGGATGCAAGGGGGGAAAGGGGGTTTAATATGAAACCTTTAGTCCAGTTTCTAGGATGGCAACTATCAGATGTGTGATTACTTTGGCAGCAGTCAAAGGTTGGAGGTTGCAGCAAATGGATGTGAAAAATTCCTTCTTGCATGGTGATTTGTAGGAAGAAGTGTATATGGATCAGCCAGCAGGTTATGAAGATTTAGAGCATCCCACATATGTGTGCAGGTTGAAGAAGGCGCTCTATGGGCTCAAGCAAGCACCTAGAGCATGGTCTAACAAGATCAAAGAGTATCTTGTCAATATTGGCTTTTATGTTTCTGATGCTGATCACTCACTTTATGTGAGAAAGGGAGATGCAGGTTTGGTCATCATAGTCATCTATGTGGATGACTTGATTATTACAGGTGATAGTGATAGCATGATTGCTGAAGTCAATGACTTTTTGAAGAAGAAGTTTGAGATGAAGGATTTAGGTGAGCTAAGGTACTTCCTTGGCATTGAGGTGATCAGATGTGATGATAGTATATGGCTGTCCCAAAGACAGTATGGCTTGGATATGTTGTCCAAGTATGGTATGACAGCATGAAAACCACTTTCATTCATAGTGAAAGCACAAAGGCGATATTTAAAGTTGCGAGGACATGGGGGGCCCCAAGGCTACATGATTTCCTAAGTTCCAACCTTAATGGACCCTCTTTATCAACAACAAAGAGAGGGCAAAGACATGCCACTCAATTTGTACCAGGCATACATCGGTACATTTTTTATGCGATTGCTAAAATATATCAAGAGGAGAAAGAGAAGCATGGCATCATGTTGAAGGTTCCTTTCATTTTAGTGGAAGACAAAACTGCCATAAAGAAGTGAGTCAGGTAACAATATCATGGTCTTTCCAATAATAATGGATTAATACCTTGTTTGAATTAAGAAAGTATTGTAAAAGAGTTTGTGCTTTTTTCACTGATGCGTGCAAGTGGAACCCAAAGGATGATATGCTTGTGGGGTTTGATGGATATAAATCAGACGATCATAAGTGCTTGACAGCATGCAAGATCAAAGTGGGAGAAGGACAAGAAGGGTATGAGAAGATTGTTGGTGCATTTCAGAATTGTGTTATTGGTGGGCATGCAAGAGTTTTCCTTGCAAACCCTTTGCATGATGCTCTCCCTCGCTTGGTCCTAGTTCTTCATTGTACTTGCAATCGGTTTGATGAAAGCTTTGTTCACAAGCAATGGGCAGTCATTTTAATTTTGTGGGATGAGAAGCTAGGGCCCACGGGTGGCCCAATCATTGGACATGCATCCGATGGTGATAGTCGGCGAAGAAAGTTGATGCTTTCCAATTATGTAGACAAGTTTGTTAGTAGATTTAGACTCAAGTGGGATGGATGGCCACTCTCAGCAAAACTTTCAAAAAATGAAGTTTATCGGCTTCATGACCAAGACTTTGTACACAATGGGAAAAATTTAGTCAATTTTCTTGACAAGCTCAAGTGTCAATTGGCTATTGGTGATGTTTGGATCACCCTAAATCATGTTCTCATCGTGTATGATGCTTTCTCTGTTGATAATCATATGCTAAGAGAGGGAGATATTAGGCGAGATGATCTCAAAACTTCACAGGAGCTCAAAGAATATGTAGTAGGCAAGTGCAATGGTGTTTGGGAGAACTAGGAAATGATGGAGTATGCAAAACAGAGGGGGCAAAGTATTGTAGAGGAAAGATCAAAGAATGGCCTAAAATGCTACCATTTGCATTATGAGCTGACCGAACTACTCACAGTTCAGTGACTGGCTATATGCCAGCTAAACTTATGCATGGACAACAACCAATTATGCCAATTGAAGAATCTATACTCACATGGAGTCGTCTACCTTGGGAGGAAGGCATCAGTAGAGAAGAGTTGCTGACTTTGCGCATATGGCAGCTAGAAAGAAGACCTAAAGATGTTCAAGCTGTTGAGAAGCTAAAGACAACAAGACTAAAGAAAAAAAAGAATATTTGATAAGCGACATCAACTTCGGCCAAGAGCAATTCAAGAAAATGACTGGGTGCTCGTCTATGATAGTAGCCTAGACAATCAATATAGTGCTTCTAGGAAGATGGTAAAGCGTTGGTTTGGCCTACATGTGGTAAATGTCATTTATGACAATGCCACATATTCATTGGCTGAATTGGATGGAACAAGCATGAAGATACCTATAGCTTTAAAAAAAATCAAACTCTTTAAATGAAGAGAAAGTTCAACATATGAGCTAGAAGACTTGAATATAATTCAAGAGCATAAAGACATAGAGGAAGAAGAAGAGGCGGAAGATGAAGACATTGACATGGCAGAAGATACTTCTTCTGACATTGCAAATTTGTAAGACTTTTGCACATGCCACAGGATGTGCAGGTTAGGAGGGGGTGGATGTCGTGCTGCTACATGCACACTGTGTAAAAAAATCTAAAGTGTGGCTTCCTTTTAGATTTATAGAGCCAATGCCACTTTAGGCATTGGTATTAGTGTCCATGGTTCAAGATATTAAATTTCTTTGCATAAGTTTTTAGTCAATTTCTGATATTCTAGATATTATCTCTTATAAAAATCCATAACACTATAGATAACTTCTAGATTAGGAGAACATGTAAAAGAAAGCATGTAGCTTTGAGCCAATTTGAGAGGATTTTATGTAAAACAAGAGATTAGGGAAATCGCGCGATGCACGATCGTTGTTTTCAGGCAATGAACGACACTTCGAAAGTGGGAGATGAAGAAGGAGTGATCTGGTAGGATTCTGGTCAGGTGTCCTAGTTTTTAATCCCCCTTTTGGAGCCATTCGGAGCATCATATTGGCGATCTGAGCAGCATAGAGAAAGATATTATTTTGTACACGTTTTTGTCTATTAGAGTTATATTTTCTCATAATGCTAAAAGAAACTCACAAGCTTAATCTCGGTTAGTATTCTTCTATATTTTCTAATTCTTTTTGGGAGTATTCTTCTAGTCAAGTCTATCCGCGCTCCGACGGGTATGATGCATTCTCTCAGGTCTGCATTTTCTAAAGACGACCAATTATCAGGGCTAAAATCCCATGACTGGCATAAGATATGTTAGGTTTGTACTACCAATGGATTGTAATTGGCGTGCGCATTTTGCTATTTGGAGTGTAGCCATTGTTCAGAATGCGTTATCATTTGTGGCAGTTTGTACTACTGATCGCGATCGCAGGATGCCTTACTCCAGCAATATGCAGGGCCATTTACAAGTTGTCGACTTTGGTGCAATGGATCTCACAGAAGGAGGTTAAGACATCCTCTATTAAATCCGCGAGGCGGGGAGCAGTGGAGACGGTCTGTCTTACTCTAGAAATACACGGAGCCATTTACAAGTTGTTGACTTTGGTGCAATGGATCTCACAGAAGGAGATTAAGACATCCTCTATTGAATCCGCGAGGCAGGGGGTAGTGGAGACAGTCTATCTCTTTGAGAAATACCTGCCTACCAGCATGCTCACAATACAAATCCACCTTCTTGTGCATCTTGTATATAAAGTGGAGATTGCTAGACCTGCCCATATGCAATGGATGTTCTTCTTGGAGCGCTTCATGAAAACCCTGAAAGGCTTTGTGTGATAACGAGCTCGGCCAAAAGGTAGCATGGCTGAAGGTTGTTTAGTGTCTGAGGCGCTAGTGCATATTTCACAATGGCTAACAACGGTGGATGCACCATGCCTCTTTGGAGACATGGCTCACCAAGTACCAGATCGCTAGGCAAGATCGAGTGGAAGCGCGATCTGAATTTGGACGTAGTACACGCCATATCCTGAGGGCATGGAGGAGATGCCGCAGTTCATGTCAACGCGATGGTTGCATGGAGCTTTGACCGCAACGTCTCGCGAAGGGGTGAAGGTCTCAATGGAGGAGTGGGAATTCTTGAGGGGATATAGTCCAAAGGTGATGACGTGTTTAGGATTTTTCGTATATATATTTTATATGCGACAACTAATTTGAGTGTTTCAATGTATAGTACAAAATATATAATGCAACGTGGTCGCACGGACAACATTTTCGCATGGAGCGTATTGACAAAATGCGCTCCACAATGGACTGTCGTATCATGGCAAGGTTCGAGCAGGAGAGCAGACGATGAGCAACGGATCCAAACACGGTTATAGATGAGATAGAGTATTTTGGGAACTTGCAAAGTATTGTTACGGTGGATTACCATAGCTTCTCCATGATACTATTCGATGAGCAGTGGTTCAAATTAGTTTTGCGTGACACCTATCTCAAAAAAGAAATCTTCAAGGCAAACAATCTCCAAAAAACTACCTATCACATCATGGCCGAAATCTCAATACCGGTCCCATGTAGATGGATTAGTCATATTATTCGGCTTACATTTTAAGAAATTTCATTGTCAATTCCAATTGTAGGCTATCACCTTTATAAAACAAAGTTTTACCTATGTTGTCAAAGGAAATGCCTAATCAATAGTTAAATACTGCACTCTTGAGCTACTCTACTCTAGAGGCAAAGGGGAAGTGTTGTATGTCAAAAGTTGCACTACTATGAATCAAAGGCTATTTGCTCTAGTTTTTGACCCAAAGTTGCACTACTATGAATCAAAGGCTATGTCAAATGCTTAATGGTTGAAAGATGTGGGGTCTTGTGAAGCAATAGGCATGGCAAATAAGAAGCTCAAATTTGTGAAGAACAAGGTAAAAAAGCTAGCAAAAGATCATGTAAATCACACCTTGTGAGATCCCAAAGAATCAAATCACTTGCACATGCAATAAGCATAAGAAATACATTCAAGGCTATGAGCTCACCACTTGGGCCAAGCACACTATCACTTAGGAGTGATTGCACCTAACCTAAAACTTTGCTTAGCCCTCCACTTCATCTGAGCTAAATGGTGCTTGGGAGTGATCACAATTAAGCCCTCAAATCACATCAAAGATGTAAGCAATGACAAGAGATTGATCTTGAACACTGACAAGAGATAGATCCATGATTTTTGGATAGCTTTCCGTTCTATGGCTCTTGCTTTATCTTCACTCAAAACATCAATATGACATGGCCTAGGTTGGGACATAATTGGATAGAAGAAGTTTGAGGTAAAGCTTCTAACAGAAGAAAATTAACAACGTGTTGACATCGCTCTAAGAAATAGGCTCATGTTGGAAAATTTCAAAGCAAGAAAGAAGAGCAATCTTCTCATGTGACAATTGCTTTGTCTCTCTTTCAAACTAGTTGCCATGCTCTTTTTCTATTATTAGCATGTTTATGAAGGCCCCTTCATAGCATGTCATCATAAATTTTCATGATTTTACATATTTCATGGATTATCTTAACTGTATTTACAAGTCCATTTCTCAAGTATAAGCTCCTATCAGATGAGGACCTCTTATTATATTCTTTTTGGTTGTTGAAATCCTCCCTTCAAGTACAACATGCCTCATGTTCCTGTTCAAATGTTGCTCCTCTTCAATCACTATGGCCAATTGAGCAATTTCTATGAAGCGATGCCTTCATTTGCATACAAATCCAAGAGATCATTGTCCAAGTTATCTTACTCTTTTCCTTATTCACCCATAAGTATTCCCAATGGACGATCAAGGTCATCAAAGAAGCAATGTAGTTCATTTTTATTTTCACTAATAGTTTTACTATTCATCCCGTATGATACCGGGAGGATTCTACCGAAACTGTGGCCTTCCGTCAAATCTCTCGCCTTACGTGTCCGTTCCGCATCGTCACTCTCCCAACCATCCCGTACCCTGCTAACATGTGATCGGTCGGACGGTCCGTCAACTCACCCCCGATCAGACCTTATAATTTACATTATTGCTTCTGTTTTTTTTTCCCCTTAATGAACTCACAGCTGGTTCAGTAGTTGGGGGATAAACCTCAAGAAAGAGTGTAGTTACAATCATCGGATAACGACGATCAAGAGAGACTATAGTGTGAATATTGAAGGATCTTGTGACGGCCGACCTATAAAGTATGTCGGAAAACCATACCTAGTTAATCCTGCACACTCGATATACCCCTCCATATTGTAGATATAATTAATCTTAACGTTGTCGTTAATCATGACTTAATCAATGTCAATGTTACTGCGGATGTAGTAAGACGTACGTCATTATATTAGTATCTCTATCGCTCCAGGATGTTGCAATTGTTGGTCCTGGCGTGGTCACTGGTGGATGATTTTGAGGGGATGATCCAGCACTTCTTCACGGATCACCTTCATCTAGTTTAGGCCGGTACACGACTTTCCGTTATAATAATTATAATCACCTCTGAAATATTGCTCTTGATCAGCTGAGGACTCTATCCACGTGCAGCTGCTCCTTGTCACTGTTATGCCGCCTTTGATAATTTGAATATTGTGGCATTGATTATAATAATGATCAGGGTACTGGGATATCCGCGATTACGCGCTCAGAAAGGAGATCTAATTGTGCTGCTGGAAGGCATGTATCTGCACAGGTTTATTACTGTCGATATGAATAACCATGTCCAGCTCGCTCTCACTGTTCACGAAAAGCATTTTTTATAGGCAATACAAAAACATTTAAACATGTAAAAATGTAGTTTTTTTAAACGTTATAATTCACAAATTTATTCCTTAAAAGTTTAAGGTGTTTTACATTCAAGTTCATAATCTAACTATCAATAACCTTGTACCAAATAATCTTGCATTTTAAAAATTTTAATTTACAAGATAGAGCTAACTCCAAAATGAGGTGTGTTTTTTTTGGTATTATAGTTGGTTTTCTCAATGACAAATAGGGATCTAAGATAATAGAGAAAAAGTGAATGAATCATACAAGGTAGCTCTATTCATACTACAAAAAGAAGCTACTACCTTGAAGCTATATCAAGTGCATACTAGAAGTTTAACTATTGTCCTTTGACATTGGATGAGTCACATAGTTCCCATGCAAATTTTCTTTTACAAAGTAAGACATGCAATTGTCCCAAAATTCCATGTTTGGAGTCATCTTCAAGGAAAAAAGCATCACCTCCACTAAAAAAGAGAGGTTATGTAAGCTTCAAAATAACTTTTTAAATATCTCAAACATATGTAAATAGAATGGCAAGACTCAACTCCTTAAGTAGGAGATGAAGAAGCCAATCGGTAAACAAGTATACCACTACAAGAGAAAGGCCCTATAGACACACACTGTACACGCAAAATAGCCAGCGCGTTTATCAGCACATCTATTGGCGCTAGTATATAGATGCGAAAAATGTGTCTATATACTTGTGTTTTTAAACGCGCTTATAGATGCGAAAATAAATGCACAGATTTTTCATTTCTCATAAAGTCCCTAAATATGATCAAACAACTTAACATCTAGTATTTTTTAGAATACATTACCAACTTTACTTCTTTATGGTCTAATATAGCTTACACAATTGTACTTCTTTGTGCATCTTGGTGCATTGTTCTTTGGATGTGCACATTCAATTCTAATACTATAACACAACAAACGTTACATGTATCACAAAAGTAAGCGGCTCTTAATTGATATTTTAGTTGTTTCTGAGTATTACAAATATACATCCAATCATTCAAAGCTAATTATATGCTACAATGAATGATCAATCTCATCTTCAATGAGATCGGCCCTTGCTAGACTATCTACCTCTAGGTCTATGTTACCAATAGGTAATGAAATAAATAAGTCTATCTCATTGTCAGATGTATTGCTATGCTCAATTTCTTCTTCATCATCTGCAACCATATTGTTATCATCTTCTGTACTTCCTTGAATATCCTCGCGGGGATCATCTTGCATTGTATCATGTATATCATCGATCATGGCATCATCATTGATTATTGGATTGTCATCAACTATCTCTATGTTGGTAGCATTGCCATATATTGGTTTTGAACGATTAGATATGGAGATGACGTGCCACCATCGGTTATTGTTTACCATAGGGTGATACACAACCAACATTTAAAAAACAAAAAGTAAGTAACTTAGATATTTATTGTATTTTGAGAATGTATCAAAAAGTAATATATATGAGAATAAATAGCTTCCAATATACCTGCTCGCATTGTTGAGGTAGTACAAATGTGTCATTCTTGCCTTGGTGAAATTTTGTAGAGTCAATCACTACAAAACTGCTTGGATGACATCTAATTGTGCAATGCTCACCCGTTGTTACTACTTCTTTAAACCACTTCACATTTAGTACATATATAAAAAATTACCTGAAGTCAAGCTTCAAAATATCTTGGATCAAGCCACAATAACCTTCCATGGTGCCATTCGTATCGTGGAGGTTTTTAAGGATACCACAATCCTAGGTATTTCTCTTATCATCTATACATTGAGTTTGAAAATGTTTGCCTTCACACCAAATAGCATTGAGCAATGTGCACTAGTAGTACACTATTGAGATCATATTAATGATTTAGTTAAAGATGAAACATGTGAAATTATTATATCATATATAACTAAAGATAATTAATGATAAGTATGTCTTACCTTTGATAAGCAACCTCCTACATATTCCCACTCCTCTTGCGATATATCCATCGCCTCCTCTTTTTTCATCTTCTCCATTTCTTCATGTAGCCAATCTATATCAATATGGCGTGGAAGCGTACTTAAATGTTTTGGATATGGCACCTTACATCCATGTCTAGCACTAAATGCTTGCCTTTTCCTTACTCTTCTTGCCCTTGCTTCTTTAAATAGTGTCACTCATTTGCTCATTACTTCGCTGTTAAGCATACAAAATACATTTAACTTACGGAGTTCCTATTTCATTAGCACTTTGCTCCTTTCTTTTCCTTGAGGTATTCTAGAGATCATCCTCAAATATTCATCATCTTTCCCGGACCGTGCATTTTGCCTTACAAAATCTTTTAGGGTTTTCATAACACTACAACAAAAAAGCCTCATACACGCACATTTAGACGCGATTTTTGAATACAGAGAAAAACTTACAAGCGCGTCTATCCGCCCGTCTATTTGCACATCTATCATTCCGCGTCTATAATCGCTTGTATCGACGACTTTACACTCACAAATAGACACGCAATAGACGCACATATACATGCGCATATAGACACTCTTTTAGACGAGCTTTTACAAGCACTGAAAGACAAGAACGGTAAACAGAAAATTGTCATTTAAAAAAAAAAAAATTAATTTTGTTTTTTAATTTGAATAATGCAGCGTGCGTGTAGTCTGCATTATAGACGCGCGAATAAACGCGAATTACCTGTAACGTATCCACTAGAATCATCCAGGACACGTCTTAGCAGTCAATCGGAAAGGATGTCTAGAAAGCTCCGCCCAGCATTCCCATGGAATGTTACGGGACTTGCGATCTAGGTCTTCTTGCGTCTGCCACGTAGCGGAAGTATCCTGGCCGTTCCCACTTAGGATCGACCTGAATTAGGGTTTTCCTGATATGGTCATTAGCTAACAGCAACTAGCGTCAGACCCGAGCGAACTACTTTACGCAAAAACGCCAGGTCCGAAGCAGATTCATGCTGCACTTGGTTCAAGGAGAATGGGAAACGAGAGGGATGCAAGGCTCAACCTCTCTGCCATAAGGCATAGTCTCGTTCCATTCCCCTAAAACCGCGTAAATTGGGTAAGACGTAACTCTAGGTCATTGCTCTCATTTATTCGTTTTAATGATGATGATCATCCCGCTGTTCTTCGAGATTTTTGAGAAAAAATCCCGGCTAACCGGGACCACCCAACCGAAGGACGGACCCATGGCCCATCCTCTGCACTTTCCTCACTTTGTTTTAGTTATGTAATTATCTAACACATTAATTTGACATATAACAATCAACTTCTTTAATTACTCCTGTTAAGCACTGGTTCCTTCACGTAATCTTATCACGTGACATAGAAAAACAATATCAGACAAATTCTTTATTATCATTTCATCATTTTATCTTTGAAATACAAGGATTTCCGCCCGTAGGCTTGTCCATAATCCGCCCGAAGGCTATCCAGTGATTCCTAAGGATCACTATACCAAGCTTCCACCCGTAAACTAGTATGCGGGCCTCGAGATCCAATCCCGAGTCACGTTAGCCTCTTGTGTAGGACCCGGAAGGCGAGGGATTTACAGCCAGAGCCCCCCCTGGCACCCAAGCGTCCTCCTCCTCCAAGTAGAGCTCAACGGAAAGACCTCTCGCGGCGGGTTCGGTCCACGTTCCTGGCGCGATCAACAACCCCCTTGGTTAGGGTCAGGCAGGCAGTCGGGGGTAACTGAGGCTGCCTCTCCCTTCAGGCCTTCAACCTTAAGCTTTAGATATATTTTCATCCTTTAGTTCCTTGAGCAAACAATGCAAACAGTGCTTTCTAAACTATTACAAGCACAATCAATTCCAGTGGCCGTTTATTTGGGCAATTTCTAAGGAGTGAATCCTTCTCTCCGAATGCATCCAGCATTCGATCCGGGATCAATTGCGACTTGGCAAGATCCCCAAGTGGTTTGTTTGTTCACCCTATTGTCCTTGGGTTAGGGCCATACCCTGTTAACCCAACTTAACCAATACCTTAGGTTTTATTAATAGTAAATCCTGTCGACCATGTCGCTCCAATTTATTGATTGATCATTTGCTTTCAAGCAAATACCTAACTTTTCTTTTACTTGGCAATTATTCCCCAAGAAAGGTGATGTAACAGGATGATTACTCATCCTCTTGCAAGTTAAACTTGCGCAAGAACTTACCAACCTCATTTCAAGAAATGGCAAAACTCTCTTGTGAACACAGCACAAGTCTATGCGGCGTTGCAACTTATTGCACAAGTGTCGCATCTATTCCATGGGATCATTTCACCCATTGAATGGCGTTTTCTGGTCACGGAATTATCTCCAGACGAGAAGCAGGGTTTAGGGCGTCTTCTTATCCAACCCATTCCTAATTACACTAGGCCGACTACGTTCGGTCCTAGGAATTCCAACCCAATCCGAGTTTCATCATTTGAACGAGTGATCCTTAGGGTAGAAACCTTAGAACGTTTTATGCATGAGCATCCAATTGTCCCTACATCCCGTAAATGTGGATAGGACCTTTGGTTTAAGGGTTCGTCTTGGTAACAGGTGCGTGAAACAAGGTCAAGTCCTTAACGTGCTAAACCCTAGTTAGCACTTGGGTTATTTATTGTATCGGTTGAGCCATCCTATACAAATCCCTTGCGGGTTAGGCAATTTAGATAATTCCTTCTACTTGTCTTGCGACACTTGATCTTAAAGGAGAAAGCTAGTTGTAACATCTCACAATTCACCTAAATGCAAGATTCATTGCTTCTACGTACCCCTAAATTCACAATAACCCTAACTTTTCTTGTTAAGATCAAAACGCATGTTAAATTGCGGCATAACTTCCATTGATCCTACTAGGACTTGTATTCAAGAATCATGCCCACAATTCTTTTTCTAAGCTTTTAAGATTTCATGCTTCAATTAAACCATGTAGCCTTTCCCTAAATACAACTCTTGATGAATGAAATTTTTCATATGACAAATGTGCAACATGCACTCCTTTCCTGATTATAATGTAGTGAAATTCATGCCAAAAAAACTAGAGTTGACCTATTCCATTTTACAATCACATACCACATGCAAACTCCTAGAGTCATTTCCATGCTCTTCTATTTCTTACGAGGTTAATGACTTTCCCTAAATCATTCAATGAATACTTGTCTAAAAATGTGACATGCGATTAATCTTTCCATGCCTAGTCAAAGGTACACTTTAATAATCTCAACCTTATAATGATAGGCAATAGGTGTTCTAGGCCGTCACTTTGACATGCACGACAAGGCATCATACTATTAAGGACGTTAAATGGATAGACAATTTCTTTATATGACCCAATTTCATGTCATGAACTAATTCCAATCATTGTTCGAATAGTCGATTTATTTCCAGTTGCATTTAACTTGACTAGGTGATTTTAAGTATGCATAGGTGCTTCCTAATCTATGAAGTTATCGTGCTTAATACAATGCTTTTGCGTGGAATCAAAATTAGTAAAAACCTGGACTTGTGGACTCCGGGAAATATCCACATAAATACTAGGAGAAGATCCTCCCGGAGGCGCACCTTGTGACTTTTTAGGAGCCATCGTAGGCATGATTTTGGCTTGTGGTTTGCCTTCGCAGTCTACCAATTTACTCACCTTGGTATGCAGCCTTATGATCTTTGCCTTTCTCCATCATACATAGGAGATTCCTTCGCGGGACTTGAGATGAACGGTGCTTGCAGAAAAAGGGGCTTTATGAGCTTCTTTAGGAAGAAACCGGGGTGGCTAGGAATGGGTTTACGGATGGCTTGTGGGCTTTGAAGCCTATTTGCGGAAAGGCTCGTACGATGGGTCTTGTGGGAAGGGAGCTTTATAATCTTCTTCTTCTTCTCTTCAAAATTCTTGGCTAGGGATGATTGGTGGGAAGGGGGCTTTATAAGCTTCCTTTCCTTCTCTTCAAAATGTCGGCTAGGGATGGGCTTATTGGGGGATCAAGTGAGAAGGGGGTTTAAGGAAGCCCCTCTTCTTCTCTTAAAGAACCGGGCCTAGGGGGCTTGTGGGAGATTTGGTAGGAAGGGCCTTATAGGCTTTCTCTTCAAAGCCCGAGGGGGGGAAAATTGGGCTTTTGGAGATTCTAGTGGGAAAGGGTGCTAAGGAAGCCCCCCCCTTTAGAAGCTTATGGGGGCATGTGATGTAGGACCACGTGGAAGAAGAATGAAGGTAGGAGAGCTGGCGCAGACTCCACGACTCCTCCTCTCGGCAGCAGCTGGCGAACTCATGGCAGCAGCGGCGTCGACTTCTCGTGGTGGCTCAGGCTGCAGGCGGCATAGCTTTACTCCCTCCCTCATACGGCAGCATCACGACCCTTAACTCCCCTCCCTTTCTGTAACGTCTTCACCCTCTCTCACGGCCAGCAGAGTGGCATGGCTTTTCGATGGCAAATAGCGGCTCCCTTCCCTCCTCACGGCACATCTCACCATCCACCCTCTTGCTCCTCCTCACGGATGCAACACGGCAACTGGTAGCTTGAGTAGGCAGCGGCAGTCTTACGCAGATACTCCACCCAAGCTGGCTTCGACATTTCCTTCAGCTATCTCATCCCATGGTACAATCGTAGCTTGTCGCAGCTGACCTTCCTCCCTCCACGGTGGTCTATGGCAGCCTCAAACTTCTCAACTCTCATGGTCTGTCACAATCAGCACACGACTCTCCCCTTCAGCCCTCACTCTTTCCCTCCTCCACATGGGTTTATATAGAATAGAGAGAGGAGACCTCTTTCTCCCATGCGGCCCGTTGCATGGCCATTCTCCCTTCTACGACAACCAGCAAGGATGCTCAGTCATCCTTGCTATTCCCCTCCCCTCCAGCACGACCGTCGCTGAGGGAAAAAGGGAGAAAATAATTTAAAAAAATTCCCTTATTCCTAAAGCTTATCCTTTTGGCTTCCTAGGAGGAGGTTCCCACGTAATTAGATGGTTTTTCTTTTTCTTTTAACTCGTTTATGCAAGTGGAGATCAAGATACGTTGTAGATAATTTGAAAATCACACTGTCAGTGTATTTTTGGATGCTGGAATTCCCTTGCATGACTATCACATGGGTTAGAAATACTATCACAACAGAAATATTACATTCTCTCCCCCTTGGAGGAATCGAGATGTCCTCATCTCGAGATAAACTCGGGATATTGATGGTTGAGAGAGCTTTCATCTATCCAAGTGGCATCCTCTTTGGGATAATCTTTCCACTGGAGGAGGCATTCTCTCAAGGTTCTGGATCTCAGTTATCTCTCCCCTAACATCTAGGATCCTATCAGGCCTTAGTTCAAGGACTCCTTGACTAGGCATTACAACTTGTTGGTCATCAAGTAAATGGTTAGGATTAGGTATACACTTCTTCAATAGACTGATATGGAATGCATTATGAACCCTTAGGTTCTCAGGGAGTTGCAGTCTATACGCATTAGGTCTTAAGCACTTGAGGATCTTGTATGGTCCACATTACCTTGGACTTAGCTTCTTGCAATCTCCTAAGGATAGGGAACTCTTCTTTGGCCGTACGCGAATGAAGACCATGTCTCCTTCTTCGAAGACTCTTACTTGACGTTTCAAATCTGCTATGCCTTTTGTCTATTCTTGGCTGCTTGTATGTCTTGTCTTATTGACCTTATTTGATCATCCATGTCCTCCAACATTTGTCTTGAAGCTTCAACTCTTAGGGTTGGATAAGAAAATTTTAGGTGACTTCGACAATCATGACCATACAATGCCTGGAAAGGGGTCATTTAAATGCTCTGCTGGTAAGAAGCATTGTAGGCAAATTCAACCAAAGGCAAGTATTGAATCCACCTTTTTGGCTCACGACAGCAGTGTGCCCTAAGCATGTCCTCGATGACTTGATTGACTCGCTCCGTTTGACCATCATTTTGGGGATGGTAGGCTGTGCTAAAATAGAGTTGAGTCCCAATAGCTTCAAAGATAGCTCTCCAGAAGTGTGATGTGAAGAGAGAATCATGATCACTAATGATTCTTCTGGGTAACCCATGTAGCTTGAATATCTCATTGATAAACAACCTTGCAATGTCTAAGGCTTTATAGTTTGTCTTTACCAGAATAAGGTATGCAACCTTAGTCAACATGTCAACCACAACCATGATGGAGTGGTATCCTCCCTGAACTTGGGGTAGGCCAATCAACAAAGTCCATATTGATGAATTCCCATTTCATTTGGGGAATGTCGAGTGGTTGCATCTTCCTTGGCATCTTGACATGTTCGATTTTAATACGTTGACAAGACAAACACTCAGTGACATATTTGAGAATGCCACCTTTAAGACTCTCCCAATAGTAGTTCTTCCTAACTGCATTGAGAGTCTTGGCATAGCCAGGATGTCTTGAGAAAGGGAAATCATGAGCTTTGCACAATATCTTCTGCTTAAGTGACTGGCTTGCCGGTATACATGCTCTCATTCTATAGTAGACAAGTCTACTATTGACAGAGAATTCATGATACTCAGCCTGTAGCTTTTGTTCCTGGTCCTTGATAGAGATTTCCCTTAGCATCTTTTGATAAGCTCAAGTATTAGGTTATTTGGCATGGACACCTTTGTAGCTAGAGATCTAGCTATTGATGGATTTAGTGAATTAAGGAATGCCTTGCGATTGAGTGCATTAGCAACTACATTCTCCTTTTTAGGTCGGTACTTGATCTCAAGGTCATACTCCTCCAGCACTTTAACCCACTGACATTGCCTCTTGTTCTAGGTAAAGTTCCACTTGAGACTTTTATGATCAGTCACTAGTGTAAACTTGTTACCCAGCAAGTAGTGTCTCCAAAGCTTGACAACTAAAAGTTAAGATCATGGGTAGCATAATTCTTCTCATGGCTCTTCAGTTTCTTGAAGATTATGCTATAGGATGACTTTCCTACATGAGCACACATCCTAAGGCAAGCATGCTAGTATCAGTTACTACCTCAAACTCCTTACTATGGTCTAGAAGTTTTAGGTTCGGTGTTGATACCAAACTTTGCTTCAACCTATCAAAGCTAGTTTTTTCGGCAGTTGACCATGCAATGTTTGCTTCTTCAGTAAGTCTGTCAAAGGTGCTGCAATCAAAGCATAGTTTTCGATGAAGATCCTATACCATCTTGTCAATAAAGAAAGCTGCGTATTTCCTTGACAGTTGTTGGTATTTGGCCATCCTAGAACATTTTTGACTTAGGCCGGCTGCACTGGGATTCCTTCTGCCGATATGATGAACCCCAGATAACCAATCTGATGTTTGAGGAATGCACATTTCGTCATCTTAGCATACAGCTTGTGTGACCTCCTTGTCTCAAGGAAAATCCGAAGTTGGGGTTCATGATCTCCTTCCTGTTAGGAATAGACTAGAGTGTGAGCACGAAGTTATCAACATATGGTCTAAAGATGTCATGCATTAACCTATTGAGGGTGGCAGGCGCATCCGTAAGCCCTTATGACATAACTAGAACTCAAAGTGTCAATATCTAGTGTTGAAGGCCATCTTTGGGGTATCTTCTTCCTTGATTCTTATCTGATAGTAACCAGACCTAAGATAATCTTGGAGAAGATCTCGGCACCCTGAAGTCTTATCAAGAAGCTCATCTATTCTAGGAATATGATATTTGTTCTTGATTGTTGATTGATTCAACCCTCTGTAATCAATACATAGTTGAAGTGTTCCATCTTTCTTTTTCTGGAACAGTACTGGTGCTTCCCATGGTGAACTGCTAGGACGGATGTAGCCCTAGTCTAGCAGTTTCTTGAGTTGTTCCTTCAGCTCAATTGCTTCCGGTATAGACATTCTATAGGGTCTCTTCGCAATTGGCGCAGCTCCTATTACTAGCTTGATCTCATGATCTACTTCTCTTTGAAGCGGGAGTTCTGTTAACTCTTCAGAAACTACGTCCACGTATTCCTTCAGCCAAGTGACCAAATCACTTTACTTCTTTATCAATATTCACAGTCAAGACAATTGTTGAAAAAAAAGTTTTATTCCATTCATATCAGCATAGCCCTTTCGAGGTACAATTATTTCTTGGGGCGATGGAACAAGTTGATACATTAATTCGAGGAGAATAAGATGTTGTTGTATTCACTACAGGAACTGAGTAGTAGTACGGATTGGGGTCATCGATTTTCAGGAATCGATAGTTCATTGGAAGATTAGGGTATCTTTTCCTTTGATATCCATTTTTCTCATGACGTCCCAAAACCTTGATTCGGTCGGTAGGGATTCTTTGAATCATTCCCCGTACACATACTTATTCTGGTTAACCCTTCAACCCCCGACCTGTAGGGTCGCATTTGCGTGAGCCTCAACAAAGATGAACAGCTTCACGATCTTCAAATCCTCCATCCACTTGATTCTCTTTAAGTTAATTTGAAGGTACGCAGGTCGATAGGAAGTTATGTAATAGATCCCTGAAACACCCATCCATCTCCGTTCCACGTACACATGCGATGGATTGTAAATGCGGTCTACGATGTTCATCATCTCAACCCTTTGTCGATGATCCGTGGAATGCATTGCGGTCATAAACATGACTCGGAACACTAAGAACTTGTTCCATGCTTCATAATTCTGCAAGACAGCATTGAAAGTAAGGAAATGTTTGGGACAGTAACAATTTCTTTACTTCATTATTATTAAGATTTCTTAAAAGCAAGTCCTTTTTTGGTTTGCTCTGATACTAACTGTAACGTGTCCACTAGAATCATCCAGGACACGTCTTAGCAGTCCATCGGAAAGGATGTCTAGAAATCTCTGCCCAGCATTCCCATGGAATGTTACGGGACTTGCGATCTAGGTCTTCCCGCGTCTGCCACGTAGTGGAAGTATCCTGGCCGTTCCCACTTAGGATCGACCTGAATTAGGGTTTTCCTGATTTGGTCATTAGCTAACAGCAACTAGCGTCAGACCCGAACGAACTACTTTACGCACAAACGCCAGGTTCAAAGCAGATTCACGCTGCACTTGGTTCAAGGAGAATGGGAAACGAGAGGGATGCAAGGCTCAACCTCTCTGCCATAAGGCATAGTCCCGTTCCGTTCCCCTAAAACAACATAAATCAGGTAAGACGTAACTCTAGGTCATCGCTCTCATTTATTAATTTTGATGATGATGATCATCCCGCTGTTATTTGACATTTTTGAGAAAAGTTCCCGGCTAACCGGGACTACCCAACTGAAGGACGGACCCATGGCCCATCCTCCGCACTTTTCTCACTTTGTTTTAGTTATGTAATTATCTAACACATTAATTTGACATATAACAATCAACTTCTTTAATTACTCCTGTTAAGCACTGGTTCCTTCACGTAATCTTATCACGTGACATAGAAAAACAATATCAGACAAATTCTTTATTATCATTTCATCATTTTATCTTTGAAATACAAGGAGTTCCGCCCGTAGGCTTGTCCATAATCCGCCCGAAGGCTATCCAGTGATTCTCAGGGATCACTATACCAAGCTTCCACCCGTAAACTAGTATGCAGGCCTCGAGATCCAATCCAAGTCACGTTAGCCTCTTGTGCAGGACCCGGAAGGCGAGGGATTTACGGCTAGAGCCCCCCCTGGCACCCAAGCGTCCTCCTCCTCCAAGTAGAGCTCAACGGAAAGACCTCTCGCAGCGGGTTCGGTCCACGTTCGCGGCGCGGTCAACAACCCCCTTGGTTAGGGTTAGGCAGGCAGTCGGGGGTAACTGAGGCTGCCTCTCCCTTCAGGCCTTCAACTTGAAGCTTTAGATATATTTTCATCCTTTAGTTCCTTGAGCAAACAATGCAAACAGTGCTTTCTAAACTATTACAAGCACAATCAATTCCAGTGGTCGTTTATTTGCGCAATTTTTAAGGAGTGAATCCTTCTCTCCGAATGCATCCAGCATTCGATCCGGGATCAATTGCGACTTGGCAAGATCCCCAAGTGGTTTGTTTGTTCGCCATACCTTGTTAACCCAACTTAACCAATACCTTAGGTTTTATTAACAATAAATCCTGGCGACCATGTCGCTCCAATTTATTGATTGATCATTTGCTTCCAAGCAAATACCTAACTTCCCTTTTACTTGGCAATTATTCCCCAAGAAAGGTGATGTAATAGGATGATTACTCATCCTCTTGCAAGTTAAACTTGCGCAAGAACTTGCCAACCTCATTTCAAGAAATGGCAAAACTCTCTTGTGAACAAATCACAAGTCTATGCGGCGTTGCAACTTATTGCACAAGTGTCGCATCTATTCCATGGGATCATTTCACCCATTGAATGGCGTTTTCTGGTCACGGAATTATCTCCAGACGAGAAACAGGGTTTAGGGCGTCTTCTTATCCAACCCATTCCTAATTACACTAGGCCGACTACGTTCGGTCCTAGGAATTCCAACTCAATCCGAGTTTCATCATTTGAATGAGTGATCCTTAGGATAGAAACCTTAGATCGTTTTATGCATGAGCATCCAATTGTCCCTACATCCCGTAAATGTGGGTAGGACCTTTGGTTTAAGGGTTCGTCTTGGTAACAGGTGCATGAAACAAGGTCAAGTCCTTAACATGCTAAACCCTAGTTAGCACTTAGGTTATTTATCGTATCGGTTGAGCCATCCTATACAAATCCCTTGCGGGTTAGGCAATTTAGATAATTCCTTCTACTTGTCTTGCGACAAGGACGAACCATCCCTAGAGATGTTAACTTGATCTTAAAGGAGAAAGCTAGTTGTAACATCTCACAATTCACCTAAACGCGAGATTCATTGCTTCTACGTACCCCTAAATTCACAATAACCCTAACTTTTCTTGTTAAGATCAAAACGCATGTTAAATTGCGGCATAACTTCCATTGATCCTACTAGGACTTGTATTCAAGAATCATGCCCACAATTCTTTTTCTAAGCTTTTAAGATTTCATGCTTCAATTAAACCATGCAGCCTTTCCCTAAATACAACTCTTGATGAATGAAATTTTTCATATGACAAATGTGCAACATACACTCCTTTCCTGACTACAACGTAGTGAAATTCATGCCAAAAAAACTAGAGTTGACCTATTCGATTTTACAATCACATACCACACGCAAATTCCTAGAGTCATTTCCATGCTCTTCTATTTCTTACGAGGTTAATGACTTTCCCTAAATCATTCAATGAATACTTGTCTAAAAATGTGACGTGTGATTAATCTTTCCATGCCTAGTCAAAGGTGCACTTTAATAATCTCAACCTTATAATGATAGGCAATAGGTGTTCTAGGCCGTCACTTTGACATGCACGACAAGGCATCATACTATTAAATACGTTAAATGGATAGACAATTTCTTTATATGACCCAGTTTCATGTCATGAACTAATTCCAATCATTGTTCGAATAGTCGATTTATTTCCAGTTGCATTTAACTTGACTAGGTGATTTTAAGCATGCATAGGTGCTTCCTAATCTATGAAGTTATCGTGATTAATACAATGCTTTTGCGTGGAATCAAAATTAGTAAAAACCTAGACTTGTGGACTCCGAGAAATATCCATGTAAATACTAGGAGAAGATTCTCCCGTAGGCGCGCCTTGTGACATTTTAGGGGCCATCGTAGGCATGATTTCGGCTTGTGGTTTGCCTTCGCGGTCTACCAATTTACTCACCTTGGTATGCAGCCTTATGATCTTTGCCTTTCTCCATCATACATAGGAGATTCCTTCGCGGGACTTGAGATGAACGGTGCTTGCGGAAAAAGGGGCTTTATGAGCTTCTTTAGGAAGAAACTGGGGTGGCTAGGAATGGGTTTACGGATGGCTTGTGGGCTTTGAAGCCTATTTGCGAAAAGGCTCTTACGATGGGTCTTGCGGGAAGGGAGCTTTATAAGCTTCTTCTTCTTCTCTTCAAAATTCTTGGCTAGGGATGACTGGTGGGAAGGGGGCTTTACAAGCTTCCTTTCCTTCTCTTCAAAATGTTGGCTAGGGATGGGCTTATTGGGGGATCAAGTGAGAAGGGGGTTTAAGGAAGCCCCTCTTCTTCTCTTAAAGAACCGTGCCTAGGGGGCTTGTGGGAGATTTGGTAGGAAGGGCCTTATAGGCTTTCTCTTCAAAGCCTGAGGGGGGGAAAATTGGGCTTTTGGAGGTTCTAGTGGGAAAGGGTGCTAAGGAAGCCCCCCCTTTAGAAGCTTCCAAGAAGCTTCTGGGGGCGTGTGATGTAGGACCACGTGGAACTAGGATGAAGGCAGGAGAGCTGGCGCAGACTCCACGACTCCTCCTCTTGGCAGCAACTGGCAAACTCATGGCAGTAGCGGCGTCGACTTCCCGTGGTGGCTCAGGTTGCAGGCGGCATAGCTTTACTCCCTCCCTCATACGGCAGCATCACGACCCTTAACTCCCCTCCCTTTCTATAACGTCTTCACCCGCTCTCACGGCCAGCAGAGTGGCGCGGCTTTTCGACGGCAACTAGCGGCTCCCTTCCCTCCTCACGACACATCTCACCATCCACCCTCTTCCTCCTCCTCACGGATGCAACAGGGCAACTGGTAGCTTGAGTAGGCAGTGACAGTCTTACGCAGATCCTCCACCCAAGCTGGCTTCGACATTTCCTTCAGCTACCTCATCCTATGGTACAATCGTAGCCTGTCGCAGCTGACCTTACTCCCTCCATGGTGGTCTATGGCAGCCTCGACCTTCTCAACTCTCACGGTCTGTCACAATCAGCACACGACTCTCCCCTTCAGCCCTCACTCTTTCCCTCCTCCACATGGGTTTATATAGAATAGAGAGAGGAGACCTCTTTCTCCCACGCGGCCCATTGCATGGCCATTCTCCCTTCTACGACAACTAGCAAGGATGCTCAGTCATCCTTGCTATTCCCCTCCCCTCCAGCACGATCGTCGCTGGGGAAAAAGGGGGGAAATAATTAAAAAAATTTCCCTTATTCCTAAATCTTATCCTTTTGGCTTCCTAGGAGGAGGTTTCCATGTAATTAAACGGTTTTTCTTTTTCTTTTAACTTGTAAATGCAAGTGGAGATCAAGATACGTTGTAGATAATTTGAAAATCACACTGTCAGTGTATTTTTGGATGCTGGAATTCCCTTGCATGACTATCACATGGGTTAGAAATATTATCACAGCGGAAATATTACATTACCTGCAATTTAGATGCGTTGATAGACGCGCAAAACAGAACTGGAAAAAAAAAACCAAAGCAACCACATGCTCTCTGGGTTTTTTTTTTTTCCCCTCCCATACATCAGATTGTGTATTTGGGAAAAAGGCAATGTATCTTACGGGCACGAGAATTGAAAGTGAAAGTCCATGTATTCATTATATATCAAAGCATTTACAAGGGAATTTTTGAGTGCTTGCGACCTAAAGCGTGGCCGCAAGCAGTAGGCTCAAAGAGATATCATACATATACAAGAAAAGAAGGTCTCATGAGGAGGTATGGTGCTCCTCTATGAATCTGAAGAGGAAACATCCTCGCTAGTACCACTATGGCTACTAGCATCGCTATCCCCCTCCTCGCTGTGCTCCACATCCGGGTTCGCCTACACACACAAAAGATCAGGGTTGCTTACATAGACAAGGTGGAGAAAAAGTTAGAATTAGTTATACTTTTAATAGGAAAGTAAGAAAAACATACCTCATCTGGTTGTCGAATCCTCATGGCCAGGTTGTATTGGTCCTCAGTGATGAGACCCTCCTCATAAAAGTGAAGCCATGTCACTGCGCGGTTATGGCCTCAATGGTAACCTACCTCTCTAGGGGTAGGTGTCCTACCAACGATGGTAGTCTGTAAAACATTTAGAGATATACAAACAATTAGACATCACAATATATTGGAGTAAAATATATAAAGAATTTAAAAAAATATACATTTAAAAAAACTAGAAATCAAAATATACTTACAAACTCTGCCTCCCACGACTCTCTGCCGCCTGATCCGTAATGCGACGATCCAATTGTTTCCATTTGGATCCATCGCACCTCTGCGTGCTGGCGACTCTCCACTTTCTCAGCTGCTTTCTTATTGGCTTTCTTCCACTCTACGTGGTGGCACATAGGTGGTTGGCTGTAGGCTCCACGCCCCTCCTCCAACCTCCGCACTGAGTCCCTGGCCCGTGTCATGAGGTGGGATCTTTTGTTATGAAGCATATCCCTCACTTTTGTATGTCCCTAATCATCTTAGAATCGCTGACCCTCAGGATTTGGGTACCTCCTATGGACTGCTCTCAGCACCTCCTGCCACAAGCCGCTTTTCAAATTTTTGAAGGTAATGAAACAATCTTTATACGTCTCATGCACGACGCTCCTCATGTATGCCATTATATCCCTTCCCTCATCATCATGAAAGATGCCACCGGCATTTGTAACTCTATAGTAATGGTGTACAACCTCCTCTACATGATCTACTGGTGAGGGTGATCACTTGCCACCTCCTAGGCAACCCCCACATAACCCTCGTCCTCCCCCTCGACTCTCCCTCCTCCCTCTTTGTCGACTGCCCTTTGCCTCGCTGGACGCACGAGCTTCTGCAGATGCACGTGCTTCTACAGATGCTTGTGCTTCAGTCCATGCACGTGGAGCACGTGGAGTACCTGCATATGGAGTACCTGCATATGGAGTACCTGTATGTGGAGTACCTGCATGTGGAGTCTGGGAAGTAGTGCCAGGCAAAGACTCTAGAGGCGTCCCAGACATGACACTAAACACCTCGTCCGCTGTGGGAGAGTGGCCAAGGTGTCTGGTCATCACTCCATGAAGTCTTCCCTACTAGGAAAACCTCCAAAAAATGCATTGACCCCCCTACCAAAGGAGGCCAATGTATCATTGCGATCCATATCTGGGTCATTGCTAGATGAACCAGGATACGACATCTATAAAAAAAACACAGGAAAAAGACAAATTTATTTGCATACAAAAAACATAGGAGGATATTGTGCAGTACAAGCAATTCATGGATGAGGGGTGGAGGTGACTATCCATAGACTAGAGGGCACATTGAGGCCTATAGACTAGAGGGCACACAAGTTTCAATCTCATTTTATGTAAAGAATGCAATGTTTGTATAAATGTGTATAGAAGTATACCATTTCCTAATTTGTCACTTTTAGATCTAACTAGACTTCTATTTAGGAGTTAATCAATACCACGCAACAAGATTCTGCTCTAGGTGATGTCACACAATAGGACCTTGCAGTTTTTAATGTGTATAAAAGTATAACATTGCAGTTTTTAAGCCTTTGACATAACATTACAGTTTTTAAGCCTTTGACATAACATTGCTATTCATCTTCTGTCCAGCGCGTCTATTTGCGTATCTAACGTGCAGCACAGACGCGCATCCCAGGTCAATGTGCATCTATTTGCACATCTAACCTGCAGCACAGATGCACTGCTAGACGCGCATCCCAGGTTAATGTGCGTCTATTTGCGCATCTAGACTACAGCACAGACATGCTGCCAGACGCGCATCCCAGGTCAATGTGCGTCTAAAATCGCGTATAGAATGCATGGCTACGATTCTGTGTAGCGCGTGTATCGTCGTGTGTGCATTGCAGAGCACACACGCCAGCACATGCACTGTAAGACACCCTCTTAGATGCACTGAGAGGGGATTTTTTTGCGCGTCTATGTCCGCGTCTACACTGAGATGTAGACGCGCTAGCAGACGCGCTGGGTCGGCCGATTTTGGGCTGACGACAGCCATTGACGATTTACATAATGCAATACATTATAATGGAATCACAAATGAGCAATACACAGACAGAGCAGAGAGAGGGAGAGAGAAACAAAGAGAGAGAGAGAGAGAAACTCACCTTGGGTGTTTGGTGTGGCGGGTGGTAGCGCTTCTCCTTCTCCTTCTTCCTCTCCTTGGTAAGTTACCCTCCCTTGATGCTTGTTTGCTTGCTTGCTGCTTCTTGTTCTCCTGTTTCTTGTTCTCTCTTTCTTCCTCTCCTTGGCTTTCATTTTTCCCTTCTTGTGTGTTTGAAATGAAAGAAGAGGTGAGTCATGACGAGGTGAGGCATGAAGAGACTAGGTGAGGCATGCATGAAGAGACTGCATGTCGGCTAAACTCAAGCTTCAGAACTGCAAAAAACGTAGGAAAGGAAAGGCGCAATTTGAAAAGAAATGATTTAAATATGGTTTGAATTTTGACGTATGCGTCTATTTTCGCGTGCATATGTGCGTCTGTTTTTCAGATAGACGCGAATATAGATGCGATTGTAGACGCGAAAATAGATGCGTAGGCAGACACGGATTTAGACACGCATTTGGGATTTATCATGATTTTTTGTTTTTAAGATAAGTTTTAATAGTGAATTATTCTTAAGTTTTGATAAGTTAAGATAAGTTTTAAGATGATGATTTTTGTGTATTTAAAATTAAGATCTTATGTAAACATATGAATGACAAATATTTTGATGTTGTCATGAATTAGGTTTAATCATGTCGACATCGTCATCACCTAGTGCGGTGCAAGCTGGTGAGTCAATGAGCATATCCTCAAGTGAGGATGAAACATTGCGTCTTCATAATCGAGATGCATGGCTACGACGAAAAATTAGATGTATGTGTGATCGCTGTCGAGGGTGTATTTTTCGAGCACGTCGAATTGCAATGTCACACCTCAGCTTGTATGGAGAATGGGACCAAGAAAAATCACCAGTATTCATTGTTTTTTTCTACCACTAAGATTGCTAGTCTATGTTACGGGAATTATATATCAACGTACATGAAACTCCCTTTTATGGTTGAGCAGGATGCGGTGCCACATCCTCAGATGCTCCCTCCCGGGCATCAAGAGGCTGCAAAACGTTGACGCGAGGAGGCAGAGTCTTCAAGAAGAGTAGAGACTGACGACCATGATAGTAGCCCTTATGAAATGCCCCATCAAGTCATAGAGGATGAGATTTTGGACAACATGGTACACCATCTATTTTCACAACTAGTTCAGGGAGAAGGTCACTCTACGAAGCCAGATGATCCACTATATGTAGCATCATCTACTCCGTTGTATGAAGGTTGTACGTACTCCGTTCTTCGTGTGTCCCTCGAGATACTTAACTTGCAAACAATTTATGGATGGAGTAATGTCAGTTTGGATGCATTATTGAAGTAGGTATCAATTCAGTTTGGCTTATGTATGAATCATAATATTAATTGTTAACCTCTCTATTTTGAAATCAGACAGAAATATATGTTGGTGGTTTTTTAACTCACTTTTAAAATATATGTAGGTTATTACCATAAATGCTTCCAAAAGGAAACAAATTGCCAGCTAAGAGAGAGCAAGCAAGACATTACTTGACATCTCTGGGAGGCCTTGATTATGTCAAGATCCATTCATGTGTCAATGATTGTGTCTTATTTTGTGGGATTCATGAGTTCGCACGAGAGTGTCCTGTTTGTAGCCACAAATTGGACCCAGAGGAAAGATTGAGCTACCCCATGCACCTTGGATATTGTTAAAGACCGAGGAAAAAATTGTGAAGGAACAAATATATAGCTTTCAAACACCCACAGGATGTATGAGATGTCTCAAGGGAGCCTTCATAAAGAAAAAGAAAAGAGGTGTGGAGCAACTATCTGGTTTGAAGTCCCACGATTGGCACAAAATGATTCAAGTAAGGGTATCTCTAACCATGAATATAGTAATTAGTGGCGTAACTATGTGTAAACTTTGGGGTATGATGACTTTTTCCTCTACTGACAATTTGCATCTATGAATATTATTTACATTCAGTTCGTACTTCCTACTAGCATATCCCATTGTGCCTCCAAAGATGTACGTGATATCATTTACAAGATGGGAGAGCTTGTGAGGTGTGTATACATTGTATTTTTTCATTATATATCTTTGAATTTCTACACAAAAATAAACAATTCTCAAATACATCTTGACAAATACGTGAGCTCGAAGGAAATTGATCCAAACACATTGCAAGATGCTCGAATATTATCTATTGAGGTGGTTTGTTTGGTGGAGGAAATTTTTCCTCGATCCATTTTGACTACTAAATTACATTTACTCGTACATTTGATTGATGAGATCGCACTTTTTGGGGCAGTTCATGTAAGGTGGATGTTTTTTCTTGAGTGCTTCATGAAAACTTTGAAAGATTTTGTGAGGTAAAAAGCACGGCCTGAGGGAAGCATGGCTGAGGGTTGGTTAATGCAATCATCCCTTGTTTATATCTCTGAATATTTTGCTGAAGTGGATCACTCTCAACCACAACTATGGAAAGATGATGAAGACTTGAGGATGACCTCTATAGTACCTCAAGGAAAAGGAATGAGTAAAGTGCTAACAAAAGAAGAACTTCATAAGTTAAATAGTTTGTGTGCTCAATAGTGATGTTATGAGCAAATGGGTGACACTATATAATGAAGCAAGGGCAAGAAGAAAAAGCAAAAGACAAGAATTTTGCACTAGATATGGACGTAATGTCTCATTTCCAGATCATCTAAATGTGCTCCCATGTCATATTGACATAGATTGGTTACATGAGGAAATGGAGAGAATGGAAAAAGAGGAGGAAATTAATATATCTCAAGAAGAGTGGGAATACGCACGAGGTTGCTTATCAAAGGTGAGACATACTATCAATTAATTTGTTTCTATAAGTTTTATTTTATATAAATAATTGACATGTTTGATCTTTTATCTTTTACTACTAGTGTACATTATTGAATGCACTTTGGTGTGAGGGTAAACATCTTCGAACTCAACGTATAGATGAAAAGAGAAATACCCAAGATTGTGGTGTCCTTGCTCACTTCAAGGCTGCCAATGGTACCATGGAAGGTTATTGTGGCTTGATCCAAGATATTCTGAAGCTTGACTTTAGACGATTCTTTATATATGTACTTGATGTGAAGTGGTTTAAAGAAGTGGTAACAAATGGTGAGCATTGCACAACCAGACGTCATCCAAGTGGTTTTGTAATCATTGACTCTACAAAATTTAACCAAAATAAGAATGACACATTAGTACTACCTCAACAATGCGAGCAGGTATTATGCAAAGGCTAATTTTTTTATATGTATACATGTGATACATATACACAATATAATAAGTACTTAAGTTTTTTGCTTTTGTTTTTCAAATACAGGTTGTGTATCATCCAATGGTAAACAATAACCGATGGTGCTATAGCTACTACCTTGAAGCTATATCAAGTGCATACTAGAAGTTTAACTATTGTCCTTTGACATTGGATGAGTCACATAGTTCCCATGCAAATTTTCTTTTACAAAGTAAGACATGCAATTGTCCCAAAATTCCATGTTAGGAGTCATCTTCAAGGAAAAAAGCATTACCTCCACTAAAAAAGAGACATTATGTAAGCTTCAAAATAACTTATTAAATATCTCAAACATATGTAAATAGAATGGCAAGACTCAACTCCTTAAGTAGGAGATGAAGAAGCCAATCGGTGAGCAAGTCCACCACTACAAGAGAAAGGCCCTATAGACACACACTGTACACGCAAAATAGCTGGCGCGTTTATCAACACATCTATTGGCGCTAGTATATAGATGCGAAAAATGTGTCTATATACCCGTGTTTTTAAACGCGCTTATAGATGCGAAAATAAATGCACAGATTTTTCATTTCTCATAAAGTCCCTAAATATGATCAAACATCTTAACATCTAGTATTTTTTAGAATACATTACCAACTTTACTTCTTTATGGTCTAATATAGCTTACACAATTATACTTCTTTGTGCATCTTGGTGCATTGTTCTTTGGATGTGCGCATTCAATTCTAATACTATAACACAACAAACGTTACATGTATCACAAAAGTAAGCGGCTCTTAATTGATATTTTAGTTGTTTCTGAGTATTACAAATATACATCCAATCATTCAAAGCTAATTATATGCTACACTGAATGATCAATCTCATCTTCAATGAGATCGGCCCTTGCTAGACTATCTACCTCTAGGTCTATGTTACCAATAGGTAATGAAATAAATAAGTCTATCTCACTGTCAGATGTATTGCTATGCTCAATTTCTTCATCATCATCTGCAACCATATTGTTATCATCTTCTGTACTTCCTTGAATATCCTCGCGGGGATCATCTTGCATTGTATCATGTATATCATCGATCATGGCATCATCATTGATTATTGGATTGTCATCAACTATCTCTATGTTGGTAGCATTGCCATATATTGGTTCTGAACGATTAGATATGGGGATGACGTGCCACCATCGGTTATTGTTTACCATTGGGTGATACACAACCAGCATTTAAAAAACAAAAAGTAAGTAACTTAGATATTTATTGTATTTTGAGAATGTATCAAAAAGTAATATATATGAAAATAAATAGCTTCCAATATACCTACTCGCATTGTTGAGGTAGTACAAATGTGTCATTCTTGCCTTGGTGAAATTTTGTAGAGTCAATCACTACAAAACCGCTTGGATGACGTCTAATTGTGCAATGCTCACCCGTTGTTACTACTTCTTTAAACCACTTCACATTTAGTACATATATAAAAAATCACCTGAAGTCAAGCTTCAAAATATCTTGGATCAAGCCACAATAACCTTCCATGGTGCCATTGGTATCGTGGAGGTTTTTAAGGATACCACAATCCTAGGTATTTCTCTTATCATCTATACATTGAGTTTGAAAATGTTTGCCTTCACACCAAATAGCATTGAGCAATGTGCACTAGTAGTACACTGTTGAGATCATATTAATGATTTAGTTAAAGATGAAACATGTGAAATTATTATATCATATATAACTAAAGATAATTAATGATAAGTATGTCTTACCTTTGATAAGCAACCTCGTACATATTCCCACTCCTCTTGCGATATATCCATCGCCTCCTCTTTTTTCATCTTCTCCATTTCTTCATGTAGCCAATCTATATGAATATGACGTGGAAGCATACTTGAATGTTCTGGATATGGGACCTTATGTCCATGTCTAGCACTAAATGCTTGCCTATTTCTTACTCTTCTTGCCCTTGTTTCTTTATATAGTGTCACTCATTTGCTCATTACTTCACTGTTAAGCATACAAAATACATTGAACTTACGAAGTTCCTCTTTCATTAGCACGTTGCTCCTTTCTTTTCCTTGAGGTATTATAGAGATCATCCTCAAATCTTCATCATCTTTCTCGGACCATGCATTTTGCCTTACAAAATCTTTTAGGGTTTTCATAACACTACAACAAAAAAGCCTCATACACGCACATTTAGACACGATTTTTGAATACAGAGAAAAACTTACGCACGCGTCTATCCGCTCGTCTATTTGCGCATCTATCATTCCGCGTCTATAATCACATGTATCCACGACTTTACACGCTCAAATAGATGCACAATAGACGCACATATAGACACGCTTTTAAACGCGCTTTTACAAGCACTGATAGACGTGAATAGTAAACAAAAAATTGTCCTTTTTTAAAAAAAGATATTTAATTTTATTTTTTAATTTAAATAATGCAGCACGCGTGTGGTCTGCATTATAGACGCGCAAATAAACGCGAATTACCTGCAATTTAGACGCGTTGATAGATGCACAAAACAGAATTGGAAAAAAAAAACCAAAGCAACCACATGCTCTCTGGTTTCCCCCCCCCCCCCATATATCAGATTGTGTATTTGGGAAAAAGACAATGTATCTTACGGGCATGAGAATTGAAAGTGAAAATCCATGTATTCATTATATACCAAAGCATTTATAAGGGAAGTTTTGAGTGCTTGCGACCTAAAGCATGGCTGCAAGCAGTAGGCTCAAAGAGATATCATACATATACAAGAAAAGAAGGCCTCATGAGGAAGTATGGTGCTCCTCTACGAATCTGAAGAGGAAACATTCTTGCTAGTACCACCATGGCTACTAGCGTCGCTATCCCCCTCCTCACTGTGCTCCACATCCGGGTTCGCCTATACACACAAAAGATCAGGGTTGCTTACATAGACAAGGTGGAGAGAAAGTTATAATTAGTTATACTTTTAATAGGAAAGTAAGAAAAACATACCTCCTCTGGCTGTCGAATCCTCATGGCCCAGTTGTATTGGTCCTCAGTGATGAGACCATTCTCATAAAAGTGAAGGCATGTCACTGCGCGGTTATGGCCTCGATGGTAACCTACCTCTCTAGGGATAGGTGTCCTACCAACGATGGTAGTCTGTATAATATTTAGAGATATACAAACAATTAGACGTCACAATATATTAGACTAAAATATATAAAGAATTTAAAGAAATATACATTTAAAAAAAACTAGAAATCAAAATATACTTACAAACTCTGCCTCCCACGACTCTTTGCCGCCTGATCCGTAATGCGACGATCCCATTGTTTCCATTTGGATCTGTCACGCCTCTGTATGCTGGCGACTCTTCACTTTCTCAGTTGCTTTCTTCTTGGCTTTCTTCCACTCTACGCGCTGGCACATAGGTGGTTGGCTGTAGGCTCTACGCCCCTCCTCCAGCCTCCGCAGTGAGTCCCTGGCCTGTGTCATGAGGTGGGATCTTTTCTTATGAAGCATATCCCTCACTTTTGTACGTCCCTAATCATCTGAGAATCGCTGACCCTCAGGATTTGGGTACCTCCTATGGACTGCCCTCAGCACCTCCTGCCACAAGCCGCTTTTCTGATATTTGAAGGCAATGAAACAATCTTTATACGTGGCATGCACAACGCTCGTCATGTACGCCATTACATCCCTTCCCTCATCATCATGAAAGATGCCACCGGCATCTGTAACTCTATAGTAATGGCGTACAACCTCCTCTACATGATCTACTGGTGAGGGTGATCGCTCACCACCTCTTAGGCAACCCCCACATAACCCTCGTCCTCCCCCTCGACTCTTCCTCCTCTCTCTCCGTCGACTGCCCTTTGCCTCGCTGGACACACGAGCTTCTGCAGCTGCACGTGCTTCTGTAGATGCTTGTGCTTCAGCCGATGCACTTGGACCACGTGGAGTATCTACAAATGGAGTACTTGCATATGAAGTACCTGCATATGGAGTACGTGTATGTGGAGTACCTGCATGTGGAGTCTGGGAAGTAGTGCTAGGCAAAGACTCTAGAGGCGTCCCAGACATGACACTGAACACCTCATCCACTGTGGGAGAGCAGCCAAGGTGTCTGATCATCTCTCCCATGAAGTCTTCCCTACTAGGAAAACCTCCAAAAAATGCATTGATCCCCCTGCCAAAGGAGGCCAATGTATCATTCATGTGATCCACATCTAGGTCATTGCTAGATGAACCAGGGTATGACATCTGCAAAAAAAACATAGGAAAAAGACAAATTTATTTGCATACAAAAAACATAGGAGGATATTGTGCAGTACAAGCAACTCATGGATGAGGGGTAGAGGTGACTATCCATAGACTAGAGGGCACACAAGTTTCAATCTCACTTTATGTAAAGAATGTAATGTTTGTATGAATGTGTATAGAAGTATATCATTTTCTAATTTGTTACTTTTAGATCTAACTAGACTTCTATTTAGGAGTTAATCAATACCACGCAACAAGATTCTGCTCTAGGTGATGTCACACAATAGGACCTTGTAGTTTTTAATGTGTATAAAAGTATAACATTGCAGTTTTTAAGCCTTTGACATAACATTGCAAATTTTAAGCCTTTGACATAACATTGCTGTTCATCTTCTATCCAACGCGTCTATTTGCGCATCTAACCTGCAGCATAGACGCGCTGCCAGACGCACATCCTAGGTCAATGTGCGTCTATTTGGGCATCTAACCTGCAGCACAGACGCACTGCCAGACGTGCATCCCAAGTTAATGTGCGTCTATTTGCGCATCTAGCCTGCAGCACAGACGAGCTGGCAGAAGCACATCCCAGGTCAATATGCGTCTAAAATCGTGTGTAGAATGCATGGCTACGATTCTGTGCAGTGCGTGTATCGTCGCGTGTGCATTGCAGAGCACACGCGCCAACACACGCGCTGTAAGATGCCCTCTTAGATGCACTAAGAGGGGACAATTTTTGCGCGTCTATGTCCGTGTCTATATTGAGATGTAGACACGCTAGCAGACGCGCTGGGTCGGCCAATTTTGGGCCGACGACAGCCCTTGACGATTTACATAATGCAATACATTATAATGAAATCACAAATGAGCAATACACAGAGAGAGCAAAGAGAGCAAGAGAGAAACAAAGAGAGAGAGAGAGAGAGAGACTCACCTTGGGTGTTTAGTGTGGCAGGTGGTGGCGCTTGTCCTTCTTCCTCTCCTTGGTAAGTTACCCTCCCTTGATGCTTGTTTGCTTGCTTGCTGGTTCTTCTTGTTCTCCTATTTCCTATTCTCTCTTTCTTTTGAAACAAATCCTATGCTACCTTTTGCATTATGAGCTGACTAAACTACTCATAGTTCAGTGACTGGCTATATGCCAGCTAAACTTATGCATGGACAACAACCAATTATGCCAATTGAAGAATCTATACTCACATGGAGTCGTCTACCTTGGGAGGAAGGCATCAGTAGAGAAGAGTTGCTGACTTTGCGCATATGGCAGCTAGAAAGAAGACCTAAAGATGTTCAAGCTGTTGAGAAGCTAAAGACAGCAAGACTAAAGAAAAAAAAGAATATTTGATAAGCGACATCAACTTCGGCCAAGAGCAATTCAAGAAAATGACTGGGTGCTCGTCTATGATAGTAGCCTAGACAATCAATATAGTGCTTCTAGGAAGATGGTAAAGCGTTCGTTTGGCCTACATGTGGTAAAGGTCATTTATGACAATGCCACATATTCATTGGCTAAATTGGATGGAACAAGCATGAAGATACCCATAGCTTTAAAAAAAATCAAACTCTTTAAATGAAGAGAAAGTTCAACATATGAGCTAGAAGACTTGAATATAATTCAAGAGTATGAAGACATAGAGGAAGAAGAAGAGGCGGAAGATGAAGACATTGACATGGTAGAAGATACTTCTTGTGACATTGCAAATTTGTAAGACTTTGGCACAAGCCACAGGATGTGCAGGTTAGGAGGGGGTGGATGTCGTGCTGCTACATACACACTGTGTAAAAAAATCTAAAGTGTGGCTTCCTTTTAGATTTATACAGCCAATGCCACTTTAGGCATTGGTATTAGTGTCCATGGTTCAAGATATTAAATTTCTTTGGATAAGTTTTTAGTCAATTTTTGATATTCTAGATGTTATCTCTTATAAAAATCCATAAAACTATACATAACTTCTAGATTAGGAGAACATGTAAAAGAAAGCATGTAGCTTTGAGCCAATTTGAGAGGATTTTATGTAAAACAAGAGATTAGGAAAATCGCGCGATGCACGATCGCTGTTTTCAGGCAATGAACGACACTTCGAAAGTGGGAGATGAAGAAGGAGTGATCTGGTAGGATTCTAGTCAGGTGTCCTAGTTTTTAATCCCCCTTTTGGAGCCCTTCGGAGCATCATATTGGCGATCTGAGCAGCATAGAGAAATGTATTATTTTGTACATGTTTTTGTCTATTAGAGTTATCTTTTCTCATAATGCTAAAAGAAACTCACAAGCTTAATCTCGGTTAGTATTCTTCTATATTTTCTAATTCTTTTTGGGAGTATTCTTCTAGTCAAGTCTATCCGCACTCCGACGGGTATGATGCATTCTCTCAGGTCTGTATTTTCTAAAGACGACAAATTATCAGGGCTAAAATCCCATGACTGGCATAAGATATGTCAGGTTTGTACTACCAATGGATTGTAATTGGCGTGCGCATTTTGCTATTTGGAGTGTAGCCATTGTTCATAATGCGTTATCATTTGTGGCAGTTTGTACTACTGATCGCGATCGCAGGATGCCTTACTCCAGCAATATGCAGGGCCATTTACAAGTTGTCGACTTTGGTGCAATGGATCTCACAGAAGGAGGTTAAGACATCCTCTATTAAATCCGCGAGGCGGGGAGCAGTGGAGACGGTCTGTCTTACTCTAGAAATACGCGAAGCCATTTACAAGTTGTCAACTTTGGTGCAATGGATCTCACAGAAGGGGATTAAGACATCCTCTATTGAATCCGCGAGGCAGGGGGTAGTGGAGACAGTCTATCTCTTTGAGAAATACCTGCCTACCAACATGCTCACAATACAAATCCACCTTCTTGTGCATCTTGTATATGAAGTGGAGATTGCTAGACCTGCCCATACGCGATGGATGTTCTTCTTGGAGGGCTTCATGAAAACCCTAAAAGGCTTTGTGCGATAACGAGCTCGGCCAAAAGGTAGCATGGCTGAAGGTTGTTTAGTGTCTGAGGCGCTAGTGCATATTTCACAATGGCTAACAACGGTGGATCCAGACAATAAAATGCTATGGTTTGCTGAAGGATGATGATAGACTGAGTGGAGATGTGGTGGTTGGAAATTGGGTAGAAGAAAGAATGGATGCTGGAATGTAAGAGAAGATGAATTGCTTTTGTATGTTGCACCATGCCTCTATGGAGACATGGCTCACCAAGTACCAGATCGCTAGGCAAGATCGAGTGGAAGCGCAATCTGAATTTGGACGTAGTATGCACCATATCTTGAGGGCATGGAGGAGATGCCGCCGTTCATATCAACGCGATGGTTGCATGGAGCTTTGACCGCAGCGTCTCGCGAAGGGGTGAAGGTCTCAATGGAGGAGTGGGAATTCTCGAGGGGATATAGTCCAAAGGTGATGACGTGTTTAGGATTTTTCGTATATATATTTTATATGCGACAACTAATTTGAGTGTTTCAATGTATAGTACAAAATATATAATGCAACGTGGTCGCACGTACAACATTTTCGCATGGAGCCTATTGACAAAATGCGCTCCACAATGGACTGTCGTATCATGGCAAGGTTTGAGCAAGAGAGCCGACGATGAGCAACGGATCCAAACACGGTTATAGATGAGATAGAGTATTTTGGGAACTTGCAAAGTATTGTTACGGTGGATTACCATAGCTTCTCCATGATACTATTCGATGTGCAGTGGTTCAAATTAGTTTTGCGTGACAGCTATCTCAAAAAACAAATCTTCAAGGCAAACAATCTCCAAAAAACTACCTATCACATCATGGCCGAAATCTCAATACTGGTCCCATGTAGATGGATTAGTCATATTATTCGGCTTACATATTAAGAAATTTCATTGTCAATTCCAATTGTAGGCTATCACCTTTATAAAACAAAGTTTTACCCATGTTGTCAAAGGAAATGCCTAATCAATAGTTAAATACTGCACTCTTGAGCTACTCTACTCTAGAGGCAAAGGGGAAGTGTTGTATGTCAAAAGTTGCACTACTATGAATCAAAGGCTATTTGCTCTAGTTTTTTACCATGCCACTATTGAGATGCTAAATGCTTAATGGTTGAAAGATGTGGGGTCTTGTGAAGCAATAGGCATGGCAAATAAGAAGCTCAAATTTGTGAAGAACAAGGTAAAAAAGCTAGCACAAAGATCATGTAAATCACACCTTGTGAGATCCCAAAGAATCAAATCACTTGCACATGCAATAAGCATAAGAAATACATTCAAGGCTATGAGCTCACCACTTGGGCCAAGCACACTATCACTTAGGAGTGATTGCACCTAACCTAAAACTTTGCTTAGCCCTCCACTTCATCCGAGCTAAATGGTGCTTGGGAGTGATCACAATTAAGCCCTCAAATCACATCAAAGATGTAAGCAATGACAAGAGATTGATCTTGAACACTAACAAGAGATAGATCCATGATTTTTGGGTAGCTTTCCGTTCTATGGCTCTTGCTTTATCTTCACTCAAAACATCAATATGACATGGCCTAGGTTGGGACATAATTGGATAGAAGAAGTTTGAGGTAAAGCTTCTAAAAGAAGAAAATTAACAACGTGTTGACATCGCTCTAAGAAATAGGCTCATGTTGGAAAATTTCAAAGCAAGAAAGAAGAGCAATCTTCTAATGTGACAATTGCTTTGTCTCTCTTTCAAACTAGTTGCCATGCTCTTTTTCTATTATTACCATGTTCATGAAGGCCCCTTCATAGCATGTCATCATAAATTTTCATGATTTTACATATTTCATGGATTATCTTAACTGTATTTAAAAGTCCATTTCTCAAGTATAAGCTCCTATCAGATGAGGACCTCTTATTATATTCTCTTTGGTTGTTGAAATCCTCCCTTCAAGTACAACATGCCTCATGTTCCTGTTCAAATGTTGCTCCTCTTCAATCACTATGGCCAATTGAGCAATTTCTATGAAGCGATGCCTTCATTTGCATACAAATCCAAGAGATCATTGTCCAAGTTATCTTACTCTTTTCCTTGTTCACCCATAAGTATTCCCAATGGACGATCAAGGTCATCAAAGAAGCAATGTAGTTCATTTTTATTTTCACTAATAGTTTTACTATTCATCCCGTATGATACCGGGAGGATTCTACCGAAACTGTGGCCTTCCGTCAAATCTCTCGCCTTCCGTGTCCGTTCCGCATCGTCACTCTCCCAATCATCCCGTACCCTGCTAACATGTGATCGGTCGGACGGTCCGTCAATTCACCCCCGATCAGACCTTATAATTTACATTATTGCTTCTGTTTTTTTTTCCCCTTAATGAACTCACAGCTGGTTCAGTAGTTGGGGGATAAACCTCAAGAAAGAATGTAGTTACAATCATCGGATAACGACGATCAAGAGAGACTATAGTGTGAATATTGAAGGATCTTGTGACGGCCGACCTATAAAGTATGTCGGAAAACCATACCTAGTTAATCCTGCACACTCGATATACCCCTCCATATTGTAGATATAATTAATCTTAACGTTGTCGTTAATCATGACTTAATCAATGTCAATGTTACTGCGGATGTACTAAGACGTACGTCATTATATTAGTATCTCTATCGCTCCAGGATGTTGCAATTATTGGTCCTGGCGTGGTCACTGGTGGATGATTTTGAGGGGATGATCCAGCACTTCTTCACGAATCACCTTCATCTAGTTTAGGCCGGTACACGACTTTCCGTTATAATAATTATAATCACCTCTGAAATATTGCTCTTGATCAGCTGAGGACTCTATCCACGTGCAGCTGCTCCTTGTCACTGTTATGCCGCCTTTGATAATTTGAATATTGTAGCATTGATTATAATAATGATCAGGGTACTGGGATATCCGCGATTACGCGCTCAGAAAGGAGATCTAATTGTGCTGCTGGAAGGCATGTATCTGCACAGGTTTATTACTGTCGATATGAATAACCATGTCCAGCTCGCTCTCTCTCGCTCTCACTGTTCACGAAAAGCATTTTTTATAGGCAATACAAAAACATTTAAACATGTAAAAATGTAGTTTTTTTAAACGTTATAATTCACAAATTTATTCCTTAAAAGTTTAAGGTGTTTTACATTCAAGTTCATAATCTAACTATCAATAACCTTGTACCAAATAATCTTGCATTTTAAAAATTTTAATTTACAAGATAGAGCTAACTCCAAAATGAGGTGTGTTTTTTTTTGTATTATAGTTGGTTTTCTCAATGACAAATAGGGATCTAAGATAATAGAGAAAAAGTGAATGAATCATACAAGGTAGCTCTATTCATACTACAAAAAGAAGCTACTACCTTGAAGCTATATCAAGTGCATACTAGAAGTTTAACTATTGTCCTTTAACATTGGATGAGTCACATAGTTCCCATGCAAATTTTCTTTTACAAAGTAAGACATGCAATTGTCCCAAAATTCCATGTTTGGAGTCATCTTCAAGGAAAAAAGCATCACCTCCACTAAAAAAGAGAGGTTATGTAAGCTTCAAAATAACTTTTTAAATATCTCAAACATATGTAAATAGAATGGCAAGACTCAACTCCTTAAGTAGGAGATGAAGAAGCCAATCGGTGAACAAGTATACCACCACAAGAGAAAGGCCCTATAGATACACACTGTACACGCAAAATAGCCAGCGCGTTTATCAGCACATCTATTGGCGCTAGTATATAGATGCGAAAAATGTGTCTATATATCTGCGTTTTCAAACGCGCTTATAGATGCGAAAATAAATGCACAGATTTTTCATTTCTCATAAAGTCCCTAAATATGATCAAACATCTTAACATCTAGTATTTTTTAGAATACATTACCAACTTTACTTCTTTATGGTCTAATATAGCTTACACAATTGTACTTCTTTGTGCATCTTGGTGCATTGTTCTTTGGATGTGCGCATTCAATTCTAATACTATAACACAATAAACGTTACATGTATCACAAAAGTAAGCGGCTCTTAATTGATATTTTAGTTGTTTCTGAATATTACAAATATACATCCAATCATTCAAAGCTAATTATATGCTACAATAAATGATCAATCTCATCTTCAATGAGATCGGCCCTTGCTAGACTATCTACCTCTAGGTCTATGTTACCAATAGGTAATGAAATAAATAAGTCTATCTCACTGTCAGATGTATTGCTATGCTCAATTTCTTCTTCATCATCTGCAACTATATTGTCATCATCTTCTGTACTTCCTTGAATATCCTCGCGGGGATCATCTTGCACTGTATCATATATATCATCGATCATGGCATCATCATTGATTATTGGATTGTCATCAACTATCTCTATGTTGGTAGCATTGCCATATATTGGTTTTGAACAATTAGATATGGGGATGACGTGCCACCATCGGTCATTGTTTACCATTGGGTGATACACAACCAGCATTTAAAAAACAAAAAGTAAGTAACTTAGATATTTATTGTATTTTGAGAATGTATCAAAAAGTAATATATATGAAAATAAATAGCTTCTAATATACCTGCTCGCATTGTTGAGGTAGTACAAATGTGTCATTCTTGCCTTGGTGAAATTTTGTAGAGTCAATCACTACAAAACCGCTTAGATGACGTCTAATTGTGCAATGCTCACCCGCTGTTACTACTTCTTTAAACCACTATACATTTAGTACATATATAAAAATCACCTAAAGTCAAGCTTCAAAATATCTTGGATCAAGCCACAATAACCTTCCATGGTGCCATTGGTATCGTGGAGGTTTGCAAGGATACCACAATCCTAAGTATTTCTCTTATCATCTATACGTTGAGTTTGAAAATGTTTGCCTTCACATCAAATAGCATTGAGCAATGTGCACTAGTAGTACATTGTTGAGATCATATTAATGATTTAGTTAAAGATGAAACATGTGAAATTATTATATCATATATAACTAAAGATAATTAATGATAAGTATGTCTTACCTTTGATAAGCAACCTCGTACATATTCCCACTCCTCTTGCGATATATCCATCGCCTCCTCTTTTTTCATCTTTTCCATTTCTTCATGTAGCCAATCTATATCAATATGGCGTGGAAGCGTACTTAAATGTTCTGGATATGGCACCTTACATCCATGTCTAGCACTAAATGCTTGCTTTTTCCTTACTCTTCTTGCCCTTGCTTCTTTATATAGTGTCACTCATTTGCTCATTACTTCGCTGTTAAGCATACAAAATACATTTAACTTACGAAGTTCCTCTTTCATTAGCACTTTGCTCCTTTCTTTTCCTTGAGGTATTATAGAGATCATCCTCAAATCTTCATCATCTTTCCCAGACCGTGCATTTTGCCTTACAAAATCTTTTAGGGTTTTCATAACACTACAACAAAAAAGCCTCATACACGCACATTTAGACGCGATTTTTGAATACAGAGAAAAACTTACGGGTGCGTCTATCCGCCCATCTATTTGCACATCTATCATTCCGCATCTATAATCACATGTATCGACAACTTTACACACACAAATAGACACGCAATAGACGCACATATACACGCGCATATAGACACGCTTTTAGACACGCTTATACAAGCACTGATAGACACGAACGATAAACAGAAAATTGTCATTTTTAAAAAAAAAAATTAATTTTATTTTTTAATTTGAATAATGCAGCGTACATGTAGTCTGTATTATAGACGCGCGAATAAACGCGAGTTACATGTAACATGTCCACTAGAATCATCCAAGACACGTCTTAACAGTCCATCAGAAAGGATGTCTAGAAAGCTCCGCCTAGTATTCCCATGGAATATTACGGGACTAGCGATCTAGGTCTTCCCACGTCTGCCACATAGCGGAAGTATCCTGGCCGTTCCCACTTAGGGTCGACCTGAATTAGGGTTTTCCTGATTTGGTCATTAGCTAACAGCAACTAGCGTCAGACCCGAGCGAACTACTTTACGCAGAAACGCCAGGTCCGAAGCAGATTCACGCTGCACTTGGTTCAAGGAGAATGGGAAACGAGAGGGATGCAAGGCTCAACCTCTCTACCATAAGGCATAGTCTCGTTCCGTTCCCCTAAAACAGTGTAAATCGGGTAAGACGTAACTCTAGGTCATCGCTCTCATTTATTCGTTTTGATGATGATGATCATCCCGCTGTTCTTCGAGATTTTTGAGAAAAGTTCCCGGCTAACCGGGACCACCCAACCGAAGGACGGACCCATGGCCCATCCTCCGCACTTTCCTCACTTTGTTTTAGTTATGTAATTATCTAACACATTAATTTGATATATAACAATCAACTTCTTTAATTACTCCTGTTAAGTACTAGTTCCTTCACGTAATCTTATCACGTGACATAGAAAAACAATATCAGACAAATTTTTCATTATCATTTCATCATTTTATCTTTGAAATACAAGGAGTTCCGCCCGAAGGCTTGTCCATAATCCGCCCGAAAGGCTATCCAGTGATTCCCAGGGATCACTATACCAAGCTTCCACCCGTAAACTAGTATGCGGGCCTCGAGATCCCATCCCGAGTCATGTTAGTCTCTTGTGCAGGACCCGGAAGGCGAGGGATTTACGGCCAGAGCCCCCCTTGGCACCCAAGCGTCCTCCTGCTCCAAGTAGAGCTCAATGGAAAGACCTCTCGCGATGGGTTCGGTCCACGTTCCTGGCGCGGTCAACAACCCCCTTAGTTAGGGTCAGGCAGGCAGTCGGGGGTAACTGAGGCTACCTCTCGCTTCAGGTCTTCAACCTGAATCTTTAGATATATTTTCATCCTTTAGTTCCTTGAACAAACAATGCAAACAATGCTTTCTAAACTGTTACAAGCACAATTAATTCCAGTGGTCGTTTATTTGGGCAATTTCTAAGGAGTGAATCCTTCTCTCCGAATGCATCCAGCATTCGATCCGAGATCAATTGCGACTTGTCAAGATCCCCAAGTGGTTTGTTTGTTCATCCTATTGTCCTTGGGTTAGGGCCATACCCTGTTAACCCAACTTAACCAATACCTTAGGTTTTATTAATAGTAAATCCTGTCGACCATGTCGCTCCAATTTATTGATTGATCATTTGCTTCCAAGCAAATACCTAACTTCCCTTTTACTTGGCAATTATTCCCCAAGAAAGGTCATGTAACAGGATGATTACTCATCCTCTTGCAAGTTAAACTTGCGCAAGAACTTGCCAACCTCATTTCAAGAAATGGCAAAACTCTCTTGTGAACAAATCACAAGTCTATGCGGCATTGCAACTTATTGCACAAGTGTCGCATCTATTCCATGGGATCATTTCACCCATTGAATGGCGTTTTCTGGTCACGGAATTATCTCCAGATGAGAAGCAGGGTTTAGGGCGTCTTCTTACCCAACCCATTCCTAATTACACTAGGCCGACTATGTTCGGTCCTAGGAATTCCAACTCAATCCGAGTTTCATCATTTGAACAAGTGATCCTTAGGGTAGAGACCTTAGATCGTTTTATGCATGAGCATCCAATTGTCCCTACATCCCGTAAATGTAGGTAGGACCTTTGGTTTAAGGGTTCGTCTTGGTAACAGGTGCGTGAAACAAGGTCAAGTCCTTAACGTGATAAACCCTAGTTAGCACTTGGGTTATTTATCGTATCGGTTGAGCCATCCTATGCGAATCCCTTGTGGGTTAGGCGATTTAGATAATTCGTTCTACTTGTCTTGCGACAAGGACGAACCATCCCTAGAGATGTTAACTTGATCTTAAAGGAGAAAGCTAGTTGTAACATCTGACAATTCACCTAAATGCGAGATTCATTGCTTCTATGTACCCCTAAATTCACAATAACCCTAACTTTTCTTGTTAAGATCAAAACGCATGTTAAATTGCGGCATAACTTCCATTGATCCTACTAGGACTTGTATTCAAGAATCATGCCCACAATTCTTTTTCTAAGCTTTTAAGATTTCATGCTTCAATTAAACCATGCAGCCTTTCCCTAAATACAACTCTTGATGAATGAAATTTTTCATATGACAAATGTGCAACATGCACTCCTTTCCTGACTACAACATAGTGAAATTCATGCCAAAAAAACTAGAGTTGACCTATTCCATTTTACAATCACATACCACACGCAAATTCCTAGAGTCATTTCCATGCTCTTCTATTTCTTACGAGGTTAATGAATTTCCCTAAATCATTCAATGAATACTTGTCTAAAAATGTGACGTGCGATTAATCTTTCCATCCCTAGTCAAAGGTGCACTTTAATAATCTCAACCTTATAATGATAGGCAATAGGTGTTTTAGGCCGTCACTTTGACATGCACGACAAGGCATCATACTATTAAGGACGTTAAATGGATAGAAAAATTCTTTATATGACCCAATTTCATGTCATGAACTAATTCTAATCATTGTTCGAATAGTCAATTTATTTCCAGTTGCATTTAACTTGACTAGGTGATTTTAAGCATGCATAGGTGCTTCCTAATCTATGAAGTTATCGTGATTAATACAATGCTTTTGCATGGAATCAAAATTAGTAAAAACCAGGACTTGTGGACTCCGGGAAATATCCACGTAAATACTAGGAGAAGATCCTCCCGCAGGCGCACCTTGTGACTTTTTAGGGGCCATCGTAGGCATGATTTCGGCTTGTGGTTTGCCTTCACGGTCTACCAATTTACTTACCTTGGTATGCAGCCTTATGATCTTTTCCTTTCTTCATCATACATAGGAGATTTCTTTGCGGGACTTGAGATGAACGGTGCTTACGGAAAAAGGGGCTTTATGAGCTTCTTTAGGAAGAAACAAGGGTGGGTAGGAATGGGTTTACGGATGGCTTGTGGGCTTTGAAGCCTATTTGCGGAAAGGCTCTTACGATGGGTCTTGCGGGAAGGGAGCTTTATAAGCTTCTTCTTCTTCTCTTCAAAATTCTTGGCTAGGGATGATTGGTGGGAAGGGGGCTTTATAAGCTTCCTTTGCTTCTCTTCAAAATGTCAGCTAGGGATGGGCTTATTGGGGGATCAAGTGAGAAGGGGGTTTAAGGAAGCCCCTCTTCTTCTCTTAAAGAACCGGGCCTAGGGGGCTTGTGGGAGATTTGGTAGGAAGGGCCTTATAGGCTTTCTCTTCAAAGCCCGAGGGGGGAAAAATTGGGCTTTTGGAGGTTCTAGTGGGAAAGGGTGCTAAGGAAGCCCCCCCCCCTTTAGAAGCTTCCAAGAAGCTTCTGGGGGCGTGTGATGTAGGACCACGTGGAAGAAGGATGAAGGTAGGAGAGCTGGCGCAGACTTGAATGCTTGCCTTTTCCTTACTTAAATTTTTTGGATATGGGACCTTACGTCCATGTCTAGCACTAAATGCTTGCCTTTTCCTTACTCTTCTTGCCCTTGCTTCTTTATATAGTGTCACTCATTTGCTCATTACTTCGCTGTTAAGCATACAAAATACATTTAACTTACGAAGTTCCTCTTTCATTAGCACTTTGCTCCTTTCTTTTCCTTGAGGTATTATAGAGATCATCCTCAAATCTTCATCATCTTTCCCAGACCGTGCATTTTGCCTTACAAAATCTTTTAGGGTTTTCATAACACTACAACAAAAAAGCCTCATACACGCACATTTAGATGCGATTTTTGAATACAGAGAAAAACTTACGGGCACGTCTATCCGCCCGTTTATTTGTGCATCTATCATTCCACGTCTATAATCACATGTATCGACGACTTTACATGCACAAATAGACACGCAATAGACGCACATATACACGCGCATATAGACACGCTTTTAGATGCGCTTTTACAAGCACTGATAGACATGAATGATAAACAAAAAATTGTCATTTTTTAAAAAAAGATATTTAATTTCCTTTTTTAATTTAAATAATGCAGCATGCGTGTAGTCTGCATTATAGACGCGCGAATAAACGCAAATTACCTGCAATTTAGATGCGCTGATAGACGCGCAAAACAGAAGTGGAAAAAAAAAAACCAAAGCAACCACATGCTCTCTGGGTTTTTTTTTCGCCCTCCCATACATCAGATTGTGTATTTGGAAAAAAGACAATGTATCTTACGGGCACGAGATTTGAAAGTGAAAGTCCATGTATTCATTATATATCAAAGCATTTACAAGGGAAGTTTTGAGTGCTTGCGACCTAAAGCGTGGCCGCAAGCAGTAGGCTCAAAGAGATATCATACATATACAAGAAAAAAAGGCCTCATGAGGATGTATGGTGCTCCTCTATGAATCTGAAGAGGAAACATCCTCGCTAGTACCACCATGGCTACTAGCATCGCTATCCCCCTCCTCGCTGTGCTCCACATCCGGTTTCGCCTACACACACAAAAGATCAGGGTTGCTTACATAGACAAGGTGGAGAAAAAGTAATAATTAGTTATACTTTTAATAGGAAAGTAAGAAAAACATACCTTATCTGGCTGTTGAATCCTCATGGCCCGGTTGTATTGGTCCTCAGTGATGAGACTCTCCTCATAAAAGTGAAGCCATGTCACTGTGCGGTTATGGCCTCGATGGTAATCTACCTCTCTAGGGATAGGTGTCCTACCAACGATGGTAGTCTGTAAAACATTTAGAGATATACAAACAATTAGACGTCACAATATATTAGACTAAAATATATAAAGAATTTAAAGAAATATACATTTAAAAAAAACTAGAAATCAAAATATACTTACAAACTCTGTCTCCCACGACTCTCTGCCGCCCGATCCGTAATGCGACGATCCCATTGTTTCCATTTGGATCCGTCGCACCTCTGCGTGCTATCGACTCTCCACTTTCTCAGCTGCTTTCTTATTGGCTTTCTTCCACTCTACGTGGTGGCACATAGGTGGTTGGCTGTAGGCTCCACTCCCCTCCTCCAGCCTCCGTACTGAGTCCTGGCCTGTGTCATGAGGTGGGATATTTTGTTATGAAGCATATCCCTCACTTTTGTACGTCCCTAATCATCCGAGAATCGCTGACCCTCAGGATTTGGGTACCTCCTATGGACTGCCCTCAACACCTCCTGCCATAAGCTGATTCTCTTATTTTTAAAGACAATGAAATAATCTTTATACGTCGCATGCACGACGCTCCTCATGTATGCCATTACATCCCTTCCTTCATCATCATGAAAGATACCACCGGCATCTGTAACTCTATAGTAATGGCATACAACCTCCTCTACATGATCTACTGGTGAGGGTGATCGCTCGCCACCTCCTAGGCAACCCCCACATAACCCTCGTCCTCCCCCTCGACTCTCCCTCCTCCCTCTCCGTCGACTGCCCTCTTCCTCACTGGACACACGAGCTTTTGTAGATGAACGTGCTTCTACAAATGCTTGTGCTTCAACCGATGCACGTGGAGCACGTGGAGTACCTGCCAATGGAGTACCTACATATGGAGTACCTGCATGTGGAGTACCTGCATGTGGAGTCTGGGAAGTAGTGCCAGGCAAAGACGCTAGAGGCATCCCAGACATGACAATGAACACCTCGTCCGCTATGGGAGAGTGGCCAAGGTGTCTGGTCATCTCTCCCATGAAGTCTTCCCTACTAGGAAAACCTCCAAAAATTTCATTGACCCCCCTGCCAAAGGAGGCCAATGTATCATTCATGCGATCCACATCTGGGTCATTGCTAGATGAACCAGGATACAACATCTGCAAAAAAAACACAGAAAAAGAACAAATTTATTTGCATACAAAAAACATAGGAGGATATTGTGCAGTACAAGCAACTCATGGATGAGGGTGGAGGTGACTATCCATAGACTAGAGGGCACATTGAGGCCTATAGACTAGAGGGCACACAAGTTTCAATCTCACTTTATGTAAAGAATGCAATGTTTGTATAAATGTGTATAGAAGTATACCATTTCCTAATTTGTCACTTTTAGATCTAACTAGACTTCTATTTAGAAGTTAATCAATATCACGCAACAAGATTCTGCTCTAGGTGATGTCACACAATAGGACCTTGCAGTTTTTAATGTGTATAAAAGTATAACATTGCAGTTTTTAAGCCTTTGACATAACATTGTTGTTCATCTTCTGTCCAGCGCGTCTATTTGTGCATCTAACGTGTAGCACAGACGCGCTGCCAGATGCGCATCCCAGGTTAATGTGCGTCTATTTGCGCATCTAACCTGCAGCACAGACGCACATCCTAGGTCAATGTGCGTCTATTGGCGCATCTAGCCTGCAGCACAAACGCGCTGCCAGATGCGCATCCTAGGTCAATGTGCTTTTGTTTACCATCGGTTGTGAATTTTGTTTACCAATGGTTAATGGTGAAGACGCAACATAGACCAATAATATTTGTGGAAATATAGTAAAAATTACTGGGTCTTTTTCTTGGTCCCACTCTCCGTACATGCTAAGGTGTGACATTGTGATTCAACGTGCTCGGAAAAAACATCCTCGACAACGATTACACATACATTCGATTTTTTGTCATAGCCAAGCATCTCGATTGTGAAGACACAATGTCTCATCCTCACTGGAGGATGTACTATTTGTTGACTCAGCATGTCCCATACTAGTAGAAGATGACGACATAATAACACCTAAATCATAAGGGCATATATGATTTCATTTGCTATATATGTCATATTCCCTAAATATTTTGATACTTACAACATGGAGACAAACATTTTGATATTGAAAGACTAGAAAAGTCATGTTGATCCAAAAACAACCATAAGCTAGCATTTTAATAAGTTTAATTGTAATCGTGTCTATCAACGCGTGTAATATCTTTTATCTGTGTATATAAATACGTAATTACACGCATTTACAGATGTGCCACGTGAATATATTAAAAAACGTTATGGCTTTCTTTTCAAACCAGTGCTTTCCTGCATTTTTTTGTGTGTTTTCTGTCGTTCGAGCTCAATATCACTAATCATGTCTATCTATCATGTCATGAAGACAAGAAGGGAAGGAAATAAGAGTAAAAAGATGAGGAAGGAAGAGCCAAAGAGTAAAGAACAAGAGCCAAACAACAAGGAAGAGAATAAGAATCAAGCAACCTACCAAGGGAAGGGAGGAGGAGGACAAGGAGCTTGTAACCTAGCCACCACCCATCGGAACAAGCAAAGAAGGTGAGTTGTTCTTCTCTCTCTCAATCTTCTTTTCTTTCTCTTTGCCTGTTTGTCTCTCTCTCTCTCTGTACTTGCTTCAGGCAATCTATGAAGGCTTCATGCCGTTTTTTATAACAGTTTTTGAAAATATGGTTCGACTTTGCGTGTATGTAGATGCATGTGGCTAACAGTCTAAACACATTTTTAGATGCGTATATAGACACGCTGTCGGCATAACTAATTAGAGTTAAGGTCTAAGTTTTTTTTTTGTTTAGTATTATGCTTTCGCGTTTGTTGGTGCATCCAGAATGTAGAGTAGATGTGGGTATAGATGCGCTAACAGATGCGAAATAGAACTGCATTTTTCAAAGCTTCCTGATTTTGTAGTAATGGATTTTTTATTGTGTAGATGTGGAATCCTAGATCTTTCAGCACTAATCCTGATTTGGAATGCATGAACAACATGTTAGCAGAGTTTTCTAGAGGTGTTAGTAGTTTTTTTAGAGGTTCTCCAAACAAGGAGCAATTCATGGGGGAGATGACCAGTTATCTTGGTCACCCTCCCACTGCAAAGGAGGTTTTTAGTATCATGTCTAGGACACCTATCACATCTTTACCTAGCACTATCGCACAAACACCAAACCTTGGCACATCAAACCTTAGTACACCAAAACTTGGTACATCTCTAACAGGTACTCCACGCACTATGCATACCCACAGATCAGTTGATGCACAGGGATCAGGTGAAGTACATGGATCAGCCGAAGCACGTGCATTTACAGAAGGAGGTGCATCGAGTTAGGTAGATAGTAGTGCCCGTCGAGGGAGGAGGGAGACTTGTGCAAGAGGATGAGGAGGTCAAGGGCTTTGTGGGGGTTTCCTAGGAGGTGGCTCTCGATCACCCTCACCAAGAAATGAGAGAGGTGAGCCTCCACAAATGTACTACTCTATCAGAGATGTTGGTAGTATCTTGCATAACCCTCAGGAGAGGGAAGTGATAGCCTACTTGAGGAGTGTCTTGCATGCCACATACAAAGATTGTATGATTCCCTTCAAGCACAAAAAAAGTGGTTTGTGGCAAGAGGTGCTAAGGGCAGTACATAGAAGGTACCCTAATCCTGAGAATTCACGATTCTCAGATGATTGGGGACGGTCAAAAGTGAGAGACACACTTCATAACAAGAGGTCTCACCTTATGACACGCGCCAAGGAGTCACTGCAGAGATAAGAGCAGGGACGCCTTGGATATGGCCAACCACCCAATTGCCACTACAGGGAGTAGAAAGAGGCTAAGAAGAGAGTAGCTGAGAAAAGGACAAGTCTCCAGCATGTAGAGGCGCGACGTATCCAGATGGCAACCATGGGATTGTCGATCGGGTGGCAGGGAGTCATGGGAGGCTGAGTTTGTAAGTATTATTTAATTTTTTAAAAATTAAATTTTGTAATTTGTTTCAATTCATTATGTAGTGTGTTCTAATATGTTGTATGTCAAAATTATTTTGTAGTATCATATCGTTGATAGGATGCCTACTCCTAGAGAGGTAGATTACCATCGAGGTCATAACTGGGCGTCCACTTGGTAGCATTTCTATGAGGAGGGACTAATCACAGAGGAGCAATACAATCGTGCCATGAGGATTCCATAGCTCGAAGAGGTATGTTTTATTTTTTACATGAAAAATATAGGTAACTCTAATTTATTGTTTGTAATGGTATTTATATACCTTAATCCTTTGTGTAGGCGAACCCCTATGTAGTTGAGGATAGCGAAGGGGAGACTAGCAATAGCAGTGGCGGCAACAGCAGTAGCAGCAGTGGTGGTAGCGACGATGATGCCTCTTTTGAGGAGATGTAGAGGAGCCCCGTGCATGCATGCCTCTCCTTGGCCTTGTAGTTTTCATTTTTTATATGTATTACTTTCAGCTAGTGCTTGCAACCATGACCATGCTTGAGATCACAAGCACTAGAACTGGTCATGTAAAAATGTTTCATCTTTATATATGAAATTTCGTATTCTACATTGTTTTGTTTTCAGTACAAAAATCTTCGAAATATGTACAAATGTTTCAACACAGTACGCTCATAATGTGTTATTATCAATATATGGACTTTGGCTCTTCACATTCTTTTGCTTTCAGTATAATAATCTTTCTCTGTTTTCTCTAAGCATACAATTTGATGGGGGGGAAAAAACGAGAGAGCATGTGGCTACATGCTCTCTGATTTTTTTTTCATACTTTGTTTTGCATGTCTATCTGCACGTCTAAATTGTAGGAAAAATGTGCATCTATAATTGTCAAAAATTTGCAAAGTACACGTCTCTCTAGATGCGTAGTTACATGCCTCTATAGATGTAGAATATGAATATATCTATTTTTTTATAAATATGATTATGTATTTACAGAGTGCGTCAATAGGCACGTCTATATTTGTGTCTATTTTCGTGTCTATATGTGTGTGTAGTTTTCACTATAAGCATGCTAGCTTGTAGACGTGAAATTTTAGACGCGCTAGTAGACGCGGTAATAAATGCGCCTGACATTTTCAAACAAAATTCAAATATTGCATCTACAAGCGTGTCTATGGAGCCTTTTTGTTGTAGTGCACACCTATAAAATACATCTTTTGAAAGCTCAAACATAAGTAATAGTTACATAAGTATACTTTAAAATAACATGAAAGTAAATATAACAAAATATAGAGCATTAAAAGCCTTACAAATTATGGTTGAGGAGCACCATAGATATGCCTTGATGTTTTGCAAATTTTTCATGCTTCAATTACTCTGGTAAAGTCCATTTCTTGTAGAGTATTGACCTCAATAGAAATCATCATTAAAGCGTCCATATGTGTTGTATCTATCTGATTTCTATTGCATGTCTTGATTAGGTTTTGAATGGAAAAGCTTCTTTCATAAATGGCAGCGCTTGAACATTGTAATAGTGCAATTTGACTAAGCTTTAATAAGTTTTGATACTTCTCGCATACATAGGATTGAAGCTAATTCAAGTCCAAGTATCTTTTAAAGCTAGGTTTTTCCAATCTAAGGAACCTTGGATATTGAAAATCTGAAATTCCCTCCTCAAGCTCATACCATCAATCACACCTTCGTATGCATGACTATCAAATGTTTTAGGAGATGCATAAAAGTCAATCAAGGCATTCACTTCCTCAATCCCATACATCTTAAAAAGTTGTCCAATGGGGAAGGAAGAGGGACATAATATGTTTAAGTTCTTCAAGATGGAGTTGTCTTCAAACTTGTCTCTTCAAACACCAAAAAATTGAGAGCAATACTCTTTTTGAAAAGTAAGAGCAATATGTGAATCATTCCCTATTGCACATCTTTGTAGCTTCACACCACGAAACCAATCACCTTTCATAGATGATCTCATCAAAGATGCCAAGTGACTTGTCTTAGAGCCGTAATCAAGAATAATAGGATATCCTTTGCTATCATGATTCCAAGCATTAACATCCACAACTGGGTCAATAATAAACTCTAACTCAATGGCTCCAATATATAGCAGCAATAATAGTACTAGGAATGGTTGTGACATCCACAAAATCACTCTAAAATGTGTAGGTCAAATGTGATACATGTTCCAACAAATCAGCAAGAAAATGCATGTTGTAAAAAACGTCAAAGCATGATACCTGCTCATAAGAGATGGATTTTGAATGCACAAAAATTCTAAAAGTGGCTCAAAAACCCCTTCTCTCTTCAACATACCACTTTGATGTGATAACCAAAGTGATATTAGTCTTGCTAAAGACTATGTTCAACATAACATGTCTAAACATATCGAAGCGCATGATCATTATGTTTGATATGAAGTAAAGGCATGATCATGATTGAACATTGTCCAAGTGATTAGATGATTGTAGATATATTAACCAAACAACTCAATGAAGCACGCTTCACTCTACTTTGCTTGGAACTTGGAGTTTTCTCCACTTAAATATTTGGGAACTAATCTACTATGATACTGTAGTGCCATTGTACATACTCCTTGTAGGCACCATACACTTCACATATGCACACACACCTTAAACCTCTTGGTCATCTTTGCACATACATATTCAGTTTCACTTCACATACAAGGATTCACTTTACATGGACATAATAATTATTCTTGATCATGTTTGTACATTTGTATATAGGAGCTCCGGTTTTTCCCTTGTGCTCCCCAAGGGTTTTTTCATCCGTAGCTAGACCTTTATTTGAGTGCGGATGTTGGAGCTATATATAGCTCACCCTATCTAGACTAGGTCACACCTATATATATTTAGATTGTGATCAATATGAAATAGTCTTAGGGAGTGTATATGATGGTGTGTCTCGTCTCTCTCTTTCATGTCTTTACATATCTTCTTTCTCTACATCTTAGCATGATAGAGACAAAGAGAGAGTGTGAGACATTTGGCATTTTGCATTAGTTGACCACTCACTCGCTCAATGTACTGTGCAAATATAGAAAAGAGTTAACATTATTGTATAGAGAATGACACATAAAAGGAGAGGCCATTGTTGTGTACAGATGCAAAGAGGAAGCAAAGGGCTTTGACTCATTTTCAAGCCTACTAGACTTCGCACAAGCATATACACACATAAATAGATGTTGTGCCTATGTCCTTGTCTATGTTGCAAATGTGGTTGCTCAATGCCCTCTTCTCTTGCCTTCTCACTTGCTTTGCTCAATTACCTTCTTGGCCTACCTACTATGTACTTGATTACAAGGGCCACTTTGCAACCTATTACTCTCTATCTATGCAAATGTGTGCACTCACTTTCCATGCTCTTACCTTTCCCCAGTACCCTCTATCTATACTAGTAGCTCATGGCTAACCTATTGGCCTCTGTGTGTTTGTGTGTGGTTTATATATGTACACACAGACATACACACACACACACACACACACACACACACATAGGCAACATAGGCACATGCAAAAAAAGAGAAGAGGATGAATAATTTTCATATTTTTATTTTTCAAAATCACTAGTAGGTTTAGAAACTTTTAATCATTTCCTACATAGGAAAAATAAAGAAATTTCCTATCAATTCCCTAGTTTAAAATACACATAAGTAGGGAAAGTGGAACATTTCTTAGTTTCTCAAACTAGGGAATCACATAGAAAATTCCCTACATAAAGGAAAAAAATCCCCTATGTAGAAAATTTATTCCCTAGGAAAAAAATCCCCTAGGTAGGGAAAATTTTAAAAAAATCCCCTTTATAGGAAATAGGAAAAAAATCCCTATCTAGGAAATTTATTCCCCAATACAAAAAAACCCTACATAGGGAAACTTTTAAAAATCCCCTATATACGGAATGTATTTCCCTAGGAAATTTCCTATGTGATTCCCTAATTTCTCTAACTAGGAAATGTTCTACTTTTCCTATTATTTATTTTCCCTACTTATGTGTAATTTTAACTAGAAATTTGATAGTGATTTTTTTTTTCATATGTAGGAAAAAAAATTCACTATGTTTTCCTACATATGGTAATTTTCTATATAGAAAATTTCTTATGTGATTATAATTTTACTATAATTTGAAAATATTACATTTTTCTTAGATTACATATTCGTATTTATGTGAATTTCTAAGTAGAAATTTATCTAGCAAATTGTCAACTAGAAAATTATATAAAGATTATTTAGTTTATTTCAAATAAGACATAATACACATCTAATAGATTATGTAAATTTTTTTTACTATATAGGCTTTCTTTTCCTATGTGAAGAAAAATCTTGTATATAGATATTTTTATTTACAAAGATTATTCAAATAATATATATGATGTCATAATATGGTGATACAATGTTCTTACTTAAGTTGATCTCTAATGGCTGATGAAATGATAAATAGAGGCGTCAAATTGTACATTACTCCTATGTAGAATGGAAATTTTTCTATCACTTGCATTGATGCCAACACTAGCAAAAGTTTCTTGGCAATTTCTTGAAGAAGAAGGGGTTGCTCATTGTTTTCATGAACTTTTACATAGCTATCGATGGTTATGGCATGCATATCCCTCTACGATACATAAAGCTGTATCAACATCAGAATGTGATAAGGATATTATAAAACCATGATTAAGATATATTAACAAGCCCTAGCCTAGCCTAGCTTAGCTATTGCATGTTGGAGTTCTCAAGCATAACAAACAACTGCATGTATCACATTCTTGCTTGTGTCCCCCATGATTACAATAGATAGAGGAGTTGATGACGATGATGATGTCATGGTGTAATTAGTGTTTCTCTTGTATTCAAGTAGGTAATTAAAACTAGTCTTTGTAATGGCTACCCACTAAGTATAATAGCTATTAGAAGCTACCAATATCTGTGGAGTCTTCTCAAGACTTGCAACACTCTCCTTCCTTACAAAAAAACATGTCTCATGATGTCTACAAGTCAATGTCCATGACGTGCTCAAAATTAATCATTACAAAGAATAGTTCCCTCATGGTGTCTCCTTCTATTATACATAATTAAAAGGGAGGTGATGTAGTTAGATTTTAGGTAGTATATCCATAGTAGTTTTTCTAGTGCTTGGTGGGTACTACATTTTCTAGTGTTTGAGACCACTGTGGTGTCATGTAGTGCTTGTGACCTACTAATTATATCCAAACGGCTCCTCCCCTACATTTTTTTGTAGTTTTGAAGGCTGCAATTGCTCTGTTTCTCTTCTTGGATAGTATTGCTTGGTGCCCTTAGTTATAATTTAAATTGAAGGCACATCTTGTGGTTGTTATAGCTGTGTAATTACTTGAAGGCATGACTAGGGATGCTCCTAATGACTGGGCTGTTTTCAGCCTTCATTCAACTTATATTTTCCTTCCTTACTGCTAGAATACTATTGCTTAAAAGTTATTCTTGCTAGTTGAATTCTGACTTGTGCTCGGACTTGATCTGATTGCTCTAGGTGGATAGCTCACTCTTCATGCTAAAGCACATGTGTTCTACTAGTGCTACTACTCCTTGTTTATGGATGTTGTTTCCAATCAACACTTACCATTGAACCTGCTTTAGAGGTCTAAGAGGCTAAAGCCTATGCTGAAAACTGTTGAAATACTTGTGCTTTTTCCAAGCACAATACAATTAGCATAGATGTAGAACACACTTAATTTTCTTACTTTGTAGTCCTAAATTGATCCTTTGACTACTATGCTTCCTCCAAACTCCCTATCAACCAATCTATGTCTCTTGGGGTTGTCAATAATCCTATGTGCAACTTGAAGATTCTATTTCTCCAATGCTTTCTAGCCAAGCAAAAGAAGCCAATGACCCATCATTGTTGCCAAATATCCAAGATCATATACGAGTTATCCACCTTTAAATGGATGAGCAAAACTGAGAATGGCCAATATTCAATGGTGCACTTCTTGAGACATTAGAAAAACCCTAATAAGAGTACTAAATTAGACTTGATTTCAGCAAAACAATGTTGAATATCTTCATATTTGCTAAGATGAGAGAGAACATAGTAGAGGAGAGGGAGACATTCAATATGCTACTAAGAAATTGTTGTAACAACAACCTCTCTTGTTTCAAGGAGTAAAAATAAGATCACCTACTGGTTTTTAGGGTTTTGATGTTGTGTGAAACCCTAATTTTTCCACCAACAACTATCAATAATCTTTTTTTAAGGGTATCCTGTCATTTGCAGCCCCAAAATCTACTCAACATTAGGTTGCCCTTCTATCCTAGAGCTTCAACACCTGTCCCCTAACTGACAACTAAATTCTCCTTCAGATATTCCCCCCCCCCAAACAACCCAGAATGGGAGAAAAATAGTCGAACATGAAAGATACACTTTCATGCAACAAAAAACTCATCCAAACTTGGCATTGATCAATCAGGGAGGGTGGGATTAGGTCTAAATATGAGGTGATTCCTTTCCACTCCTTGTTTACTTCAACGAAGGAGGTGACTCATTAGCACATGAGTGGGATTTGTGCCTATAAGAAAGAAGGTAGGGTGGTACAATGTGCTAGGGGAGATTCCCCACATGACCAGATTAGAGGATAGAGTATGATGCACTTGCAAATATGCGGGAGGTGCATAATGCACAATTTCCATTCGCACCAACAAAGCACTAGGGTGCAAAGTGGTACACCTCTAAGTGTTTAATGATGGCCTAAAGCCTAAATGTGTATCACATAATGTTTGCTAAGAGTAGATAACCTATGGTAGGTCTAAAGTATGGTCATAAAGTTAATGTACATTAATGTACATGTTAATTGAAAGTGGGAGGAACGGGTAGAAAATTTCAGGATAAATCTAAAGTACCAAAATCATTCTCAAATGAAACAAAAGATAAAGAATTACCTTTTGGAACATCTATGATCAGAGAGTGTTCTTCAAATCCATATTAGTACGGATTTGGGTCTCTTAGATGACTTACAATTAGTCCCAGCACGATTCATCAAGAACTACCCTAAACCAACAGGATTCATTAAGAACTACCCTAAACCAAACCACATTTTCCCTCACAGGAGTGAGCTTGATCCAAAATTTTCATATTCACACTTTGATGGTTTTTTGAACTCATTGAAGGAGAAGAGTGTTGGACTGAATGATGAATCTCTAACTTCACCCAATCAAGCACAGGCCAAATCTCTAGCAAATACAATCTTGTCTCATACTTCATTGGCTTCGCCATTACAAGGCTCCAACATTTGAATTTCTCAGTGCATGGGGGAGAGGCCAATAATGTCAGTGAAGAACAATCCATGCTTGAATGTCCTCTTGGGCTACTAAATTCAAATAACAAAGCCAACATAGTTTCAAAACATCTCTATGACCCTGAAAGTAGTCAGAAGAATATTAAAGCTGACAAAAAACATATTCACCTTCAGGAGAAACATACTCTATAATAAAGGAGAGGAGGAAAAGAAAGCTATAAGTGCAGCACAAAAAAGTAATACAGTTTATTCATCAAAATACAAGGTCACTATATAGTAAGAGATAGAAGGCTCACATGTAAAGAGGTGGATTGTAAGAACATTGGTTTGACATGGGAAATCACAACTACTAATTTGATAGATACACTTGGAGAGACTTATAAGATACTTGGGATAATTGAGGAGCTAGATAAATCCACCATGACAAGGCTCAATACGAATGCCACTTTTAACTGCATACAACAGATAAGGCCATCAAAATTGCTATGCCCACCCTCTACAATGAAGGTTGGTTAGATTTTAGAAAATTCAAATCTCTTTGCAATGTGATATATATTTCTATGTAAGTAATTAGGATAGCTACTTCCTTACAATGCCCTGCATAAAACATAATACAAGGTGGAAAAATACTTGCAGGAATTGAATTGGTCGTTGTCCAAGCTGGAGTTTGAACTTGTTGCTGCCAAACATGCTATTGCACAATTCCCACTTGCCATCAGATCATCAGAGTTTGATTAGTTATATGCACCTATTTATCACATTTTACTGAATTCAAAAAGCAAGATTCATCTTTCTGTAGACTTTACATGTGATGAGCAATTGAACTAATTTTTAAAACCTCCAGTATTATCTACATGAGACACTCATATGTTGATCAGTAATGTATCTATGATACATGCCATTCATCAATAACTCTTAATTGTATTGCTAACCAATGCATTGCATAGCATTATGATTTTCCAATAGGCCTAGCATACAAATATTGACATGTACTTCTATTCCCTTGCTAGTTGCTTCTATACTATTGAAAGCTTCATTTCATCTCTATTCAACATATCCACCAATTACTAGAGAATGAGAGACTAAATCTAGTGATAAAATCTTGTGAGTACTTATCATACTTTTACAAGCACAACACATGTAAATTACATGTAGAGCATCCCTACTCATGGTGTACGGCAAAAGCGAATAGGAGACCAAGTAAAATCTCTAACCTAGAGTCTCAAAGGTGAATATAATAATGTTCTTCAGTTCTACATTCAAATCTACTGGCTAAAACACATGGATGCTCAAAGCAGATTTTTTACTCAACCATGCCTACATAAAAGTAAAGTCTAGTTTGAAATGTGACAACAACCATGCTGAAACAATAAAAGCAAACTATACTAAAATAGATGCACAAGAACACAAGAATTACTAAGCATGACTTTTGTATGAAGTAGACATCCCAATTAAACTAGCATCAATAGGTTGGAGAGTATGGTGCAAAATGTAGACTCTGAAGCATTTGTAAAATGACCAATGTAGATCTTAGTACACTCATCTCACACATTGAGCACTCTAAGTTTTCTAAAATTAGAACCAATAGTTGCTATTTGCCTCTATTGCTAAAAGCTCTTCATGTCTCATGTAACCATAAGTCAATACGGCCCTTAACAATAGGTCATCAATTGCATGTTGTTGCATTGCCCTTTGTCAATCAACCGACATCCCTATTTGAATATTGATTGATGGGTGCTTGCCCATATTTAGGCCTTTCCCTAGGAGAAACCCACATGGTGATCAATTCGATGTCTTGCATGAAGCTAGGAATAGCATGCTTGTAAATCTCAATTTAGTTCTCCAATTTGTTCTGAAGAGATATCCCTCCTAAGCAGTGCGATTAAAAATAACTTGCAGTAGTAGTAAATGGTGGAACTTTTAGAACTACTTCATGAAATACCCTTCCTTTTGGTGTACTTTTATCACTTTCCTAAGTACAAGCAGAGTACAAGCAGGGTGCCCTTCTCTCAACCTTCGAGTACTTACAATCTCATGGCCTTTTAGGCAAGAAATTGGCCTTCCTACCTAGAAGCTCTCACATTCCAACAAGCACGCTCCCCTAGATCAAAACCTTTTACTTCCTCCAAAGAAGCTTCCAGCTCCCCCTCCACAAGTTGCTCTAATCTCCCACTCCTTGGTAGAAAAGTTTGAGATCCACCCTTCAAATAGTAGCTTACCCATGTGGCCTCATGGATGGTCCATCTTTTATTCATGAGAAAGGAAGAGGAGGCGTTGAACTTTCTAAAAAATTCAACTCTTCGGCTCTTCAAAGTGTTTAATGTTGTTACGCGAGTGGTGATCGAGAGAAAACCTCAGACGCAACCCAATAACGAGACGTTAAGGAGTGCCGGTTGGGATAATCGACTTTGTCGATGCACAACACAACTTGAAAAATTCAAATATTCGACAATACACCACAAACCACACATGAAAACAACAAAACACACAATGCCTCTTGTAGCTCAAAACAACTAAAAACCCGAATGTGGATAGACCATCACACAAATACAACAGAACGAAAATATCAACAATTCAAAAACAAACCAAGTGAAATATATTCTCGTACCTTAACAACCTTGAGCCGACACTCAGTGCCTCAAATCCAAATTCTTCAACTTCCAAATTGGCATGACAAGAGCTCATTCTAGCATGCGACCCTCCACTCTCCTCTCTCACAAAATACAATTCTACTCAAGGGGGAAGGCCCTTAACTTTCCATTCTCATCTCCTTCTATAGTTTTTTATCCACACTCACATACATTTTTCTTTCAGCTTTTTGGCTTTTGCTTTTCTATTACTTTTTAATATTTTCATTTTTTCTGCCTTATGCCTGTTTGCAACTTTTTTGGATCATAACTTCGTCATTTGAACTCCGAATATAGTTGTTTGATACTCAAAACGATTGGAACACATCTAGTCAACAAGCCAACGCAAGTAGAATTACGAAAATCCATCAAAATGGGCAAAAATATTGATTTTCGTAAATCACATCATTTTTTTATCTTTTATCTTGGACGAGCTATTCTCTTCCTTGGCCTATTGTTCTTGTAATTGCACACACTTTCAGCACACATTTCCTCTTTTTCTTCAAGAAATACTCGCTAAGATGTAAAACTTACGACATTTTCCTTTGATCCTTAAGTCTTCAAAATAAATATTCTTTGGATATGAATTTGTTTTTTTTAATGCAGTGTACCCTAGCTGGAATATGGTTTTTTAAATGTACTCCGTGCCCAATCATTCATGGCTTAAGAAGATATGCAAATTAGAATTCATGCTATGTAAACACTCAAGTGATGCTCACATGAAAAAATATGAATGCACTTGAAGACGTTGCGCTTAGCCTATCTACTCATGCTTGTGTGTCATGCAAAATGCAAAAAAAATTCATTGTTAATTTAAATCATTATTCTCACCTCTCAACTCTCATAAATCAAATATAAATCTCCGCTCCACCCATCCAGAATCTTACAATCACTCAAGAAATGATGGTCCTCAAGATGTTGACCAGATATGAACAACCCATCTCACAATTGGCAGCATCCTTCAAGACCCTCTAACTCACCTAACCACCTTACACACTCAACCAGAGGTTCCTAATTTTGTGATGAATATCCCAAATATTGTGCATGCAAGAAATGTGCGTGCTCAATGGCAGGTTCTCTCTCATATGCACGTGCAACTAAGATTTACTACATATAGCTGCAGCAGACCTCATGCTGTGCAACTACTCAATGATGGTGCAAAACGTACATAATCCCAACCCATGGCATGGAAGTATTTGATAAGAACAAGAGACGACCACTGAGTTCAGTGCATTAACAAGTGCAACTCCTGAATGATGAGGGGAGGAGGGTGATGGCTCGCATGAGAGAGTTGTGCCAACAAGTTTTTCGGCACAACGTCTTAGATCATTGGAAGAACATACTGAAGGGGAGCAAGGACTACATAGTAGCATCCTTGCATGAAGAGTTTCCAGTTCCAGCCTCAGTAGATAGATTTTCTACCGGCTGGATGATGGATCGCATACGTGCACATATGTCACATAGATGATCGGATGCATGCAAGGCACTCAAGAGTGAGGCTGCAAAGCCCGAGTGGTTAGATGCAGATGACTGGTGCCGACTGAGGGAGGAGGCTACAGATTCTCTAGGACGTTGGAGTCAGCAGTGCGAGGCGATGAGGGCATGACTCGAGGCCTGAGTGGTCCATCATCTTGGGAGTGGCGGCCACAGGACATATTTGGAGGACTTTATAAGTTTTTCTTTTGTTTTGCTTGTTTATTTTTTTGCAATATCCTTTGTATTGACAATTAGGTTTCTAAAAGTTAGTATTTTTTTTTCTTTGCAACACTCCATTAGGAATCATGATCCAACTGGCCTTGAGACTTGATATGCAAAGAGGCACGGTCTCACTGCATTGATCGACTGATTGTATAGACGCGCCGGCCCTATAAATCACTCATATTTCTTGTCCATAGTTACCATGTTTAATTAGAATGCATTATTGTATGGTGGATTGATGTGTTGTTGTTTCTTTTTTTGCAGAGTCCGTTCATGCTCCTTTGCAATGAGACGAGATTTCGGATGGCGAGGATATGTAGCTCGCCCTTGGATCCTTGGAGCTCACACACCTTTCTTTTTTGGTCACCTCATCTGTGTAGACATTTTCTATGTATTAGTGATATCTTGTCATGATTGTACCAATCACTTTCATTATGCGATCATGTATTTATTTCATGTATCAGTGTTATGATTTCAGTATACTTTGTTTTTTTTTGCACGAGTATTGTACACAGTGCAAAAACTATTTTGTATGGCCCAAATAAAGCACACAGTCGCAAATTTTTCTGCTCACGTCATTATTGGCATCGTTATTATCGTCGCAGACCGTCGGTATCAGTGTCGTTATTGGCATCGGTATCAGTGCTGATACCGATGCCAACAATGACACTGATACTGACATTGATACCAACTATTCTATGGCGTCGCCAATAACGACACTGTTTGCGATGATAGGGGTAAATTTTTCTATTTTTATTTTCGTTGCTTTTAACGTCGGTATAAGGCCCATATCTTGTAGTGAACCTAAAATATAATTTGTTTATTAATAGGTTCAATTTCTACTATACCATAAAAATGCATTGAATGGATGTCAGGCATTGAGAAGGAAGGACACTTTTATCAATGAAAGACCATTGGGAGATATTGTTCAGAATCCATGGATCTCCATTTGTGAAACTATATTTGAGCCCATTGGGCCTGCCGTCATATGTTGTGGCTTCATTTTCAATTTAAATAACTCAATGGACTAAAATATCATTATAGCTAAAGGAAAGAAAATCAACTAAGACTCCATTATTGGCATCAAGAAAACATGGATTAGGCAAATAAAAGCAAAAGTACTATTCTCTTGAGGCCTTAAAAGAAAAAGGGAGGACTTGCAAAAAATAAGGCATAAGTGCATGCTTGCTAGGATTTCAAAAGGATTTAAAAATCTAGCCAAATAGGGTGATAGCCCCATAGATTGATATTAGGAATTCTAATTACTCTAATAAAACATAGATATTATATTTATATGACAATTTCTTTATTTACAATAAATGGGGACCACCTCCATGGCCTAAGTATTCCTCAATGGCTGATAGCATACCATAAGTATTATGAAAGAAAGGTAAAAAAACCTTGTCATATATTGGGAGCATAATAGAAAACTTAAAATTTGATGCAAACCATCTGTCAAAGGAGGGAGGTCAAGAGAGCATAAAATCTTTCTCTAGTGAAGCCACTAGTGTTCAACCGAAGGCATACATGAGGATAGGATGGTATGGTAGCTTTCTTTAGTGAAGTTACTAGGATTTGATAGAACTCTTAAGGAGAGCTTAGCATTATCAACTTTCAATAAGCATAATTATGACTTTAAGGATGTACCTTTTGCATAATTGGTTTGTGAGTCAATGAAAGCATGAGCTTAAACCATTAGCACAAGCACAATGAGACAAAGTTCCTGGGATACATTTATTGGACCTGAAACCAATTAGTCCTTCGACATTAGCAAGTTGAATTGAGCCTCCATAGAGGCCTTAGAGGACCAAATCCATACATGTAGAAAATATGGGGATGATTTCTCTCACCATATGCATTAGTGCATTGCAAGTTTATTCAATAAAAAATTTAGACTCTAGAGCATATCTTCACTAACCATGAAGGAAGCCCTTTATAAACAAAAGAAGCATAAATGTTTCGAATCGTCAAATCCCCATGAAAAATATTGCAAATTCCAATGAAGGAAGGGGACCTAACAAGCGTCACTTGTTGAACAAAATGATACAAAGCTTGTTTCTTGCTACCATAGTGCAAAAGCTAGAATCATAACTTACGATTGGTTGTGCTTGGAGTTCCACCTTTAGAAAAGGCCTTTGGCCCTTGTCCTTATTCCAAAGATCTTGTATATCCATCCATATGGCTCATCTACAATGTTTAATGTTAGCTTAGGAATGTTGGATGGTTTAAATGAAAATCAAAATTTAAATAAGCCAAAATCCTTATTTCTTATACCCACAAAATCATCTACTCTTTAATCTTTAGTATATTATAAAGCATTTGTCAGTCTATTTGTATGGAAATTGGTTACTTAGTTTGCCCTGTTGATGATTAAGTTGCCTAATAGCACCATAGCAAGATTGATTAGGTGTGATTAAGTTTTGATTTTGTTCTTGTTTTTTTTAAAAACCATATGGGCTTATGTTTCATGGGCTAATAAGTTTTAAAGCTTCCAGAGAAGCCAAATCTTTTATTCGATTTGCACTTGTCAAGAAAATTAAATCATATATTTTATTTGTAATAAAGAAGGTGGTCTTTGTGATCTAGAGACGAGGTATTAGCATTTCTTTGTCTGTCCCTATTTGCTCACTTTATTTTTATGTGCTAGGGTTTCTTTCACAATCGGATGCATGAAAACTTTGGCATATCCTAATTATGACTTTATGTCTTTCACATAATGTCCCTTGCTTTTCATGTCCATGCTTTTTTAGATCCAATCCCAACAATGTGTAGGGTTTTGTGATTCTAGGACTCCATATCTTTTGCATGGCGCTATCGTGACACTGTGATCTACCCGTAAAAAATAGCAAAAGAAGAATTCTTATCTATTGGATGGCTAGAATAAAGATAACATTGCCTCTATATGTTTTGGCCTATTGGGCAAAATGGATTGTGCAGGATGATCTTGGTGAGCTAGGGAAGGAGATCATGACCTACATACTTTTGGAGGAATGTAGGAGCCAACCTCAAAGTAATTGTGTATCTACAAATCTTAGAGAAATTGGTCAAATTGATTTCAGTTGTTAATATAAGGCAAAGTGGTAGTAGGATAATGCATGTTGTCTCATAGATATGCACAACTACATCCAACTAGTACACTTAATGCAAATATGGAACATCAATTCATGTGAGAGGAGCATATGGTAATGGATAAAGAAGGGGGGTGGAAACATATTTTAAAGAGATCTTATGGACCTTAAGCCTTGATGTGTTAAGGGGACAGAAGATTAAAATGTAACATGCCTTTGATGCATGTATGGAACTATGGGTGGAAAATCATGTTGATTTGGCACCTTGCATGGATGGGAAGATTGACCATGATATAGGAGAGATAAAGCTGCTAAAAAAGAAACCCATTGAGAGAAAGGAAGGGGAGATAACACATTTTTCATGGGGAAGAAGAAAGGGTAGAGGTCTACAGGGGAACAATTGTTGGGTGGTGGAGAAGATCAAAGGCCTAATGTGGGCTTGATGCGTTTTGGAGCAGAAAGCAAGGAAAGGCAATGTGAGAAGAGAGAGGGTCATAGTTGAGATAAAATGGAAGAAGCTTTGGCCTATCACATCTAATATACAAGATTGAAGAATCTTTGTTAAGGGGGCCTAGTCCATGATTGCTTGCATAGCATGAAGTTGAATGTTATTTTTGTCATCAAGAGTTGGCTAGAGAGGAAAGTCGGTAGAGGTGTTTACTTGGAAACATTTCATCAAAAAAATGACAAGAGGCTATGTGCTTAATGGAAGAAGGAATAATTCAAAGGAAGTCCATATATTTAGGCTATTCCATCTACAATTGTTCAAGCATTTGTGAACAAGCAACTCCATGATTAAGGAGGAGAGAAGTTGAAGCTCACTTAACATCCATGATTCTTTGCATCATCTTCTACATGATGAAGACTTTGCTAGGTGGAAGCGATCAGAGGTGGTGTGATGGAATTCCAAAGGTGGGTTATAATGGCAATTCGAATTTGAATGTGATTGCTCATGCTCATTAGACTCCACAAAATCCAATGTAGGTGATGAGAGTATTTCAGGCCAAGGTGGCTAGTCTTACTTTCATTGTATCAAGACATTGTCTTCTTTAGTGTGATGGTGGGCTCATGGCAATCTCGATAGATAAGCCCACAATAGAGATATGATCTATGAAACATCAACTTTAAGTTGAGGTAAAAATTAGAACTCATGAAGATTTTAAGCCATAGTATAAACAATGATACAAAAAGTTCATACCACTCATCTAAAGCTCTATAATGAAGTCAACTCCTTGTTTGTTTTGACCTTTCAATTGAGGCTTGACAAAATATCTCCCTTACCCTCTCCACATCTCTTAATTCAAATGAAAAACTAGTGGTATCCTAAGCTAGTGATGAGCTACTCTATTCTCAAATGAGAGACTATTCTCTAATAACTTCTTATCCTCACTACCATCTTACTTCTTCTTTCATTGAATGCATCATGAAGAGGCTCACTTACCTTTGATGCAAACTTCTTTGTACCATGTCCCTAGATGCATAGCGAGATTTAGAGGCTATTGAACCTTTGATTGGAAGTGGAGTGGTCAATCTATATTTGTGGGCTTATCTCTTGAGGGCTTTTTGTAGAAACTCTCTAATGAATTAAGATCGTAAAGATTATAAGAAATCCTACTTGGTGCTGCTTACATGACTTCTTCCATCTTGCTTCACTCAATATCTTCTATGGATTTGTGGTGTGACATGATTGCCCTTCAACATCGCTAGTCAACCCAATGTGAAAGCTACATCCATGATTGCCAGCAAGATGGAAGAATGGCCACTTTTTAGTTGGTACATCTGAGTCTAGTAATAAGCTAAAGTAGCTTCTATAGATCTTCAATTTATACATGTAGTAATAGCAACAATACCATCAGTAGCTAATGCTACAACAAATGCAACTTCAAGCTAGTGCCTAGTATGAAGTTGCATCTATGAAGGCTATGGAGGTGGTAGAAAGCAAGAAGAAGATCTTTGAAGGCTACTATGTTTTGAGCCATTTGAAGCTCTATGAAGAAAAGACGGAGTTTTTTTGTGTGCCTATGCATATGACAAGCCAGTACTTTGTGTGGTAGTTACTTCATCTCTAAATTCATGCATGAATGAACTTTATGCTATGCGTTCTATTTGGCATGCCTTCAAGAAATCCTTGAAGGAAGAGTAATTCCTTGAGGATATTGGGATGGAAATGAGAGGAAACTTCCTTGAGTGGATACACAAGATGAATAAGGGCATGTTTGAAACCAAGCTTCTATGAGAGTTTGAGTCTAGGTTTAATGAGATGGATTTGTATGTCAACTAGCCTTAGAGCCCAAGAAGGTGGAGTTATTTTTCTAGGATGTGGATCCATTTCTTCAAGTACAACTAGGAGAGAATTTGGAAGACATGTTGTAGCCTATGGGTTTGAAGATCCATTGGTAGGATGCAAAGGACGTTATCACTACTTTGGTGAAGCAATAAATGTGGAAGTCAAGATTGCAGTATGATATTGTATCTTCTATGATTCCTCCTATTTCTATGCCTTCTACTATCCCAGCCTTGGCTCTTGCATCTATGCGTACACCTACTATGCCTACATCTATTATGCTTGCCTCTTTCTCACCTTCTTCTACTTCTATATGTGTACCCATCTCTATACCTATGCCTATGCCTTTGCCAATGCAAGTAACTATGGCTATGCCACTATCTTCTATGGCTTTGCCACTCTAGAATGATTATTTGGATGATGCAATTAAAAGTTTGAGAGATCTAGAGCTTAATATTTCAAGAAGTGTAGGACTATCTACTAGCATTAAAGAGCACAACCTTCACATGTGCCTTCAAGAAGGGATAATGTTAGGAGATGTATTTGGTGTGACAATCATGAGCATTGGGACAAGGATTATGATTTTTCCAAGGATGCAAGGGGAAAGAATTTGGTATTTTGGGGGCCTAAAAATAAAATATGCTAGAGAGATATTGGTAAGCCGACTCAAAATTTGGCAAAGGTGGGATGAAACAAACTCTTCAGGATATGGCTGCACAAACCTCTTATATGGTTAGAGGTGATACTTCTACCTATGGTATGCAGATTGAGGAAGGACCACATAATAAGTCAAATTTATGGACTTTTGCATTGGATACAACTCAAAGGGCTTAAATGTAGTAGTCAAAGTTTTCTAGTGCAAGTCAAGGCATATAGAGAGAGACTACATGGTATGCATCAATGGATACTTACTCTATCTACACATACTTGGCAAAAGACCTAGGTGTAATAACCCGCGTTAATAAGAATAAATTAGTTAAATAGAATTTTTTTAAAAAAAATTCCCCCCCTTATCCCTCCAGCCGACTGACGAGTTGGAGGGGGAGGGGAATAGAAGGAGCTACTAAGCTCCTTGGTGGAGCCTTTGGAGGGAGGGGGGACATGTGTGTCGACACGCAAGAAGAGAAGATCCCCCTCCCTCCACTATTTAAATGAGGGGAGGGGGTCGTTGAAGAGGGAGGGGGGGGCTGAGCCGTGTGAGAAAAGAGGAGACGACGTTAGTTGTTGTGCCGTTGTGGACTAGGGATCGCCGCCAGCAATCGTTGGATGCCACCGTCTGCGCCAACCCTTCCGCCGCCTAAAGGCCGCACGCCACATTTCACCTCCTAGCCATCATCGCGTGGGGGAGTCAAATTTCCCCCCCCCACATGGGCCTTCCAGGAAGCTCCTTGGAAGGTTCCAAGGTGGGCTTCCTAAGCCCTTGTTTTCCCCCCTCCCGGGATTTTAAATCCCCCTTAAGGCCTTGTTTTCCCCCCTCCCGGGATTTTAAATCCCCCTTAAGGCCTTGTTTCCCCCCTCCCGGGATTTTAAATCCCCTTAAGGCCTTGTTTTCCCCCCCTCCCGGGATTTTAAATCCCCCTTAAGGCCTTGTTTTTCCCCCTCTTGGGTATAATTCCCCCCTAAGGCCTTGTTCTTCCCCCTCCGGATTTTTTTATCCCCCCTAAGCCCTTGCCCTTTTTCCCCCCCTCTTAGCTCTTTAGACTATTCAAGTCACATCCATAGGCCTACTTTGTCCTTAGGCTACCTTGCGGACTTCCATTCTCTTGCATTAATTCCTTCACTCACTTTTTTTAAAATCTTTTCGTGCAAGTGCTCTCTTAGTTGAGCTTTGTGTTCTTAGTCTTATCAAACAAGCCAGTGTCCACACACTCTCATGTCCTAAAAATTCAATTCATCATCATGGCCTCGTATGGTATCCCGTAAGCAAGAAATAGCCGTGAGATAAAAGATAGGGAGGGAAGTAGAGGAAGTGAAAAGAGAGGAAGAGTGGGAAAAAGGTAAAAGAAAAGGAAGGGGAAGACGGTGGAATTCCAAGAAGAAAAAGGAAAAGGCTATCTCACATTCGAACTACGATGCCGCCGAAGAAAGTCCAAGGTGTAGCTGCGGGAGGGTCTGCACATCGAATAGTATCATGGAGAAGCTATGATAATCCACCGTAACAATACTTTGCAAGTTCCCAAAATACTCTATCTCATCTATAACGGTGTTTGGATCCATTGCTCATCGTCGGCTCTCCTGCTCGAACCTTGACATGATACGACAGTCCATTGTGGAGCGCATTTGTCAATACGCTCCACGCGAAAATATTGTTCGCGCGACCATGTTGCATTATATATTTTATACTATACATTGAAACACTCAAATTAGTTGTCGCATATAAAATATATATACGAAAAATCCTAAACACGTCATCACCTTTGGACTATATCCCCTCGAGAATTCTCACTCCTCCATTGAGACCTTCACCCCTTCGCGAGACGCTGCGGTCAAAGCTCCATGCAACCATCGCGTTCACATGAATCGCGGCATCTCCTCCATGCCCTCAGGATATGGCACGTACTTGGTGAAGTTTATTGCCTCAATCTCTACTTGTAAAAGGTAGTTTATTCATTTTACTTAACTAATTCTGGTTGTCATAAAACTTGGAAAAGATTCTAATGACATGCATACCTTTGATAGCTACACATGATTGAGGCATCTTGGCATCCCTAGGGCTATGCCTAAAATACTCTTCACCTAGAGATTTACATAAATTGCCTAAGGAAGTTGACCACCATTGTTTAGGTATATATGGTTGTCCGTATAGATAGGTTCTCCCTTATAAGAGGTGAGCTAGAATTAGAGACTCTGGTCAAAGGTTTTAATCTTGATCTCGGTCCAATGATAGTAGGGAGGAAATCTTGTACAAGCCCAACATAGTAAGAATTGGATAGGGGAGGGTGGGAACCCAATGCTTGGGTTGGTTGTCTCCTTAGAGAAGTTGTAATTATGATAATAATATGAATTATCATATTTTCCAAAGAAATTATTTTCATATTTATTTTAGAGAACGTGATAAGCAATCCCATTTCAAGTTAAATTAAGGAAGTTGCTTTAATATGTTTCGCAGCATGAACAGTATGACTACTTAGATAACTAAAAGATGCCATGTTAATTAATGAAAAGAGGATGGTCAATTTTCTTGATGAAATTATCCATGGTTGAGTGCATATGGTTAGTTGAGTCGCTTTTTCCAAAGTTTAGAAAAGGACCAAAAAATCATGACCATCCTAGGGTTGAGACATAGAATCGACTAAGCATTTTTTAGGGGGACTAGTGTGAGACTATGCATTAAGGGGTCAAGGCTTAGCTCCCCCTTGTTTCTCACTCTCATTTAATTAAGTGTGATGCCTATCCACCTCGATCCTTTGATGGCTCATGCAATAATAATCATCTTCACTTGATGGTAGATGGCTACTAGGAGTTGTAGTTGTGTCTTTACAAATCCACACATCGATCCTCATGGGATAAGGCCAGATGCTTTGCTTGCAAAGGAAGACGTAGAGAACACCTAGCTAACTAAATCATTAAACCACATTGTATTCACTCATCATTCTTATGCTTCTAGGTATCATGTGGAAGGGCTCCCCGATCTCCATGTTGAGTACTTAGTCCTAGATATTATGAGCAAGCTCCTTCAATATCATAAATTTTTTGTAGATAAATTCCATGGTTGTTCTTGTATGATACATTTCTTCTAAGTAAGGAATGAAATTATGGTGCCATGTGATTTGGACTGGGTACTTTTTTTGGACAAAAGGGATACATATTTTCTCTTTTATGGGCAAGAGACAAAGATTAACATGAAGATAAGTTAAGGAATTTATTTGAACTTGTTTGTCAAAGGATTACTTGCTTTGTATTCGTGTTTGTGCCCTAAATTACGCGAAGGAACCCTATTCCCTAAAAATTCTTAATTAAGGAAGCAGATTTTAAATGCCATACGTAAATGTGATAAGACCTAATTATAAAACTAAATCTATCAAGGGAAGCAGGTGGGCGGAACCCCGACCGGTCAGTCCTACGGTAGGGTGGTCCAAGAGAATTGGGAGGCTTTTCACAAGGTTTTACCAATGTTTGACCTTTAGATATTGTTAAGTTAGGACCTTATTCATATCGTTTTTAAATTGTATATAGATCCAAAGTAAGCTACGACATGATTACCTAATCTTTCACACTTTGTGTCAATCCATCTTGCATTCATGGGATTACTTCATGAAGATCTTAGGAAATATTTATTGTCCTCTTAAATATTATGTGGAGAGGATGAACTTCCCATGGAATTAACTATTGAAAGGCAGAGATGGAGTGAAAGTACTTCACCTTAATGTGCTTTGTCTTCTCATGGAAGACCACATTCTTAGCCAACTTTATAGCACTCATAGAGTCTGAATGCAATGTAGGAGTAATAGTAATACCAAGGTTAGACGACCTAACCATAGGGTCTCCTTGCAAGCCTCAATGGCTGCAACATACTCCACCTCAATAGTGGGTAAGGCCATGCATTTTTTCACCCAAGATATCCAAGGGAGAGCACCTTTAGGAAAAGTCGAGACATATCTAGAGGTGGACTTTCTACTATTTAGACATCTTGCATAGTCAAAGTTAGTGTACATAGTAAATGCTTATATATATATATATGCAAAAATTGCCCATGTCTTTTGATTTGTAACTCGAATCCTTAAAATTTCTTTTGGAAAACTGTAGCCCTACATCCAAACTCTTGTGAATAACTCATTAAAAAATTCCAAATATTTCATTCCCTAAAATTTTTTATGCAACCTACAACTCTCTTTTACTGTGCGCAAGTCTCAGCTAGACATTGATGTTCTCGTCCTTATAACTTTTGTATACCAACCTTGATGATAACCAAGCTTGGTATGCCTGTTTGTTAGGTATAAAAGCCCATCCAAAAAGTGCTAGCCTTAACAATCCATAAGGTTTCTCAAAATTGGTCTCCCTTGTAGATTTGCAAGCATATCTCTCGACAAGCTCCATTACCTTGAAAAGCTTGATGGGGTTTTAGGACATTAGGCTCTAAACCATAGATGTACCTATGAAGCTTTGAAGTCATTACTCACACTTTCCACATACATTGCTAGACATGAAAATGGATTTGTGTACATTCTAATTATCAGTCTTCTTTGCTCATGCCCATACCACTTTCTTGCTAACTTTTCTTTCTTAAGAAGAGAAAAAAACTTTCATCATGTGGGTCTTGAAATCATCCCAATTCTCTATTGGCTAATTCTTGATTCTCCTTCTTGACATATCTCCATATCATGTTTGAGTAAAATCCTCTAAATGAAGTGTAATATGTGTATCTTTTGTTCATCCTTTGTGGATAGATGTCAAAATAGGACTCAAATTAGGCTATATATTCCTCTGAGTCCAATGGTGATGAAGATTTCCCTTGATATGTAGGAAGAAAAATATTATTTTTCAGCTCCTACTCATTAAACATGCTCTACTCACTTGTTTCTTTATGAAAGCATCCACTATTTGAGTCCCATTATTTGAAAAATTCTAGCACAAGATAGCAAAAATTTTCCAAGTAGTGTTGGACTCCTTTTACCTTGAAGCATACTTTGTAGATGCTCTTCACTTTTGGGTTCCCAAACTTGAAGCTAACTATTAGATATGCATGGACCTTCCAATAATGCCCTATTTTGAATTGGTATTTAATGTGTGGAGTGGTTGTTTATCCATTGTAGCTTTAGACTCTTCCTATTTCATCATTTAAAGTGATACGGATTGGTAAATTTGGGATGTCATTTGAGAATTAGATTATACCAATTTGTATATAGCATCATTCATCAGTGTGCCCACTAGTACCATCTCATGATGCCTAGTTCATGTATTGTCTCATGACCACATAAGATTTCTTTCAAAGTGATATACTCCCCTTTGGTTGCATGTATTCCTACTATTCATCAGGGCTACTTGATGGAGTCACTTTTGGAAAGAAAGCTACTATGCTCATCATTTTCATGAAACATACAGTTTAAAAGTGGGCCTCATTTTGATGTGTTTAGTGAAAATCTTATTATCTAGGAGAGAAGACTTTATAAAGCATTTAAAAAATAGGCGATTTCTTTACATTACTTTCTAATGGTCATTGTGCTCCATTCCAAGATTTGGTATTGATATAATTATTAAAGTTTATAAGAGTTTATTTTCATAGATCTATTGTGTCACGAGAGGAACAACTTTTGCAACCATGTAAAATGCTTGTCTTGGAATTTTCAACTTGAGGGTTGTTATGTTTGCCATGGACATTAGGGAGGAGAGAGAAGGGTGCATAAGAGAGAGTAAGATGGATGAGGAGAAAGAAAGATTGGAATTAGAGAAAGGAGAGAGAAGCCAGATTGGAATGAGAGAAAGGAGAGAGAAGCCATGAAAGCTTACAAGAAGTGGAGAGATAAAGATAATTTTTTGATTATTTGTAAATGGTGAAAAAAGTGCAAGTCTCTTACGTCTTATACCAATGTCAATGTGACATGGTATTTATCTTCCCAAATATTTCTTTCCATTTCCTTACATTTCTAAATGGTGGAAAAAATATAAGTCTTTGACATCTTATACCAATGTTGGTGTGACTTGGTATTTATTTTTCCACATATTTCTAAAATGTAAATCTTCCAATTCCTTATAATTTCAGTCAATCACTCAAACAACATGCAAACACACTATTAGTGATATTCTGCACTCACCTTTATATTTGTTGAAGAAGTTAGAGCATAAATTGATAAACTCCATAGCACAGTAGCACAAATTAATTTGACACAACAAAAAATATCAAAAGAAACATTCAGAAGAGAGAGCACAACACCAATTGGATACAATCACAACCCCATGCATTGGCAGTGTGCTTCTCAATGCATGTATTTATCAATTTTCATTGATCTTATACCCAATATTACATCCATAGTTTTTTCTTCTTTCATGAACAACTTTTTTAAAATTTATATTTAAAGAATATCTAAACTCTAGATAATATTTGTGGAATTCAATAAATATATATGCCCAAACTTAGGACTATCAAATAGAGGCATACACAATATAAAATGTCTTATTCATTAAGTGCAAAAATGATACATTTGAAAAATATCAAAAATATTATCCATACTCCATGTTATACTTCCTTAGTGCATTTAAATATCATAATTTATGTGTTTCTCCAATCTAATAGTTTTCCCACTAAAAATGGAAAAGACATTAAATTTCTTGATATCCATCCAAACCGATGTGTCTAGTGTTATATGTTTGCACATGTAATAAGTCACAACTGTGTAGTGAATAATTGAAAATTAAAAATAATTATAATATATAATAAATAATCAAACTAAATAAATAATCATAACAATATTTTTATAAGGTGCCACACGCATATGTATTAGTTTTTACACTATACCCTTAATATGGGAAGAACTACTCTATAAAGCCTTGAAACTCTAAATGGACCATAGCCTATACCTAGCCTAACCTAGCCAGTAGGCCTAGCCTAGATTTGCATAGTCAAAGGCTAGCATATATAAAACCTATGTCTATGTCTAAACCTAAGCCTAGCCTTTCTTTAGCCCAAGCCTAACAAGCATACCTTTATTTGATGTTTACCTTATTCAGTTTATCCTACATCTAAGCGTATTCCTAACCTTTATTGACTTATCCTAGCTTAGCCTAGCCTACACCTATGTCTAAGCGCAGCCTCTCCCTTGAATACATACATATATACATATTTATCATACACAAACATCTCTAGTTACCACACGGTTTATAAATTTCCACATCCCCTCTCTTCTCTCTCTCTCTCTCTCTCTCTCTCTCTCTCTCTCTCTCCCCTCACTCACTCACTCACTTACACACTCTCTCTCCTATAAACTTTCATGCTCACATACCAGCCATAAATATACACGTGTGTGTGTGTGTGTGTATACATATATATATATATATATATATATATATATCTCCTCACTCAGTCACTCACTTATACACTCTCTCTCCTATAAACTTCCATGCTCACATACATGCCATAAATATACACTTGCATCTCTCTCTCTCTCTCTCTCTCTCTCTCTCTCTCTCTCTCTCTCTCTCTCTCTCTCTCTCTCTCTCTCTCTCTCTCTCTCTCTCTCTAGGGAGCTTAACTCAATGATACCATAGCCAAAGAGAGTTACAGTGAACATTAAGGAAGAGAATGAGAGGGGCAACAAAGGCAAGAGGAAAGGTTTCAAAGTGTTTAAATAAATGTTACATAAGCCACACATAAGTAACATAAAACAACGTAGTAAATTTGCTAATGTCATTAAAGGTGTCTCGAAAAGTCTTCACTTAAATGACAAGTAAAGAAAGAGTCAAAATGCATTAGATATTCAATGATTAATTTTATCTTGTAAACAATACACCATTATTGGGTGTCACATATATGACAATGATGTTGCTTAATAAATGCACCTCATCATCACATAAGCTAAACCTACTATTTCTCCATTAGATTAGCTAATGTTGAATAGCCTTGAGCCACAAATAAAGAGCACAACACTGAAAAAATGTTTAAATAAACATTTTAAATGTAATTAAAAACTAAAAAATATATACAAATCTATAAGTGTATCACTTGTAATTTAAAGGCTTTGAGTCATGAAACAAAGTAATGCTTGTTTACTTCTCACAAATACCAAATGGTATTAGTGATCTTCATACACTATCAAGTCCAAGTAATGCTAAAAACATCATGACCAATTTTATAAGTTACTTATTTTGTGCTTTATAAGGTGAATAGTTTAATTATTATTTATTGTTGATCAATCAAGGTTATTGATTATTTTTAGCATGTTGAGATCAACTTTGCTAATAAGATTATTAATGAAGTGTGATATTCTAGGTATGTAAGCTCTTAGGTCTATGGTCATATTGCACACATTTGAGATAGAATTTTTTGTTAATGAAAATGATGATAAAGAAAATAAATATAAAGAAAAGGAAATTCGTAATTTTTATGAAATTCTAAACTCATTTTTAAGAAATTATATTTTTACAACATATATAAAATTAGTTGCGTAAAATCTTAGACCTATAGTGGTGCTTTACAAAATGAATATTGATTTTTTTAAAGTTTGATGGCTCACACAAACACTTGAGATAGGACTTTGTACTGATAAAGATGATGATGAAGACAATGAATAAAATGAAGATGTAATTGGTAATTTTTATGAGACTCTAAAATCTTTTTGAAGTGATTATTATATCATGCTATGCATATCCACATACTCAAATATAATGTGCACATACCTATAGGACTTCCAACCTAAGTGTGGGCCTTTAAGAAGTAGGATTGAAGTCAAGTTTGGAAGGGTAAACTCAATGATGATATGGTTTTGTAAGTGTAAGTGAAGTTTAAAGTGTAAAGTCAATTATGTTCTAGGCTTAATTTGGGCTAAAGATATGTACAAAACTTCCAAGCTATTATACAAGTAATCTACAAATGATAAATTCTTATTGTTAGAGTATCTATGATAAGGTTATTTATTTATATTGTTACTTACTATATTTAAACAAGTTTCTTATTGGTACTTGAAGTGATGAAGCTCACACATGTACTAGTATTGGAAACAAACTCATGGAGAAAAATCAAGTAAATTTCTCAATCTCCAGTTATTTACAAATTGTAATTTTGTAGGAATAAGTACAAATAAATCTTGCTTGAATGTGCTTCCTAGGTACGTCAATCTAAACTTGACAAGAAGGAAGAAATTTGTTTATCGTTGATGGATGAAGATGATTTAGATGTTGTATATGGAAGATTGCCCCCAATCATCATAAGGGGTTTGCAAATAGTAATAAATTAAATTTATATCTTAAAACCTTGAATAAAGATGTAAAAGAGATGGATCTAGTTGTGTAATGGATAAGCAAAAAATAGTATTGAATGTGTAGCCAATCCAACTATCATTATAGCTTGGGATAAAATTGAAGTTCTTTGTTAAGTCCATAATTTCAAACTTGGTCAATTTAATGATATGTTTTATATGAGTATGAGCTTGAATTATGCCTTATTATGATAATATAATTCTTTTTTTAAAAAGAATGGCTTTAACTATTTGAGTCTTAATGGTGTCATGCATTTGATGGTTTGATTTGTATTGTGACAAAAAGATTTCTACATTTGATCTATATAAAGGGAGTCAATAACAAAAAAATTGAATTGTATATATTGTAAATAAGTACATGAATTGCCACTTTCAATTTTTACTTAATTCTCTTACCTTCAAAAGCCTATTTTTATAAAAAAATTATTAGTACAACTAATACAAATAGGGACATGTGAAGTTGATGTATCTTGCACGCTAGTTGTTATAATATTTCATATATGTCATGTCATTATAAGTATATTTAATATATGTGAAGTGTGCTTTTGCATGTGGGAACCATTTGAAAGACATCTTTTCATATAGAGAATTCTATTGGGAAGAAACTTAACATGTGATAAAGTATATACATCCACTAAATTCCAAGATGTGAAAAACTTTCTTTCCAAAGTAGATATAACATATGTGGAAAATTAGTGTTTGAAATAAAAATTAGCTTGAAAGATTCTTTTACATATTGAAAATGTGGCTTGTACTATTTGAAAAACTAACATGTGACATGTCCTAAAAGCTACATTTAGTATATGTGAAATGTGCTCTGGAGTGGGAATCCGCTTGAAATACAAATTTCCCTATAAATTGTGGTTTCTACTAAAATGACAATGAACATGTGATAAGTGAATACATCCTTTAAAATTTGACATGTGATAAATTCTCATTCAAAACATATTCAACATATGGAGAAAAACTTTCTTATATAGACACTAGCTTCGAGGATACCTTTGCATATAAAAATGTGCCAAATTCTTCAAGAATTTAACATTTGACAAAAGTGTATTTTTCTACATATTCAATAAAATCTTTGACATGTCTAAAGTATACTTTTGCCTATAGGGTTTTATTTGTATTATGATGAGAAAAATGGATTTTTCATCCATCTAAAACATCACACTACTAACACTTTATCACATCATCCTACTTCAATTCAATTACCTTATCATCCTTAAGATATACTTTTGCATATCATAAGTTGACTTCCATTATCACATGATCTATTATTATCAGAGATAATACTAGGTACAATATTTATGCTCTAAATATGTATATATGTGTGGATGTGTGTATATATACACACGTGTGTGTGTGTGTGTGTGTACATAGATAGATACATACATATATATAAGAATTATGGTGAAAATTATGTTTAAATATTTAACATAAATAGAATATATTACCTTACAAAATTTAGTTTTATGATTATGTGAGCCAATATAAATTTTGTGTGTGTTAAGTATCACACTACATTCCATGACTTATTATACTACAATGTGCTAATTTTTATCATAGTTAACATATCTTGAAGAAAATTTTCAAAATCAGGGCATGGGGATTTGATTTCTATTACCACATGACGTTATAGACCTAATCATTTTTCTCATGTGCCAAATATGTTTCTTACATAATTTTACATTTCAAGAGAATGTAGGAACACAATCTACACATGCAGCTACAAGTGATTGGTTTATGCAAAGTGAGCCTATAAGTCTAGGTCTACTAAAGTAGTTATAAATTATATTGTTGATATCAAGTTGGCATGAGAATTTCACATTCTTTAAAGGATAAACATAGTTTTAGACCTTTTAGATAAGTTTCATATTTATCCTAAAGAGTTTCCCTTAGGTTCTTTCAAGAATCACTTGAAATTCACTGATTTACAAAAGAAATTTATTATTTAACCTTCAAATTTCAAAAAAGAGTTCCAATTTGATATTTTTAAATATTTTCTCTAGTTTTAGAAGATATTTTTTGAAAAATACTATGGCTTTGACTTTCAAGAAATAACTTTTTAATTATAAAGGAAAATCTTCTCAAAATCATTTCCTTCAATGAAGCTAAAAATGCATGTGAATCTATGTGTTATTGGATAGTTACAAGCTCTCTACTAATAGTTTGGGTGAGGTTTGTGCCTATGTATGAGCATAATGATGACAACAATGGTGTCTTATATAACTACTATAAGCACCATCAATAGTCTCTAAAATCTAGATTTTCACACTTGAGAATTTAGACATAAACACAACTACACTCACGATAATTTTCTCATCTAGTTTTCCCATCTAGTTTTTAAATCCAAATTTTACTTGAAGCTAGAGGCATCCCTTAGCTCATGAAAACTCACTACAATATTTCATGATTTGAATTCACACATTTTGGGGAAAGACTAATATATTGCTCATAAACCCAAATTTATAGTGACTTAGATAGTTTTTGGTAGATTTGAGAGCAAGATGCAAATGCAAGTAGAGAAGACACTACATGTACTATTGATATGGGACCTAATTACAAAACCATAGAAGATGGCAAGAGTAGAATGAGAAGATTATCGATGATGGCTAGAGAGAAATGAGAATCTAATGCATCCAAAGAATTGAACTAAGGGTGAATGGACCACTCTTTTTAACAATTACATCAACAAGACAATTAAAATTGGAGATAGAGTATTTAATTGCTTATATTAGGAAGAAAATCTATGTATATGCACTTATGGTGGTGTAAATGAAATTAAAAGCTAATGCTTATAATGACTTGGAGATGTTATTTGGCATATACTAGATGAGGTTTTGGCAAATAGAGAAGATACTACATATACTATTGATATGGGACCTAGTTACAAAACCATAGATGATGGCAAGAGTAGAGTAAGAAGATAATAGATGATGGCTAGAGAAAAATAAGAATCTAATGCATTCAAAGAATTGAACTAACGGTGAACCAACCAATATTTTTAACAATTACATCAACAAGACAATTAAAATTGAAGATAGACTATTTAAGTGCTTATACTAGCAAGAAAATCTAGGTATATGCACTTATGGTGGTGTGAAAAAAACTAAATGTTAACTCTTATACTGACTTGGAGATCTTCTTTGGCATATACTAGATAAGGTTTAAGGTGTCTACTTGTTCCATAGAAAACAATTTAAAGAGAAGTATTAAAAGTGGTTGATTGAGAAAACAAAAATTTTGGTTTTAATAATAAAAATTACCTTCTTTTGAGCAAAGTATAAAATTGACTCATGCTTGACTGACACTCTTAGGGTCAACCTTTTAAACCTTAAAATTGAGTTTCATCTCAAGTAAAAAGTGTTTTCTTAAAAGGAATAACGGAAAACCTAATTAGTAATATTACTATTTGATTGTATTGTCAGAAAGAAATAAAAACCCTAAGTGTTTCTAACTAATGATACTTCTAAATGACACAAATATCTTAAATGGATTTGTAATATTCCGATTCGCTAAATAGAAGCACGCGCGTGAACTGCCTCAAAGGAATATGAAAATTGGATAAATTTTTTTTTTTAAATTTCCCCCTTATCCCTCCACCCGACTGACGAGCTGGAGGGGGAGGGAAATAGAAGGAGCCATTAAGCTCCTTGGTGGAGCTCGGGATGAGGGGGGGGGACATGCATGATGACACGCAGGGGAGGGAAGATCCCCCTCCCCTCCACTATTTAATGAGGGGCCTCAGGCCGAGGGAGGGGGGCGAGAACGCTGCAGGACAAGAGAGGGTGGTAAGGCTGAAAGGAAAGGAGGGAGTCGTAAGGCCCAAAGGGAGATTCTGAGCGTGAGGCATGAGAGAGGGAGAATGACGTGTTCTGCGCCAGCTGTCGCCGTACGGGAGGAGCCACCGCCTACAACCTGAGGCCGCCGCTGCCAACGTTAGGCGCCGCCGAGTTGCCAATCGACTGGCCTTCATCCACGTGGCCAACTCAGGCCCAGAAGCTTCTTGAAAGCTTCTAAGGCCTCCTCCAAGGCCCCCTTTCCCGTGGGGTTCCACCGAAGTTCATTTAAACCCTCTTCCCATGATTTTTTCCCCCCCCTCATAAAAGGTTTAACCCTTAGGCTCCCTTCCTTATAAGCCTTTAAGATTACCCCCCTGGAATTTCCCCCTTAGGGCTCTATAAGCCTTTTTCCCCCACCAAAATTCTCCCTACTATACCCCCCCGGTTTTAATCCCTCTAAACCCCCTTTTTCCCCCCGCGTTTCAAAAAAAATCCCCTTAGCCCCCTTCCCATGGGTTTTGGAACCACACCCCCCCCCCTAGGATTTTTAAATATCCTTTTCCCCTTAATCCCCTCCCTTGACTTTGGGAACCTTCCCCCCCCCCCCCGTGTTTTATTCCCCTAAGCCCTTTTCACCCCAAATGAAGAGAGTTCAGGGTCACGATCAAGGACAAAGGAAGAAAGCAAGGACAAATAGCATCAACAACTTTGTTCCTACTCAAAGTAATGGCCGAAACCTCCGTTGTTTCCACTGCAACAAACCGAGTCACTTCAAGAGGCAATGTCCCAAGCTCAACGGAGGACATCATCAAACGCCTTTCCAAGGTGCAGGCCGCGGTCAAGGAGCCGCCACCCGTGGAAGATGAAGAACTGCCTACATTGCCAATAGGCAAAGATGCGAAGAAGAAGAAGAGGAAGACCCGACTATGGAAGTAGAATTCGAAAGAGCGACAATCCATGCCGCTTTACACAAGAAAGGGCCGAATCGCCAGTTCTCGGTGATTCAAACACCGTCAGACTATCAAGTTAAAGGTTTCAAAACCTTGATTGATTGTGGCAGTACACATTCCTTTATCTCACCAGCATGTGCAAAAAGATTAGGAATAGCCACAGTAGAAGCACCTACCCTGCTTGTGGAATTGGCAAACGGTCGTGAGGTAACTTGTACCAGGCAAACTGCTAAGGTGGAATTCTTTCTGGGAGGAAAGAAGACTTTAGTCAAATTCAGAGTCATGAATTTAGGTATCCATGAGTGTCTACTCGGGATGGATTGGCTTAAGCCTAATGACACCCACATTCATTCTGGAAAGGGTCAAGTTTCCTTTCAAAACTTTGAAAGGGAATTTGTCACAACTCAAGGTGAGGCAGGAGTGCCAAGAATCCAATTAGCCAAAGTATCTCGGATCATAAAAGGAGTCAGAAAAGGATTACCTGTTTACCTGATCAAACTCAACAAGTTAGATCGAAAGCAAGAGTCTCATGAAGGACCTTCTTGGCTAAAAGAATACGTTGACGTATTCCCTGATGAATTGACTAAACTTCCGCCTCAAAGAGAAGTAGATCATGAGATTAGGCTAGTGCCTGGAGCTGCACCAATCGCAAAAAGACCTTACCGGAAGCAATTGAGTTGAAGGAACAACTCAAGCAACTGTTAGATCAGGGTTACATCCGGCCTAGAAACTCACCGTGGGGAGCTCCAGTACTATTCCAGAAAAAGAAAGATGGGACACTTCGACTATGTATTGATTACCGAGGGTTGAATCAATCAACAGTCAAGAACAAGTATCCTATTCCTAGAATAGATGAGCTTCTTGATCGTCTTCAAGGTGCAAAGATCTTCTCCAAGATTGATCTCAGGTCAGGTTACTATCAGATAAGGATCAAGGAAGAAGATATTCCAAAGAAGGCCTTCAATACAAGATATGGGCACTTTGAGTTCCTGGTTATGTCATTTGGGCTTACAAATGCACCTACCACCTTCAATAGATTAATGCATGATATTTTTAGACCATATCTTGATGATTTCGTGCTTGTCTTCTTCGATGACACTTTAGTCTATTCCAAATAGGAAGAAGATCATGAACCTCAACATCGGATTGTCCTTGAGACAATGAGGTCTCATAAGCTGTATGCAAAAATGAAGAAGTGTGCATTCTTCAAGCGTCAGATTGAATATCTGGGATTCATAGTATCATCAGAAGGAATATCAGTAGACCCAGCCAAGGTCAGAGATGTGCTTGAATGGCCAATACCAGTATCCGTCAAAGAAATAAGTAGCTTTCTTGGATTGACCGGATGGTATAGGGTCTTCATCAAAAACTATGCTTTGATTGCAGCACCTTTTACAGACTTACTAAAGAAGCAGACTTCCATTACATGGTCAACTTCCGAACAAAATAGCTTCGACAAATTGAAGCAAAGTTTGGTATCAGCACCTATTCTAAAACTTCCTGACCTCAATAAGGAGTTTGAGGTAGTAACTGATGCTAGCATTCTGGCCTTGAGGTGTGTACTTATGCAGGAAGGTCATCCAGTAGCATACTCTTCAAGGAAATTAAAGAATCATGAAATGAATTATGCCACGCATGATCTGGAATTACTAGCTGTCATCCATGCTCTAAAGCTTTGGAGACACTACCTGTTCTAAAGTTTACTCTAGTAACCGATCATAAGAGTCTCAAATGGATTTTTACCCAGAACGAGCTCAACATGAGGCAACATCGGTGGATTGAAGTATTGGAGAAATATGATTTTGAAATCAAGTACCGACCAGGGAAGGAGAATGTAGTTGCCGATGCACTCAGTTGCAAGGCATTCCTAAATTCTCTAATCTTGCAAAATCCATCAACGGCCAGATCTCTGGCTACAAAAGTATCTATGCCAAACAACCCTATACTTGAACTAGCTAGAGAGGAAGCATGCCATGATTTGGCCTACCAAACAATGATAAAGGAAATATCTACCAAGGAGCAGAATCAGAAGTTGCAAGCTAAGTATCAAGAATTTTCCATTGATATAATGGACTTGTCTACTACAGAACAAGGCTGTGTATACCAGCAAGCCAGTCACTTAAGCAGAAGATATTATGGGAAGCTCATGATTCTCCTTTCACAGGACATCCTGGCTATGCTAAAACTCTTAATGCAGTTAGGAAGAGCTACCATTGGGAGAGGATTAAAGGTGACGTTCTCAAGTATGTCATTGAGTGTTTGTCTTGCCAACGTATCAAAGCCGAACATGTCATGATGCCAGGGAAACTACAACTGCTTGACATTCCCCAAATGAAATGGGAATTCATCAGTATGGATTTTGTTGTGGGCTTACCCCAAGTCCAAGGAGGATACAATTCCATTATGGTTGTGGTTGACATGCTTACCAAGGTTGCACACCTGATTCCACTAAAGACAAACTATAAAGCCTTCGACATTGCAAGATTGTTTATCAAGGAGATATTCAAGCTACATGGGTTACCTAGAAGAATCATTAGTGATCGAGATTCTCTCTTCACATCACACTTCTGGAGAGCTATCTTTGAAGCTATTGGGACTCAACTCTGTTTTAGCACCGCCTACCATCCCCAAACGGATGGCCAAACAGAGCGAGTAAGTCACGTCATCGAGGATATGCTTAGGGCATACTGCTGTCGAGAGCCGAGGAGGTGGATTCAATTCTTGCCTTTGGTTGAATTTGCCTACAATGCTTCTTACCAGTAGAGCATTCAAATGACCCCTTTCCAGGCATTGTATGGTCATGATTGTCGAAGTCCCCTAAACTTTTCTGAACCAACCCTAAGAGTTGAAGCTTCAAGACAAATGTTGGAGGACATGGATGATCAAATAAGGTCAATAAGACAAGACATACAAGCGGCCAAGGATAGACAAAAGGCATACGCAGATTTGAAACGTCAAGATAGAGTCTTCGAAGAAGGAGACATGGTCTTCATTCGTGTACGCCCTAAAAAGAGTTCTCTATCCCTAGGAGAATGCAAGAAGCTAAGTCCAAGGTATTGTGGGTCGTACAAAAGCCTCAAATGCTTAGGATCCAATGCTTATAAATTGCAACTCCTTGAGAACCTAAAAGTTCACAATGTATTCCATATAAGCCTCTTGAAAAAATATGTACCCAACCCTAATCATGTACTTGATGACCAACAAATTATAATGCCTAGTCAAGGAGTCCTTGAACTAAGACCAGATAGGATCTTAGATGTTAGGGAAAGATAGTTAAGATCTAGAACCCTGAGAGAATGCCTCGTCCAGTGGAAAGATTATCTCGAACAGGATGCCACTTGGATAGATGAAAGCTCTCTCAACCCAGTTTATCTCGAGATGAGGACATCTCGATTTCTCCAAGGGGGAGAGAATGTAATATTCCGATTCGCTAAATAGAAGCACACGCGTGAACTGCCTCAAAGGAATATGAAAATTGGATAAATAAAACTTTTTTAAATTTCCCCGTTATCCCTCCACCCGACTGACGAGCTGGAGGGGGAGGGAAATAGAAGGAGCCATTAAGCTCCTTGGTGGAGCTCGGGATGGGGGGGAGCATGCGTGATGACACACAGGGGAGGGAAGATCCCCCTCCCCTCCACTATTTAATGAGGGGCTGCAGGCCGAGGGAGGGGGGCGAGAATGCTGCAGGCGGAGAGAGGGTGGTAAGGCTGAAAGGAAAGGAGGGAGTCGTAAGGCCTGAAGGGAGATTCTGAGCATGAGGGGGGGGTGAGAGAGGGAGAACGACGTGTTGTGCGCCAGCTGTCGCCGTACGGGAGGAGCCACCGCCTACAACCTGAGGCCGCTGCTGCCAACATCAGGCGCCGCCGAGTTGCCAATCGACTGGGCTTCATCCACGTGGCCAACTCAGGCCCAGAAGCTTCTTGAAAGCTTCTAAGGCCTCCTTCAAGGCCCCCTTTCCCGTCGGGTTCCATCGAAGTTCATTTAAACCCCCTTCCCATGATTTTTTCCCCCCCATAAAAGGTTTAACCCTTAGGCTCCCTTCCTTATAAGCCTTTAAGATTACCCCCCTGGAATTTCCCCCTTAGGGCTCTATAAGCCTTTTTCCCCCACCAAAATTCTCCCTACTATACCCCCCCCCCCCCGGTTTTAATCCCTCTAAAACCCCTTTTTCCCCCCAGGTTCAAAAAAAAATCCCCTTAGCCCCCTTCCCATGGGTTTTGGAACCACACACCCCCCCTAGGATTTTTAAATACCCTTTTTGCCTTAAGCCCCTCCCTTGACTTTGGGAACCTACCCCCCCCCCCCCCCCCCCGGTGTTTTATTCCACTAAGCCCTTTTCACTCCCTCATAACTATTTTCTTTTTTTTCCCACAACTCCCTAAGCTTTCCTCTTAATCCCCCGTATCCCCCTTATTATTTTTCCCCCCTTGAACCTAAAAATCCAAATCATCATCATGGCCTCGGATGATATCCTGTAAGGGAAAAAGTAGCCGTGAGATAAAAGATAGGGAGGGAAAGTAGGGGGAGTGAAAAGAGGGAGTGAATGAGGAAGAGTGGGAAAAGATAAAAGATAGGGAGGGAAAGTAGAGGGAGTGAAAAGAAGGAGTGAAGGAGGAAGAGTGGGGAAAAAGATAAAAGAAAGGGAAGGAAAGAGAATAAGTGCTTTCTATTCCTTCTACCCCAAGTCAAAATCCTCCAAGGGTTCCGTGGTTGTATAACCACACTCACCCATAATTTTTTTTTTGATCCAAAGAGACGGTGGAATTCCAGAAGAAAGAGAAAAAGGCTATCTCACATTCGAACTACGATGCCACCGAAGAAAGTCCAAGGTGTAGCCGTGGGAGGGTCATCCCCCGGTATCCATGTGGATATCTCACCCCAAAACCAAGTTTTTCTTCTTGTCTTTAATTCGGTTTTTAAGTCGATCTTGCAAAGAGAAATTGTTAGGGATAGGATATATTTGTGCGAGTTATTTGTAATGAAGGAGTTTAGCTTATTTGAATGAATGATAACGAATAGAACTTAGTTTCCTTCGAGTTGCATCAAGCATTATAAATTACGAGCAAGATTATCCATTTACTATAGTAGTATATTTTAGTTAAATCATAAGCTGTAGAAATTATATCTTGCACCATTAGTCTTATTCCTTTCGCAACGAATCATTGTAAATGGTTAAATTCATGAAAGGTTTCTTTCGATGCTCAAATTACTAGAAAGTTATCTTTGCTAATTGCACATCTTAGCCAGGCAAATGTTGTTATTTGGCATGAGCTCATCTGTAAGGAAAACGGAAGTTAGAATTAAACCGTATTGATTGGAAAGTAAATTGTCAGAAGGATAGCAAAACCGTAACAAGACGATTAATATTACCTCCCAAAAATTATCCAAACCAATCTAAACATAGAAATATTCATACCATAAGCACTTGACTACTTTCCTTACTGTAGGGACAATAAATTCGTAAAGATAAGAAACTAGGGTTTGTCCCTAAGGCTCTTAAAAGAAGAAACCCTAGGCCTGACATACGTCAGCTTAAAGAATCTAAACAGATTATTCAATCGCAAGACTTGCGTAACAAGTACGAAATCATTTAGTCTTGTGATTGATTCACAAGGAGAAAATGTAAAAACCCTCATCAAGGATGGCAGATCTCTACGCAAGTTATCTTGCAAAAAGATGTATTTTTGGATATCCTTCTAAATAAGGAAAGTTGTAAACCGGAAACTAGCATATTTAAGGAACTTTAGGGTTAACCAAGTTGGGTATGCCCTACATCGGAATGTAAAAGATCTTGCCAATTTACAATACACCTTGGGAACAAATGCTGATACACTCAAAAAGGAAAGAACACTTCCTTAGCAGTTTGCCATACAACTAGGTTGATTAATGGAAATGTTTGTGCTTGCTAGAGATTTTAGGGCTCTGTTTGAATTATGAATTACAAATTAAATGAGTACCTATACTTGAGGTTAAAAGCCTGAAGAAAGAGGCAGTTTCAGTTACCCCCGACTACCTGCCTAACCCTAACCAAGGGGGTTGTTGACCGCGCTGGGAATGTGGACCAAACCCACCGCGAGAGGTCTCTCCGTTGAGCTCTACTTGGAGTAGGAGGATGCTTGGGTGCCAGGGGGGGCTCTGGCCGTAAATCTCTCGCCTTCCGGGTCCTGCACAAGAGGCTAACGTGACTCGGGATTGGATCTCGAGGCGCGCATACTAGTTTACGGGCGGAAGCTTGGAATAGTGATCCCAGCGGATTTCTCGATAGCCCCCGGGCGGATTATGGACAAGCCTACGGGCGGAACTCCTTGTATTTAAAAGATAAAATGATGAAATGTTAAAAGAACTTGCTTGATATTGTTTTTCTATGTCACGTGATAAGATTATGTGAAGAAACTAGTGCTTAACACGGTTAATTAAAGAAGCTAATTGTTATATGTCAAATTAATGTTTTAGATAATTACATAACTAAAACAAACCGAGGAAAGTGCGGAGGACGGGCCATGGGTCCGTCCTACGGTTGGGTGGTCCCGGTTAGCTGGGAACTTTTCTAAGAAATCTCGAAGAACAGCGGAATGATCATCATCATCAAAACGAATAACAAGAACGATGACCTAGAGTTACGTCTTACCCGATTTATGCTGTTTTAGGGGAACGGAATGGGACTATGCCTTATGGCAGAGAGGTTGAGCTTTGCATCCCTCTCGTTTCCCATTCTCCTTGAAACAAGTGCAGCGTGAATCCGCTTCAAACCTGGGATTTCTGTGTAAAGTAGTTCGCTCGCGTCTGACGCTAGTTGCTGTTAGCTAATGACCCATCACGGAAACCCTAATTCCGGTCGATCCTAAGTGGGAACGGCCAAGATACTTCCGCTCCGTGGCAGATGCGGGAAGACCTAGATCGCAAAACCCGTAACATTCCATGGGAGTGCCGGGCGGAGTTTTCTAGACATCCTTTCCGATGGACTGCTAAGACGTGTCCTGGATGATACTATTGGACACGTTACAGGACTATTTGGCTTGGTCCATTGCCTCCCTGCCCTGGCACCTCGCCCTGTGACATTTGGTGGAACTTGTTGTGAAAGGTTGACTAGAATTTTGAGAAATGGGAGACCATGTTGAAGAGGTTGTTTGAGAAAGAGATATCAAGGATTTGCACTTATGAGATGAAGAAACATAAAGAGGCAGTTAACAAAGCTTTCACAAAAATAAATGCAAAGTTGAACAGAGAAATGACAAAGTCTCTTGTTGTTTAAATGAAAACAAGTAGTAAAAGAGTAAGCCTTTTTTATAAAAATAGACTTGAAAGACTTGTCTTCGATATTCAAAATCACATTGCAAAGGAGTGTATCGATGTGAAAATAATCTCCTACCTTCTTGTCAACAACAATTGACTATATCTTTCGGACATGACAACATAACAAGCTCCTCATCCCCTAAGGACCCAAAGGTCACCTCTTTCCGACTAAAATTTTCAATGTTTTCTCCACTCTTTGTGATGTATTCACATGACCAAGGAAAGGCTGCTCCCTATTCATTAGTCTCCCTTCTTTAAATACCACTACAATAGAAACGAGGCATAGACGCGCACGTTAGACGCGCAAAGTCGGGCGCGTCTATCAGTGCGTCTATATGTGCATGTAAAAGAGCATGTAAATAGACACGAATTTTGCATCTATATATTCGCGTAAATAGACGCCAATATAGACACACCTCCAGACGCACAATTATTTAACCACTTGAAATTGGACTTACTATAATTAAAAAACCAGAGTTAATAATTATTTAACTACCTGAAATTGATTCTTGAGTATGCACGTGTGTGCATGATAAAACCATAGAATTAAGAATACACATTGAATCATTGAATTAAAAAACTAAAGTTAATAATTATTTTTGCATTGCTCTCTAATGAATGGCAGTTCCTCCAGTTGACAAGCTTGCTATAAGTAATTAGCAGTAAGCGAAAGAAACCTTATTATACAATTATTAGCAAGCATTGCAATATGTATCTTGTAATTTCTCTACTTGAAGACGATAAAAAATACTTCCTTTTTATTATGGAAAATTCAATTTAGCTTTAAACTTGACTATTGATTCTTGAGTATGCACGTGTGCGCATGATAAAAACCATAGAATTAAGAATACACATTGAATCATTAAGAAAATTAAGTATGTTACAGTGAATGATCCATCTCATCTTCAATGAGATCAGCCCTTGCTAAACTATCTACTTCTAGGTCTATGTTACCAAGAGGTAACGAAACAAATAAGTCTATCCCACTATTAGATGTGTTGCTATATTGCTCAATAACTTCGTCAATATCATCGACAATCACATTATTGTCTTCTTCTGTATTTCCTTGAACATCCTCGCGAGGTTCATCTTGTACTATATCACGCATATCATCCATTATGGTGTCATCATGTACATCATCATTAATTGTTGGATTGTCATCTGCTATCTCCATGTCGGTAATATTACCATATATTGGTTTTGAACGATTAGATACAGGGATGACATACCACCATCGGTTATTGTTTACCATTGGATGATACACAACCTATATTTGAAAAACAAAAGCAAGAAACTTAAATACTTATTATATTGTGTATATGTATCACATGTATACATATTAAAAAATTAGCTTTTGCATAATACATACTCACATTGTTGAGGTAGTACTAATGTGTCATTCTTGTTTTGGTGAAATTTTGTAGAGTCAATGATTACAAAACCACTTGGATGATGTCTGATTGTGCAATGCTCACCATTTGTTACCACTTCTTTAAACCACTTCACATCCAATACATATATAAAGAATCGTCTGAAGTCAAGCTTCAGAATATCTTGGATCAAGCCACAATAGCCTTCCATGGTACCATTAGCATCCTCGAAGTGAGCAAGGATACCACAATCTTGGGTATTTCCCTTTTCATCTATACGTTGAGTTTAAAGATGTTTATCCTCACACCAAATAACATTGAATAATGTGCACTAGTAGTAAAAGATAAAAGATCAAACATGTCAATTATTTATATAAAATATAACTTATAGAAACAAATTAATTGATAGTATGTCTCACCTTTGATAAGCAACCTCGTGCGTATTCCCACTCTTCTTGATATATATTAATTTCCTCCTCTTTTTCCATTCTCTCCATTTTCTCATGTAACCAATCTATATTAATATGACATGGGAGTGCATTTAGATGATCTGGAAATGAGACATTACGTCATATCTGGTGCGAAATGCTTGTCTTTCGCTTTTTGTTCTTGCCCTTGCTTCATTATATAGTGTCACCCATTTGCTCATTACATCACTATTGAGCACACAAAAACTATTTAACTTACGAAGTTCTTCTTTTGTTAGCACTTTACTCATTCCTTTTCCTTGAGGTACTATAGAGGTCATCCTCAAGTCTTCATCATCTTTCCATAGTTGTGGTTGAGAGTGATCCACTTCAGCAAGATATTCAGAGATATAAACAAGGGATAATTGCATTAACCAACCCTCAGCCATGCTTCCCTCAGGCCGTACTTTTTGCCTCATAAAATCTTTCAAGGTTTTCATGAAGTGCTCAAGAAAAAACATCCACATTGCATGAACTGCCCCACAAAGTGTGATATCATCAATCAAATGTACGAGTAAATGTAATTGAGTAGTCAAAATGGATCGAGGAAAAATTTCCTCCACCAAACAAACTACCTCAACAGATAATACTCGAGCATCTTACAATGTATTTGGATCAATTTCATTCGAGCTCACGTATCTATCAGGATGTATTTGAGAATTGTTTATTTTTGTGTAGAAATTCAAAGATATATAATGAAAAAATACAATGTATACACACCTCACAAGCTCTCCCATCTTGTAAATGATATCACGTACATCTTTGGATACACAATGGGATATGCTAGTAGGAAGGACGAACTGAATGTAAACAATATTCATAGATCAAATTATTAGTTGAGGAAAAAGTCATCATACCCCAAAGTTTACACATAGTTACTCCACTAATTACTATATTCATGGTTAGAGATACCCTTACTTAAATCATTTTGTGCCAATTGTGGGACTTCAAACCAGATAGTTGCTCCACACCTCTTTTCTTTTTCTTTATGAAGGCTCCCTTGAGACATCTCATACATCCTGTGGGTGTTCGAAAGCTACATATTTGTTCCTTCACTATTTTTTCCTCCTTCTTTGACAACATCCAAGGTGCATGGGGTAGCTCAATCTTTCCTCTGGCTCCAATGCGTGGCCAGGCTCGTCTCATGCGACCAATGTTACGTAAATCCTCCCTTACATTGACTGAATCACGAGCCCCTATCAAGTGATTCCATAATGTAGATACAACATTTTCGAATATTTGCATGGGGTGATTGATCTTGAGTTCAGTCCAGTACGGAAGACGAAAAAATATAGAGAACCTAACAAACAAACAATATATTATGTATACAATTCATCATGCTAAATACTTTAAAGTAAATCGAGAGAAATGCACTTCTTACCGACTCATGCCGAGTGGAGGGTGGCTGTCGGTATTAATCCATCTCTCCTTCCAATCTTGAATGGTTAGAGATTGTGGAGTCATTCCATTAGTAGGGAGAACATATTTGGGATGGTCAATAGGAAGAAATCGATGATGATTGTCGTAGATAACCTTTTTTAAACGTACCGACCTAGAGGGAACTAGAGAGGGACTGCAAATAGGACATGCATGATAGCCTGATGTGGTTAAACCTGAACAAACAAGTGAATTAATAAAATGCAATTGATTCAAGTCTTGAATTTCAAATATAGAGTTATATACATGTACCTGAACACTCTCCGTATCCTAAAAAGTCATGCATGGTCCACAACAACATGGCCTTCAATGTGAAATCTCTAGAGGATGCAGATGCACTTGTATCTTGCACCTCAATATCTTTCCATAAAATTTCTAACTCTTCAATCAAAGGCTCTAATTAGTAAATGTCCATGTTTTTTACCTTGTGCTTTCATGGAATCAGAAGGGACAACATTACATGTCCCTTTTTAATTGCCATGGATGGAGGAATATTATAGTTCACCAATACCACTGGCCATACACTTTATGATGTGCTTTTGATGCCAAATGGATTGATTCTATCCATACCTAAACCAAATCTCAAATTTCTTGGCTCTTCTTTGAAAGCGGGCTACAAACTATCTATATGTTGCCATGCCGGTGTGTCTGCAGGGATCCTCCATTTTCCATCACTTGGAGGATGACTAGCATGCCAGACATGAGCTTTCCAATAGACTTACACTTGAACATAAGTTTTATACGTGGAACAATCGGAAAATATCGCAAAACCTTACGAGGCGTATCCATTGACTTCATCTCCACTTCGTATCTTGATTCACCACAATTAGGACACTCTCGTGTGAACTCATGAATCCCACGAAATAAGACACAATCATTGACACATGCATGGATCTTGACATAATTGAGGCCTCCCAGAGATGTCAAGTAATGTCTTGCTTGCTCTCTCTTAGTTGGCAATTTGTTCCTTTTGGAAGCATTTGTGATAATAACTTACATATATTTTTAAAAGTGAGGTAAAAAACCACCAACATATATTTCTGTCTGATTTCAAAATAGAACAATTAATATTATGATTCATAAGTCAAATTGAATTGATACATACTTCAATAACGCATCCAAACTGACATTACTCCATCCATAAATTGTTTGCAAGTTAAGTATCTCGAGGGACGCACGAAGAACAGAGTATATACAACCTTCATACAACAGATAGATGATGCTACGTATAGTGGATCATCTGGCTTCATAGAGTGACCTTCTCCTTGAACCGGTTGCGAAAATAGATGGTGTACCATGTTGTCCAAAATCTCATCCTCTACAACTTGATGGGGCATTTCATGAGGGCTACTATCATGGTCGTGAGTGTCCACTCTTCTTGAAGACTCTGCCTCCTCGTGTCGACGTTTTGCAGCCTCTCAACACCTGGGAGGGAGCATTTGAGGATGTGGCACCGCATCCTGCTCAACCACAAAAGGGAGTTTCATGTACCTTGATATATATTGAGTAACATAGACTAGCAATCTTAGTGTTTAAAAAAAACAATGAATACTGGTGATTTTTCTCGGTCCCATTCTCCATACAAGCTGAGGTGTGACATTGCAATTCGACGTGCTCGAAAAAAACACCCTCAACAACGATCACACATGCATTTAATTTTTCATCGTAACCATGCATCTCGATTATGAAGACGTAATGTTTCATCCTCACTTGAGGATGTGCTCATTGACTCATCAGCATGCACCGCACTAGGTGATGACGACGACATGATTAAACCTAATTCATGACAACATCAAAATATTTGTCATTCATATGTTTACATAAAAACTTCAAGCTGGCGTATTAATTATTATAAGATCTCAATTTTAAATACACAAAAATCATCATAAATACATTAAAACTTATGACAAGAATTCACTATCAAAACTTATCTTAAAAACAAAAAATTATGATAAAATCTAAATGCGCATCTATATTTGCGTTTATGTATGCGTCTAAATTAGCATCTATTTGCGCGTCTACGCGCGTTTACGTAAACTTAGATGCGCATATACACGCCAAAATAGACAAACACATCAAAATTCAAAACATACTTAAACCATTTCTTTTCAAACTACGCCTTTTTTTTCCTGTGTTTTTTGCAGTTTTGACGCTCGAGTTTAGCCGACATGCAGTCTCTTCATGCCTCACCTCCTCATGACTCACCTCTTCTTTCATTTCAAACACACAAGAAGGGAAAAAGGAAAGCCAAGGAGAGGAAGAAAGAGAGAACAAGAGAGAGGAGAACAAGAGGAAGAAGAAGTAGCAAGCAAGCATCAAGGGAGAGTAACTTACCAAGGAGAGGAAGAAGGAGAAGGAAGAAGCGCCACCACCTGCCACACCAAACACCCAAGGTGAGTCCTCTTTCTCTCTCTCTCTGTGTATTCGGATTTCTCATTCCATTAAGTATTGCATTTTGTAAATCGTGAATGGCGATCGTCGGACTGGAATCAGCTGACTGAGCGCGTCTACCAGCGCGTCTACATTTCAGTGTAGACGTAGGGATAGACACGAAGAAATTTTTTCTCTGATTGCATCTGAGGCCGTGTCTCAGAGCGTGTGTATTATGTGTCAAAGACGCGAGAATACACATGCTCTGCACAGAGGCTTTGACTTTAGAGTCGCGTCTCCAGGCGCATGTACTCTGCAGCCTACACGCGATGATACACGCACGCGCTAGAAGCATTGACCTAGAAATTGTGTCTGACAGCGCCTCTATACTACATCTAAGATGCGGATATAGACGCGCTCTCGATAGAGGGTTGACTTTAGGGACGCGTTTGAGAGCGCATCTATCCTGTAATTTAGACGCGGTTATACATATGCCTGCGCCAGCTTTGATAAAAAACAATTTTCATTGCCTAAACAATATATTTTTGCAATGATGAATGCGACCAATCCCATGTTTGTGTTTATCAGTTTTCTTGTTTATGAGAAGCATTAGCACTTAATTTTTATGCTCAATGTCTAAAGAAAGCTAGATTATTAGAACTTTCAAGTGCCATAAGCATCCATGTATTTTTTCTATATGTGAGCATCAAAAGCCTTCTCTTACATAATGATTCTAGGCTCAGTGAATGATTTTTCATAATTAATGTTGGATTGGATTAAGGATTATAGCTCTTTGAAAATGTTTAGGTGTGGATGAAGGTAATATATGATTTTTTGTATGCAAACAAATTTGTCTTTTTCCTGTGTTTTTTTTACAGATGTCGCATCCTGGTTCATCTAGCAATGACCCAGATTTGGATCGCATGAATGATACATTGGCCTTGTTTGGCAGGGGGTCAATGCATTTTTTGGAGGTTTTCCTAGTAGGGAAGACTTTATGGGAGAGATGACCAGACACCTTGGCCGCTCTCCCACAGCAGAGGAGGTGTTCAACGTCATGTCTAGAAAGCCTCTGACGTCTTTGCCTGGCACTACTTCCCAGACTCCAATTGCAGGTACTCCACTTGCAGCACCTGTACATGCATCGACTGAAGCACAAGCATCAGCCGACGCACGTGCATCTGTAGAAGCACGTGCATCCAACGAGGGAGAGGGTAGTCGACAGAGAGGGAGGAGGGAGAGTCAAGGGGGAGGACGAGGCTTGTGTGGGGGCGCCTAGGAGTTGGCGAGCGATCACCCTCACCAGTAGATCATGTAGAGGAGCCAGTACGCCAATACTATAGAGCTACAAATACTGGTGGCATCTTCCATGATGATGAAGGAAGGGATGTAATGGCGTACATGAGGAGCGTTGTGCATGCGACGTATAAAGATTGTTTCGTCTACTTCAAAAATCAGAAAAGCGGCTTGTGGCAGGAGGTGTTGAGGGCAGTCCATAGGAGGTACCCAAATCCTGAGGGTCAGTGATTCTCGGATGATTGGGGATGCACAAAAGTGAGGGATGTGCTTCACAACAAAATATCCCACCTCATGACACGCGCTAGGGACTCACTGTGCAGAGGTAGGAGGAGGGCTGGGTAGTTGTCAATGTTGAGCTAGAAATGCATTAGCCTCACTTAAACAGCCCCAAAACATGCTTAATTAAGGAGCTTATTGCTCATGTTGGGAGTGCCCTATTATTTATACAAGATGGAGGAGTCAAGTGTTTGTTTGAATGTAAATTTTGAAGCTAGATTGAGCTTTAGATGCCTTTCAATGTTTCGTGGTCTCCTCGTTCCAATTCGTGTCATAGTGCAACTTTCTTCATTGTACTACTTCACAAAGTGGACTATAGTCTCAAACTATTTCTAGTTATTTAGGTTACTAGGAATCATTGGACTTTATCAATGTTCTCTTGTAGAAATTTGGCATGGATAGTGGCTAGAGCATCAATTGTTGGAACAAGAATGGCTAGGTATAGCCAATGTATCACAATAGGAAGCACAATCATGCCTCTCATGTTGGGAGCTATCACATCATATATACCACATATAAATACCTCTTGAGAAGGTTTTAGAATTGTTTCCTTCCCTCTTTCTTACATCTTTCCATAAAAATTTGTAACTCACTATAAGATATAGGCCATATACCGATGTTTGAAGCAACACAAATATTCTTCTAAAAAATTATCCATGTCATCGCTAAAAGCATTGGTATATACATCTTTACAGATCCATCGCCACTAGCATTGCTATTTGTGTCACTATTTGTGATGCTAATAGCTACGCAAATAGCAAGATGCAGATAGCAATGCTTTTGGATGCATATACCGATGCTAATAGTGATGCATGTAGTAGATTAGCAAAGCTAATAGTGATGGTTATAAGGAAAAAATATAGCTAGTAGGGCAGCATGTTGCCCTATCACCTTGTAACACCATGTAGTATTGAACAATATTCCATAAAGCAATTATAAATTGAATACAAAATCATCATTGAGACACATACAGCCAAGGAGGCTAGTCATAAATATATGTATGTATCATGTGGGTTCAACATAAGGGATTTTTAAGATACTATTTTTACACACTTTTTTACATACAAAAGTGTCACATATAAAGGGTTAACTTACGAATTGAATAGAAAAGGGTTATGTTTTATTAAGAAAAATTTCACAGATAAGGATATTTATAAATAGGCCTTGAACACACGTGATATAGAGGGTATACATATAGTAAACTACCACGGTACACACATCGTGAGATATTGAAAAAAAAGAGTTGGTGATTTAATATTCAAATAAGTACAAGATCAATGATGACAATCACTACAAGATATAGACCTTATACCGACGTTTAAAGCGACGAAAATACAAACAACAAAATTTGCCCCCGTCGTCGCAAAAAGCGTCGTTATTGACGATGCCATAGAAACGTCGCTATTGGCGTCACTATATGCGTCACATTTGCGACGCATATAGCAACGCAAATAGCGACACATATAGCAACGCAACCAGTAAATTTGTGACGCACATAGCGAGGCCAATAGCGACGTGAGCAGTAAATTTGCGACGCAAATAGCGACGGTAACAGGAGGAAAAAAATTTGTGGCACAAAATTGTTTCTGCACTACTGCATACAAAGCGCTTGCAAACAAAAAGAATGTATACTGAAATCATAAAAATGATACATGAAATAAATACATGATCGCATAAAATGTGATTGGTACAATCATGAAAGGATATCACTAATACATAGAAAATGTCTACATAGATTAGGCGACTAAAAACTAAAGGTGTGTGAGCTCTAAGGATCCAAGGGCGAGCTATAAATCCTCGTCCCCCGAAAGCTCGTCCCGCCGCAAAGGAGCATCGAATGGATTCTGCAAAAAAAGAAACAAAATATCAATCCACCATACAATAATGCATTCAAATATCTCATGGTAACTACGGACAAGAAAGATGAGTGACTTACAGGGCCGCCGCGTCTATACAATCGGTCGATCAATGCATTGAGACCGTGCCTCTCTGCATATCGAGTCTCAAGGCCTTGCGGATCGCGATTTGTAATGGAGTGCTGCAAAGAAAACAAAATGCTAACTGTTAGAAACATGATTGTCAATACAAAGAATATTTCAAAAAAACAAACAAGCAAAACAAAAGAGAAACTTACAAAGTCCTACAAATATGTCCTGGGTGGCCGTCACTCCCAAGATGATGGACCACTCCGGCCTCGAGTCGTGCCCTCGCCGCCTCCTGCTGTTGACTCCAACGTCCTAGCGAATTTATAGCCTCCTCCCTCAGTTGGCGCCAGTCGTCTACATCTAACCACTCGGGCTTTGCAGCCCCACTCTTGATTGCCTTGCGTGCGTTGGATCGTCTATGTGACATGTATGCACGCATGCAATCCATCATCCAGCCCGTAGAGAATCTATCTACTGCGGCTGGCACCGGAAACTCCTCGTGCAAGGATGCTACTATGTAGTCCTTGCTCCCCTCTGGTATGTTCTTCCAATGATCCAGGACGTTGTGCCGAAAAACTTGTTGGCACAACTCTCTCATGCGAGCCATCACCCTCCTCCCCTCATCATTCATGATGATGGCTCCTGACCTCCTATTAACCAGGTATCCATAACCCCTAGGAGTCTGCCTAAGATGGATCCTCTCCCATCTCCGTTCATGCTCCTGGGAATATCCATGAGACCCCTCTACATCTGGTGTACTGATGGGGGTAACCTCTCTCGGAGTGGCACTCAAAGGGGTGCCACCAAAGGGGGTACCACCAAAAGGGGTGCCACCTCTGTTGACGACTGCGCAAAAGCCGGAGTAACTGGAGTAAGCGTCCCCACAGGTGTGACAAATCCTGGAGGTGATGCAACTCCAACTAAACGACGAGACGGAGACACCACATCCATGTCTCCACAGCAGCACCCCCCTGATCCTAATGCAGTCCCTTCCTCTGGCCCAAGTCGTGAGCGTCGAGATCGTCTGCTCGAAGTTGAAGCATCTGATCGCGCTGAAGTAGATCTAGCAGAGTGCCCTGACGAAGAACGAGACAACTCCTGGTCTGCCATCTCTCTGAATTTCGCGAGCTGGTCTGGAGACATGCGTGCCATCATGTCCTGAAACTCCTCATCGCTCATCCCTCGACTCATCCTGAAAATGTCACCTGCACAGATAAAAAATGGTGTTAGAATAATCAATTTAAACTATACAAAGCACAGTAATATAAATCATTTTTGAAAAATCTCTCTTAAAATGCATCTCTTATGTACCTTTATGGAAGATCTATACAACGAATTGAGTAATACAATTCTCCAGTATTCATTGGTCCCATGTTAATCTCCTGACACAACTCTGCACACACTGGAAGGTCGATAGACATGTCACCACAAAAGAACGAGTCTATCTCGTTCTCAAAAAATTCTTGGACTACTGTATTTCCATCATTGTTAGCCGATGCGGGCTCCAAGCTTGCAGTGGCCTCCACCCCTTGTAATATCGACCCCTCTATTTGCATATTATCTTCATCTATGCCCGAAATATCACTTTGATCATATACTCTCGCACTTCGAGGAGTTGAAGGTATAACATACCACCATCGAGGTTATCAGGGGTTTGGATAGAAGATTACATGTTCACAAACGTACAAAGCGAGTTCAAACCATTGTGACATAAACCATGTCGTATTACAATTAGCAAGAAAATGACTCTATGCACCTGTTCACAATGGGCCGGCAACACAAAGGTGTCGCGCAAATCTGTCCATTTTTTCTCGGAATCTATTTCGAGAAATCCAGATGGACCTCGTCGAACTGTTGCTCTAACTCCTCTAAGTACCACTTTGAACCACTGCAGATCGAATAGTATCATGGAGAAGCTACGATAATCCACCGTAATAATACTTTGCAAGTTCCCAAAATACTCCATCTCATCCACAATCGTATTTGGATCCATTGCTCGTCGCCAGCTCTCTTGCTCAAACCTTGCCATGACACCACAGTCCATTGTGGAGCGCATTTTGTCAATACGCTCCACGCGAAAATGCCATCTGCGCGACCACGTTGCACTGTATATTTTGTACTGTACATTGAAACACTCAAATTAGATGTCGCATATAAAATTTAGATATGACATATTCTAAACCCCTCATCACCTTTGGACTACATCCCCTCGAGAACTCCCACCCCTCCATTGGGATCTCTGTCCCTTCACTGGATGCTGCGCTGCGGTCAAGGCTCCATGCAACCATCATGTTGACATAAACCGCGGCATCTCCTCCATGCCTTCGGGATATCGAATCGGTCGATGACACGTACTACATCGGAATTCAGCTCACGCTTCCTCTCGATCTTGCCTTGCAATCTGGTACTTGGCGAACCACGTCTCCATGGAGGCATGGTGCAACATACAAAAGCGATTCACCTTCTCTTCCATTGAGGCATCCATTCTTTTTTCTACCCCATTTCCAACCACCACATCTCCAGTCAGTCTATCATCATCCTTCAGCGTCCATAGTATTTCATTGTCTGGTTCCACCGTTGGTAGCCATTGTGAGATATGCACTAACGCCTCTGACACCAACCACCTTCACCATGCTACCTTCTGGACAAGCTCGTTGTCGCACAAAGCCTTTCACAGTTTTTATGAAGCGCTCCAGGAAGAACATCCATCACATATGGACGGGTCCAGCAATCTCCACTTCGTCCACAAGATGCACAAGAAGGTGGACTTGTATCGTGAGCATGCTAGTGGGTAGGTATTTCTCAAAGAGACAGACCGTCTCCACTGCTCCCCGCCTTGCGGATTCAATAGAGGACATCTTAGTCTCTTTCTATGAGATCCATTGCACCAAAGTCGACAACTTGTAAATGGCCCCGCGAATTTCTGGAGTAAGGTATCCTGCGATCGCGATCGGTAGGACAAACTGCCACAAATGAGAAAGCATTATGAATAATGGCCACTTTTCAAATTGCAAAATGCCCACACTAATTACAATCCATTCTATTCACAAACCTGACATATCTTATGCCAATCATGGGATTTTAGCCCCGACAATTGGTTATCTTTAGAAAATGCGGACCTGAGAGAATGCATCATACTCGTCGGAGTGCGGATAGACTTGATTACTTGCTTCACAATGCGCTCTTCTTTGGTGGACAAAACCCAAGGAGCGTGAGGAAGCTGCACTCCCCCTTCAACACTCGACTGCGGCCAAAGCACCTCCATCTTACCTACCTCCTTCAAATCCATTCATGACCCTATAGTGTCTCTCTTTCCTGTGATGTGGTCCCACAGCAAGCTGCCCACATTCTTGAAAATATGCATGGGATCCAACAAGTGGTTGACCTGTAAGTGGGTCCAATATGGCAACTCGTAGAAAACTGAGAACCGTCACATTCCATTTGGATGTGATTCCGGGTTTACCATTTTTAGCTCGTACCAGCTTGCAGCGTTCATACGTGTTGGAGGCCGTCCAAGAAAACCTTCCCTGAGTTCATGATCCTCTGGCAAGAAAGTGTTGTGTCCTTGATATACTATCTTCTTCATGGTTCGTGACCTTCGGGAGTCTAACTGTGGCCCACACAATGGACATGCATGATAACCTGAGGTAACCAGACCTATAAGGCAAGCCACAACCTAGTGAATACTTGATTGAATGAGATAAAATATAGATATTACCAGTGAGAACTGAGGTTTGCTCACCTCAGCACTCTCCCAATCACGGAAAGTCATGCATCGTCTACATGAGAATGGCTCGAATGTTGACTGACCGCTGACCATCGTGCCTGCTCATAACTTGCATAGTGACCCCCTCCTCCCACAAAATATTAAGCTCATCGACTAATGGACGAAGATACACGTCCATATTTTTTACTTTGTATCAGCCCGGGACGAGTAAGCTAAGGATGAGATGTCCTCTTCATAGAAAGCCATGGAGGGATGTTGTAGTTGACAAGCACTATAGGCCACACACTGTAAGAAGTCGAGCGCAGACCGAATGGGTTCACACCATCCATGGCGAGACCGAGCCGAAGATTCCTTGGCTCTCGCGCAAAGCCTGGGAAGGTAGAGTCAATGTGGCTCCATGCGCGCGAATCCGCTGATATTCGTTGAACTCCATCCGTGGACCTATTCTGCACATGCCACGTTGCCAAGCTTGCCATGCCAGACGTGCGAAACATATGGTTTATGGAGGGGATGAGCGGAAAGTGTCTGAGAACTTTTTGAGGGATGGTTTTCCCTTGCAAGTCCTATCGATACCTGTGAGCACCACACTTTGGACATGTCTTCATAGTCTTGTATTCATCTCGAAACAGTATGCAGTCGTTGATACATGCATGGATGTTATTGTAGTCCATGCCAAGCTTCCGTAAAACATGTCGTGCATTATCACGAGACTCATGCATGGTATTTGCATGTGGTAATATATGATATTTCAATAACCTTAAAAAAATCATAAAACACCTTGAAAAAGCACAAATGTTTGCAATAATACTGTGAAAAATAATAATCAATGAAGCCTATGTGCAAGGTACCTGAATAACTCAGTCACACTCGTATCGCTCCAACCGTATTTTGCTTGCACACTTAAGAGTGCAAGCAATGTCTTCAACCGAGATACTCAGAACCCATCATATAATGGTATGGATGCTTCCTCTCTAAGTGGGTCAGATGTCTCAACATCCATGGGAATCAATGCATCGATCATTGCCTCCATCTCAGGCTCCAAGATTGTAGGTAGGTCGAGAAGGTTATCTGTCTCCTCTGGTATTGACGTTATATATGGGCCTTACGAGTGGTGGATTGACTCCTGCAATCCATCCATCGCACATCCACGAACTCTTCTAATTGGCCGCAAAGGGTGCACTCCCCCTTAGGTCGAGACATAACCCCCCTGGATAGAAAATTTGCCAACAAGACCCAATCTTATTGTGTATGGTTTTCAATTAGCTTGCGAGTACAATGCATGATTAATATTAACTTCAAATTACCGTTTGCTAAAAATCTGCAATCGCCTGGTCAATGATCTCAGATTGAAACTCGCCAAATCGTCGTACGTGTTCTATAGACAATCGACGTTTTCGTCTAATTGCCAACTTGCATTGAGAGCAAGGACATGGGACACGCTGATTAAGATACGTCTCGCGATCTTGAACAATAAGACCTTCTTTGTTTTCCATCTTATCTACATTACAGCAAACGAGGCTTAAATGGATAGCTTTATGGAGATGTACGTCAAGTTGCAAGTTGACCATAAATCTTGCATTGTAAATAGTAGTTGAGAGATTTTTTGATGTTATATCTCGGCCTTGTATCATGCTCAAGGATTTGTTTGTCCTGGTAGATAATTATTCGTTATTGTAAAAAACTGCACTAGAGGGCTTTGAGTATAAGTAATCCATTTATGAGCATCATTGAGGATCTCTTAGTCTAATAATAAATCAGTCTCAACAAAAAGCATCTTAGAAATGTGGTTTTTTTGTCCTAGAATCGCATATTAAAATTAATGCCATCTATGAAATTTATCAACTATAGTAATAAAATTTATTTCAATCAATTCTACTCATAGTCATAAGACCTGAGAGAAAATATCCTATACTCAATTTAAGGGAGTCTTTTTCTATAACAATACTTTTGGGATCATTTTGATGAAGTACCGTAATGACCATTAGCTAGGGTATCATTTTCTTTTAGTCCTTCCGTTGACTAGTTGGCATGATTTCTAATTTGTTATGCCTATAAAGTTAATACAAAAAAAATGAATTATTCATATCACAATTAGATCCCCTACTTGGACCTTATGAAGGACATGACCAATTTTAAGCCATCTTAAAGAGTCACCAATGTACATGGCCCATGCCAAAGCACATTGCATACCATTATCGATAAGTCTATTATCTTGTATCTTAAATCTCCTAATTAGACTTTATAAACGGTATAACTAATTTTTAGCCCCCTTAAGGAGTCGATGTAATGGTACCCATAAAAAAAGTAAAGTGGATACCATTACCATAATCATGGATATGCTATCATTCCAACATATGTTATCTTTCCCTTTCTCTCCCTCTTCCTCCCTCTCTTTCTCTTTCTCTCGTATTTCCTCTCCCTCTCACAATATATCTTAACACTCTCCAAAAGCAAAAGGGAGAGGGAGAGAGAGAATGCACTCTCCCTCCCTCTCCCTCTCCCTCTCGTTCTCTTTCTCTTTCTCTCCCTCTCTCATTTCCTTCCCCTCCCTCTCCCTCTCTCTCCCTCTCCCTCTCTTTCTCTCTCTCTCTCATTTCCTCTCCTAAACAAGCAAAAAAGAAAGTGATTCAAACATTAAATAAGCAAGAGGGAGAGTGACAGAGAGAATGCACTCTCCCTCCCTCTCCCTCTCCCTCTCCCTCTCCCTCTCTTTCTCTTTCTCTTTCTCTCCGTCTCTCATTTCCTTCCCCTCCCCCTCCCTCTCTTTCTCTTTCTCTCCAACTCTCATTTCCTTCCCCTCCCTCTCCCTCTACCTCTCTTTCTCTCCCTCTCTTTCTCTCTTTCTCTCTCATTTCCTAAACAAGCAAAAAATAAAGTGATTTAAACATTAAACAAGCGAAAGGGAGAGGGAGAGAGACAATGCACTCTCACTCTCCTTATCTTTCTCTCCCTCTCTTTCTCTCTTTCTCTCTCATTTCCTAAACAAGCAAAAAATAAAGTGATTTAAACATTAAACAAGAAAAAGGGAGAGGGAGAGAGACAATGCACTCTCCCTCTCTTTCTCTTTCTCTCCCTCTCTCATTTCCTTCCCCTTCCTCTCCCTCTCCCTCTCCCTCTCCCTCTCTTTCTCTCTCATTTCCTCTCCTAAATAAGAAAAAAATAAAGTGATTTAAACATTAAACAAGCAAAAGGGAGAGGGAGAGAGAGAATGCACTCTCCCTCCCTCTCCCTCTCTTTCTCTTTCTCTCCCTCTCTCATTTCCTCCCCCTCCCTCTCCCTCTCCCTCTCCTTCTCCCTCTCTTTCTCTTTCTCTTTCTCTTTCTCTCCCTCTCCCTCTCTCTCTCCCTCTCTTTCTCTCTTACTCTCTTGTTTCCTCTCCTAAACAAGCAAAAAAGAAAGTGATTTAAACATTAAACAAGCAAAAGGGAGAGGGAGAGAGAGAATGCACTCTCCCTCCCTCTCCCTCTCTTTCTCTTTCTCTCCCTCTCTCATTTCCTCCCCCTCCCTCTCCCTCTCCCTCTCCCTCTCTTTCTCTTTCTCTTTCTCTTTCTCTCCCTCTCTCTCCCTCTCCCTCTCCCTCTCCCTCTCCCTCTCTTTCTCTCTTACTCTCTTGTTTCCTCTCCTAAACAAGCAAAAAAGAAAGTGATTTAAACATTAAACAAGCAAAAGGGAGAGGGAGAGAGAGAATGCACTCTCCCTCTCCCTCCCTCTCCCTCTCTTTCTCTTTCTCTCCCTCTCTCATTTCCTCCCTCTCCCTCTCCCTCTCTCTCTCTTTCTCTCTCATTTCCTCTCCTAAACAAGCAAAAGAGAGCGATTTAAACCTTAAACAAGCAAAAGAAAGAGAGAGGGAGACTCACCGATGAGATATGGCGAGTGTGGGGCGGCTCCGCTTTGCGATGAAGGCTCCTCCTCTCCTTCGCGAACAACGATGGCAGCAGCGGCAAGTCTTCTTCCTCTCCTTCTCTCACGACGGTCGTTCTCTCCCTCGCTCTCACTCTCAAAACTCACAAGCCGCAAACGCGAAATGAAAACCGCACTCGGTTTCGGTCGCTTTTTTTCCCTGTGGAGCATCGCTATTTACGTCACATTTGCAACACACATAGAGACGCAAATAGCGACGCCGCTATCCGCCGTCGCTAATCGGCGTCGCTACTAGCTCAAATTCTTGTAGTGAATTCATAAAACTACATGGAACAATAAAGAGGAGAGTCCAAAACAAATATGAAAATGTATCTCTAAATATTGCAAAATGTGAGTCAATACAAAAGATAAGAAGTATTTCCAAGGAATGCTACATTATTGAAAGAGTATGCATGGATCACATGGCCAAAAAAGGAAATGATATATGCTCCATGAATCCAATAATTTTCTATAGATCCTCACTATTCGAGAGCTCATCTTGAAGCAATGGAGCATCAAATAGAATCTTTGATATAAAGAGCGAGTGATTAATCCACAATACATAATGTATCACAAAAAAACTAATGAGTGAAAACAAGAAAGAGGCCGGACTTACTGGGCCTCCACGCACATGCAATCTATGGATGAGTGTATGAGATAATATCTCTTTGCATACAGAGTCTCCAAACCTGTAGGATCACAATTTGTAATGAAGTACTGCAAAGAAAAATGAGTAGCATTGTTAGAAATAAGGTTATTACTACAAGTGATATTCCAAATAAGAAAGTAAGAACAATCAAAATAAAACTTACAAAATCTTATATGCATACATACAATCCATCATCCATTTTACCCTATTGTAGATACCAAAAACTCACTATGCAAGGATGCTACCACATAGTCCTTTCTCTCAGATATATTTTTTCAATGGTTTAAAACATTGTGCATAGATACTTTTTGTCATAACTCTGTCATGTGAGCCATCACCCTCCTTCCCTCATCATTCATGATCACATCACTTGTTTTCTCATCCATGAGATATTTGTACCTTGTTGGGGTATGTCTAAGGTTCGCCCTTTCCCACCTACAACCACCCTCTTGGACATAAGTAGTAGACCTCTATCCATTTAGCGTGCTTGCAAGGATGATATCTCTCAGAGTAGTAGCCATAAGGGTGCCACCTATGGATGATAGAGAAAAATATGGAGTCACAAGAGTAGACATCCCTATAGGTGTGACAAATCCTAGACATGATAAGTATCCATTAGATTGATGAGATGATAACACTGCATTGGTTCCTCCACAATACCCACTTGGGTCATGCTCTCTGAAATGGGTATGAGAGAAAGGAGTAGCAACTAGCCATGGGGTTACAATATCTACATCTCCATAACACCTTCTAGAACCACTCCCTCCTTTGATTGAGCAAGGCATCCCTGCATCTCCCTTTGGGGCCACTCTATAGCATTGACTCTGTCTCCTCGATATCAAAGCATCTGAGCATACTAAGGTAGACTATGTAGAACAACTAGATGGTGACCAAGAGAATTCCTATATCTACCATATCTCTAAAGTTAGGCAGCTGATTTGGAGACATATGCATGCTTATCACTTGCAATCCCTCATCTATCATCCCTTCACTTATCCTATTCTTTGGGTATTATAAAAAATAATATGCATAATCAATGAGTGATGTTAGCATAATCAATAAAAGGATTTAGGTAAAGCACGAAAACATAAATCTCTAAAAAAGGATGCTAATTAAAATACATAAACTAGAGTACTCTTAAAAGTGAATTATCAATTAATTGAGAAAGGAATTGCAAATAGATTGGCCTTATGGCTCCATGTCAAGCTTCTGGCATAGCTCGACATACACTAGAAGGTCGCTATATAGGTCTCCACAGAAAAATGAATCCACTACATTCTTGAAAAATCGTTGGTCTCCTTTCTCTTCATCTACATTACCCGCACCTATCTCCTCCCTATGCTCTAAGCCCTCCTCACCCTCTACCCCCTATAATATCAACCTCTCTACCTGCATACTCATCTTGTCTATGCTAGAGACACTATTTTCATCATACACTTGCACACTATGAGATGTTGCACAACATACCACCAACGAGGTTGCCAAGGATTTTGATAGAAGTTTATTTGTTCAATATCACATATAAGTGTGTCACAAAGAGTGAATCAATATTTGTGACTATTTTGTCGAGTGGAAATTTTAATTTAAAAAATCATGCATATGCTCACAATGACCCATCAAGACAAACATATCATAGAGATCATCTCATCTTTTCTCAAAATCTACCTCCAAAAATCTAGACGGACCTCATTGAATGGTTGCCCCAACTCCTTCCAATACAACTTTAAACCATTGTACATCAATTATGATCATGGAGAAGCTATGGTGATCCAATGAAATAACACTTTGCAAGTTGCCAAAATACTCTATCTCAAATCCTATAGTATTCAGATCCATGGCTTGTCATCGACTGTCTTGCTCAAAAATCACCATTACACCATAGTCTACTATGGAGTGCATTTTGTCGATATGCTCAACTTGAAAATGTCACCCGCATGACTATGCCATGCTATAGATTTTATATTGTATTAAAAAATGGCTAGGTTAGTTATTGCGTATAACATCTAGATATGACACCAAAGAAAGCATGTGGTCACCTTCAAACTACATCTCCTCAAGAATTCCCACTTCTCCTTGAAGATCTCCACCTCTTTGTACAAAGGTCTGTGGTCAAAGCTTCATGTAACAACTTGGTAGGCATAAATTGTGGCATCTCCTCCACGACCTCATGATATCGAGCCAATTGATGGCATATATTGTATCGAAATTCATATCGCGCACTCTCTTGTTCTATTTTGGCTTGCTTGTATTTATTAAGCCACTTCTCCATGGATGCATGATGCAACATAAAAAAATGATTCACTTTTATGGCACCATCCATCCAATTTTCTACCCCATTTTAAACCACCACATCTGCTATCAATCTATCATTGTCCTTCAACATTCATAGTGTACTATTATCTAAATCCACCATTGGTAGTTACTCTGAAATATACATTAAGGTCTCTTATAGTAGCCAACCTTTTAGGCATACCCTACAATCAGGGTCAGTAATACAAGTCCCCAAAAAGTTAAAGCATTACAATATTGAATTGACACAAAATAGTGAGATATTGATTATACTTGCTATCAAGGTTGGAACAAACCTAGCATATCTTGTGCCAATCATGGGATTTTAGTCATATTAGTTAATCATCTTTGGAAAAAGAAAACTTAAGGAAATGCATCATATCCATAAGGGTGCAGATAGACCTCATAATTTTCTTGACCAGTGCTCTTTGTTAGTGGACATGACCCAAGGAGAACATGGTAGTTGCAAGTGACCATTATATCCTAACAGTGGCTAAAATGCTTCCATCTTGCCTATCTCCTTCAAATCCATTCATTCCCCTATAGTTTGTTTCTTATGATATGGTCCCACAATAAGCTACCCACATTCTTGAAAATGTGCACAGGGTTCAAAAAATGGTTGATCTGCAAGTGGGTCCAATATGGCAACTCATAGAAATTTGAGAGCCATTGCATTCTACTTGGAAGTGAGTCCTCTTAGACCATTTTCAACTCATACTAGCTTTGGGCATTCATTTGTGCTAGAGGATGCCCAAGAAAACCTTCTCTCATTTCATGGCCCTCCAGCAAAGAAAGTGGCATATCCTTGATATACCATCTTCTTCATGGATTGCATCCTTCAGGAGTCTAATTGTCATCCACATAATGGACATACATGATAAGTTGAGGTAGCTAAACTTGTCATAATATCCCTATCTAGTCAACACAAACATGATTGAGGTTTGTTAGATATATACAAATGAGAATATAAGCTCATTTACTTGGGCACTCCTCAAATCACTTGTAGCCCCTCATCTGTCATCCCTTATGATGGGACCTAAAATGGGCCAGTAGTGGCTGCGGCACTAGCTGCACCTCATGTACAAAATAGACAACCACAGCACACGGCCTCGCGGGCCAGGAGCATCTGTAATAAAACGATAATAGACTTAACTATTCATTTATAGCTAATATGTAGTCCAATGTTTACCTTCGCTGCCCCTTGGAGGGAGATCCATAGTATATAGGCATAGTGCATCGTCACACATACATAGGGAGGTACCTCTTGGCTAACCACCGTGGCCACAGTGTAGATTTCCTACACCAAGGGAATTGGCCCCAAGATACCCTGCCTTAACATATAAAACATACACACATACTCCACTCTTATTTGTATTCAACCTTCCAAGAATATATAGATCCTCACCAAACAGTCCTAAGGAAAGCGTACAATTGACCTACAACAAAGGCTCCTTTCCACTCAACATATAAGTCATATCCTAGGAAGACAATTGCTATGCGTCCTGCGTCATGCATCATGCATAGTGCATATGATCCTAGTGCACAAATAATATTTATCCAATCAGCATTTCGTGATGTGAAAAAACAGTCCTTTCATGATTTTCACTAAATGTATACTTCGATGTATAGAGACTAGCATGGATTTCTCCTGCTACTAGCCCCTTAGACTCAAATATAGCAATTCTAAATTAAATGCACAATCAAATGTTTCAAAAATTCAAACCCTCTCAGCCCTGTTTCTCTCTTACCCTCACCCTTTCCCTCTAATGTTTAGGTTATGTTGCGTTGCATAGGTGTAGGGTTTTGTTTTGTATGTATTTTTTGCATAAAATAGAAAAAACATAAACTATAACACATAAACAAAGCCCAGTTGAAGCCAAAATTCATGCTTCAGCTTTGTTATATAGCCACAACCATGAATCATAATTTTCTAGATTTTTATAACACGAAAATCCTTTTTTTTTCATTTTTAGCTATTTTTCTCTATTTATTTGTGCATAAAAATAGATTATTTTCTGATAAGAGGCGTACACATAACGTCGTTTGACCAACCTATGGGTCCAAGAGAGTAGTGGTAGATGGGTCTCGGCTACTCTTTGCATTACCCATATCAATCATGCCTACCATATAACGCACGATCTAATAACACCCCCCATAAGCGACCAGGTCATGTCTCATTATCAATGACAACATCCGGACTAGGACCACAATTGAAGAAGAGGTCCTTATCATAAGCAAAATTTGCTAATGAATCCACAAAATGATTCTAATAATGTGGAATCAATTGAAGACAGATGCTCTCAAATTCATCAAGTAGGGTTATAACAGTTCGCTCATATATACAAAGGATGGGATTCCAAACTGTATATGTCCCATTGAGTTGATTTAAGATCAACTGGGCATCCCCTTTCACTAACAATTGTCGAATACCACCTTTCTTGGCAATATTTAGTCCCATAATCAAGGCTTTATACTCTACCATGTTGTTAGTGAATCCTACCTCGAGATAAACAGCAAGTTTCATTGTAGCTCTGCATCGGGGATCTCGGATAACTACTCCAACACTCCCTTTTTTTTAAGGGCCCCTAGGCGTTCCATTAAAGTATAACGTGTACGTCCACAATTGGTTTACACCTCCAGCCATCAAGAACTCCCCCTATTCGTGATGATGATAATCAAAATTCAATATATTTAGAGGGTGTATCGACAACTCCATCCCACCTGCTTCATTTAAACTCAACAGGGATGCTTGTCAAGACTTGTAAACAATGATGGCATAAAACTTTAATCTCCCACACAAAGGTACCATCTTCTTGCTCAATCACTTTGTACCCTTTGCTCCACCAGATAAGCTTCCCCTGATGATATCTTTGCTCTAGATATGGATGCTCCAAATAAGGGATTAATCGCCCCATCCACCAGTTTAAGATCTTTTGCAGGTCTCAAATTAACCCTAGCATAGATCTGTAATGAATTTAGTGCATTAGCATATTAAGAAATAATAAGGTTTAATCTTATTAAATTAACCTTATTTTTAAAATCCACTCACTGTAGATAATCTAGGTTCCAACTTCCCTGGAAATAGCTACCTACGCAAGTTGTAGTATAGAACTAATTATCCCTTCTTAAAGCTATATCTCTTCACTTTTAGATCATGCAACCGCTTCATCCGATGCTTAGCCACTTCCTAGTGCAACAAACTCTGCAATTTGAGCTCATCCAAGTGGGCTATAGTCGTAAATCGCTCAAATAGAGCCTTTTCATCACCCAAAGAATGATTGATTACAAATCTTATGGTCGGCAACTCCATTTCTAAGGGCAAGACACACTTCTCCCTATAAACTAATCTAAATGGGATATGGCCAGTGGCTCGTTTAAACGTTGTGTTATATGCCCAAACCACCACATATAATTTTGTATCCCAATCCCGTTTCTTTTCAAAGACTATCTTGGATAGGATGCCCACAAGCTGCTTATTGGTACTTTCAACTTGTCCATTGGCTTGCGGATTATAGGGAGTCATCTTATTATGCTTAATTTTCCAAGTTTCAGTCAAGCTTTTAATCACCTTATTCAAAAAGTGAGTTCCACAGTCCGATACTATTTCCTTTGGTGGACCAAAACGGCAGATAATCTGCTCAAGTAGGAAACTGGGGCAGTCTCTTTTCCATTGTCCTGCCTCATGGCCCTTGCTTCTGACCACTTTGTAAAGTAATTAGTGGTTACTATAATGTATCTCTTCTGAGTAGTAGACGACGGGGTAATGGGACCCAGAAAGTCGATGACCCACTTCTCAAATGGAAGAATAGCCATAATAAGTGTAAGTGGTCGCGTCCTATTCTCTCTACTGTCATGTCTTTGACATGTATCACATCTCTTAACATACTCAAATGCTTGAAAGATGGACGGCCACCAATATCTAGCTCTTAAGTTCTTCTGTGTCGTCAACCACCTAGCAAAGTGCCCTCCACAAGCAGAGTCATGGCACTTCTCCAAGATAAATGGAATCTCCTCAGGTATCACACATCGACAATAGATATCATCAATACCCTGTCGATAAAGAGTTCCTATCATCAAGGAAAATTTCAATGCCTGCTATTTAATTTTTCTCTTCTCTGATTTGGATAAAGTAGCTCCACTCTCTCCCATAGATAAATAGTGTGTTATAGCAGCATACTACAAGGGAATACACGCCGTATCAATCCTAAACAACGTTTTCATGTCACTTTCTTTAGCCAAGACCTATTTGGGCTCTCTGAAATCCACAAGGCATTCCACAATGCCCTGTAGCCTCGGTGGCTTGCTCTTGATCTCGTAATCAAACTCTTGCAAAGTGATTAACCACTTTGCTAAATGATTCGGCGGCTATAACTTATTCAACAACAATCAAAGCCCTTGCGCCTTCGTATAGAAAACCACCTTCTCATAGAGAATGTAGTGCCTAAATTTTTTGGTCGCAAATACCATCGCAAGGCATAACATATAGGTATAATTTGATATGCCCAACTTTTGACTAGCAAAAGCTATCAGATGGTATCACTTTTTCTCCCCGATTTGGGCCAAAAAATAGCTGATACTATACATAGTGGCTGCTAAGAATATATAGAAGGCTTTTCCCCTTTTAGATGCTTTGGCAAGCTCATGATTCACATCATCAAAACATACTTTGCAAGCATCACTCCATGCAAACTGACAGTTGAAGGACAATAGATTCGTTATTGGCAACGCTCTTTCTGCCAAGGCATTTAGAAACCTCCGATAATACCCTACCAATGACATAAAGATATGTACTTCCTTTGGAGTATGTGGCAGACTCATGACGACTATGACCTTGATCTTTCAAGGTCAGGCCTAATCCCCACTGAACTGACCACACGGCCTATCAATAGCCCATAAGGGACTCTAAAGATGCACTTCCATGGATTAAGAGCTATGCAGAATTGTCTGCAATGCTCAAAACACTTCCGTAAAACGATCAACTGCCTTTCTCTTTATGGTGGCTGCCCCTAAGTCATCAATAAATCCTTTCAACTCCTTTGGAGAGATGTCACCAAAGGTCTTGTCGACTATTCTTTGCCATGAACCAGGTGCATTACATAAACCAAATGCCATCACATGGTACACAAAGGTACCAAAGATAGAAATAAATGTCATTTTAAGCTTGTCTTGCTCAGCAATTGCCATTTGATTCTACCCGAAAAGAAATCCATGAATGAATATACTTCCCTACCTCCTAATTGAACCAAAATTTGGTCAATAAAGGGCAACGAGTAGTAGTCCTTGACTGTTTGCTTATTTAGCTCTCTAAAATCTTCACAAAGTTGGATTTGATTGTTCTTCTTCTTTCTAATCACAACTGGTGAACACCATTTAGTATGCTGAACAGGGAAGATCAAACCCACTTTTTTCGCAACTTCTACAATTCCTCAAAAAACCCGTCCCTTAGTTCAAAAGGCATACGCCTTACTTTCTAACGTAAAGGGCGGGTTTCTTCCTTTACAAGGATAGTATGCATAGCCAGACTAGGGGGAATGCCCCTAAGTTTCTCATAGCTCCAAGCGAAGATGTCACAGAACTCCTAAATCAAGGACATATAGTCCTCTCTCTCTTTTGAACTGAGCATGGAATCTAGTTTAATTGGACACAAATCATTAAGCGTACCAAGGTCCAACTCAATAAGGTCTGCATCTCTTATTTGATCTTGAGACTCTATCGGTTCATTCAATGTTATCTGATAAATATCCTCTATAGTGGACTCTTCTTTAGATCCTTCGCTTGATGACATCTCACTACCAGATGGATCTTCTACTATTTCTAGTTTGGTAGAGGAAAAAGGAGCCCTCTCACTTTGAGGTGACTCAGGTAAGCATCCACTACTACACTATTGGCACCTCTACCTAGAATCACTCGACCAATGGGTATATCAACTTGGCAGTCTGTTCGTAAGATCCATAGCTTACCTAGCAAAACTCGATAGCTAGGATGTCCTGCAAACCTTATCACTCTAAAGTCCAGATAGCATTCCATAATCGCAACAGTAACATGGACTTTAGTAATGCATCCTTCTGGTTGTCTTAGACTGTCATCCGCCATCCTAAGAAGTGTGGAGTTGTCTTTTTGAATTTCGAGACATAGCCTCTCCATCAAGTCTCAACTCATGATATTTATGGAGGATCCTGTGTCCACGATAGCGTGCTCTACTAATATTCCATCCACATATGCTGGAACCCTAGGGCAATGCTTTTCAGCATGATTGAACCAATCATCTCCCACTCTAGCTATGCCTAAAGGTTCTACGATATATCCAATACGCAAGATTTTCTTGAATTCCTTGCATACTCTTGGAGAAATTTTAATTAACTACAAGAGGTTCATGTCTAGTTTAACTTCACAAAGAGAACTTGCTAGATCAAAGTCGTGGTAGTTAGCCAAAGTTCTCTTCTTGCACCAAACCATTCTCTCCTTTGGTCTTTGGACTGGCTTTAGTGCCTCTTTTCTAACTTTTTCCTTCTTTCTCGGCAATCCCTTATCCTTCTTAAGATCAACTTTACTATCCACAGGCCTTAAAGATCCACCTTCCATATCAGGATTCAAAACTTGCTTTTCCCTAGCCTCTTGCTTACGGTTTTCCTCTACAAGTTTTACAGTTCCTTTGTCACCCTCTTTAACATTTTGACCTCTTGTTACAGCTCATAGATTAGAAGTTTTAGCGTCATTGACACATACGTCCTCAATAAGGCTGACTCCACTGCCATGAGGCAACTCCTCTACAATATCCTTTCCTCATTGCATTATTTGTCATGGTCCCTCATCTTGGTGGAGATTATTCCCTTGTGCGCAATGGTTAACTAGACCTGGGAGTTTACTCTCTTGTTGGAGAGAACTAATCTTACTCCAATAGGTAGCAGCTAAGTGGCCACACTTTCCGTAAATATCGCATTTGACATTCAGACAATTCCTAGGAAAATGTTGGCCACCACACCACTTACAGTTGAATCGTAAGGGGGCACCCTCTTCACAACGTCAACACCCTATCAAATTATGTTGCTTCTTAAGAAAATTAACATCCTGAGCTATTTGTCTATATTGTTTAGAAATCATATCAATGTAGTGCTTCATCATGTCCTTAACTTTGCCAAGGATATTGGAGGTACTCCACTTATAGCCACGATCGTCTGTCTCTCGTCCCATCAACCTAACCACTTGATTAAGAATTGGCCGCAGACCTATTGGGACAATATTTAGATTTATTATTTGGCCTCAACCACTTAGTGGGCTCGTCTGACTAGCCATAGGCATAGTCATACTATTGGGAGGAGATGGTAACATAAGCAGATTTGGCATGATACTCCCTCTGCCATTCACATTTGACATGGGGTCCCCTCAACTCTCATTGGTCAATGTCAAATTATTACCATTCCAATTCATCCTTGCTGCATAAGTCACTTGCAAGTGCAACCCCACTCTTTCTGCTTGGGTAATAGCAATGTCAATGTCGCCCAAAGCGACACTACTAAGCTGCACCTAGATATTGAAATCCAATCCATGTAGGAAATATTGCAAGTATGCAGCCGCTGGAATGGGGATATAAGTATTAAGTTTGCGAAGAGCTTGCTTTAGCTTCTTGGCATAGGCTTGGATATTCTCATTTGGCTCTTGGCGTGTTACATTCATGATACGCAATCAACAATTTCCACCTCTCTCAAGAGAAAATTCTCTACGGAAGGCCATGAAGAATTGGGCAGTGCTAGTTATGGTTACAACCTCTGGACCGTGATACCATACTATTGCCCTTCATTTTAAGGTCATATTAAAGGACATCATTAGGTGTCCTTTGTCTTGGATTCGATAGTTGTACATGAGTGTTTGAAACTCTTTAATATGGAATTCTCCATCTTCTTCTGCTAACCCATGGAAGATGGGTAAAGGTGCTCCTAATGTCGGTAAATCTAGTGTACCTACTGGAATTGCGATGGGTTGTGCCATAGCTACAACCAGATTGACAACAAGAGTTTGTGTAGGTAAAACTACATCCCCACTTGAAGTGGATTGATTGATTGGAAGAGGGAAATTACTAAGACTTCCACTTGCACTCAAAGGGCTACTTATGACACTCAGGTTATTAAAACCACTACCGCTTATGCGTAGTGGACTACCTCTTTGAGGGGAGTAACATCTTACAATCTCTAACTGCTACCTAGCCCTCTTAGCATGTTCTGCTTTTTGTATTTCAGCTTGATGGTTCTTGCAATGGCTACGGCACTGGCCGAACCTCATGCACAAGATAGACAACCCCACCACACGGCCTCGCGGGCTAGGAGCGTTTGTAATACACCGATGAACACTAGATAGACTTAACTATGCATTTGTAGCTTATATGTAGTCCAATGTTTACCTTCCCTTCTCCTCAGAGGGAGATCCCATAACATATAGGCATAGTGCCTTGTTAAACATACATATGGAGACACCTCTCGGCTAAGCGCCATGGCCCCACTGTAGCTCTCCTCCACCAAGGGGATTGGCCCCAAGATGTGCTACCTCAACATATAAAATATAGATCCTTCCCACTCAACATATAAGTCATATCCTAGGAAGACAATTGCTATACAATCCAGACTAATACCATGCCATGCGTTGTGCATAGTGCATATGATCCTAGTGCACAAACAATATTTATCCAATTAACATTTCGCGATGTGGGAAAAACAACCCTTTCATGATTTTCACTGAATGTATGCTTCAATGTATGGAGACTAGCACCGATTTCTAGTGCTAGTAGCCCCTTAGACTCAATTATCAAAATTCTTAATGAAATGCACAATAAAATGTTTCAAAAATTCAAACCCTCTCAACCCTCTTTTATCTCTTAACCTCACCCTTTTCCTCTAATGTTTAGGTTATGTTGTGTTGCATAGGTGTAGGGTTTTTTTTGTATGTATTTTTCGCATAAAATGGAAAAATCATCAACTATAACACATAAACAAAGCCCAACTGAAGACAAAATTCATGCCTCATCTTTGTTTATTTATAGTTATTTTTCTCTATTTATTTGTGCATAAAAATAGATTATTATCTGATTTATGATTAGTGACTGATCATGAAAGCTGAAAGATATTTTGCCTCAAAATTTTATCCCATGCGCATCTCTTTGCCTCACCCAAAACCAATAAAACCTTCATTTTTACACTAAAAATATACTTTTCGATCCATAATTTAATTATTACGACTATTTATCATTAGAGGTTTGCACTTTCTTATGCAAAACCCTCAATCATAATGCAAAAGAGCTCTAAACAAAGTTTTGTTCCATATGAATTTCATTTGGACCACCAAACATCAACAAAAAGCAAATTTCCTTTGTAAAAATAACGAACCGCTTCTTTGCGTGTTGTGAATTTTTTAATTAAATTTTTGGGTTGCCAATGGACCGACCAACAACAAATATTTAATGTTGAACATCTCCTCTCAGCCTTCTCTTGATCTTGGAGCAATCTCGTTCATGCCGGGCAAGCATCCTTCAATCGGTCTTTCTTCTTCTTCATGGGCATGAACTGCCTCTTAAGGGGAGAGAGAAATGCTAGATTTCATTCATAGTACATCATTTCTTGATCAGATTTCAGTGATGCATGGCGAAGATTAGATGCAGTGCAGGCCCAGGAGGATTCTCTCTCTCTCTCTTTGTCAGATCCAAAATGGCCAATCATTGGCAAAATGGGAGGCCAAAAAAAACGCATCCCCTCCCCATGTCATTTCATTTTTTGGGCTTAAGCTCAAGCTTAAGAAAGATTACGCTTGAAAATATAAATTACCTAGTTCATGGCTTGTGCTTTCACACTTCCGACAAGTGGATTTTTCAGTTTTGAGGGGGCAAACAGTCTTCGAATAAAAATCCTTTTGGACAAGCATCTTCGATGCATTGAAATTCATCAACTTGCTCTCTGTCACGCTCTTCTTGGCTTTAATATATAGTAGCCGCTTCACAATCCCAAACCTTGCGGGGATTAAATGGGGGGTCAAACGGGATCGGATCCACGAACCGAGACTTGCATTGGATTCTTGACGTCGAAATGCATCTACGAAAACACCAGTTTGGCCATACGACACCATTGAATTTTCCATGATTAATCACTCTTTGAAGCCTCCGGACCACTTTGCCGCTTTAAAAATGGCTTCAAATGCTTTAAGGAGGGAACAAAGTCGGCTCCTTAAATGTAGCTCTCACCTTTGACTTATCCTATTCTTTGGGTATTATCAAAGATAATATGCATAATCAAAGAATGATGTTAGCATAATCAATACAAGGATTTAGGTAAAGCATGACAACATAAATCTCTAAAAAAAGATGCTAATTAAAACACATAGACTAAAGTACTCTTAAAAGTGAATTATCAATTAATTAAGAAAGCCAATGCAAATAGATTGGCCTTATGGCTCCATGTCAAGCTTCTGGTATAGCTCGACATACACTAGAAGGTTGATACATAGGTCTCCACAGAAAAATAAGTCCACTACATTCTTGAAAAATCCTTGGTCTCCTTTCTCTTCATCTACATTATGAGCACCTATCTGCTCCCTAGGCTCTATGCCCTCCTCGCCATATGCCCCCTTGTAATATCAACCTCTCTACTTGCATACTCTTCTTGTCCATGCTAGAGAAATTATTTTCATCATGCACTTGCACACTCCGAGATGTTGATAGCACAACATACCACCAACGAGGTTGCCAAGGATTTTGATAGAAGATTATCTATTCAATATCAAATATAAGTGTGTCATAAAGAGTGAATCAATATTTGTGATTGTTTCATAGCGTGGAAAATTTAACAAAAAAAGTCATGCATATGCTCACAATGAGCCATCAAGACAAACATATCATAGAGATCATTTTATCTTTTCTAAAAATCTACGTCTAAAAATCTAGATGAACCTCATTGAATGGTTGCCCCAACTCCTTCTAATACGACTTTAAACCACTGTACATCGATTATGATCATGGAGAAGCTATGGTGATCCAATGAAATAACACTTTGCAAGTTGCCCAAATACTCCATCTCATCTACTATAGTATTCACATCCATAGCTCATCATTGACTCTCTTGCTCGAACTTCACCATTACACCATATTCTATTGTGAAGTGCATTTTGTCCATATGCTCAACTTGAAAATGTTGCCCACATGATTGGGCGATGCTATAGATTTTGTATTGTATAAAGAAACAACGAGGTTAGTTATTGAGTATAAAATCTAGATATGACACCAAAAGAAAGCATGCGCTCACCTTCAAACTTCATCTCCTCGAGAATTCCCACTCCTCCCTAAAGATCTCTACCTCTTTGCACAAAGCTATGTGGTCAAAGCTTCATGTAACAACCTGGTAGGCATAAATCGTTGCATCTCCTCCATGACCTCATGATATCGAGCCAATTGATGGCATATATTGTATCGAAATTTAGATTGCGCAATCTCCTGTTTTATTTTGGCTTGCTTGTATCTATCAAGCCACTTCTCCATGGATGCATGATGCAATATACAGAAATGATTCACTTTCTCCTCCATGGCAGCATCCATCTGCTTTTCTACCCCATTTTCAACAACCACATCTCCTATAAATCTATCATTGTCCTTCAACATCCATAGTGTACTATTATCTAGATCCACCATTGGTAGTCACTCTGAAATATACATTAGGGCCTCTAACACAAGCCAACCTTTAGGCATACCCTACAATCAGGAATGGTAATACAAATTGCCAAAAATTTAAAGCATTACAAATATTGAATTGACACAAAATAGTGAAATATTGATTATACTTGCTATCAAGGTTGGGACAAGCCTAGCATATCTTGTGCCAATCACGAGATTTTAGTCATATTAGTTAGTCATCTTTAGAAAAAGCAGACTTGAGGAAATGCATCATATCCATTAGGGTGCAAATAGACCTAATAATTTGATTGACCATGTGCTCTTCGTTAGTGGACATGACCCAAGGAGAACAAGGTAGTTGCAAGTGACCATCATATCCTAATAGTGACCAAAGTGCCTCCATCTTGCCTATCTCCTTCAAATCCATTTATTCTTCTATAGTTTGTTTCCTATGATATGGCTTCAAAATAAGCTACCCACATTCTTGAAAATGTGCATGAGGTTCAACAAATGGTTGATTTGCAAGTGGGTCCAATATGGCAACTCATAGAAATTTGAGAACCATTGCATTCTACTTGAAAGCGAGTCCTCCTAGACCATTTTCAACTCATACTAGCTTTGGGCGTTCATTTGTGCTAGAGAATGTCCAAAAAAACCTTCTCTCAATTCATGGCCCTCTAGCAAAGAAAGTGGCATATCCTTGATATACCATCTTCTTCATGGTCTACGACCTTTAGGAGTCTAATTGCCATCTACATAATGGACATGCATGATAAGTTGAGGTAGTTAGACTTATCATAATATCCCTATCTAGTCAACACAAACATGAATGAGGTATGTTAGATATCAAAAAATGAGAACATAGGCTCATTTATTTGGGCATTTCTCAAATATCGAAAAGTCTTGCATGGTCTACATAAGAATGGCTTGTGTATTAGCCAAGAGATAGGTGACCAACATGCTTGCTCATGTCTTCCATAGCGACCCCCTCCTCCTACAAAATATTAAGCTCATCAACTAATGAATAGAGATAAATATCCATATTATTGACTTTAAAGTGCTCAAGAATAGGCAAGCTAATGATAATGTTTTCTTTCTTCATACAAAGCCACGATAGGATGTTGTAGTTTACAAGAACTACATGCCATACATTTTATAGCTAGTATACCAGCACTACCTCTAGAACTACTTCCTAATGCACAAGAACCACTTGCAAAAGTTGACATTTCTCATCATTGCTATTGAAGCCTTTGCCTCTGACATACTCTTTGCCTATAACCCCGTTGGCTTTGATAGTGAGAGCTGAAAAGAAGAGTGGGTTGCCTCTTACTCACCCAACCTTCAATCCTTACTAAGAGAGCTAAAGAAGAGCACCACCTAGCCAAAAGGAGAATGGGCTAGGGCATCCCTTTCCTCAAAGAGAATTGAAATATCTGAAACAAAACTTCACGAGAGAGAATTTTCAGCCCATCTCAAGGGAAATGAAGATGATGGAAGGTTAAAAGAGGTGATGGCTCCTAATTTCTTCCATGAACATATATATAACATGAGGAAATAAGGATTCGCCATCAATAGAGCATATGAGAAGTCTTACTTAATAAGTTTAAGTATGAATGTAGAGGGAGAATTAGAAGAGAGTACATATGATCTAGACATCATATTAGAATATGAGAGAGAGAGAGAGAGAGAGAGAGAGAGACAGAGACAGATGAGAAGAGAGGGAGACAAGACGAAAAGAGGTAGAGAAAGCTTTCCATTATGTATTCATGGAATGCTATATAATAAAAGAGACCCACTCATAGTTTATTTCAAATAGATGGACTAGCATGAGGGTATTCTAGAGTGCTCTTGTATGCTTGTCATTGTCTTTTTTACATATCCTCGGGCACCTTACATAGCTTCCATGAGGAATTAGATGAAGCTAATCTTCTTGATTAACATAATCCTAGATTATGTATGGCATCTTCGAAAATATGGGGAATAGTGGATGGGACAAGTTCCCACCCTTGGTCATCATGCAAGAAGCCAAGGGTGGTGGTAGACAAGTTAGAGAAAGGGAGCTAGATTACAAGAAGTGGGTGCCCAAAGCACATTATTATAATATATTTATAAGAAGGATAAAATGGGAAGTTGATGTGATAAGCGTGAAAGAGAGAAGAAAATTGTGTGCAGCCAGTAGTCTGCACCTTCATAACTTCAAATCGGTGAAGAATCTGAAAATTTTTTCTTCTGCAACTTGGTAAATGAGGTCGAAATTGGTCGGGAAATTCGATTTTCCCTAGGATTTATTGAAAGTATAAAAAATGGCTTCCAAAAGCTGCTTTGACTTTAGTTCCTTTTATATATATATAAATACATATAAGCATGTGACAGAGGGGATCCATGCTTGTAAGCTTTTGTGTAAGATCCAAATGACACCATGATGTAGACATTGACTTGTGTACAAGGGTGAGCTTTCCTCTAATGATGGTGATATATCCCAAATCTTGGTGATGCATGTGGAACCCACATGTAGTTGGAGGCTAGTCCTTTGAAAAAAATCTATGTACTCACTCAACCCCCTAGGTGTAATCCATTTCTACCTTCACTAAGATAAACCATCCCTTTTACCCTTTACATTGACATCCCTCCTAAGAACTTTATTTTTCCACTTGCTAGAGTTATCATAATCGAGAAGCAATGTAGCATACTAGTGCTTAAAGAGTAAAAACAAAGTGATAAGATGTAGGGGGTTTTGACTAAATTTTGTGATAGAAATCCGATTTGTAAAAAACCCGATCATGAGCCCTTCCCTTAGGCTATAGGCATTGATGCCTCTAGCTTACTAATGATGGTCCAAAGTGTCCCTAATTCTTTGAAAATAAGGCTTGAGTCACCATCCATTTACCCTTGTCTTGTGAACCCTCCCATCCATGTCACCTAGCTTCTTATAGCTGCTATTTGGATATCTTCTTATGAGCATGAATGGCCCTTCTCATTTGAACACAGTTTTAGCATCCTTTCTATTATTAAAGTGGTTATCATAGCATAGCACAAGTGATCCTTCCCTTATGTGCTTGCTAGCCTACTCCTTATTAAATGTCTTCCTCCTCTCTTCACCCTACATAGAATAGTGTTAGATTGTTGCTTCTCTGTCTAAATCCAACCTCTCTATATCCAAGATCCTTTCCTCTAACTTCTTATCTTGATTCTTCTCTCGACTAGCTACTAAAGTACGTAAGCTGGCCAAATCTACCTCTATAGGAAGCAAAACCTCTTGGCCATAAATGAGGTGAAATGGAGTATAGCCAAGTGAGGTTTTGAATGAAGTCATGTAAGCCTAAAGAGCTGCACTCAATTCTTTATCCCAGTGCTTGGGGTGCATGCGTACTTGCTTGGTAATTATCTTACAAATTCCATGGCACATGAGGTACTATAAATATCACCATAGGTGCAACTATGGTCGGATCTACACATCCAGTTTCATTTGGCTTTCCCATGCCTTGCAAACTCTTTCTGTAAGAAACAAGCTCTTTCTGTAGGTAAAAGAAAGCTTGTATCACCAGTTTTCAGCTTTTGTAAAGTTTCAACTGTAAATTTATGTCCCACTCCATGTGGATCCTATAAACTAGGCTGTTGAGTCACTTTTTCAGCCAACCCATCACTTTCAGGTGGTAAAGGCAAAGCCATAGGCTTAACCTTCTTTGCAACTGTTTTGTACTTTGTATCCACCCTTGGTTCACCCCTATTTTGCAGCCCATATTGTAGCCCATAACATTCATGCTTAATAAACTCTTGAATAACTTCATACATTTCTAAAGTGTCAACATAAATAACCTCTTTTTCTACCATGCTTTCAGCATTAATTGCTGTAGAAATTTCAGCCATTTTATCAACATCAATTAGCCCTAAAAATATCCCTAAAATACCTTCATTTGTAGCCATCAAATCATATATCTTCAGTTCTTTTTCCGCCCATCCTACATATTTCTTTTCAGCCCTACACATGGCTGAAACATTCTTAAAACTGCCAAGACTACATGCTGTCCATTCCTACAATCCAAACACAAAAACAGTTTCCCCCTTTCTTGGAGGCATAATTATCTTCCTAGAGGCACTGCCATAGCCTCCCCTTACAACAGTGCTATCTAAAAAACCTTAAACTCTCGTGCATTCGGTGGCATGGGATTATCCTATAGCTTATCTCGATTGTAGGGATGATTCACACAAACAATGAGAAATTGTAATGCCTTTGTATTATCTTTACTCTGAACCCAAGCATATGAAGAACCATCATCCATGGTTTTTGTTTCCAGCCTTGGTTCTGAAATATAGGGCTGCCCCAAAATCACTTGATAACTACATGAATCTTGCAGAAAAAAATGATATTCATCCCTAACATCTCCAATAGTCACGGGTACATTCAGACAATTAGCTGCATAAAGATCCCCTGATGAATTGTTTGCGGCATGCATGCACCATCCTGGATCTACATTAGTTGGCCAACCTCCATTCTCATACAAACTATGTGCCATAACATTGATTTCAAAACCATGATTCCCTTCTTGTTTCTTCTCTTGAGATGCATCATCCATAACATGCTCAGGTATGAATTTTTCAGTATCTTTTTTTTGCTCCATTTTACTTCGTGTCATGTGTTTAGATGGGCTTGAAGAGGAAGGACCAGCAGTGTCCTCATCTCTTCTTCTCTTTTCTTCCACAAGAGCTTCTTGATTATGAACGTCAGCCAAATAAGCATAGATTGAAAATGAGTCCACTGCTGCACTCCATCCTGTTCTCCCTCGTATACTCTGACTTGCGTTAGCCAATTCAGACTTTACTATTTTGCCCTTTTCCATGCAATCTAATGCTTGTATCCAAACATGAGATTTTGCTTCAGCCATGCTTCCTTTACGAGCTTCATCAATCCTTTCAATTCTCAACCCATATGTGGCTGCATCTATGGCAGCAAATGCTATCCTTGCAGCCATATTTTCCAACTTCTTGTGCATGCCACCATTTTCAAAATTTAGCTCTATTGGAAGACTAGTTTCTGTTTCATGTATTTTTCCATCTTTCCAAAAGATTAACCTTTTTGCTTTCGCTTCCCGGTAAGCTATACAATCTCGCTTTTCATGTTGTAAACTGTCACACCAAATGCATCTCCTCTTCTTTCTTTCTTTATAGGGTCTTTGGGCTATTGTCCGAGCCTTCTCTTCTACCTTAACGTCCAAATTTTTGACCTTTGCATAGATCTCTATCAAATTCAGCCTCGAATCACGCATGCCTTTGATTAATTCATCCACAGCATCACCTTTAAGAGTTCGACCAATAGGTATAGCTGGTTGTTCTGCAATTTCAATCCCCTTCTGAGCACTAGCAATTTTGGTGCCTTTACCCCATCTTAATTTCATCCATTCTCTCTTCACCAACATATACACTGCTTCAATTACATTAGCCTAATTTGATGCCTTTACCCCATTTTAATTTCATCAGTTCTCTCTTTACCAACATATACACTGCTTCAATTACATTAGCCCAATCTGATTTTAGCCCTATTTTAGAAGAGGTATATTCTAAACGATCAGTTAGCTTCTCCTACAAGACATGATTTGTAGCCTTCAGAAACAAATCAAATTTCTAACTCTCCAATGATTGTTGCTCATCGACATCCAATTGCGCATACCGACTTTCAAATTCACAAAGCAAAGCTCTAGTAGCCAACCCTTTATTGGGCTTTTCAATCCAATCTATAAATGTCTTTTTAGTTACTAATCCTGCATCTTCCAAGAAAAACACTTCTCTCAAAGCTTTCTTAAAAGCTTCCCAATCAACATCTCTTCTATGTAACTCATCAATTTGATCATGCAAAGCATGCATGGACAAACATGAGAAATATTGACTCTATGCATACTGCGGTACCCCATGAAACAACATCTTTTCTTCATACAGCCAGATAAAGGCCAAAACATTTTGACCTTTAAATTGCTTCAATTCTTGTCGCACTGCCTGCAATGCATTCACGGCTAAGGAATCAATTATTTCTGCTTCCTACCGAGTTTGCATTTGTTGTTGTAACAACAACTGCTATTGTTGTTGCTGCTGCAACAAAGCAATAATTTGTTGTAAAGCATCACCACCACTTGAAGCTGTAGAATCTCCCAGCTTTACATACCTTTGTTGTCGACTTTCACATCGGGTTCACACTGTCAGAGCTTTTGCGGTCAAAAATCTACCGTGGGGGTAAGAGACAACAAGATGAAGGGATATTCAAGGAGTGGAGTAGATGAAAGAGAAGGGGTTGAAAGAAAGAGAAGATATGAAAGAATACTCATAGAAAGAAATAGAAGACGTAGAATAATACTCACAGAATTGAAGTCTGTCAGTTTATTTCTCCAGTATGAGAAGACAAATCTCTTGTACACAAAATAATACCTTCCCCTATGCTGCTTAGACTGCCAATTTGATGCTTCCATTAGCTCCAAAAGGGGGGTAAAATACCAGTACACCTGGCCAGAATTCTACCAGATCACTCCTTCTTCATCTCCCACTTCGGAGTGCTGTTCACTGCTTGAAAACAACGATCGCGATGCATGCGATTTCGTCCATCTCTCTTTTTACATAAAATCCTCATAGATGGCTAAAAGCTGCATGCTTTCTTTTGTATGTTATCATAATCTAGAATTTTTCTACAGTTTTTGGATTTTTTTTACAAGAGATAATATCTGAAATATCATACACTTGTCCAAAAAAACTAATATTTTTGAACCATGGACACTAACAGTAATGTCTAAAATGGCATTGGCTCTCTAGATCAATAAGAAAGCCACACTTTAGAGTTTTTCACATGGTGTGTGCGTAGCGGCATGACACCATGCAAAATCCCCCAGTGCTTCTCAGAGAACTCCAAGTCAACTCTGGTGAGGTTCAACCTTCAAGTTCCCTTCTTAATCCTGCCTAGGAAACCCCTTTAAAGAGAGAGAAATTCTAGATGGTTCTACATCCAGAGATGTTCTAGAGAGATCAAGAAAGCTCAAAAGACCAATGGCCATCTCATTCCTAAGGCTCCTTTTTTCAGAGTGGTGAAGTAGATATCTGACAGGTTTTCTTTAGTTGCTTTTGTGGGGGGCCTCAATAAGAAATGGTAGTTGTTTGCCCTACTCAACTTATAGGAGGTAGCGAGTAAAATTTTAATTGATTTTTTGAATGATGCATGCATTGCAACTGCTCATGCACATCGAATTACATTGAGGAAAAATAAGGACTTTAGTATGGTTAGTAGACTTAGTTATAGGTTTGACAAAGTTTTGAATCCTTTGCCAACTATTCTACTTTCATTAAAAAACTCTGGTTTGATTAGCATAAATAATGTCTACAAATTCTTTATGAATGGCATGGAATGTTCAATTGAGGCTCTCTATAGGATGCCACTCAAAACTTGTCGATGGAAAAATATCTACAACCAATAATCTACTATTTAGAATTTGCTTCAAATAAAACAATATATTCACAATATTTTGCAACTCAAACTCAAGTATAGTTAGGGAAAGTAGTCTTAATGGGTTGTGCGGTGGGTTAGATTGCCTCTTGCTACTACATTCCCAAATTAGGTGTCCACTTTGCCACTCAAGTTGAGAGCTCCTAAGATGCAACTCAAGGAGGCTCCTATCACAAGGTTGTATGGATATGAACTAGACCCAATCTGATGTGACACCCAACGTAAGAGCATAACTCCAAAGAGAAAAAGTAGTGGCTTGTAGGATCTTGGTGAGAGAGTCTCTCATGTTCTCTAATGCAGTGGTAAAGTTAATTGATTGTGAAATGAGGAGAAAAGGTTACAAAAGTAAAATCACCTTGAGAGTGAGTTGGGTTGTTGGTGGCTTGAGCTTTTCTATGGAGAGGGGGTCATTCTCCTTGATTGGATATCTTCTTCAAAATTTCTTATCCTTTATAGGGCCTTTACTATCCTCAAATCAATTGTATACTTTTGAAGCTTTCTTTGGAGGCTATTTCTCTCTAATGTTTCATCCTCTCTACTCTTTTGGCCATCAACAAAACACTGATACAAGAAATATAATGTTAACAAAATGCCCTCTCTACTCCTTTATCCATCAATAAAACATTGATACAAGAAAGAAAATGTTAGAAATCATGTCAATCCTATAGATCAAGAAGTAGTGAATATTCAAATTTTAACAAATCCAAGTTTACAAATTCTATAGATGAAAGAATGCCATGGAAGAAGAATAAACACAAGGAAAAGATTAGGGAAAGAGATGTCAAGGAAGAAGTGGATACTACAATTATGATCAACACCTAAGCATGTCTACAAAATTGTCATTCGAATTTCTTGCTAATGCAATAACACTTCCATTTGTCTCTGTCTCTCATGGCCTTTGAACCTTGTATCCATGTACTCCCAAGTGCCAGCTTTCTTTAGGAAAAATTTTGATGTTATTCTACAATATTTTTGTTGTTCCTATTCTCTAGTTAGACTCCAACTCTTTCTCCTCATGCACCTCATATTGGTTCCCTCATCAACATGTAGATAGATGGACCTTCCATCTAAACACTTTTCCCTTGCTATTTAAGGACTTGGGGACTAATAAAGTGTGTATACACCAATTTCACAGCTAGGCCTTTTTGTCCCAAGGAGTATTGTCGCTCTTTGTATCACCTTGGCATTAGGCTATATGCCAAATTAAACTGTATTGATTAGGAAAGTAAATTGTCACAAGGATAGTAAAACCGTGACAAGACGATTAATATTACCTTCCAAAAGATAACTGAACCAATCTAAACATAGAAACATTCATACCTTAAACACTTGACTACTTTCCTTACCGTAGGGACAATAAATTCTTAAAGATAAGAAACTAGGGTTTGTCCCTAAGGTTCTTAAAAGAAGAAACCCTAGGCCTGACATACGTCAGCTTAAAGAATCTAAACAGATTATCCAATCGTAGGACTTGCGCAACATGTATGAAATCATTTAGTCTTGTGATTGTTTCACAAGGGGAAAGGAAAAAAAAAACCCTCATCAAGGACGGCAGATCCTTACGCAAGTTATCTTGCAAAAAGACGTATTTTTGGATATCCTTCTAAATAAGGAAAGTTGTAAACCGAAAACTAGCATATCTAAAGCAATTTAGGGTTAACCAAGTTGGTTATGCCCTAACACTGGAATGTAAAAGGATCTTGCCAATTTACAAGACACCTTGGGAACGAGTGCTGATACACTCAAAAAGGAAAGAACACTTCCTTAGCAGTTTGCCATACAACTGGGTTGATTAATGGAAATGTTTACGCTTGCTAGAGATTTTAGGGCTCTATTTGAATTATGAATTACAAACTAAATGAGTACCTATACTTCAGGTTAAAAGGCCTGAAGGGAGAGGCAACTTCAGTTACCCCCGACTGCCTGCCTGACCCTAACCAAGGGGGTTGTTGACCGCGTCGGGAACGTGGACCGAACCCGCCGCGAGAGGTCTCTCCATTAAGCTCTACTTGGAGTAGGAGGACGCTTGGGTGCCAAGGGGAGCTCTGGTCGTAAATCCCTCGCCTTCCAGGTCCTACACAAGAGGCTAACGTGACTCGGGATTGGATCTCGAGGCCCGCATACTAGTTCTCGGCCGGAAGCTTGGAATAGTGATCCCTGGTGATTACTGGATAGCCTTCGGGTAGATTATGGACAAGCCTACGGGCGGAAATCCTTGTATTTCAAAGATAAAATGATGAAATGTTAAAAGAACTTGCTTGATATTGTTTTTCTATGTCACGTGATAAGATTACGTGAAAGAACCAGTGCTTAAAGGGATTAACTAAAGAAGTTGATTGTTATATGTGAAATTAATGTGTTAGATAATTACATAACTAAAACAAACCGAGGAAAGTGCGGAGGAAACTTTTCTCAAAAATCTCAAAGAATAGCGGAATGATCATCATCATCAAAATGAATAACGAGAACGATGACCTAAAGTTACGTCTTACCCAATTTACATTGTTTTAGGGGAACCGAATGGGACTATGCCTTATGGTAGAGGGGTTGATCTTTGCATCCCTCTCATTTCCCATTCTCCTTGAACCAAGTGCAGCGTGAATCTACTTCGGACCTGGCGTTTCGACGTGGGCAAAACTAGATCGCAAAACCCGTAACATTCCATGGGAGTGCCGGGTGGAGCTTTCTAGACATCCTTTCCGATGGACTGCTAAGACGTGTCCTGGATTATACCAGGGGATACGTTACAACCATTCTTCTTTGAAACCGTAAATCACCTATTTAAGTATGGTGTAGGCATTGGAATTTCCCATCCTAATTTTCTCATTCAACAAGTCAACTAACTTTGGCAGGTGTGCCCTAGGCATTGGAATAGGTCAGAGGTTCCATGGAATATGAGGAATAGTAAAGATCACCATAGGGGCAACAATATCCGGATTCACACATCCAATCTCATGCGAGAAAAAAGTAAACCCCCTTCCATGTCGCTCGAGCATACCCAGAAAGCATTGCTTCTCTGAGGGTAGCAAGAAATCACCATTTTCAATTTTTAACTTAGCAAGAGTCTCTGCTGAAAATTTATGGCCTATATGCTCTGGATTCCTCAAAATTGGCTGCTTGGCAGCCCTCTCTATTTGTTGATCACTGTCAGGTGGAAGCAGTCCAGCTACTGGCTTCACCTTCTTATCCACAGTCTTGTATTTTGTGTCAACCTTGGCTTCATTATGATCCTCTGCATTACTCGAATCATGCTGTAAAACAGGAATTATGCCCTCTGCTGGGGCTGAATATCCTCAGCCCTCTGCTCTATGGACTGCATAGGAACAGCCCTAAACTCTAGATACTGAAATATTTCAGTAGTAAACTGTATTGGCTGAAATTTTTCAGCCCCCTATGTCTCTGTAGGCTGATCATAATCATCCGAAAACTCTGTTTGCTGAATTTCTTCAGCTCTCAACACTTTTTGCTGAGTCACCTCAACCTCTGACTCTATTTGTGATACAAAATCTGAGATTTCATGAAACATGTCCAGGGATTGCACTGATACATTACTAAGATAACTCTGCATATTAGCTTTCAGTATATTTTCCATCTCTGTCATCATATCTGCACAAACCATACTATCATACATCCCATCTATATGCTCATCATCCTCTAAAATACCTGCATTTTTCAAATCTTTCTCCTTCTTGTATATGTACTGCCTGGCAGCTCTAGGCAACTTAGAAATCTTCTGATAACTCATTGAACTGTTTGCTGAAATTCCAACAAAATTGGAGGAGAAAACACTACTGCCAGGAGGCGAGAACTCCAACCTCCTCTGCTCTGTACCACCGTCGTCTCACGGAACAGCAATACCTAATGAAAACCCAAATCCCTCACAGTGGGCAAAGGCGTATCTTGAAGAGTATCCCTATTTCTAGCATGATTTACACACACAGTCATAAACTCAACTGCTCTCATACCATCTTTATTGCGAATCCGTGCATAAGCAGATCCATCATCCATCACTTTCGTCTCCATGTGTATCTCTGTGATGAATGGCTGTCCTAGGATTATGGGGTAAGAGCATGAGTCCTACACAAAGAAATGGAAATCCTCCTACACATCTCCAATAGAAATCCTGACACTGGGACAGGAAGCATACAAATCACCTGCGGTGTTGTTGATAGCTCTCATACGCCACGCATGCTTTGCATCCATAGGCCATCTAGTACTTTCATAAACTCCACGAACTATGAGATTAATCTCTGAACCATGATCCACCAAAGCAACATAAGGCACCTGTTTCTCTCCAATTTTTACCATTGTTTCTGTAGTTGCTCTAGCCCAATGACTCCGCAAAAAGTGACTGCGCGGTACCAAGATAGGCTCATCAGTTTCAGCATAATGCATAGGCTGAACCCTCTTCTTTGTCTGCGGAAAAACATAACAATTCTCGACCATAACCTCATCCTCATCCTCATCCTCATCCAACTCCCCAATCAAAACTCCCTGTGTATCAGTAGTAGGCAATGCATGTCTTTTTCTCTTCAGGACTTCTTGGAACTGATCTTGAAACTCTCTTTTCAAGATGCCCAAAACCTCAGAAATAATAAAAGTCACCTCACTGCCAAGTATCTTGTCATTAAAGATTTTCTTCATGTCCGTATATGTCTCAATATCAAACATTAATCTAAATCATGGCTGCTTTCTTTGTCTAGATTCTTGCCTCTTTTCGTTCTTTTGAGCATCCTCCATTTGTCGTTCTGGCCCTGGTCTCAAAGACAGCCCTACAATAGGTGGATTAACAAACTCACCCCCTCTAGTCTTTTTAGTTGCATTTGGATTCTCTTCATCTCTCTTACGCTTCTCCTCAACAAGTACATCTGCTCCTTGAGACTTAGCCAAGTAGGCATAAATAGTGTACTTATCAACAGGCGAATCCCAACCTGTCTCAAATCTGATGCTAGAACCTGCACTAGTCAAAACAATTTGCTGGATTTTCCCCTTGTTTGCCGTCTCTATAGCATAGGTCCATAATGCTGACTGACTCTCTGATCCTTTCTCAATCTAGACTCCATATGCAGAGACATCTCCTCTAGCTGCCACATAAGAAGTACGCGCAGCCACGTCATCTACTAATTTCTTCATTCCGCCTTTCCCAAAATTGGTAGCAAGCGGAGCACACCAAATACATCTTTGATCTCTCCTAGGTGCACTAGGAGCACTAGAAGAAATAGTAGGCGCGGTCGAGGCAAACTGCTCTTTTAATTTTCCCACCAATTTTGCTTTAACTGACTTCAGTGTCAAATCCGTTATGCCTTTGATTATGTCATCAAGAGAGGAAGGAACCAAAGGAACGGATGATTTTGGAGCAGAAGGAGCCGGCATCGGTCTTGGAACAGGAGGATTAGAAACAATAGGCATTGGTATAGGCCAAGTAACTGGCTGAGGAAGAGAAGAAATGATAGGGGTAGAAGTAGACATAGGAGCAGAAGATAGCGTCGGTGTCATAGATCCATTTTGTAGGCGGGTCTTCCATATCGGCCTCTTGGTCAAAGCCGAGACCACATCCTGGGCGTCTTGCCAATTTTTTTTAAGACCCATAGGCTTCGTGTGATCCTCAAGAAGCTCTCCTAATTCTTCCTGAAGAGCAGGATCTGCAGCTTGCAAGAAAAGCTCAACTTTCTCAATATCCAATGCTCTTTGTTCAATAGTGTCAAGCTGACTATACCTCTCTTCAAATTCTTATATCAATTCTGAAGCAGCTAGACCTTTGTTTGGCATGTAGACCCACTCTCAGAATGATCGCCCATGTAGCCATCCCAAAGTCCTCAAGAAAATACTCCTCTTTCAAGGCCTTCTTAAAATCTTTCCAATGCAAATTTTAAAGGAAAAGATCATTCACTTTTACCCTCAAGGCGGGTGTGACAAGGCGAAGAAAATATTTACTCATAAGTCCTATTGGTACTCCAAAAAATCCCATCTTAATCTCATACGTCTTCAAATAAGCCGGTACATTACGGCCATCAAATAGCTTCTTTTCATTTTCAACAGCTTCAATCACCTTAGTCGCACTGATTGCATTCTCTTGCTCCGAATATAGTTGCCTTTGTTGAGACAACTGTTGTTGATGTAACTGCTACTACTACTGTATATACAATTTTGTCTGCCTGCTGATTTTGAAGTTGCATATACATAGACATATTCTACAAAATCTACTTTAAATCATCCATAGAAGTACTTGAAGCAGAAGTCAATGATGGAGTCGAAGTAGAGAACAAAGCAGAAATTGTAGAACGGGCTGAAATTGATGCTGAAGTGTCTCCCCTCCTGAAATTTTTTTAAATGCGATGCTTTCACATCAGGTTCACCAAAGATGTCGAAGGGTTTTCGAAAGCAAAGTCGCGTCCACAGAGGACCTTGACGAATTTCAAGATAGAAGATCAATCATGTGATTAAGCAAGACGAGAAAATGATGCCAAGTAACAATTGTATTATTGCCAAGATGTTTACAAAATATAAGATGACTTCAAATCTGATTAGTCCACAAGTTTTAGGCCACCCAATTTAATTTTGTTGCATTTGTAGATCCTACATCAAACTGCCCATGGTCAGATTGAATACTTTGCTAACTGCAATCCACTTATGTGCTTTCTGGAAAGGAAGCTTTTTGCAAGCATTTTTTTAGCCAAAACGATAAACTCAAGCATTAACACCTTGACCTCAAACATTGTATGGAGAAATCAGGAATTCAAAGATACAACACTATCATGATCTTCTTGGATTCAGGCTATCTAGTGAGACCATAAAAGGCTTCTTGTGCAGGAAGCCAAAAATACAAAGGCACAAGATTTCTCGTAAGCTGCCCTGTGATGATGGAGGCACAACATAGGATATATTACTTCTACAAGTATCCAATTGAGGTCCTGTAAGAATCAAGCCAGAGTTGGCTAGTGACTCCTTGGCTGTATTAAATGGGAAAGAAACATTGGCAATCCGCTACTATGCTGCATCTACCGCCTGTTATTTCAGTGGATTGTGTATGTTCAGCAAAAGCAGTCACTTTGTCCTAACCATTGGGAGGTAGGATCTGATAACCTCCACCTGTTCAGAATACTTCCTTGTCTCCTTTGCTTGTCTCTTTCAGTAGCTGAGTCCCAACAATGAAGTGCTACCATCTGTATACAACAACTGTATAAGCTGTCAGACCTCCAATGAAGTTTTTACCACCTTATGATTGGCAACTGTCACTACTATCTCATGATTTACAGTCCCATACTATTTCAACAGACCCATCACTTTTCCTACTGAATAAGCAATAGATTACTTATGTTCTGCTGGCTGCAATCCAAAGTCAACTTCTTAAATATTTTCTCTCTATACTGGCATCCCAGGAAACATCCTCAAATCTGTCCACTGCCATCATTTTGTTGAATACATGTAGTCTTCTTTATGGAGCCACTTGATGGAAAAACAAAAGACCCATGACATTAGGAGAAATATGGACTCTCTTTTTTGCCTCTTAAGGGGTTTCTCTCCCCTCTCTCTCTCTAAAAAGAGATTCCAAAATAATATTATAAAAAGAGATCTTCTACAATCAAGCAAATCTCATTTTTGTGTTTTCAATCTTTCCTCCCAGAAAGAATTCCACCTTAGCAGTTTGCCTAGTACAAGTTACCTCACGACCGTTTGCCAATTCCACAAGCAGGGTAGGTGCTTCTACTGTGGCTATTCCTAATCTTTTTGCACATGCTGGTGAGATAAAGGAATGTGTACTGCCACAATCAATCAAGGTTTTGAAACCTTTACCTTGATAGTCTGACGGTGTTTGAATCACCGAGAACTGGCGATTCGGCCCTTTCTTGTGTAAAGCGGCATGGACTGTCGCTCTTTCAAATTCTGCTTCCATAGTTGGGTCTTCCTCTTCTTCTTCTTCGCATCTTTGCCTATTGGCAATGTAGGCAGTTCTTCCTCTTCCACGGGTGGCGGCTCCTTGACCACGGCCTGCACCTTGGAAAGGCGTTTGATGATGTCCTCCGCTGAGCTTGGGACATTGCCTCTTGAAGTGACTGGGTTCGTTGTAGTGGAAACAACGGAGGTTTCGGCCATTATTTTGAGTAGGAACAAAGTTGTTGATGCTATTTGTCCTTGCTTTCTTCCTTTGTCCCTGATTGTGACCCTGAACTCTCTTCATTTGAGGTCTGAATGCTCCTCTATTCGGGTCACTATAGGACCAAGTTTTGTTACCTATTGGTCTAGCTTGCACCTCCTGAATTATAGGCGCCGCTCGAATGAGTGCATCCTGAAGATTTGATGGACGCATAGATTTGAGACGGGTATTTACGGGTGGATTTAAGCCCGCACAAAATTTGGACACCTGCTGCGTCATGTCCATCTGTGGCGCATACTTTAAGAGTGAGACGAATTTAGAGTAGTATGCGTCAAGGGTGAGTCCTAGCTGTTTTAGCTCGTAGAACTCATTCATTTTCTGCGTACAATATGCAGGTGGCAAATATCTTCCCTACACGGCTTTCTTCAACTTCTCCCAGGTAACGGACCCCTCTGAAGTCCCTTGATCCCTGCACCATTGCTTCCACCAAAGTCTGGCTTCGCCGGTGAGTTTTAACTTGGCGAGCATGGCCTGATTGGTAGGTGCAGTACGAGCTGCTTCAAAGTAATCCTCCATGGATTCAATCCAAATTTCAGCATCAGCCTGGACGAATCTGCCTCTCCCGTCAAACTCGGGTGGCTTTATTTGCTTGAGGAGGAACTTCTTCTCCTGGGTCACAGCAGTACTTGATGTAGGAGGCGAATTTGGAGCCTGTACCTGGGGTTGTGCCTGGTTAAAAGTTTTCTTAACGTTATTATATGATAATCGATGTTAGCTTATCTTTCTTTTTTAGTTCAACTATCTCGTAAACAATGTAGCTACTTAACTTTTTAACAACTCTTATGCACAGCCAGATATTGATAAAAAGAAGTCTTTATTTGTATTTACATGGGCATAGCCTTATACAACATTTCGTGTGATGATAATCCAATCATTACATTCAGTTTGGGGAGAACAACGTTGTATTCCATTTGTCTACAGGAACTGTGTAATAGTAGGGTTTTGGGTCATGGATCTTTAGGAATCGATAGTTCATTGGAAGTTCAGGATACCCTTTCCGTTGGAATCCATACTTCTCATGGCGGCCCAACACTTTAATCCTGTCGGCTGGGATTACACGGGTTACTTCCTCATATACATATGAGTTCATTTCAACCCTCCGACCTTGAATATGTAAAGTCGAATTTACGTGAGCTTCCACAAAAATGAACAGCTTCACGACTTTCAAGTTTTCCAACCACTTGATCCTCTTTAGGTTGGTCTCTAGATAAGCAAACCGGTGGGCGGCTATATAGTAGATTCCTGAAGATCCCGTCCATCTTCGTTCTATGTATAAAGGTGATGGATTATAAATCTGCTCCAGGATGTTCATCATCCCAATTCTTTGTCTGTAAAGGGGAGAATGCATTGCAGTCATAAACATGACCCGAAATACCAAAAACTTGTTCCACGCTTCATAGTTCTACAAGACAGCATTGAAGATGAGAAAATGTTTGGACAACAACAATTTCTTTACTTCATTTTATTGAGATCTCATAAAAACAATTCTGTTGTTGGTCGGCTCTGATACCAACTTGTAACGTGTCCACTAGTATCATCCAGGACACGTCTTAGCAGTCCATCGGAAAGGATGTCTAGAAAACTCCGCCCGGCACTCCCATGGAATGTTACGGGTTTTGCGATCTAGGTCTTCCCGCGTCTGCCACGTAGCGGAAGTATCTTGGCCATTCCCACTTAGGATCGACCGGAATTAGGGTTTTTCTTATGGGTCATTAGCTAACAGCAACTAGCGTTAGACCCGAGTGAACTACTTTACGCAGAAATGCCAGGTCTGAAGCGGATTCACGCTGCACTTGGTTCAAGGAGAATGGGAAACGAGAGGGATGCAAAGCTCAACCTCTCTGCCATAAGGCATAGTCCCATTCCGTTCCCCTAAAACAGCGTAAATCGGGTAAGACATAACTCTAGGTCATCGTTCTCGTTATTTGTTTTGATGATGATGATCATTCCGCTGTTCTTCGAGATTTTTGAGAAAAGTTCCCAGCTAACCAGGACCACCCAACCGTAGGACAGACCCATGGCCCATCCTCCGCACTTTCCTCGGTTTATTTTAGTTATGTAATTATCTAACACATTAATTTGACATATAACAATCAGCTTCTTTAATTAACCCTGTTAAGCACTAGTTCCTTCACGTAATCTTATCACGTGACATAGAAAAACAATATCAAGCAAGTTCTTTTAACATTTCATCATTTTATCTTTGAAATACAAGGAGTTCCGCACGTAGGCTTGTCCATAATCTACTCGGGGGCTATCCAGTAATCCCCTGGGATCACTATTCCAAGCTTCCGCCCGTAAACTAGTATGCGGGCCTCGAGATCCAATCCCGAGTCACATTAGCCTCTTGTGCGCGACCCGAAGGCGAGGGATTTACGGCCAGAGCCCCCCCTGGCACCCAAGCATCCTCCTACTCCAAGTAGAGCTCAACGGAGAGACCTCTCGCGGCGGGTTCGGTCCACATTCTTGGCACAGTCAACAACCCCCTTGGTTAGGGTTAGGCAGGTAGTCGGGGGTAACTGAAACTGCCTCTTCCTTCAGGCCTTTAACCTGAAGTATAGGTACTCATTTAATTTGTAATTCATAATTCAAACAGAGCCCTAAAATCTCTAACAAGCACAAACATTTCCATTAATCAACCCAGTTGTATGGCAAACTGCTAAGGAAGTGTTCTTTCCTTTTTGAGTGTATCAGCACTCGTTCCCAAGGTGTCGTAAATTGGCAAGATCTTTTACATTCCGATGTAGGGCATACCCAACTTGGTTAACCCTAAAGTTCCTTAGATATGCTAGTTTCCGGTTTACAACTTTCCTTATTTAGAAGGATATCCAAAAATACGTATTTTTGCAAGATAACTTGCGTAGAGATCTGCCATCCTTGATGAGGGTTTTTACCTTTTCTCCTTGTGAATCAATCACAAGACTAAATGATTTCGTACTTATTGCGCAAGTCCTGCGATGGAATAATCTGTTTAGATTCTTTAAGTTGACGTATGCCAGGCCTAGGGTTTCTTCTTTTAAGAGCCTTAGGGACAAACCCTAGTTTCTTATCTTTACGAATTTATTGTCCCTACAGTAAGGAAAGTAGTCAAGTGCTTAGGGTATGAATATTTCTATGTTTAGATTGGTTTGGATAATTTTTGGGAGGTAATATTAATCGTCTTGTCACGGTTTTGCTATCCTTGTGACAATTTACTTTCCAGTCAATACGGTTTAATTCTAACTTTCGTTTTCCTTACAGATAAGCTCATGCCAAATAACAACATTTGCCTGGCTAAGATGTGCAATTAGCAAAGATAACTTTCTAGTAATTTGAGCATCGAAAGAAACCTTTCATGAATTTAACCATTTACAATGATTCGTTGCGAAAGAAATAAGACTAATGGTGCAAGATATAATTTCTACACCTTAGGATTTAACTAAAATATACTACTATAGTAAATGGATAATCTTGCTCGTAATTTATAATGCTTGATGCAACTCGAAGGAAACTAAGTTCTATTTGTTATCATTCATTCAAATAAGCTAAACTCCTTCATTACAAATAACTCGCACAAATATATCCTATCCCTAACAATTTCTCTTTGCAAGATCGACTTAAAAACTGAATTAAAGACAAGAAGAAAAACCTGGTTTTGGGGTGAGATATCCACATGGATACCGCGGGATGACCCTCATGTGGCTACACCTTGGACTTTCTTCGGCGGCATCGTAGTTCAAATGTGAGATAGCCTTTTTCTCTTTCTTCTGGAATTCCACTGTCTCTTTGGATCAAAAAAAAGTTTATGGGTGAGTGTGGTTTTGCAACCACGGAGCCCTTGGAGGATTTTGACTTGGGGTAGAAGGAATAGAAAGCACTTATTCTCCTTCCTTCCCTTTCTTTTATCTTTTTCCCCACTCTTCCTCCTTCACTCCTTCTTTTCACTCCCTCTACTTTCCCTCCCTATCTTTTATCTTTTCCCACTCTTCCTCGTTCACTCCCTCTTTTCACTCCCCCTACTTTCCCTCCCTATCTTTTATCTCACGGCTACTTTTTCCCTTACGGGATATCATCCGAGGCCATGATGATGATTTGGATTTTTAGGTTCAGGGGGGGAAAAATAATAAGGGGGATACAGGGGACTAAGAGGAAAGCTTAGGGAGTTGTGGGAAAAAAAAAGAAAAGTGTTATGAGGGGGTGAAAAGGGCTTAGGGAAATAAAACACGGGGGGGGGGGGGGGGGGGGGGAGGGGGTAGGTTCCCAAAGTCAAGGGAGGGGCTTAAGGGGAAAAGGGTATTTAAAAATCCTAGGGGGGGTGTGTGGTTCCAAAACCCATGGGAAGGGGGCTAAGGAGATTTTTTTTGAAACTCGGGGGGAAAAAGGGGTTTTAGAGGGATTAAAACCGGGGGGGGTATAGTAGGGAGAATTTTGGTGGGGGAAAAAGGCTTATAGAGCCCTAAGGGGGAAATTCCAGGGGGGTAATCTTAATCTTAAAGGCTTATAAGGAAGGGAGCCTAAGGGTTAAACCTTTTATGGGGGGGGGGGAAAAAATCATGGGAAGGGGGTTTAAATGAACTTCGGTGGAACCCCACAGGAAAGGGGGCCTTGGAGGAGGCCTTAGAAGCTTTCAAGAAGCTTCTGGGCCTGAGTTGGCCACGTGGATGAAGACCAGTCGATTGGCAACTCGGCGACGCCTGACGTTGGCAGCGGCGGCCTCAGGTTGTAGGCGGTGGCTCCTCCCGTACGGCGACAGCTGGCGCAGAACACATCGTTCTCCCTCTCTCACCCCTCACGCTCAGAATCTCCCTTCAGGCCTTACGACTCCCTCCTTTCCTTTCAGCCTTACCACCCTCTCTCGTCCTGCAGCATTCTCGCCCCCCTCCCTCGACCTACGGCCCCTCATTAAATAGTGGAGGGGAGGGGGATCTTCCCTCCCCTGCGTGTCATCATGCATGTTCCCCCCCTCATCCCGAGCTCCACCAAGGAGCTTAATGGCTCCTTCTATTTCCCTCCCCCTCCAGCTCATCAGTCGAGTGGAGGGATAAGGGGGAAATTTTTTTAAAAAAAATTTATCCAATTTTCATATTCCTTTGAGGCAGTTCACGTGCATGCTTCTATTTAGCGAATCGGAATATTACGAATCCATTTAAGATATTTGTGTCATTTAGAAGTATCATTAGTTAGAAACACTTAGGGTTTTTATTTCTTTCTGACAATACAATCAAATAGTAATATTACTAATCAGGTTTTCCGTTATTCCTTTTAAGAAAACACTTTTTACTTGAGATGAAACTCAATTTTAAGGTTTAAAAGGTTGACCCTAAGAGTGTCAGTCAAGCATGAGTCAATTTTATACTTTGCTCAAAAGAAGGTAATTTTTATTATTAAAACCAAAATTTTTGTTTTCTCAATCAAGCACTTTTAATACTTCTCTTTAAATTGTTTTCTATGGAACAAGTAGACACCTTAAACCTTATCTAGTATATGCCAAAGAAGATCTCCAAGTCAGTATAAGAGTTAACATTTAGTTTCTTTCACACCACCATAAGTGCATATACCTAGATTTTCTTGCTAGTATAAGCACTTAAATACTCTATCTTCAATTTTAATTGTCTTGTTGATGTAATTGTTAAAAAGAGTGGTTGGTTCACCGTTAATTCAATTCTTTGAATGCATTAGATTCTTATTTTTCTCTAGCCATCATCTATTATCTTCTTACTCTACTCTTGCCATCATCTATGGTTTTGTAACTAGGTCCCATATCAATAGTATATGTAGTATCTTCTCTATTTGCCAAAACCTCATCTAGTATATGCCAAATAACATCTCCAAGTCATTATAAGCATTAGCTTTTAATTTCATTTACACCACCATAAGTGCATATACATAGATTTTCTTCCTAATATAAGCAATTAAATACTCTATCTCCAATTTTAATTGTCTTGTTGATGTAATTGTTAAAAAGAGTGGTCCATTCACCCTTAGTTCAATTCTTTGGATGCATTAGATTCTCATTTCTCTCTAGCCATCATCGATAATCTTCTGATTCTACTCTTGCCATCTTCTATGGTTTTGTAATTAGGTCCCATATCAATAGTACATGTAGTGTCTTCTCTACTTGCATTTGCATCTTGCTCTCAAATCTACCAAAAACTATCTAAGTCACTATAAATTTGGGTTTATGAGCAATATATTAGTCTTTCCCCAAAATGTGTGAATTCAAATCATGAAATATTGTAGTGAGTTTTCATGAGCTAAGGGATGCCTCTAGCTTCAAGTAAAATTTGGATTTAAAAACTAGATGGGAAAACTAGATGAGAAAGTTACAGTGAGTGTAGTTGTGTTTATGTCTAAATTCTCAAGTGTGAAAATCTAGATTTTAGAGACTATTGATGGTGCTTATAGTAGTTATATAAGACACCATTGTTGTCATCATTATGCTCATACATAGGCACAAACCTCACCCAAACTATTAGTAGAGAGCTTGTAACTATCCAATAACACATAGATTCACATGCATTTTTAGCTTCATTGAAGGAAATGATTTTGAGAAGATTTTCCTTTATAATTAAAAAGTCATTTCTTGAAAGTCAAAGCCATAGTATTTTTCAAAAAATATCTTCTAAAACTAGAGAAAATATTTAAAAATATCAAATTGGAACTCTTTTTTGAAATTTGAAGGTTAAATAATAAATTTCTTTTGTAAATCACTGAATTTCAAGTGATTCTTGAAAGAACCTAAGGGAAACTCTTTAGGATAAATATGAAACTTATCTAAAAGGTCTAAAACTATGTTTATCCTTTAAAGAATGTGAAATTCTCATGCCAACTTGATATCAACAATATAATTTATAACTACTTTAGTAGACCTAGACTTATAGGCTCACTTTGCATAAACCAATCACTTGTAGCTGCATGTGTAGATTGTGTTCCTACATTCTCTTGAAATGTAAAATTATGTAAGAAACATATTTGGCACATGAGAAAAATGATTAGGTCTATAACGTCATGTGGTAATAGAAATCAAATCCCCATGCCCTGATTTTGAAAATTTTCTTCAAGATATGTTAACTATGATAAAAATTAGCACATTGTAGTATAATAAGTCATGGAATGTAGTGTGATACTTAACACACACCAAATTTATATTGGCTCACATAATCATAAAACTAAATTTTGTAAGGTAATATATTCTATTTATGTTAAATATTTAAACATAATTTTCACCATAATTCTTATATATATGTATGTATATATCTATGTACACACACACACACACACACACACACACACGTGTGTATATACACACACATCCACACATATATACATATTTAGAGCATAAATATTGTACCTAGTATTATCTCTGATAATAATAGGTCATGTGATAATGGAAGTCAACTTATGATATGCAAAAGTATATCTTAAGGATGATAAGGTAATTGAATTGAAGTAGGATGATGTGATAAAGTGTTAGTAGTGTGATGTTTTAGATGGATGAAAAATCCATTTTTCTCATCATAATACAAATAAAACCCTATAGGCAAAAGTATACTTTGGACATGTCAAAGATTTTATTGAATATGTAGAAAAATACACTTTTGTCAAATGTTAAATTCTTGAAGAATTTGGCACATTTTTATATGCAAAGGTATCCTCGAAGCTAGTGTCTATATAAGAAAGTTTTTCTCCATATGTTGAATATGTTTTGAATGAGAATTTATCACATGTCAAATTTTAAAGGATGTATTCACTTATCACATGTTCATTGTCATTTTAGTAGAAACCACAATTTATAGGGAAATTTGTATTTCAAGCGGATTCCCACTCCAGAGCACATTTCACATATACTAAATGTAGCTTTTAGGACATGTCACATGTTAGTTTTTCAAATAGTACAAGCCACATTTTCAATATGTAAAAGAATCTTTCAAGCTAATTTTTATTTCAAACACTAATTTTCCACATATGTTATATCTACTTTGGAAAGAAACTTTTTCACATCTTGGAATTTAGTGGATGTATATACTTTATCACATGTTAAGTTTCTTCCCAATAGAATTCTCTATATGAAAAGATGTCTTTCAAATGGTTCCCACATGCAAAAGCACACTTCACATATATTAAATATACTTATAATGACATGACATATATGAAATATTATAACAACTAGCGTGCAAGACACATCAACTTCACATGTCCCTATTTGTATTAGTTGTACTAATAATTTTCTTATAAAAATAGGCTTTTGAAGGTAAGAGAATCAAGTAAAAATTGAAAGTGGCAATTCATGTACTTATTTACAATATATACAATTCAATTTTTTTGTTATTGACTCCCTTTATATAGATCAAATGTAGAAATCTTTTTGTCACAATACAAATCAAACCATCAAATGCATGACACCATTAAGACTCAAATAGTTAAAGCCATTCTTTTAAAAAAAAGAATTATATTATCATAATAAGGCATAATTCAAGCTCATACTCATATAAAACATATCATTAAATTGACCAAGTTTGAAATTATGGACTTAACAAAGAACTTCAATTTTATCCCAAGCTATAATGATAGTTGGATTGGCTACACATTCAATACTATTTTTTGCTTATCCATTACACAACAAGATCCATCTCTCTTACATCTTTATTCAAGGTTTTAAGATATAAATTTAATTTATTACTATTTGCAAACCCCTTATGATGATTGGGGGCAATCTTACATATACAACATCTAAACCATCTTCATCCATCAACGATAAACAAATTTCTTCCTTCTTGTCAAGTTTAGATTGACGTACCTAGGAAGCACATTCAAGCAAGATTTATTTGTACTTATTCCTACAAAATTACAATTTGTAAATAACTGGAGATTGAGAAATTTACTTGATTTTTCTCCATGAGTTTGTTTCCAATACTAGTACATGTGTGAGCTTCATCACTTCCAGTACCAATAAGAAACTTGTTTAAATATAGTAAGTAACAATATAAATAAATAACCTTATCATAGATACTCTAACAATAAGAATTTGTCATTTGTACATTACTTGTATAATAGCTTGGAAGTTTTGTACATATCTTTAGCCCAAATTAAGCCTAGAACATAATTGACTTTACACTTTAAACTTCACTTACACTTACAAAACCATATCATCATTGAGTTTACCCTTCCAAACTTGACTTCAATCCTACTTCTTAAAGGCCCACACTTAGGTTGGAAGTCCTATAGGTATGTGCACATTATATTTGAGTATGTGGATATGCATAGCATGATATAATAATCACTTCAAAAAGATTTTAGAGTCTCATAAAAATTACCAATTACATCTTCATTTTATTCATTGTCTTCATCATCATCTTTATCAGTACAAAGTCCTATCTCAAGTGTTTGTGTGAGCCATCAAACTTTAAAAAAATAAATATTCATTTTGTAAAGCACCACTATAGGTCTAAGATCTTACGCAACTAATTTTATATATGTTGTAAAAAGATAATTTCTTAAAAATGAGTTTAGAGTTTCATAAAAATTACGAATCTCCTTTTCTTTATATTTATTTTCTTTATCATCATTTTCATTAACAAAAAATTCTATCTCAAATGTGTGCAATATGACCATAGACCTAAGAGCTTACATACCTAGAATATCACACTTCATTAATAATCTTATTAGCAAAGTTGATCTCAACATGCTAAAAATAATCAATAACCTTGATTGATCGACAATAAATAATAATTAAACTATTCACCTTATAAAGCACAAAATAAGTAAATTATAAAATTGGTCATGATGTTTTTTGCATTACTTGGACTTGATAGTGTATGAAGATCACTAATACCATTTGATATTTGTGAGAAGTAAACAAGCATTACTTTGTTTCATGACTCAGAGCCTTTAAATTAGAAGTGATACACTTATAGATTTGTATATATTTTTTAGTTTTTAATTACTTTTAAAATGTTTATTTAAACATTTTTTCAGTGTCGTGCTCTTTATTTGTGGCTGAAGGCTATTCAACATTAGCTAATCTAATGGAGAAATAGTAGGTTTAGCTTATGTGATGATGAGGTGCATTTATTAAGCAACATCATTGTCATATATGTGACACCCAATAATGGTGTATTGTTTACAAGATAAAATTAATCATTGAATATCTAATGCATTTTGACTCTTTCTTTACTTGTCATTTAAGTGAAGACTTTTCCAGACACCTTTAATGACATTAGCAAATTTACTACGTTGTTTAATGTTACTTATGTGTGGCTTATGTAACATTTATTTAAACACTTTGAAACCTTTCCTCTTGCCTTTGTTGCCCCTCTCATTCTCTTCCTTAATGTTCACTGTAACTCTCTTTGGCTATGGTATCATTGAGTTAAGCTCCCTAGAGAGAGAGAGAGAGAGAGAGAGAGAGAGAGAGAGAGAGAGATGCAGGTGTATATTTATGGCATGTATGTGAGCATGGAAGTTTATAGGAGAGAGAATGTATAAGTGAGTGACAGAGTGAGGATATATATATATATATATATATATATATATATATATATATATATATATATATATATATATATATATGAATACACACACACACACACGTGTATATTTATGGCTGGTATGTGAGCATGAAAGTTTATAGGAGAGAGAGTGTGTGAGTGAGTGAGTGAGGGGGGAGAGAGAGAGAGAGAGAGAGAGAGAGAGAGAGAGAGAGAGAGAGAGAAGAGAGGGGATGTGGAAATTTATAAACCGTGTGGTAACTAGAGATGTTTGTGTATGATAAATATGTATATATGTATGTATTCAAGGGAGAGGCTGCGCTTAGACATAGGTGTAGGCTAGGCTAAGCTAGGATAAGTCAATAAAGGTTAGGAATATGCTTAGATGTAGGATAAACTGAATAAGGTAAACATCAAATAAAGGTATGCTTGTTAGGCTTGGGCTAAAGGAAGGCTAGGCTTAGGTTTAGACATAGACATAGGTTTTATATATGCTAGCCTTTGACTATGCAAATCTAGGCTAGGCCTACTGGCTAGGTTAGGCTAGGTATAGGCTATGGTCCATTTAGAGTTTCAAGGCTTTATAGAGTTAGTTCTTCCCATATTAAGGGTATAGCGTAAAAACTAATACATATGCGTGTGGCACCTTATAAAAATATTGTTATGATTATTTATTTAGTTTGATTATTTATTATATATTATAATTATTTTTAATTTTCAATTATTCACTACACAGTTGTGACTTATTACACGTGCAAACATATAACACTAGACACATCGGTTTGGATGGATATCAAGAAATTTAATGTCTTTTCCATTTTTAGTGGGAAAACTATTAGATTGGAGAATCACATAAATTATGATATTTAAATGCACTAAGGAAGTATTACATGGAGTATGGATAATATTTTTGATATTTTTCAAATGTATCATTTTTGCACTTAATGAATAAGACATTTTATATTGTGTATGCCTCTATTTGATAGTCCTAAGTTTGGGCATATATATTTATTGAATTCCACAAATATTATCTAGAGTTTAGATATTCTTTAAATATAAATTTTAAAAAAGTTGTTCATGAAAAAAGAAAAAACTATGGATGTAATATTGGGCATAAGATCAATGAAAATTGATAAATACATGCATTGAGAAGCACGCTGCCAATGCGTGGGGTTGTGATTGTATCCAATTGGTGTTGTGCTCTCTCTTCTGAATGTTTCTTTTGATATTTTTTGTTGTGTCAAATTAATTTGTGCTACTGTGCTATGGAGTTTATCAATTTATGCTCTAACTTCTTCAACAAATATAAAGGTGAGTGCAGAATATCACTAATAGTGTGTTTGCATGTTGTTTGAGTGATTGACTGAAATTGTAAGGAATTGGAAGATTTACATTTTAGAAATATGTGGAAAAATAAATACCAAGTCACACCAACATTGGTATAAGATGTCAAAGACTTATATTTTTTCCACCATTTAGAAATGTAAGGAAATGGAAAGAAATATTTGGGAAGATAAATACCATGTCACATTGACATTGGTATAAGACATAAGAGACTTGCACTTTTTTCACCATTTACAAATAATCAAAAAATTATCTTTATCTCTCCACTTCTTGTAAGCTTTCATGGCTTCTCTCTCCTTTCTCTCATTCCAATCTTTCTTTCTCCTCATCCATCTTACTCTCTCTTATGCACCCTTCTCTCTCCTCCCTAATGTCCATGACAAACATAACAACCCTCAAGTTGAAAATTCCAAGACAAGCATTTTACATGGTTGCAAAAGTTGTTCCTCTCGTGACACAATAGATCTATGAAAATAAACTCTTATAAACTTTCATAATTATATCAATACCAAATCTTGGAATGGAGCACAATGACCATTAGAAAGTAATGTAAAGAAATCGTCTATTTTTAAAATGCTTTATAAAGTCTTCTCTCCTAGATAATAAGATTTTCACTAAACACATCAAAATGAGGCCCACTTTTAAACTGTATGTTTCATGAAAATGATGAGCATAGTAGCTTTCTTTCCAAAAGTGACTCCATCAAGTAGCCCTGATGAATAGTAGGAATACATGCAACCAAAGGGGAGTATATCACTTTGAAAGAAATCTTATGTGGTCATGAGACAATACATGAACTAGGCATCATGAGATGGTACTAGTGGGCACACTGATGAATGATGCTATATACAAATTGGTATAATCTAATTCTCAAATGACATCCCAAATTTACCAATCCGTATCACTTTAAATGATGAAATAGGAAGAGTCTAAAGCTACCATGGATAAACAACCACTCCACACATTAAATACCAATTCAAAATAGGGCATTATTGGAAGGTCCATGCATATCTAATAGTTAGCTTCAAGTTTGGGAACCCAAAAATGAAGAGCATCTACAAAGTATGCTTCAAGGTAAAAGGAGTCCAACACTACTTGGAAAATTTTTGCTATCTTGTGCTAGAATTTTTCAAATAATGGGACTCAAATAGTGGATGCTTTCATAAAGAAACAAGTGAGTAGAGCATGTTTAATGAGTAGGAGCTTAAAAATAATATTTTTCTTCCTACATATCAAGGGAAATCTTCATCACCATTGGACTCAAAGGAATAGATAGCCTAATTTGAGTCCTATTTTGACATCTATCCACAAAGGATGAAAAAAAGATACACATATTACACTTCATTTAGAGGATTTTACTCAAACATGATATGGAGATATGCCAAGAAGGAGAATCAAGAATTAGCCAATAGAGAATTGGGATGATTTCAAGACCCACATGATGAAAGTTTTTTTCTCTTCTTAAGAAAGAAAAGTTAGCAAGAAAGTGGTATGGGCATGAGCAAAGAAGACTGATAATTAGAATGTACACAAATCCATTCTCACGTCTAGCAATGTATGTGGAAAGTGTGAGTAATGACTTCAAAGCTTCATAGGTACATCTATGGTTTAGAGCCTAATGTCCTAAAACCCCATCAAGCTTTTCAAGGTAATGGAGCTTGTTGAGAGATATGCTTGCAAATCTACAAGGGAGACCAATTTTGAGAAACCTTATGGATTGTTAAGGCTAGCACTTTATGGATGGGCTTTTATACCTAACAAACAGGCATACCAAGCTTGGTTATCATCAAGGTTGGTATACAAAAGTTATAAGGACGAGAACGTCAATGTCTAGTTGAGACTTGCGCACAGTAAAAGAGAGTTGTAGGTTGCATAAAAAATTTTAGGGAATGAAATATTTAGAATTTTTTAATGAGTTCTTCACAAGAGTTTGGATGTAGGGCTACAGTTTTCCAAAAGAAATTTTAAGGGTTCGAGTTACAAATCAAAAGACATGGGCAATTTTTGCAAGGTGGTCATGCAAAACAATTTTTCGAGTAGAGGGAGATTGAATGTGATGCATGTAAAGTGTTGTACACAACAAATGAATTATAGGAATAACTTATGGATACCAAAGGCAGAGGAGAGGACCAAGATAGTTTAAGAGAAGAGATTTAGATGCATAAGTTGTGAATGATGAAAGGCAAGATGACAAGGTAGATGAAGGAGGTATCGTAGAAGAAGGAGAAGAACTTGAAGCAAAAGATGATGACATTGAGCAAATAATTAAGCTTGGGGATAATGATGGGTAGATGTGGCCCCATATTTTCATTGTCTACAAATACAACACTCTTTAAAGACCTCTCCTATCACAAACCCCACTTTTTTCAACCCAAGCTACACATGACCCCCTATTTTCACCATGCTCACTAATGAGATTTTGCATTCCTATATCCTCGAAGAATCTCAAATTAACTCTTTCTATTAAATTAACTTCAATTTTCTTATTGCAATTTACTTATTATTTTTTGAATTAAATAAAATTATTCTTATTTATCAAAATCTTATTTATTTTTATCTAGATTTACTTTGATTTTTGAATTATAAAGATTTGTCTCTCAAATTTTCTTAAATTATTACCAAAATTTTTAATTTATATTAATCACATTGAAATTATTATTAACTTTCTTGATTTATTTCAATTGATTTTAAAAAAAACTAATGCATTAGTAATTATCTAGATTTATTAAGGATTATCCTTATGTTTTTCAAGAAATGTATAATTTTTTCAATGCCATAAATATCTCTCAAACATCTTAAATTTAAATTTAATTTTTTTGTTAATTTAAGAAATTTTATTCAAATTATTTTACTTATTATTCGATTCTTTTTATTGAGAAAAATGTGTGTGTGTGTGTGTGTGTGTTTATTAAATCCTAATAATTAAATTAAAAATATAATTTTATTTATGTAACTAATATAATATTAAAATAAATTAAGTAAAAATAAAAAAAGATTAAGATCACTAGAATATGTTATACAAAAAATTGGATTAATAGTTATAGATTTAATTTCTATTCAAAAAATTAGTTAAACTAGCAAAAAATATCTAAAAATAATCGATATTTAGATTTTAACCTTATCTTTTTCAAGAAATTCTCAAAAACTTTTTCTTGAATAATTAGACTCTTAGATTGGGTTTTAGTTTGTAGTACCATGAAATAGTTAAGCAAAATTAATATTTTTGCAGTCATAATAAGTAAAATGTGTATAATGAATTATAAGTTATTTCTTTCTATGTTTTCATGTTGATAAAAAAGTAATTAAGTTACCTTAATTTTGTTAATGTGCGTTCATACGCATAAGGTAAAACTCAAATTATGAGTTGGTTTTTATTAGTTAAACAAAAAATAATAACATTTCATTGGTAAAGTTGCCTCAATCTCTACTTGTAAAAGGCAGTTTATTCATTTTACTTAACTAATTCTGGTTGTCATAAAACTTGGAAAAGATTCTAATGACATGCATACCTTTGATAGCTACACGTGATTGAGGCATCTTGGCATCCCTAGGGCTATGCCTAAAATACTCTTCACCTAGAGATTTACATAAATTGCCTAAGGAAGTTGACCACCATTGTTTAGGTATATATGGTTGTCCGTATAGATAGGTTCTCCCTTATAAGAGGTGAGCTAGAATTAGAGACTCTGGTCAAAGGTTTTAATCTTGATCTCGGTCCAATGATAGTAGGGAGGAAATCTTGTACAAGTCCAACATAGTAAGAATTGGATAGGGGAGGGTGGAAATCCAATGCTTGGGTTGGTTGTCTCCTTAGAGAAGTTGTAATTATGATAATAATATGAATTATCATATTTTCCAAAGAATTTATTTTCATATTTATTTTAGAGAACGTGATAAGCAATCCCATTTCAAGTTAAATTAAGGAAGTTGCTTTAATATGTTTCGCAGCATGAACAGTATGACTACTTAGATAACTAAAAGATGCCATGTTAATTAATGAAAAGAGGATGGTCAATTTTCTTGATGAAATTATCCATGGTTGAGTGCATATGGTTAGTTGAGTGGCTTTTTCCAAAGTTTAGAAAAGGACCGAAAAATCATGACCATCCTAGGGTTGAGACATAGAATCGACTAAGCATTTTTTAGGGGGACTAGTGTGAGACTATGCATTAAGGGGTCAAGGCTGAGCTCCCCCTTGTTTCTCACTCTCATTTAATTAAGTGTGATGCCTATCCACCTCGATCCTTTGATGGCTCATGCAATAATAATCATCTTCACTTGATGGTAGATGGCTACTAGGAGTTGTAGTTGTGTCTTTACAAATCCACACATCGATCCTCATGGGATAAGGCCAGATGCTTTGCTTGCAAAGGAAGACGTAGAGAACACCTAGCTAACTAAATCATTAAACCACATTGTATTCACTCATCAATCTTATGCTTCTAGGTATCATGTGGAAGGGCTCCCCGATCTCCATGTTGAGTACTTAGTCCTAGATATTATGAGTAAGCTCCTTCAATATCATAATTTTTTTGTAGAATTCCATGTTTGTTCTTGTATGATACATTTCTTCTAAGTAAGGAATGAAATTATGGTTCCATGTGATTTGGACTGGGTACTTTTGTTGGACAAAAGGGATACATATTTTCTCTTTTATGGGCAAGAGACAAAGATTAACATGAAGATAAGTTAAGGAATTTATTTGAACTTGTTTGTCAAAGGATTACTTGCTTTGTATTCGTGTTTGTGCCCTAAATTACGCGAAGGAACCCTATTCCCTAAAAATTCTTAATTAAGGAAGCAGATTTTAAATGCCATACATAAATGTGATAAGACCTAATTATAAAACTAAATCTATCAAGGGAAGCAGGTGGGCGGAACCCCGACCAGTCAATCCTACAGTAGGGTGGTCCAAGAGAATTGGGAGGCTTTTCACAAGGTTTTACCGATGTTTGACCTTTAGATATTGTTAAGTTAGGACCTTATTCATATCGTTTTTAAATTGTATATAGATCCAAAGTAAGCTATGACATGATTACCTAATCTTTCACACTTTGTGTCAATCCAGCTTGCATTCATGGGATTACTTCATGAAGATCTTAGGAAATATTTATTGTCCTCTTAAATATTATGTGGAGAGGATGGACTTCCCATGGCATTAACTATTGAAAGGCAGAGATGGAGTGAAAGTACATCACCTTAATGTGCTTTGTCTTCTCATGGAAGACCACATTCTTAGCCAACTTTATAGCACTCATAGAGTCTGAATGCAATGTAGGAGTAATAGTAATACCAAGGTTAGACGACCTAACCATAGGGTCTCCTTGCAAGCGTCAATGGCTGCAACATACTCCACCTCAGTAGTGGGTAAGGCCATGCATTTTTTCACCCAAGATATCCAAGGGAGAGCACCTTTAGGAAAAGTCAAGAAATATCTAGAAGTGGAGTTTCTACTATTTAGACATCTTGCATAGTCAAAGTTAGTGTACATAGTAAATGCTTATATATATGTAGTACATTTCAAGTACCTCATGATACCCTTCATGACATTTTGATGTCACTGGCCAGGTTTAGCTATATAGTGTATCACAACTCCCACTGCAAATGCTATGACATTTGGATGAGTGACTATTATGGCATCCATCAAAGTGCCCACTATAGATGCATAAGGGATCTTGGCTATCTCCGTCTTTTGCTTCTCTAAATTTTTATAACTAACCTTCACCATGGGAAGGTAAAGAATAGCTAATAGGATTAATATTGTTATTATGGAAGCACTCAAAGACCTTCTATATGTACTTCTATGTGACAAGTAAAGGAGCCCCTTAGAAAGATCCCACATGTGATGTGTATCCCAGGAATATGTGAGACCTACCCCATGTCCTTTATCTCAAAGCTCTTCTTGAGGTGAGTCTTTCAAGCATCTAGCTCATCGTGAACTATTCTAGTAATCAATATATCATCTACATAAAGTATCAAGATAATTAGGTTGCCATCACAAGCCTCCTTCATGTAAAGACACGATTGTGGGAGTAAGATTCACTACAAGGATTTGAGCTGGTAGTGACGGTGAGTAGCGGCATCGCTATTTGCGTCGCTATTGGCGCCGCTATTTGCGTAGTGACGCAAATAGCGGCGCCAATAGCGACGCTCCATAGGGAAAAAAGCGGGCCGAAACCGAGCGGGGCTTTATTTCGCGTTTGCACATTTTGTGTTTTGAGAGCAAGAGCGAGGGAGAGAGCGACTGTCGTGAGAGAAGGAGAGGAAGAAGACTTGTTGCCGCCGCTGCCGCCGTTGTTCGCGAAGGAGAAGAGGAGCCTTCATCGCAAAGAGCAGCCGCCCCACACTCGCCATATCACATCGGTGAGTCTCCCTCTCTCTTTCTTTTGCTTGTTTAATGTTTAAATCACTTTCTCTTTTGCTTGTTTAGGAGAGGAAATGAGAGAGAAAGAGAGGGAGAGGGAGAGAGAGGGAGAGAAAGAGAAAGAGAAAGAGAGGGAGAGGGAGAGGGAGAGTGCATTCTCTCTCTCCCTCTCCCTTTTGCTTGTTTAAGGTTTAAATCACTTTCTTTTTTGCTTGTTTAGGAGAGGAAATGAGAGAGAAAGAGAGAAAGAGAGGGAGAGGGAGATAAAGAGAGGGAGAGGGAGAGGGAGAGGGAGAGGGAGAGGGGGAGGAAATGAAAGGGAGAGAAAGAGAAAGAGAGGGAGAGGGAGAGGGAGGGAGAGTGCATTCTCTCTCTCCCTCTCCCTTTTGCTTTTTGAGAGTGTTAAGATATATTGTGAGAGGGAGAGGAAATGCGAGAGAAAGAGAGGGAGAGGGAGAGAGAGGGAGAGAAAGAGAAAGATAACATATATTGGAACGATAGCATATCCATGATTATGGTAATGGTATCCACTTTGCTTTTTTTATGGGTACCATTACATCGACTCCTTAAGAGGGCTAAAAATTAGTCATACACTTTATAAATTCTAATTAGGAGATTTAAGATGCACGATAATAGACTTATCGATAATGGTATGCAATGTGCTTTGCCATGGGCCAGGTACATTTGTGACTCTTTAAGATGGCTTAAAATTGGTCATATCCTTCATAATGTCCAAGTAGGGGATCTAATTGTGATATGCATAATTCATTGTTTTTGTATTAACTTTATAGGCATAACAAATTAGAAATCATGCCAAGTAGTCAACGGAAGGACTAAAAGAAAATGATACCCTAGCTAATGGTCATTACGGTACTTCATCAAAATGAATCCAAAAGTATTATTATAGAAGAAGAATCCCTTAAATTGAGCATAGGATATTTTCTTCAAATGTTATGACTATGAGTAGAATTGATTGAAACAAATTTTATTACTATAGTTGATAAATTTCATAGATGGCATTAATTTTAATACACGATCCTAGGACAAAAAAACCACATTTCTAAGATGTTTTTTGTTGAGACTGATTTATTATTAGACTAAGAGATCCTCAATGATGCTCATAAATGGATTACTTATACTCAAAGCCCTCTAGTGCAGTTATATAAGTAATCCTAGTAGAGCCCCTCTAAGATACTCAAAGTACATAACCTAGAGACCGTAGCTAGGTATATAAGGTATAATGTTTGTACAACAAGACACCTCAATAATTGACTTATCACCATTAAATCCCAAAGAAGAATCGTGTTCCATCCCCTTCAACTCTATATTCACCTTGTGAAGAACTTCATTAATCATAGCATCCTTGTCACCAATCTTTTTGTTGCAATGATGAAGTAATATATTCATCACTTTTCCTTTTAGCATCTAAGCCATTATCCAATCTTTTAGTCAAGTCCAAACATTTAGTCTTCGACTCATGAACCTTATGAACCAATGCTTCTTTTTTTTTACAATAACGAATAATTATCTACCGAGACAAACAAATCCTTGAGCATGGTATATGGCCGAGATATAACATCAATAAATCTCTCAACTACTATGTACAATGCATTCTTTACATCAATCAGTAAAGCATTTCTTATATCTTGAAGTTTAGATTTCAACACCATGGATGCATCAATATCAACCTCAATGTTTTACAAAATTTGCTTCTCAAGCTCTTGCAGAGGCTAAAACCTCTCAAGCAAGAGCTTATGGTCAACTTGCAACTTGACATACATCTCCATAAAGCTATCCATTTGAGCCTTGTTTGCTGTAATGTAGATAAGATGGAAAACGAAGAAGGTCTTATTGTTCAAGATCGTGAGGCGTATCTTAATCAGTGTGTCCCATGTCCTTACTCTCAATGCAAGTTGGCAATTAGGGGAAAACGCCAATTGTCTATAGAACACGTACGACGATTTGGCGAGTTTCAATCTGAGATCATTGATCAGGCGATTGCAGATTTTCAGCAAACGGTAATTTGAAGTTAATATTAATCATCCATTGTACTCGCAAGCTAATTGAAAACCATAGACAATAAGATTGGGTCTTGTTGGCAAATTTTCTATCTAGGGGGGTGATGTCTCGTTCCAAGGGGGAGTGCACCCTTTGCGGCCAATTAAAAGAGTTTGTGGGCGTGCGATGGATGGAGTGCAGGAGCCAATCCACCACTCGCAAGGCCAATCTATACCGTCAATGCTAGAGGAGACAGACAACCTTCTAGACCTACCTACAATCTTGGAGCCTGAGATGGAGGCAATGATGGATGCATTGATTCCCATGGATGTCGAGATATCTGATCCGCTTAGAGAGGAAGCATCCATACCATTATATGATGGGTGCCGAGTATCTCGGTTGAAGACATTGCTTGCACTCTTAAGTGTGCAAGCAAAATACGGGTGGAGTGATACGAGTGTGACCGAGTTATTCAGGTACCTTGCACATAGGCTTCATTGATTTTTTTTTTGACACTATTATTACAAAAATTTATGCTTTTTCAAGGTGTTTTATGATTTTTTTCAGGTTATTGAAATATCATATATTACCACCTGCAAATACCATGCCTGAGTCTCGTGATAATGCATGACATATTTTACGGAAGCTTGGCATGGACTACAATAACATCCATGCATGCATCAACGATTGCATACTGTTTCGAGATGAATACGAGACTATGGAGACATGTCCAAAGTGTGGTGCTCACAGGTATCGACAGGACTTGCAAGGGAAAACCATCCCTCAAAAAGTTCTCAGACACTTTTCGCTCGTCCCCCGCATAAACCACATGTTTCGTACATCGCGCATGGCAAGCTTGAAAACATGGCATGTGTAGAATAGGTCCACAAATGGAGTTCAACGAATATCAGCGGATTCGCGCGCATGGAGCCACATTGACTCTACCTTCCCATGCTTTGCGCGAGAGCCAAGGAATCTTTGGCTCGGTCTCGCAATGGATGGTGTGAACCCATTCGGTCTGTGCTCAACTTCTTACAGTGTGTGGCCTATAGTCCTTGTCAACTACAACATCCCTCCATGGCTTTCTACGAAGAAAGGACATCTTATCCTTAGCTTGCTCATCCCAGGCCGCTACAAAGTAAAAAATATGGACGTGTATCTTCGTCCATTAGTCAATGAGCTTAAGATTTTGTGGGAGGAGGGGATCACTGTGCAAGATATGAGCAGGCGCGATGGTCGGCGATCAGCCAACATTCGAGCCATTCTCATGTGGATGATGCATGACTTTTTGGGATTGGGAGAGTGCTCAGGTGAGCAGACCTCCATTCTCGCTGGTAATATCTATAATTTATCTCATTCAATCAAGTATTCACTAGGTCGTTGCTCACCTTACAGGTCTGGTTACCTCAGGTTATCATGCATGTCCATTGTGTGGGCCACAATTAGACTCCCAAAGGTCACGAACCATGAAGAAGATGGTATATCAAGGACACACCGCTTTCTTGCCGGAGGATCATGAACTCAGGGAAGGTTTCCTTGGACGACCTTCAACACGTATGAATGGTGCAAGCTAGTACGAGCTGAAAATGGTCAACCCGGAATCACATCCAAAGGGAATGCGACGGTTCTCAGTTTTCTACGAGTTGCCATATTGGACCCACTTACAGGTCAACCACTTGTTGGATCCCATGCATATTTTCAAGAATGTGGGCAGCTTGCTATGGGACCACATCACAAGAAAGAGAGACACTATAGGGCCACGAATGGATTTGAAGGAGGTAGGTAAGATGGAGGCGCTTTGGCCGTAGTCGAGTGCTGATGGTCACGTGCAGCTTCCTCGCGCTCCTTGGGTTTTGTCCACTAAAGAAGAGCGCATTGTGAAGCAAGTAATCAAGTCTATCTGCACTCCGACGGGTATGATGCGTTCTCTCATGTCTGCATTTTCTAAAGATGACCAATTGTTGGGGCTAAAATCCCATGATTGGCATAAGATATGTCAGGTTTGTGCTATGAATGGATTGTAATTAGCATGGGCATTTTGCAATTTGAAAAGTGGCCATTATTCATAACGCTTTCTCATTTGTGGCAGTTTGTCCTACCGATCGCGATTGCAGGATGCCTTACTCCAGAAATTCACGGGGCCATTTACAAGTTGTCGACTTTGCTGCAGTGGATCTCACAGAAAGAGATTAAGACGTCCTCTATTGAATCCGCGAGGCAGGGAGTAGTGGAGACGGTCTGTCTCTTTGAGAAATACCTGCCCACTAGCATGCTCATGATACAAGTCCACCTTCTTGTGCATCTTGTGGACGAAGTGGAGATTGCTGGACCTGTCCATATGCGATGGATGTTCTTCCTGGAGCGCTTCATGAAAACCTTGAAAGGCTTTGTGCGACAACGAGCTCGGCCAGAAGGTAGCATGGCCGAAGGTTGGTTGGTGTCAGAGGCATTAGTGCATATCTCACAATGGCTACCAACGGTGGAACAAGACAATGAAATGCTATGGACGGTGAAGGACGATGATAGACTGACTGGAGATGTGGTTGTTGGAAATGGGGTAAAAAAAAAGAATGGATGTCTCAATGGAAGAGAAGGTGAATCGCTTTTGTATGTTGCACCATGCCTCCATGGAGACGTGGCTCGCGAAGTACCAGATTGCAAGGCAAGATCAAGTGGAAGTGCGAGCTGAATTCCGACGTAGTATGCATCATCGACCGATTCGATATCTCGAAGGCATGGAGGAGATGCCGCGGTTTATGTCAACATGATGGTTGCATGGAGCCTTGACCGCAGCATCCAGCGAAGGGACAGAGGTCTCAATGGAGGAGTGGGAATTCTCGAGGGGATGTAGTCCAAAGGTGATGAGGGTTTTAGAATCTGTCGTATCTAAATTTATATGCGACATCTAATTTGAGTGTTTCAATGTACAGTACAAAATATATAGTGTAGCGTGGTCGCGCGGACGGCATTTTCACGTGGAGCGTATTGACAAAATGCGCTCCACAATGGACTGTGGTGTCATGGCAAGGTTCGAGCAAGAGAGCCGACAACGAGCAACAAATCCGAACACGATTGTGGATGAGATGGAGTATTTTGGGAACTTGCAAAGTATTATTATGGTGGATTACCGTAGCTTCTCCATGATACTATTCGATGTGCAGTGGTTCAAAGTGGTACTTGGAGGAGCTGGAGCAACAGTTCGACGAGGTCCATCAGGATTTCTCGAAATAGATTCCGAAAAAAAATGGACCGATTTGCGCGACATCTTTGTGTTGCCGGCCCATTGTGAACAGGTGCATGGAGTCATTTGCTTGCCAATTGTAATACGACATGGTTTATGTCACAACGATTTGAACTCGCTTTTTACGTGTTTGTGAACAGGTAATCTTCTATTCAAACCCCCGACAACCTCGATGGTGGTATGTTATACCTTCAACTCCCCGAAGTGTGAGAGTATATGATCAAAGCGATGTTCGGAGCATAGATGAAGATAATATGCAAATAGAGGGGTCGATATTACAAGGGGTGGAGGCCGTCGAAAGCTTGGAGCCCGCATCGGCTAACAATAATGGAAATACAGGAGTCCAAGAATTTTTTGAGAACGAGGTGGACTCATTCTTTTGTGGTGACATGTCTATCTACCTTCCAGTGTATGCGGAGTTGTGTCAGGAGATTAACATGGGACCATAGGATACTTCATACTTGGAGCATCCACTTACTCAATTCGTTGTTTAGATCTCTTATAAAGGTACATAAGATATGCATTTTAAGAGGGATTTTTTAAAAATGATTTGTATTACTGTTCTTTGTATAATTTAAATTGATTATTCTAACACCGTTTTTTATCTGTGCAGGTGACATTTTTAGGATGAGTCGAGGGATGAGCGATGAGGAGTTGTACGACATCTTCACATGCATGTCTCCAGACTAGCTCGCGAGATTCAGAGAGATGGCAGACCAGGATCTGTCTCATTCTTCGTCAGGGCGCTCTGCTAGATCTACTTCAACGAGATCGGATGCTTCGGCTTTGAGCAGACAATCTCGATGCTCACGACTTGGGCCAGAGGGAGGGACTACATCGAGATCAGGGGGATGCTGCTGTGGAGACATGGATGTGGTGTCTCTGTCTCATCGTTCAACTGGAGCTGCATCACCTCCAGGATTTGTCACACCTGTGGGGATGTCTACTCTAGTTACTCCGGCTTTTGCGCAGCCGTCAGCAGGTGGCACCCCTTTGGGTGCCACTCCGAGAGAGGTTACCCCCGTCGGTACACCGGATGTAGAGGGGTCTCCTGGATATGCCCAGGAGCATGGACGGAGATGGGAGAGGACCCATCTTAGGCAGACTCCTAGGGGTTATGGATATCTGGTCGATAGTAGGTCAAGAGTCATCATCATGAATGATGAGGGGAGGAGGGTGATGGCTCGCATGAGAGAGTTATGCCAATAAGTTTTTCGGCACAACGTCCTCGATCATTGGAAGAACATACCGGAGGGGAGCAAGGACTACATCGTAGCATCCTTGCACGAGGAGTTTCCGGTGCCAGCCACAGTAGATAAATTCTCTACGGGCTGGATGATGGATTGCATGCGTGCATACATGTCACACAGACGATCCGACGCATGCAAGGCAATCAAGAGTGGGGCTACAAAGCCCGAGTGGTTAGATGCAGACGACTGGCGCCGACTGAGGGAGGAGGTTACAGATTCTCCAGGACATTGGAGTCAGCAGCGCGAGGCGGCGAGGACACGACTCGAGGCCGGAGTGGTCCATCATCTTGGGAGTGGCGGCCGCAGGACATATTTGGAGGACTTTGTAAGTTTCTCTTTTGTTTTGCTTGTTTGTTTTTTTGAAATATTCTTTGTACTGACAATCATGTTTCTAACAGTTAGCATTTTGTTTTCTTTGTAGCACTCCATTACAAATCGCGATCCGCAAGGCCTTGAGACTCGATATGCAGAGAGGCACGGTCTCAATGCGTTGATCGACCGATTGTATAGACGCGGCGGCCTTGTAAGTTACTCATCTTTCTTATCTGTAGTTACCATGAGATATTTGAATGCATTATTGTATGGTGGATTGATGTGTTGTTTCTTTTTCTACAGAATCCGTTCCATGCTCCTTTGCAACGGGACAAGCTTTCGGGGGACAAGGATTTGTAGCTCGCCATTAGATCCTTGGAGCTCACACACCTTTATTTTTTAGTCGCCTGATCTATGTAGACATTTTCTATATATTAGTGATATCCTGTCATGATTGTACCAATCTCTTTTTATGCGATCATGTATTTATTTCATGTATCAGTTTTATGATTTCAGTATACATTCTTTTTGTTCGCAAGCACTTTGTATACAGTAGTGCAGAAACTATTTTGTATGGCTCTCATACAGCACACAGTGCTATAGCTGCCCTGCCACAAAATTTTCTTTATCCCTATTACCGTCACTATTGGCATTGCAAATTTACTGCTCGCGTCGCTATTGCCGTCGCTATGCGCGTCGCAAATTAATTGGTTGCGTCACTATTGGTGTCGCTATATGCGTCGCTATTGGCATCGCTAATAGTGACGCCAACAGCGACGTTTCTATGGCATCGTCAATAACGACACCTTTTGCGACGACGGGGGAAAATTTTATTGTTTGTATTTTCATCGCTTTAAACGTCGGTATAATGTCTATATCTTGTAGCGATTGCAACCACATAAATGCATCAAACTTACAATACCAAGATTTCAGCCACATCAATGCATCAAACTTATAATACCATTCCCTAGGTGCCTGCTTAAGACCATAAATGCTCTTTCTCATCTTGCGCACTAGGTGTTCCCTGCCCTCTTCTTGAAAGCCCTTAGGCTACTGCATATGAATCTGATCATGCAAGTTGCCATGTTAAAAATCCATTTTAATATCCATCAGATAGAGATCTAGATCTTAGTGAGCAACTAAGGTCAACACCAAGCATAGGGTAGTCATCTTGACTACAAGAGAAAAGATCTCATCAAATTACTTGGGGTGTCTAGGGGTACTCTTCAACTTGTACACCCACTTGTATGGCAATACATGTTTTGCACTAGGAAAAAGAACCAAATTCCTGCATGTATGGATTTTATGCAATGAGTCATACTATAACTACATGGCTTTCACCCAAGAGTAATTATCATCTCTCTGTATGCCCTCTTCATAATAAGTAAGGGGCTCATCAAAATCTATCACCATAACATAGTCCATGGAGAGCTCAAACTGATCAAGTTGGTGTCTATCTTTAGTAGACTATCTCAAAACAAACTGTGGGGCTTGTATATCATATCCAACCTCATGATCATGAGCCACTAGAATATTAGACCTAGACTATCTAGCTGGCTTTATGGTAACAAGAGGCTTCTCGTAAAATATGACCTTGCATACTCAACTACCTTCTTAGATTGCTTATACATCTTCTCCTCATGGAAAAAAAGATCATGTGGCTACGGATAACCTTCCTAGCTTGCGCATTTGATAGGCATAGCCCATCTCATCTACAACCTTATAACCAAGAAAGATGCATTTCACTCTTTAAGGATCTAGCTTGTTACATTTATCCTTCATAACATGGCAAAAATCCTCACATACAAAGACATGCAAATGATCATATCTTGCAAGTTTTCCAATTGATACATCCTTTGTATCCTGATAACCAATAGTAGCGCATGGAGATCTATTTATCAAGTGTATAGCAATAGTAACTATTTCAATTGATGAATGTTGTGGTAAGCCTACTTAGCTATGAATACCAAGGAACCTCTCTTGAATTGTCCTATTCATGTGCTTTGCAACACCATTTTGAAGTAGGGTGCAAGGGGTAGTCAACTAACATTTAATACCACACTCACTACAAAAATGCTCAAATGCTTTAGAGACATAATCACCCCTATTATCTAGCCTTATGCATTTCAGCCTATAGCTAGTCTAGTTCTCAACAAGAGCAATCCAATGCTAAAAGGTAGCCAATACATCTACTTTTGCTTTATGGGATATGCCTAGACCTTATGCAAATAATCATAAATGAAACTCACAAACTTACTTCATGCCACCTAGTAATTGATAGAGCATGGCACCATATACATTAGAATGAATAAGAGCCAAAGACTAACCATGTGCATAATGTGAAGCTTCTTATGAAAAATATGTGTTTGCTTTCCCATAAAGACAATGATCACATTGATAAAAAAACTTGTAGTCAAGGAGTGGAAGATACTACAAATGAGATAGCATTTTTATTCCTCTTAAAGACATGTGCCCAAGGAAAAAATGTCATAGAAATACGTGTGGTATATCAGCCATAGCCAAAACATGGTCAATAGACCCAGATACAAGCAAGGAATAATGGCTACCGGCCTTGACACCTAAGGCAAGGACAAGATTCCCATGGGTAATCTTCTACATGAAATAACTAGAAGATACATGATAGCCTGGATCATCCAACTACCTAGCAAAGGGTACACTTTTGGTCAAAGCCATAATATGTTGTACATCTCATGCAAGACAAAAGTGTTGTCTAAAGAAAACTAGAGCCATGCATCCCTAATGCCAATGATATCCATCTAAGCCATTTTCTAATCTGACAAAACCTATCATATGGCGATAGGAATGAAACCAATCCCTATGCAAGGTAACATGGAAAGAAGCTCCCAAATCAAGCAGCCAACACTGAGAAAAAGTGGATGGGCATCAGCCAACTAAGCAACATCAAGAGAAGAGTTGCCAAGATATAATTAGCATCAAACTCATGATCCAAGGCATTTGTCGCGTCAATTTTCACACTAAAATTACCTAGGAACAATACTACAATCATGAGACTTAACTTGTACTTTACCCTTGCATTTTCTCTTATGTTTATCATCATGCATATTATGACACTATGCCATTATATGATCCTACTTCTCATAGTAGTGACATGTATAAGAGGCCTTACAACCACAAGGCTTACCATGAGACTGCCTGCAAGACTATGACCTCTCCGAGTCTCTACCATGATAGTCATTACTACTCTTACCATCGTGTCTGCCCATAATAGTCAATGCATGAGGAGTATGGGTTGGATCCACATTTTTTTTGTTGATCTTCTCTATGAGTAAGGAATCCTCAACATCCTAGAGTTTCAAAGCATCCTTAAGCATATTAGCACGCATGGAAATAAAAAAAGTATCAAATGACTCAAGAAGTATCACAAGAAAAAATGGAGGAGGGATATTATCCTTAAAATTAATGTCCTTCAAAGTCAACTAGTTGAAAAAAAAGAAAAAATTCAAATGTGCAAACAAACTAGTCCATTCCTTCATGCAAAAATCCATTAGTTGTTTCAATCAATACATATATGAAGAAGCAAGACTTTGCTTGTTATAAGGATTATATATATTTTTCCATAATTTCCAAGCATTAACTTCAAATTTTACAACATTGAAATAAACTTATATAGACAATGATAATATAAAAGTAGATTTACATAGCTCATCCAACGCATCCCAAGTATCCTAATCAATACCTTTAGGCATTACAATTTTGGTTTTCAAACATCTAACTTGCTTCTTTCGAACCAATACCTACCATATCTACATCTTCTAATAGGTGAAATTTGTGCTATCAAGCCTTTCAACATTTGAATATTGCACTATCATACAAAAGAACCAACCATGATGATAGTATACCAATGTAAAATCCAAAAGGATGGGATGTAATAAATGACTACAAATCAACCCCCAAAACTCACAACCAAAAGAAGGGCAAAAGAGGAGGAAATACCAAAGCACAAAGCTATCCACCAACTACAAGTAATAGAATACCAAAGTACAATGTCTATTCTCCAGAAGAATGTTGAAAACTATAATTACAAAAATATTGAAATAAAGACAATAGTGTATGCCAATCCAACTATGGGAAAATAGCCAAGAAATCAAGTCAATCAGGTTACAAAGAATGCAACTAGCAGTGCAGGCTACAAAGAATGCAACTAGCAGTGTCTAAGCATAGACCACAGGTACTAAAGACTATCCACAAAATCAAAGTGTCAACAAACCATATATCCCATGAGTATATAAGTCACTGATAAAATACTAATATAGGTAAGTGTAGTTATCCAAAGCATACATAATAAAATCAGCCTATAGGTGGAGATAACTACGTCCCCATAGCATACAAGAGAGCATATAAATTTACCAAGAGTCCTCTTATCTCAAAGAACCAAGCTCAAATGCATAAAAAATCCAAAGCTCTAATACAAGTAGCAAGTAGCTTCCACTAAAGCAAATCCAAATGCCAAAAAAGCAATACAAGCTCAAGACATCAAGTATATGACCATCCATAATCCAAGATACATCAAAGAGCATGAAACCCAAGCAAGTCTTCTAACCCATTATATCAACAACTAATGCAAATGAGGCACAAAGCCAAAGCTCCATAACATCATATCTGGGTCCAAGTATCAATACTGGATATCAATACATGTAAGTAGCATATCCAAATAGCATCAAGCCTTAATAGGCATATAGTTACTGTTAATATCTTGCTACCCTCTCAAGTGTAATACAAAATTTTCTATAATTGGATATTTATGACTTTCTTGCTTGATTGTGACTAAAAACATTGTCTGTCCCTTAATGCAAAAGCACTATATGAATGACTCATATACTAAGAGGCCTGAGCAACAGCATGAGTAACATCCTGAGCATATTGATCACTATCCCAAGCATAATTGCATGTCCATCTACTCTATCATCATTGCATAAGTGAAGCTTACCACCATACATCTCTTTTGGGTGACTGCATGCACTTCAAATGTCATACATGGGTACCATCAGCATACTGAAAGGATGTCCAAGGGAGATCATTGCATCACAAGAGGTGGTGATCATAGCAAAGTACCTGCACGTGCTTACAAATATGAGGCTCCAGACCACCAGGAGGTGGGCAAAGCTCCCCCTTGGTGTCCGAGTTGTGCAACCCTTTAGGGTCTTAAGTGGTAAGGCAATGTCACCTCTCTTTTGTCTTACCACCTCGCTTGGCATCGAACTTTTTCCTTAGCTAGAGTATACATGGCAGACATTTTTATTAAGTAATCAGCATGAGATACATTGGAAAGGAAACATTGGGTCGTTTCATGAGATGGAAGGATGAAAAAGAGCTTGGATAGGGATTATATTGGCAGTCCAATGACTCACTGGTACTACTTACCCATTTACAAAGGTCTATTACTCACTTTGAGAATTAAGATTAGTTATGATGCATTACGAGGCAAACCAAAGATTAACTTCATGCATATTATGAGGGATTGAACTACCAAAGCCTATGCAATCTTTAATCTCTCCAACAAAAGGATTAAGCTCAGCAAGTGGATAAATATGAGAGCTTAAGATTAGATTGACATACCTCTTCAGTGTTTGGGAAAGATGGTTGAAGCATAGGCCATCATGATGCTAATTGATTCATCAAGAAAGCCCCATTGGTTGGAGAACTCCAATGGATGAAGACTTCAAGCATTCAAATGCTTCCACTGATGATGGGGTCTCCCGTGTTTGTTTTTAAGTTTGAGCTTCAAAGATGAAAACTTCAAATGGAGCTTTCATGGCCACCCACAAGAATCCCATGCATGTTGAGATCCATGTTGTCAATCCCACTAAAAGGAGGCAAAAGGGGTGAGGGATCTCTTGAGGGCTGAGTTTTGAGACATTGTGGGCTAAATCAAGATCTTGGGCTAAGTGAGCTTTAATGGCTATCCTCCATCAGTATATAGAAGGGTGCTTCATCAAGAAGTAGGCCAAGAGGAGGGGGGGGTCAAGTTTACCCAAAAATGGGGAGGGGATTTGCATGCCCAGGGATCCCTGAACCAAGGCCAACAAGCAGTGGAGGAGTAGTGTGTGAGGAATAGGTATTAGGCCACTCAACACAAAATGGATTGCATTTTGTAGGATTGTTGGCCTATTGTCCATGTGGACTATTGTATGGCCACCAAGGCACTTTCCAGGTGGAGAATCACCCAAAGGAACTTGTGGAGCAGCTAGATGTTGAGGCTGAAGGCTGGTTGCAGAGCAATAGGAAGAGATTTGGGGGCAACCCACCATGGAATTTGGAGGCAAAAGCTTGTTGAGGAAGAGACAGAAGTCTAGAGCAAGAAGTAACTGTGATTTTTCCCTCCTCTAAGCTCTTGAATTTCCAACTTGCCCTGGAATCCCTAAAATTTGCATGAAAAGAAGTGATGACCTGCTAGTTTAGCCATTTCATTTCCAGATATGTTAGAGTCTCTAGCCATAGCTCCTTCTTGCTCCAAAAAGCTGAGACTAATCGTGATTCTTCCTGCTGTACCTATATGTGTAACTTGAGTAACTACGGTTTTTGGATTTGAAAAGGGAGAAAGGGGAAATAAAAAAAGGACCAAAGCCTGATGCTTTTATAATTCTTGTAATGAATGAAGCTGAGATGAGAGAGGAGAAAAGACTAAAGAGAGCAAGAATTGTCTATGACTTTTGAAGCATGCTCTCGATCCACTAAAAATGGATAGAGTCACTACTCCTTATCTCAATAAGCACTCAACAAGGATCAACCAAGCATTGGCAAGCTCTTCGACACAAGTTGGAATAAGCGAGGAGAAGAAAAGTTTCAATGCATACTATAGGAGGAAGAAATAATGGCTACCATGAAACCTTGAGCTAAAGCTTTGAATTAAAACTAAAGCAAAGGATAAAGAAGCTCCTAGAATACTTGCTCTAATACTAATTGAAAGGTGGAGCCCAAGTAGAAGCACACAAGTGGAAGAAAGAGTGAAGCAAGAGCTATAGCGGATGGAGCAAAAGAGCAAGAAAGAGAGATATTACATGTGGAAACTTCAATAGTCACAATGTGTGACCTTCCCTTCTTCAATAATTACTAGAAAAATAAAGAATAAAGTGACAATGATGAGTGCTTTCCACATGTAGTGTACAAGTATGTGATCACACTATGTAAAGTAAATAATTAGGATTTTACTTATAAGAAATCATTTACATAATGTGCATTTAAAGGATATTAATAAATACCCTTTCTTCACATGTTATAAGGCTATAAAATGACCCTTTTACTTTACTAAACTTATGGATATCTTTCAAATTGTAATTAAAATATCCCTTTTGTAAATATAATTCTATAAATTTTAATAAATAAAATACCCTTTCTTTTAAACTCACATGGTATCTTACATGTTGAATAAGGTGTACTCCCAGGAGTAAATATAGGGTAGCATAGGCACATGTTCCTTTATCCCCAACAATTGCTTCATTGATGTCAAGAGGCTAGTATACCTTGAAACTAATCTAAAAAGAATCAGAAGGATGAAAGAGTTGAAGCTTTTAAAATATTGCTATTCAAGGAATGTGGAATCAACACCATCATAAATGAGAATGATCAAAATATCTACCAAGATTGCATTTATGAGATCGAGTGACTAATATCATACATCTTAATAGAATAGCTCACTTAGTCAAGCTAAAATGAAACAATTATATCTTTAAAGCTTTCCTAGAATAGCCAAGTCAATATTTCCTTCTCAAAGTTCATGAAAAGTCCCTTGTGCATTATGAAAATATATATCACCAAATTTCATGAATAAATCCTTACAGAGTGTGTTAAAAAGCTATTTTTGAAGTTTGAGAAATGTACATATTTATGCAAAAAAACCCTTAAGCATTTTATCGTATGAATAATCACTTTTAAAATCTAGTAAAATTTTCAAGTACCCCCATCTCCAGTCACTTGATCTAATCTGCAAGAAAAGAAACTCTCCTTAAAGCAAGTAGAGCCTCCAAAATTCAATGATGGCAAGAGATCCAAAATCAAAACCAATTCCAAAATGTGGATTGAGAAAATGGGGGATTATTTCTCTACTACTAGGATGAGCATAAACAATGAGGCTATGATCATTAGACTTCATCTCAACAAAGAAGCTCGTTTATGGTGAAAACAGTGGTGCCTTGACAAAGCCATCATAGAAACCTTCCAAACTTTAGAGTGAATTGAAGTGGCTATTCAAGGAAGGTACTTATCCCCATCTTACCAAATCCGGAAGGTGGACAATTTCTTCAACTTGAGACAACAAGTTTTGACGATGGGAGGTTAGTACTCCTACCTTTTTATGCTCCTAAATTATGCCACCAAGATAATAATAACACAACAAATAGCATGCTTTTGTCAAGGCCTAAAACCACCATTTAATGGACAGCTAAAAGCCATGAAGCCTTTTGATCTCAATAATTCTCTACTATGATCATAGCCTTCCAACCTTGAGGATGCTCTACTATGAGCTCAACTCCATTCTTAGATATAATTTCAAGACTACTCTACACATTTCAAACCAAGGATGTTCCTACCCAAAGAGGGCTAGAGTCAATCTTTAAATGAGATTGGGGTCATCTCAATCTTGTTGACAATACCCCATATTGTCTAAGAAACAACAACAATCCTAACCCTTTTAATGCCAATTACGAAACCTAACCCCATTTCTTAAAATGCAACTAACCAAGCCACTTTTGAGTGCAATACCCCACCAAGACAAACAACACTAATGCAGATCCTCCTCATAACCGTCCAACAAAGGGTAATTTCAAGAATCAAGGGGGAGGATGAGGAGTCACAGGTAACCGAACTTCTTTTGTAGCTAGGAAAGAAGAAGAAGCCATTGGCATTTACGAAGAAGTGAGAAGAGGCACCATCCATGCAGCCATCAATGATCAAGATGCTAGACACTAATATACCATTGTGTAAGTGCGTACAGAGTACCAAGGTAAATCTTTTTATATTCTTATGATTGTGGTGCTATTTAATCTTTCATATCACCAAAGTATATAAAAAGGTTACAAGGAAACTAATACTCAAACATTGAAAAATGTAGAACTCCACTAAGGAAACTACCCAAAAAGGCAAGCTTTTGGGTGTTATCCCTAAGAACTTATGACCATCTCCTAGGCATGGATTGCCTAATCCCTAATTCAACAAATATTCATTGTGGGAAAGGGAATATTATCTTTAACAACATCGAAGGGACCTTTGTCCAAGCTCATGGAAAGGTAGGAAAACCTAGATTATGGTTAGCTAAAGCCAATGTATGAATTAGCAATCTAAGGAAAGGACTATCCATCTATCTAATCAAACTAAATAAGGTATAACCACCCACAAAGCCTAAAGAACCTTCATATATTAGCAAATGTGCTGACATATTTCTTAAAGATCAAACACTTATCCCCTAGCCATCAAGAGATTCATGAGACTAAATTAGCCCAAGAGCTACGTTGGTAGCAAAAAGACCTTATAAGATGTCTATTCTTGAAGCCTTAGAATTCAAGAAAAAAATCAAAAAAATTATTAAAATAAGGATTCATTCAATCGAGCAACTCACCTTGGAGTACCCTCATGCTTTTGAATCAAGTAATCATCAATAATAAATATCCTATCCCACAAATCGATGAATTAATTCATGATTTTCAAGTAGAAAAAATATTCCTAAAAGTTGACTTAAGATCAAGATACTATCAAGCCCAAATAAAAGATGAAGATATCCCAACGATTTCTCTTAATAGTAGATATAACCATTCTAGAGTTCATAGTTATATCATATAGTTTTTAACTAGTACTCTAGCTACTTTCAACAGATCAGTATAGGAAGTTTTTAAGCCTTACCTTAACAAATTTGTTATGTTTTCTTTGATGATATCCTAGCTTATTCCAAAGAAGAGTATGACCACCTAAACCACTTCCAAATCCATGAGATCTTGAGGATGAATAAGTTTTGTGCAAAATAGAGCAAATGTGTATCCTTCAAAAAGAAGATCAAGTACTTAGGCTTCATTGTGTCAATTGAAGGATATTGAGTTGATCCAATTAAAGTAAAGGATGTGTAGGATTAGGCATCATTAATGTAGACCATCAGAGAAATCAAGGGACTCCTAGGGCTCACTAAATGATACCACATCTTCATCAAATACTATGCTCTCATCATTGTTCCCCTCACTCAAATTCTTAAGAAATAGACTAAGACAATGTTGACTCCTATGGAGCTAGAAAGCTTCAATAAGGTAAATATATATCTCACTATTGCTCTAGTATTAAAGATGCCTGACTTCTTTCAAGAATCCAAAGTTGTTAGCAATTTCAACATAGTAGCCATGGATTCTGTACCCTCTCAAGAAGTTCAACCTACTCTCCTCAAAACCTCAAACTATATGAAAAGAATTATGCTACTCATGATTTAGAGCTACTAGCCATCATTCATACTTTCAAACTCTTGTGATACTATCTACTTGGTCGTAGATTCACTCTTATCACTTATCATAAGATTCTTAAGTGGATTTTCAATTAGTCAGATCTCAACTTGAGGCAAAGAAGATGGATCAAAGACTTGTAAGAGTTTGATTTTGAGACTAAATATCACCCTATCAGGGAAAATGTGATGGGTTGATGCTCTCATTCAAAAAGGCTTCTTGAATGCCCTAATAATTGAAGATCATTCAAGAAAAGGAAGCCCCATAAGTCTCATCTCAACACCTAGCAGTCCCATTCTTTATGTAGTGGCCTGTCCAAGCCCCCTAAATCAGAATATATAGAGATCAAAAGGATTATCTGTCTAGAGAAGAAGACCCCAAAGGATAAGGCCAAGTTTAAGAACTATATTCTTCAAGATGAGCTATTGTATTATCAAGAGAGGCTTAATGTACACAGAAATTGGAAATTGAAGAAAAATATATTGTGGAAAGCTCACAACAGCCCTATGGTTGGACACGTAAACTATATCAAAATGGTAAATGTTGTCAGAAGAAGCTACTACTAGCCAGAAATGAAGGCAAATACCCTTAGGTATGTGTCCCAATGCTTAAGCTATTAAAGGATCAAGGTCAAAAGGATCAAAGTACCTAACAAACTACATCCTCTTGATATTTCTCAAATGAAATGGGAATATATTAGCATGGATTTTATAGTGGATCTACCCACTCTGCAAGGAGTGTACGCTTCCATCTTGGTGATTGTGGATATACTTATTAAAGTAGCTCATGCTATCCCTATCATATCAACTCATAAGAATTTAGACATCCCTAGGATATTTATCAATAAGCTAAATTGACTACATGGGCTCCCAAAAAGAATTATCAATGATGGTGACACTCTCTTCACCTCTAGATTTTGGACCAGTGTCTTTTAGGCTATCGAAACCTAGTTATGTTTTTAATATGACTTACCATCCCCAAATGATGGGCAAACTAAAAGAATCAATCAAGTATCGGAGGATGTTTTGAGAGCCTATTGTACCTATAATCAATATCCAAGAACAAGTGCCACATAAATGACAATGGGTGTACTTAGAACCGACACTAACATCACTTTCGACATTTAGCACCCTCATTACAGAGAAAGAAATAATCATAGCACAAAGATCAAACACCAAAGATACTCAAGACTCAATATAAAATATATTATTGAATTAAAAATCAATGCAATAATTAGGGATCAGAATGCTCACAACACAGATCTTTGGGAACAAAAGGTGCTAAAAAAGTGTAAGATACAAGACAAAGGCCATACTATTGTAGAATGCAATGATTGTGGGTAGTATAATATAAGCTTTGCAGTTTGAGAGCAAGAGGACTTGGAAAGAATATGGCATGGAGCAAGAGGACCCTTTGATACTTGACCTCTAGAGCTATGTGTATACTTGAAAAACAATAATAGTGATTCAATCCCTTCCTTTATATAGGTCACTACCTATAACAAGACACTCTCTCCTCCCATGTGCCATGCTAGGTAGTTGTCTTTACAGCTTCTGCACCACCTGTCGGCTCCTTAATGTGCCACTGGTTGCACCTGGCTATAAAGGCCATTAACTACCACTACCTTTAACATTAGAATGCACGATGGGCTCAGACCCACAAATGTTGATGTCATTGTCATCCTCTATGTTAAGTGCATCATTAGCCTGAATGGTAGAGGTGGGGTGAGAAGTGTCGGCACTGGAAGGGAAGGTAGTAGTAGGTGAGGTGGGTTGGGACCAGATGGGGGCCAAACATGAGGTGCTATTAGGCTAGGAGATGGATGGCAAAGTGGTGAGAGGGGATTGTACTAAAGGTAGTGCTACTTAACCACAGGTCTATGTGAGTCCAAAGGAGAGGCTATTGAATGTTTTGGTAGATGAGCTTTGCCATGAGCTTCTCCAAGTAAGTGGCAATATCAAGCTAGATTTGTTGTTGCAATTGGTCCCGTTCTCAAACCCAAAAAATCGGGATTCGACTCCTTTCAGTTCAAGTTTATGTTGGGGTTCAACGCTTTAGATGGCATGGATCCATTGTCAATGATTCAGGGAAAGGGCCTCATATTAAATTAGGTGGGCCCTGAGTTGGGTGATACTAGCTAACTTCATAATGTTAGAGGTGCAAGTTGAGGTATTTTCATAGAGTGGATCATCAAGATAAGGATCACTACCTCCATGATCCTAGCCCAGATCATTTGGATTTGAGGATTTAGCATTTAGATCCTAGCATAGTTCTTGTTCAGCCCGTGGCCTCGACCTCAAGCCAAAGTCAAGGCACTTCATCAGTACTTTGGGATACGCCCTGGGTCTATTGAATCCTAGCTACTGAGACAAGGAATCTTGGCCTTCTTCATATCCCAAGCCACTCTAGCTTAGTCTTCATCTAGGATGTATTGCCATAGAAGATAAAATTTTGTCTTCTAGTCCTAGAGAGCATCACCTATTGAAGCACCTAGATCTACTCCTTTTCCTTTGCAATTCACTGCTCTGCCACCTTGCAGTGTTCCACAATGAGTTGCCACTTGGGGTTAGTGAAACTTGTACCCATGGGTGGAGAAGTAAAAGAGGTTCAAAGCTGAGGTTCGTGGAAATACATCTTCCTTGCTAAGGGGTATGATGGACTCCTCACTGGCAATCTATTTACCTTTTCCAGTGAGCAGGGGATTCTTGGCCTTGCCTCCTTTGTTGATGGGTGGCTGGTTAGAAAGGATCCAAAGTATGGGCAGTCCCTAGTTTGAGGCAAGGTGACAAGTTTGAGTTTTTCCACATCAAGCTTGATGTCAAGTGGAAGTGAGAGGGGCTTTTCCCATCACTCCAACCACTCTGATTCATAGTCATGCTAGATTTCCTCAGTGATCTCTAGAGCAAGAAAAGTCGCACCATTTGTGTTGGGGTATGATGGACTCCTCACTGGCAATCTATTTACCTTTTCTAGTGAGCAGGGGATTCTTGGCCTTGCCTCCTTTATTGGTGGGTGGCTGGTTAGAAAGGATCCAAAGTATGGGCAGTCCCTAGTTTGAGGCAAGGTGACAAGTTTGAGTTTTTCCACATCAAGCTTGATGTCAAGTGGAAGTGAGAGGGCTTTTCCCATCACTCCAGCCACTCTGATTCATAGTCATGCTAGATTTCCTCAGTGATCTCTAGAGCAAGAAAAGTCGCACCATTTGTGTTGGGGTATGATGGACTCCTCACTGGCAATCTATTTACCTTTTCCAGTGAGCAGGGGATTCTTGGCCTTGCCTCCTTTGTTGGTGGGTGGCTGGTTAGAAAGGATCCAAAGTATGGGCAGTCCCTAGTTTGAGGCAAGGTGACAAGTTTGAGTTTGTGCACATCAAGCTTGATGCCAAGTGGAACTGAGAGGGGATTTTCCCATCACTCCAACCACTTTGATTAATAGTCATGCTAGATTTCCTCGGTGATCTCTAGAGCAAGAAAAGTCGCACCATTTGTGTTCTCTACTCTTGCCATTTAGGACTGGAGGAAGACATTCTTCCACTCCAGCTACTATGCTTTATCTTGACATCATCAATGAAAGCAACTATACCTGTTGTCATTCCTCTAATCTTTAGCAATGCTCTTAGAGAGCAATGTCCTTTTGCTAGAGTTTCCCCCCTAAGAGGGTGGTATTAACATGCTTTAGGCAATCCATCCATGCTGCCATGTCCTGCTACTAATATTTTTGCCTGGTCAAGAATCTATTTATGAATTTCAATGATGACTGGTGGGCCCTCTCCCAAGCCAAACTTAGGTAGGAGGATGACAAGCTATTGGGACAAGTTTGCAAGGAGGAGTGTGGCAATAGGGGATGTGCTATTAGGACTAGTGAGGAAATAAGTGGAGATGGAGGGCTTGATACCATTTATGGTCTCCTCCTACCTTAGGCACTTTTGAATCTTTGATTTGAGGAGGGAAAGCTTGGTAGAGAGACTGGTAGCAAAGCTGGATTTATTAGGGGATTGAGGACGATGGAGCTCCTGTGGTCTGGGACCTTGTTTCATAATTTTCTCGATAGTGGGGCTAGTGGGTGATTGATCATCCTTTTTGAGACTTGGTCTTTGATAGTCTATAGGGAAAATTGCTCCTTCTTTTTTAGCACCTTGGTGCCCTTTATGGTGTCCATATGGCAGAGTTGGAGGTGGGTTTCTATCTCAAGATGAGAGTCAAAGGTGTCTACTACTATGGAGAAAAGCTAGTGGGCCCAAGTCAACAAGGGCGGAAGGGGGAAAGAGAAGGGTGAAGTGTTTTCCATAAATCACCTTGATGGTTTCAACAACGATGGACTTATTGTGGGATAGGCATTTTGCATCAATGATAAGGTAGTCTAAAAGTACATGCACCCAAGAAATAGGAGTATCAAGAGGGAGAAGAGAAGAGCACCTACCTTTCTTGAGACGCTAAATCCCTTAGCCTATAGGTAGAGGGCCTCGAGCAAGGATCTAAGGGTGTCCAGCTTGCTCTTGTGGCATAGACCATGTTGGTCAATCATTATTACTCCTTGTTGACGATGGAGTTGAAGATGGATTCCATGCTGATGGTGGGGAGGGATGATGGGACTTGCTCACTATGGCTGAGCAAGTGGAGCATCCTCTGTATTCTCTTTGTGCTAAGCTTGTATGAATTGCCATGGATCAGGACAGTGGAGCCATTGATCAACTGCTCCAAAATTAATTGTGTGTTAGGGGGATAAGGGTAGATATCCATGGGAGGTTGAAAATTGGGTGAGCTATAGGGTCTTGATCCATGTCTAAGCATCGATAAGCACGATAGGGCTAGTTGGCGTAACCTCCTTGGTGGCAAGCTAGAAGGACAACATGGTAGAGAGAGGGAAAGAGTGCAAGATATAGAGAGGGCAAGAAGATGCCAAGAAGAGAGGTATACAAGAATTAGGTGCAAAATAAAAGTGTCGAGGAAGAGATTCTTTCTTATTAACGGATGGTGTGATTAATGCAAAAGGACAGTGGCCAATGTATGTGCGCCATGTAAACAAATGAGACCATAACAAACATGATCAGAATGGGCTTTTTGAGATGCAAGGGTGCCATTAGCTAATGAGTGGGTTTTATAAATGAGTGCCATGTGAACACAAGTGGGGAATTTTGATAGCCATTTGATTTGGAGACAGGAAATCAATGACTAAGAAATGCTAGGAATCTGATGGTGAAGTAGAAAGAAGAGAGCTTGGTATGATCCAAAATGGGTAGTGGAGGCCTTTAGCATGATAGTGCCAACATCTGAATGCATTGATAAGCTTTTTTCAAATAAAATGAATTACTATCAAAATCATGAAAGATCCAAAAAGGAGCACTCCACCAAAGTTTGAGCTTGGTGTGGAGTTTCCCTATCTAGGTCTTAAAGATCAAGACAAGTTGGCCCTTTTGGGACAATGGTTTCTAGGATAGCTGATTGACTTGATATTTCTATTAGGCTTGGACCTCGGACAAAAGATACATGCTATGGATTTGGTCTTCTTCTAGTTTAGGAAATTGCTTCCATCTGAAATGGAAGTGATTCTTCTAGAATGAGCTGGTCTTTCACCATGAGTCAAAAACTTGGGATGACAAACTCCAGGAGGATAATGACTTCTAGGTTGAATACTAGTTTGTACTGAGTCATGTCGGTGGCAACTTTGAAAGAAGTCTAGAGAGCCCATAATTTTACACAAATATTAGTGTCACAATCTTTTCTATTATAATCTACCAACTTGGTTAAGATTTTAGACAAAAACTTATTTATGGACTCAACTAAGCCATTACCTTGTGGGTAGTAAGAGAAGATTTCTTATGCACAATCATAGAGAATGATGTGAGCTTGTTGATGACCTTATTTACAAAATTTGTATCTCTATTACTAACCTATTTGATTGAAGTACCATATATGGTTAAGATGTCCTTAAATAGATTGGCAACTAACCTTGTGGTATTGTTTGGTAGGGGCCATGCTTCTATCCATTTAGTAAACTAATTTGTTGGCCATCAAGATATACTTGTTTCTTATGTATACCATAGCTAGAGAAATAGGATTGATGAAGTCTAGTCTCCATATCTATAAGGGTTCTAGAGATGGGATTGGCCTCAGTGGCAAGCGGCCTCTTGCTGCAAGGGCCGGCCTAGTCTTTGACAAGAGTCACAGTACTAGACCTACTTGCAAACATCACCATGCATGTTCAACCACCATAATCCAGCTTACTTAATTCCACGGGTTGTAACTTTAGTAGTGAAATGGCCACGTGCACAGTTCCTTGATGGGATTCCTCTAAGACGACAGGCTACTCCACAAGGAGGACACTCTTTTTAGCACTCCAAAGGGAGTGCGATAGTACAAATTTCCCATGATAATGCCAAAATACCAATTGAAGCGAGTCAGTCATTTCCTTTGGTCCTTATGGAGGTGAGATGAATGTATGAAAGTTTCCAAGAAATTAATAATTTCTTCATACCACAACCATGGAGGATTTGGTGGCTCTAGGTCTATGGTACATTTAGTTTTTTGGCAAATAGTTAGGCATTCAAGACATCATCTTTCAAATGAGTTGGTGGTTCACCATAATCAAGGGGGGATGGGAAATTCACAATGGCATGCTGGGTTCTAGGGCAATGTATAATTGTGTATTCAAAATTCCTATAGCATAAGAATCCATTGGGCGAGTTTCCCAATGATATTTTGTTGCTTGATTAGGTAGACTAGCACTGGATGAGCTACATGAAAAACAAAGGCATGTTCTGGAAAATTATGGAAAAACTTCCTCATGGAATAAATCATGCCAAGACACTCTCTTTTTGTTACTAAATAAATTCTCTTGGTAGTAGAAAATTTTCTATTGGCATAAAACACTAGTCAGAACCATCCATTTGCATCATGCTACATAAGCAAGCTTCCAATAGCAATGTTAGATGCATCCATAAATACAAGGTCTTTTCCCAATCTTGCAGAATCACAATAGGAGCTTTAGATAGTAATAGTTAAATGTGTCAGATGCCAAGTTGGCTTTTTCATTTCATTGGTAAGTAGATTTTCCCACACGCGCCAATTTATTTACAGAAACAACCAAATGTACCAAAAGATATAGGTGGTGGCTATACCACTAAATTTGGCCTAAAAACTAGAAACACTATATTAGAAAATTTGGAAATTCTCATATAGTTTGGGAATTCCCAATATAGTTAATATCTAGCCACATGATCAAATCTTGTCCCCTTACTTGAAAGTGGAGTCTACCCTAATTACTATATAGGTTATCTTTCCAAGTCCCATTTTGAAGCATGGGTTAAAGTTTGTCCACATGGCCAAATCTTTCTCTCTTATATTTGAAAGTGGGACTAGGGAGATTTTGAAATTCTTGAATATGGTGTTCAGAGTAATGCAGATGGTGAATCCAATATTGTAGCTTGCATGATTATTGCTATCTTGGTGAGGTTGAGAACAATGCCATTTTACAAAATGATGTGGCCTAGCAAAACACGACCATGAATAGCAAATACACATTTGAGAAGATTTAAACTTAAATTTACCTCATAGAATCTTGTGATGCAAAGATAATGTTGCATTAGGTGAAGTGTAGCCTTTCCAAAGACACTGAAATCATCCAAGAAGACCTTCATGAAATATATGAGGTAAGGCCCAAACATCTCCTGCATATCTTGCTAAAAGGAGTCCAGAGTATTCTTGAGACCAAACCACATCACTATGCATACATATACTCCCCATGCAGTGATGAAAGCTATCTTAGCTTGATATTTTGGAGAAAGGCACACTTGATTGTATCGATTATTGAAACCATCAAGAAAAGACTACAGCTTGTGGCCAACTACTTCATCCAGTATGGTATCCATGTAAGGGATCGAGAAGGGATTTCAGATTGTGGTGCATTAATTTTCTAGTAATCCACACCATATCCACAACTTGTTCTTTTTTAGAACAATGAAATTCTTTTTGAGACAAGTCACATGTAGGTAAATGATGCTTTCATGAGTAAACATAGCTATGGTTGTCAATACCTAAAAGACATCATATGATCCTAACTTTGTGTAAATCATTATTGATGAGTAGGTTAAAGGAGATAGATTAGTAACTTGTTTAATCTCACTTTCTTGGACAATTTATCCATCAAGTAGCCTCTAATGCAAAAAAAACATATGAGCACACACACTCTAAGAGAAGCAATGTATAGCCTACTTATCTATATTCTCATTCTTATGATCATAATCACAAATAGTGGGTTTTGAGCTTATTTAGGCGATTTTTGCATTTTGTTTTTAAAAAAAAAACATATGATAGCTATTCTTCATGCAACTAGGACATTAGTTTAACAAATTTATGCACCAAGTATCTTATTTTTCTTCATGAGGAATATCACTTCCTTTATCTCTCCCTCAAATAATGGCCTATTAAGGAAGGTATTGGCTCAAGAAAGCAATATAACATCTTAGCTATGACTTCTTCCTTATTGTGTTGCAACCTATGTGTAGGAGATTAAAATCTAATAGGTGAAGTTCTATCTTCCTTTTGCTTTTGTAGGAAATTCTTGATGTAGTACAAGCACTAGCTTCCAATGCTCTCATTGTACTCCTTCATATTGCTTACAAGGGTGGATTGCACCTTCAATCTTGATATAGAAGAATTGCCAATACCAACACACCCTACCATTTAAATAGAGGTGATCAAGACTAGTTTTCCCTTTATGACTGATTAGAGTGTATATCTTTCCATGTCATTTCCCAAAGAATACTACTTGTGTTCACATCTCATACGTTAGATCAAAACATCAAGCAAAGTTACCATATTAGAATCACCTAAAAATATGGATTCCATATCAAGTTCTAGTTGAACCATCTTAAGCCAATACCATGAAATGGGGCATTCAAAAGAACAACCCACACATGTAAAAGGATGAGGAAAACTCAATATAATGCACTATAAATAGAGCCATCATGAGAGAAAGTAGCCTCCTCTCTAGAGAAACCCTAATATGGCTTGCCTTTAAGTGAGCACAAGCACAAAACCTAATAGCCCAATATGATCCAATATGGAAACATGAGAGCTTCTAGAGAGGAAACATGCTTGCTTGGGAACAAACTAAATCAAAATAGCAAGACCATAAGCATGTGTGGACCACAATGAGCTACATAATGCTAACACCCTCTCTTAGATCATGCATGGACAATATACGAATGTATACAATGATGCAATGAAATGGGAAATATACTTAGAGGTCAACCATCCACTAGCACCCCTAGAGTAACCTCAAGATGACCATAATGTGCCCTCACCACCATAGTCACCAAAGAGGTTTCATCATTCATCACCATATAGCTAACATCTCAAAAGAGCCTTTAGAAAGATTTTGGAATAGTTACTCCCATGCTAGACACCATCTCTAAATAAGTAACAATTTCAATGTAGCTCATAGGCATACCCATATCATAGAAAAGGAACATAGCACCATATCTATCTCACATGCAACCTACTCTAGCTGAAGCACAACATGCCATGGTCTCCCTGCCTTTAGCCACCTACCAAGGTGTGCCACCATGTGAGATCAGCTAGGAGAAACACCACACATTATCAAAAACATCCCATCATGGATCTAGAGGCAACAAGCTCTAGTTTTTCTTTTCACACTAGAGTATATTTGTGCTGGTTAAATATTTTGCTCCACTACACCAGCTCACTATTCTTATCTAGCCTGGAATGTGTGAGGAGTGCATGCAACCATGACTATGGAAGCTCTTCTATTAGGGGCTCCCCCCAAAGTTCCATAGGTAGCTCCTAAGCTACCGTAGAAACTTGCAAGGAATCAAACGCCTTACCCTTTTGTATTGATCACTTGACCCTTAGAGAGAGAGAGAGAGAGAGAGAGAGAGAGAGAGAGAGAGAGAGAGAGAGAGAGAGAGAGAGAGAGAGAGAGAGAGAGAGAGAGAGAGAGAGAGAGAGAGAGAGAGAGAGAGAGAGAGAATCTTGCTAGATTATCTTCATCAACATTGAAATATTGTCCTATGTTAACATCAAGTGTGATACATAAAATGCAAGATACTCACATAAATTCTCAAGGTTTTATCATGTAAGAAACCTATGTGGTGATACCTTATTGAAAGGTTAGCAAAGGTTGTTGCAAGCTACTTTCTTTAGCTACATAACGGTCGAAATAAAGGACTATTGCATTATATCAAACCAAGAATCATCGCATGCAAGCCAAAACCAAATAGAAAGTGTAGATTAGATAGGAGAGCATCCTTAGAGGATAATTTGAACGAGACATGATAATTTCCATTTATTTAATGTGTAACCTACGTGGTGCAGTTGTGTAAGGACTCCACATCATATCCCTATATGATGAACATGCCAAAAATGTCATATAAATCGGTGAAACATGTATCAAGAATATATGCCATTTCACATGGAAACTAGTAATTGAGGGGAAAAATTAGTGCCTTCCCATGAAATATTTCACATTCATCTTGAGGAATGCTTTTTGATTGGTGCTTCTCAAGTGTAAATTTTTTTCACTTAATTTCATATAGTCAACTTAATTTCCCACTTAATGCTACTAGTTGATTGGTGCTTCTCAAGTATATATTTGTTGTCATTGCTATGATCAAAAGCTTGAGGCTTGAATCTTCTTTGACATTATGTGGCCTTCTAAATGCTAGAACTATTGAATGGTCTTTTGGTGCTTTGAGAAACTATTGGAAATTGATGAGATACCACATGTTAGAAGTTGTTTTTGTATCCCCCCACACTTCATAATTATTGAACCTTCTTTGTGTTGTCTTTGAGACACATCTAGTCTATGTGTGAGACTTGAGTATTCATGGTTGTAGCATCAATTGCTTGTTACTATAGAATTTATTAAGTATCAAGAGGGGGTGCTAGAAATGTTGATAAAGTGTATTGTGGATTTTCTCATTAGGGTCCTCATTTATACTATTTATACATTACCTTGTGTTGATACCAACTAAGCGCATGATCTTGTGATATTGTAATCACACACTATCTTCCTCAAAAGAAGAGCTTATTAACTAAGGAAGATAGTGGAGTAGCTATCTCTAAACCCAAGTAAGCATGAACAATACCCTTTCCAATAAATTTGTATTTGATCCATTGTGGAACCTCCTTCTTAGAGGGCATTTGACCATGAGAGACATGAAAAGAAATAGCCATAGCTTGAAATACTCAATATTTGCTAGGTGTTGTTGTGATAATTGATTTGTCACCTAAATTCTCTATTTGATTGAATGCTTTGGGATCCAAAGTGGATATATTTGTTATTAATGAAATTATTAAATTGGCCTATTAATTGTAAAAAAGATATCAAATTTTGCAAAACTTATACAAATACAAGAAATTAGCAAGGTACATTTGTATCTTTTTTTTTGTACTCCTTAACACTTGTGTTGAGAAACTAACCCATTTTCCTTGGGGTTTTGATATCTATCACATTTTCTATTATAAGACTTTTAACCTCAACTATGCTTGATCATAGGTAAGATGGCTAATGTGTCCTTAAACTCTAACATGATTTGGGATAACCAGAGTTAGTGCAAAAAACTTATGTATGTGAGAAAATGAAAAAACCCTAACCTTATCAGGATGGAATGCCACATCATTCTCTATAAGTTTTATATGTTTCTTTGGAGGCTAGTTATGTTGATGCTTATTTTAGGACATTACCCTTATGGAAAAGAGGATCCTTTTTATCTCTTTTAGCAATGCACATGCACTAGAAATGTGTGGAAGAAGACGCACAAATGGCATGTACAATAGGTTCCTAATTTCCATAAGTATTGAGCTAGGTCGCATAGTGCTCAATATTAAATTGTTGATCAATATATTTACCTTCATAGGGCTTGGTGCACCACCAAATAATCTTTATAAGAGTAGAAGAGTTTGGCCAAACTTTGTAAAAAGGGATGATAAGAAATGTCGTATTATTAAGTGACCACTTAATATAAGCCTAATTTGTTTGGTAACCACTTCCCACAAATTATATCTTGGTATGAATATTTGTAATCTCCCATAAAGTATATATTATTGATATAGATATTTGTAATTCCCTAGCCTGAAATGTGGGGAATCGAATTCCCTAGTTATACAGCCTACAATTCCCTATTGTGCTAGGTGGGAAATAGGATTCCCTAGTTATATGACCTATAAATCCCTAGTTTAAGATGCGGGGAATAAAATTCCTTGGTTATATACAGGGAAATCATATATACATGCCTAAAATTACCTACCATGAGATGTGGGAAATGTAATTCCCTAGTTATATATAGGGAATCCATATATACATACCTAGGAAAAATTAGAAAAATTTCTAAATTTCATAAGTTTTTCTATGCAGGAACTGTTCAAAAGCTCCTTGTACACCAAACTATCTTTCTCTATAGCTTTGGGAGGAGAATCTCCTTGGGCCAAAATCAAGATCAAACTCTCTAGGCTTTGATCTAACATATTTTGTTGTTATCTTCGATTCTTGTAGGCGGAACCTTGCTTCCTCATCTTTCATTATTCTCTCATCCATCTCCTTCAAAGAGCATATGTCCTCTGTGTGGTTCTTCCTTAGAAAATAAGAATAGAAGGCACCAAGGATGGTTGGCTTTTAGGTACATTTAGTGGCTAATGTCCCGCTTGATGGCACTTTCCACACCGAGTGTTTGATTGAATCTATGTGGTTCTTCCTTAGGAAATAAGAATAGAAGGATCCAAGTATGGTTCGATTTAGGTACATTTAGTGGATAATGTACCGCTTGATGGCACATTTCACACCAAGTGTTTGATTGCATGATGTATCTTTCTTCTCTTGCAGTGTTGATAGGTTGGCAATATTTACTTTCACTATTTGTAACTATTTTGTAATCACATCCATAAACTCTTTCTTGATACTTGCAACTAAGTTGGACAAGTGATCCTTCAAAATTTTTCCTCCTAGAGTACTTGGAGTAGGGTTTTCGAGCGTCTTTATAATCATGGCATTAACTTCTTAAGTTGATGTAGAGGGGTTTTCTATTTTGATTTTGGTTTAGAGTTCCTATTTGGATTATTGGGTATTGATTCTAGTTGGTAGGGTTCCGTTGTTGTTATTGATTTTTCACTCGAGGGAAATATTTGACGCCACTACTGTTGTGGCTAAACCATCATCTGAGGCATTGTCTATGTCCATTCTGGATTTGGTGTACTATATTGAGGCAATAATGTATGCATGTGAGGGTAGAAGTAGGAAACAATCACTAGATCTACATTTGGTGGACATAAGGCAGTAATGTATGCATGTGAGGGTAGAAGTAGGAAACAATCACTAGAACTACATTTGGTGGACATACCATTCTTGGCATTAGAGAAGGTAGGCCTCTTCTTCTGGAGGTCATCGATAACCTTGCTTCAACTTCATAAAATCTTGCACCTTCCATTGCCATTTTCAGATTAGCTAGTCTTCTCAATTCCAGAAACTTTCGAACCTTTGATTGTAGGCCTCTAAGAAAATATCCCCTCTAGATACCTTCAACTAAGTTATGGTTGGTCCATCTCTTTAGTATGGATTCAATGCTAGAGTCATATACTTCCACTCATTCTCTAGAGGACTAATTTAAGTTCTAGCTTAAGTTCATAAACTCTTGTATCCACTCTTCAAAATATTTACACCTAAATTTGGTGAGAAAGGCCATGACCCATTGTCAAAAGTTCTTGCTACTTGTCACTCATACCACTGAAATGTTGTGCCTTTGAAAGTGGTGGGGAATATTTCCAACCAATGCTCTCGGGTAATGGCATTGTTGGTTATATATGCTACTATGAACTTGGCTACATGAAGATTGGGGTCTTCATTGTACTCTACCTTCAAAATTGGCAATGGAACTACATTCACTAGCATGTCATGAATACTTCTAGGATGGATTTGGTTGGGAAGGGGACCTTGATTCACCATTAAAAAGTTTTTGAAGATTTTTGAAAGGGTATCACATGAGTCCTCTACTGGTAGCTCATTCTTAGCTTTGATTTTGTGTTCTCTCTTCTCACTGATCTTTGGATTCATTCTAGTGCTTACCTCTTTATTGTGTCATTCATTAGGGACTTGGCTCTACCTAGTTTGTTAGTACCTCATAGAAGGGAGAAGAATGGCTTTAGTCTCTGCAAGACTCTCTTACCAATATTTCTTCAAATTTTTATTTTCACAATCTCTAAATTAAATTTTTATTTTACTACAGAGGGGGAGATATTTTGTTTTGAAGTTATCAAATTGTATTCTTTTGAGAATTGCCATAGTGGCATTGTTTTGATACTTGCCAAGTTTGAAGGGTCTTAATGACACAAGTTGTGATGAACCCTTTTTCTACTAGCTTTGAGTGGGTTGCCAAATAGACAAATAGAAGGTTGTCAGTACACCAAGCCTCCCATGTATCTTGCTGTTGTGCATTGATGAACAAGTCCCAACTCTCTTGCTTCTTAAACCTATGGACCTCCACTAACCACGACAATTAGAGCATCTTCACAATCTTCCACTTAATAATGAAAGTCAAATCTTCCATTGATATTTATTCTCTCATATTTTACTTCTTCTATTTTTAGAGAGATAGTTGGCTAGAACCATACACACTCTATAGCTTCACAAGATGGTGGGATCAATCTGTCATAGAGAGTTTGCACTAAGATGGTGATGTGTTTTTGCCATTGAAAAATGAACTTGTAAAAAGTGGCTTTAGCAATGAAACTTTTCAACTCTTCAAGGGTATCTGGAATTCTACGCTCTTTTTTTTTCTTTTCTTCCTCTTCAATAGTCCAATTGCTTCCATTTTCAGTCTCTATTGGATACTTATTGATGATAGTCCTTTGGTTGTGTACCAAAAACATGGAGCTCTCTAGAGAACACCAAAGAAATGGGACACATATTGCAAGAAACTCTGTCTTGTTATACCAACAAGCTTGTTCTTCACACTTTCAAGAAACCATAGGAAAAAAAAGAACACCATGAACATGAATTCCCTATGGAGTATCATAGAATGAACCTCCCACGGATTTATCATAATAAATCTTCATACTAACCAACCACAAATCAAAGGAACACAAAATATTTTCAATATTGAATGAAAAATACTTACATAAGCTTCATTATTCATCATTCATAGTCTTCTTCCTTCAATCTCTCACAATCTCTCATTGATACAATGTTTCTCCATAGAAAATGGCTATCTTTTCTCAATCTCTCCCTCACCTATACTCTTAATCTCTCATATATCATAATTCTCATTCAATACCATAGAATAATAGATACTAACGCTCTCTTGGTCATAAATAACATCCATTTCCAACATTAGAAAAATTTTCCAATTTAAAAATTCATCTCACAAAACACTCATAGAAACAAATACAAGACCAACAAAAGATATGCAAAAGCTCAACAAACCAATATAAAACATTAATAGAAAGCATGAAAATTATATAGCTCCGAACCAAAACCAATCCAAACTATCAAAAACCATTCAACAGATACTCAATCATAATCAAACCCAATAATTCGAAATTTCAACCTCTCAAAAAATAAAAAAATAAAAATAGACCCATTAAAATAAAATAATAATTAGATAAAGCACTTAACTATATCATCAATCATTCAAAAACCACCATGAGCTAATCAAACATATTCAATCTATCCCAATAGATTTCAAAACACTTCAAAAACCATTCAAAAAACTCCAAGAAAAGGTGGCAAATATCCTTGGGTGGGAAGTTGGCTGTGGAAAAGGTGGTGATATCCCACAATATAGAAACATTACACCTTCTAATGATCCTTCCCGAGGTACAATTTCAAAGCCATCTCCCTTCGTGCATTGTGTCCATGTGACTCTAGAAAATATCTAACTCTTATTCGTGTAGATATAAGATCTTCATGCCATCAAAGTTCCTAATCAAATGGCTACCTCCTTGGGTATATCTCTTCTTCAACACATATTGTTTGGCATTATTGAGAAGTTGAACCCAATCTTCATTTGATAATCATTGAGAGTGATGTACACTTTTTCCTACTAGGATGGTGATGTGAGTATGGGTTTCCTTTTGCATCTATCAACATAGTGTGAGGTAGAGGGTTCAATATTTTTCCCTTGGATTAAAATGAGAGGTTAGTTGTTCATGCCTATTATATGTATTCTACACATTGAATATCTATCCAGATGTTTTGCAGACATTGGCTAGATGCCCTTACCTTTGTTTATGGTTTGTAATTGTTGCTGCTCACAGGATTATGGCTATGAAAGCTTACCAGACTATTGCATCCTAGCCGTCTCTCTTGCACTCTATGCCAACATAGGGTGGATAATACTACTGCACCATCAATGATGCACAAGGCATACAATCTTTGCACAAGTGAAAGTGAGGATTACATTAATGGGTATCAAGAGTCGATTTTCCCTCTTATGTCTATCAATAGAGCATGAGATAGAGGGGGAGTCGAGTATGACAGGCCTTCTGTTTCCACAAATAGATAGGTGAGCTCGGAGGACATTATGATAATTGGCGATTAGGTATGTTCTTATTTCCTTCTAGACACAAAAGATGGGCCTTTACAATGATAATATGACATATCACTCAATTTTTCACATTGCAATACAAAGCTCCTTGGCCTTTCTTCTCGCATACCTATGCCAGACATGGTGGGATACACTAATGCACCATCAATTGTGCACACTAGCATAATTTTTTCTTTGCCCTTTCTCTTGTTAAATTCTAAACTTGATATGAGATATGGGTTCCTATCATCTCTCTTGGAGTGATGTGAGCACATGGGGGCAAGTGACTCCTCTAACATCCTCAACCTACATGATTGGTGAGCCTGAGAGCTACACGCATTGTCAACAATGACCAATTAGTAGTCTTCAATAGTAACAATACCTCCTTGGGTATTGTTACATGGTCCTTGCTGTGTTGAGGCGGCATGCTATGGAGAGCTGTGATGCCTTCTATAGTCGATGTTGACTCCTTGTGCTATGATGATCACCTTTAACATTTAGCACAATAATGACTTTCAACCATGAGGAACTATTGAATGAATCAAGTGTTTCTAGCCTAGTCTTGTGTGTATGTGTGTATGTAATGTCTGAAGTGTGGGGACACAAGGGGTTCTTTTGCATGTCATTGTGTGGGCCCCTACTAATTTCCCTAACCTAGGCCATTCAAGTCTTAAATGTAGGGACACATCTGTGTGCTTCTGTTTTGCATAAACTCATCATAATTCCTCTTGCTCATCTTTAATTACCATTTTTTCCTTTTGATGCCCTATTGGGGTCCCTTCCCCACCCACTCATCATGTGACACTCCCTCCCCATGGGTTTCCTCTCTGTTCTTTTATCAAATTTTTATTTTTTTATTTTTTCATGTGAACACAACCTTGCTTCAACAAAACTAGATTTCGATCTCACAAGCCTAGTTATCCCCTTGAACTAGGCCAACCATTGCCCTCGATGCACCCTACTACCCACCACTCGTTGTCACCCTTGTATGCTACCCCATTGGTGCCTCCTCTTCTACCTCCTCTTCGATCTACTTTTCCTCCTCCTCCTCTCCCCCCACCCCATCTCTTCCTTCTGCAAGCCATCATTATTTCCCTACCACTCACCACCTCCCTAATACCACCACCATCCCATAAATCACTCAACCCCCCTAATACCACCCTCCTCAAAAACCACTCCCCCCTTAGACCCCCCTTCCCACCCCACCTCCATAAGCCTCATGTTCCCCAATGTGAAACCTCTTTTTATTTTTTCCCTTATATCCTATGTATGGTCCTTATTTGCACTTCCAAATTAAACATCTTCTATCCCGCTCGTCAATTGAACCATTCCATCAATGACCCACCCCTTGAAGCCCCTGTTCTCTCACATAGACCCGTGCCTGTCCACTTTTCTTTTTTTGCATATTACTTATTATTCTCACACGAGAGTTGAATTTTTGTGGTTTCTATGCATGGTTTCTGTGTTTTCATTCATGTGTGAGGGTCTATGTGAGATGGTTTCTGTGCATAGGTGTCTATGTGAGAAGGACATTACTGTGAGATGGTTTCTGTGCATGGTTTCTTTGTTTCCATTCATGTGTGAGGGTCTATGCCTATTGAATGTAGTAGGAGCATTGGTTAATCCGAAGGACATTACTGTGAACTCAAAATGGCCATATCTCGTGTTGAAAACTATCTTTGGAATATCCTCGTCCTTGATGCGGATTTTGTAATACCTTGTCCTTAAGTGAAATTTTGAGAATATTTTTTCCCCTTGTAGGCAATCGAGTAACTCATCTATCCTTGGGATAGGATATTTATTCTTGATTGTTACTTGATTCATCCCTCTATAGTCGATGCATAGCTAGAGTATTCCATCCTTCTTTTGAAACAACACAGGAGCTCCCCATGGCAAACTACTAGGCCAAATGAACCCTTGATCAAAAATTTGTTTGAGCTGCTTCTTTAACTCGACGGCTTCGAGAATAGACATTTTGTAAGGTCTTTTCGCAGCTGGAGTGGTGCTTGGTATGCGTTTGATCTCATGATCAATCTCCCTTGGGGGCGGTAGCTTGTCAAGTCTTCAAAGAACACCACCGCACATCTGCATACTCCTTCAGTCATGAAGGTTCTTCTTTAGATTCCTTTCATTGCTCTAGCTTATTCAGCTTGATCAAGTAGATGGGTAAACCCTTCCACATTCCCTTCACTATCCATGATGCCTTTGCTAATTGGATTTTGGGTTTACCACACAACGACAATCCTCACATGAGTGATTTAAAAAATATTTTCTAGTGAAAACATAACTTCACTCTACTTGATTTAACACCATATTGGGGAATATGGGGAATTTCCCATAACTTTGGGACACATGGTCAAATCTTTGCATTTGTCATAACTTGAAAATTATAACTCCAAATTGAGTGCTCTATAGCTCAATAGTTTCCATTTTTCGAGTGCTTTCCAATGATAGGTCACATCATATGGTTTTGAGAAACTCATGGGCATGTTATCCGGGTGTCACCTTTTTAATATTCAAAAAATGGAAATTGGGGGATTCCCAACCTCACTAATATTGTGTTATTTACTCTTATCTCGCTTATGGTGTTTGTTGGTTTGCTCTAATACCAATTGTAACGTGCCCAGGTCGCGATATGTTTTAGTACTCCATCGGGAGTCTAATCTAAAATATGCCGCTTGGCACTTCCACTCAATGTCACAGGGTTTGTCACCTAGCGACTCCTGAGTCTACTCCGCAATGAAACGTATTGGCCAACCCTCTTAGGATTGACCTGAATCTTCTTGGGCTTCTAATGGTCAAGTCATTCTATAGCCTTCTAACGCTGATCTACTTTCCGCAGAGCATCTAAACCAAGGTAGACTCATATCGCACTTAGTTCAAAGAAAATGAAAAATGAGAGGGATGTATCGCTTGACCTCTCTACCTGTAGAGTAAAGTCCCATTCTGGTCCGCAAAAATGATATGAGCCAGGGTTCTACCCTATATTATCTAAGGTCAATACGTCACCATGATTTTAATGTTGAGAAGCCTCGTTGCTCTCTGGAACCACCCTGCTGTAGGATAGACCTGTCGAGGATTCCGCCCACCCGATTCCCTTGATAGCTTTAGTTTTCTCCTTACCTAAGGGTACATTGCTGGTAACACATACAAGCAGCTTCCTTTGGTGCACAGATCGGTTGCCGTATGCGCGCGTAGTGAGCGTCAGAAGGTCCCCAAGAACAAAAGAACTCTAATTTTTGCACACAAATCAATGAAGAAAGCTTGCACGACATGAACAAGAGTCCAATTGGGTGCAATCTCCTCCCATGCCTTGTGTGAGCACTCCACAAAGCATGTATTTTATATATTATTCATCTTCAAGCTCAAATAATAGCCCAATTTACAATTAGCATGCTTTAGCTTTTGTGTTTGCTTTTGTGCCACTAAAGAATTAAAGCTATTGGGTGCCCAAGAAGTCAAGCGGTACCCAAATACAATGTCAAATACAAATATTTAAATCATGCACCCATGCGCATACAAAAGTAATAAATAAATATCAAGCGCTTTGATAAATAAGCGCGACAAAATATAGGCGCCATGCCTAAGATACGCGCCCATCAAAATATTGACAATAAATTGAATACAGGCTATCCTCCAATGCTTCCCACTGCCACCATTGCTTGCTCTACACATCAACTGAAGCATTCACAATTGTTAGAAAAATAATACAATTAAACCGATAAAAGTGAATACCTAGCAGTCTTCAGCTTACATAAATAAATTGAATAGAAATCAATCCTAACCTTAATTTATCACGAGTGCGCACTCTAAACTCATAAACGTTTATTAATTTAAATATGTATTTTGCGGAATCACCCTCTATGGAATCACCCATGTACACACAAAATTAACAAAACACCCAAAATGAATAGGCGTCCCCATCGACTTCTTGCACAAAGAATCCACTTTGTGTATGAGCCCCGGTAATAAAATTTTACAGAATCCACCGTAAAACCTCACGGAATCCACCGTGGAATATGCCTCTTGGCATCATACCCCCGGGGTGGGATAGCAATTGTCCTCAATTGCTATTAGCTCAATGTGGAGCTAATAGTGTGGGGAAAGCACTTAGGTCTCTAGCGTGCATCCATTGGGCCTCTTCAACAGTATGATTTTTAAACTTGACCAAATATCTAGAATATCTACGGCTAGTTCTAGTGGTCATAAAGTCAGTATCTATAATAGTTTCAGGCTCAAGAATTTCACTTTCATCATCTAGAAAAGGAGGGTTTTCATAGACAGGGTGTACAAGTAATTGGCCTCTAAAAGGTTGTAATAAACTGATATGGAAGGTGTTGTGGATTTTCCAATGTTGTGGTAGTTCTAGTTTAAATGCATTGTCATTGATTTTGTGTATGATCTTGAATGGTCCATAAAATCTAGGTGCTAATTTCACAACTGGGTGTTTATCTACACTTTGTAATCTTCATTTTTCTATTCGTAACCAACATAATCATCAACTTTAAAATTCATAGCCTGTCTTTTCTTATTTGCTTGTTTTGTGTATGATTGCTGGGCTTTGGCAATCATATCTTTAACTTCATCAAAAATAGTGGCATGCATGTTAGCAATATCATCAGCAGCCTTAATTTTATTTGATAATGATGTAACAGGTGTAGGCAATCGATACCATAAATAACTTCAAATGGTGCTCTCTTTGTAGCTGTATGTGGTGTGCTATTATATGCAAACTGAAGTAAACGTAGATATGTATCCCATGTATGTGGTTTTGAAATGGTGTAAGCACATAAAAGATCTAAAATAGTACTATTAGTAGCTTCTGTTTGACCATTTGTTTCAGGATGAAATATAGATGAAAAATCAATATTTGTTCCTAAGTTAGTAAACAAAGTAATCCAAAAATTATTGCAGAATCTAGAATCACGATTAGAAATAATAACTTTTGGTAAACCATGGTTAGTGAAAATAGTTTTAAAAAACAATTGAGCAGCTTGAGATGCAGTTAAAGTTTTCTTGCATGAAATAAAATATGCTTGTTTGCTGAACCTATCTACAACAGTCCAAATATCATATCATGATTAGCTTTAGTGTTAGGTAGACCAGTGATAAAATCCATTGAAATATGTTCCCATGGTTGTGATGGAATAGGTAAGGGCATTCGTAAACCATATTGTTTACCATGGTGTCTCTTAACTCATTGACAAACTAAACATTTAGATACAAAGTTAGATACATCAGTGTCCATGTGTGGCCAATAAAAATCTTCAGTCAATGTATGCAAAGTAGATACAATTCCTATATAACCTTGATATGGAGGACAATGAATTTCATGCAAAACAAATGATCGAAATGGAACAGTCACACATAATCTTTTTTCATAAAACATAAATCCATTAGTATAAGACAGTGAATCAATAGGAATCCAATTATTTGCAACTAGTTTATTCCAATCAGCTTGAAAAGTAGGATCTTGGTGATAAGTACCTTTCATAGGAATAAGGAAATTAAATGATATCACAGAAATATTTTGAATTGTCGGTCTTCTACTCAAAGCATCAGCAACAACATTCTCTTTTCCAACTTGATATTGTATAAGGGGATGAAAACTTTGAATAAAAGAAGCCCATTTAATGTGTCGGTCAGATATTTGTGGTTGACTAAGGAGATGTCTAATGCTTTGTTGGTCAGTTTTGATCATAAATTCAGATCCCATTAAATAATGTTTCCATTGACGTAAGGCTTGTACTATAGCTAGCAATTCTTTGTCATAGGTAGAATATTTAAGTTCAGATGGTTTGAGCTTGTAGCTAGAGTAAGCTATGGGGTGAGAATCTTACATAAGGATTGCTCCTATTCCAGATCCACTAGCATCAATAACTACTAAAAAGAATGGTCTATTGAAGTCAGGTAATTGTAATACAGGAGCATGAGTCAAAGCATATTTCAATAAATCAAAGGATCTTTGTTGATTTTCAGACCAGTTATACACAATACCCTTCTTTAAAAGTTTTATCAAAGGTAATGTAAGTAATGAAAAATTCCTCACAAACTTTCTATAAAAACTAGCAAGACCTAGAAAAGAATGTAATTCATGTACATTTTTGGGTATGGGCCAATTTAAAATTGCTTCTATCTTTTTAGAGTTGACTTTAATACCTTCTGATGAAATAATATGTCCTAGATATTTAATTTCTCTTTGGAAGAATTCACTCTTTTTTGGATTAGCATATAATTGATTGTCTTTTAACAGCTTGAAAACTAAAGACAAATGTTCATAATGCTCATTCTCATTTTGACTGAATACTAATATATCATCAAAGAAAACTATGACACAATGCTGATGTTTCAAAAATATGCGATTCATCATACGACTGAATGTGGCTGGTGCATTAGTTAAACCGAAAGGCATGACCAGAAATTCATAGTGTCCAAATTGTGTTCTAAATGTAGTTTTGAATATATTAGATTTGTCCAATCTTACTTGATGATAGCCAGATTTAAGATCTATCTTACTGAATATGGCAAATCCTTGTAGCTTATCCATAAGATCATCTACCCTAAGAATTGGGTATCTATTCTTAATAGTAATTTTATTTAGGGCACGATAATCAATGCACATGCGATAAGTATTATTTTTCTTCTTCACTAATAAGATAGGTGCACCAAATGGTGAACTACTAGATCTAATTAATCCTTTATTAAGCAATTCTTATATTTTATTTTGAATTTCTTTCTGTTCAATTTGGTTATGTCTATATGGTGCTTTATATGGTGGTTGTGTTCTAGGAATTAAATCTATCTTATGATCTTCAGGACGTGAAGGTGGTAATCCAGGTGGTAAATCAGCAGCAAAACAATCTTGAAATTAGGCAATAAATTATGTATGCCTAGGATGCATCTATTTTTCTTTAGCTTGAAGTTCATTCATCCATATTAAATAAGATTTGCTACTTTTACGTAATGCACGTTTAGCCTGAGTATGAGTAAGCAGTGGAAAGTTATTGCAAGTGTGCATACCATGCAATGTAATTTGTTTTCCTTGAAAATAAATTTTAATTGAATGCGTAGAATAATCTATGTCAGGATTGTATTGATGACGCCAAGGCATTCCTAAGATAATGTCACTACTCTCCCAAGGTATAACTAGGAAATTTCTTCGTTCAGTATATTCACCAATTTTAATTTCTAAATTATGCACCTCTTGTGTTCCATTATATCTCGTTCCTAGAAATGCAACTTTGATGCGATAATGTGTAGAAACAGTTTGTAAATTCAATTCTTTGACTAACTTTGCAGAAATAAAGTCATGTGTGCTCCCATCATCATGTAAAATAGTCTTTTTTACCATGCACAAAACATTCATTGTTAACAAAGAATGGGGAGTTGGCATACCTGGCAAAGTATCCGAAGTAGTACCAATGTCGTCATCATCTTTCGTAAAGTCTAGCATTTCCTCACATTCTTCTTCTTCGATGGCTCCCACATAATTGATATGGACAGGTGGCTTTTTGGTTTGGCAATTGGTTGCTAGATGTCCAGGTTGATGGCATTTGTAACAAACTATGTGTTTGGCTTTAGATACATTATTTGTAATGGCAGGAAGTTTAGGAATGTTGGGATTTGACTGTGAGGATGGCTTAGGGTTTGGATTGGTGTTTGAAGGCAAGGTAGGTGGTCGTATCCAAGATTTACGAAATGAAGATGGAAGAAAACGACTTTGATTGAATCTTTGAAAAGTTGAATTAAATTGTTTGGAGCCATAGTTACCATTAGTTGGAAATTGTTGTGGTCGCTTGTCTCTTCCGCGAATCTTGTCTTTAGTGTCATGAGCCAAGGAAATTGCATCTTCAAGGGTTGTTGGCTTGAACATATTGACTTCCGCATAGTAATGTCCAAGTAGGCCAGACATAAACTTGCGTTTATGAGTTGCTTTAGGTACATCTTCGAGCATACGTAGTTGCAGTAGGGCATTCTAGAAACGTTCAGTGTATTGGGAAATATGTTCGTGATCTCTTTGTTGTAGAAGATCCCATTGCTTGATGGCTTTTTCATGAAATTGAGGAGGAATGAAATTCTGCAAAAATTTCTTTTGAAAAGTCTCCCATGTAGTGGGGCAATCAATGCTCTTGCGGACCACAATCCACCATAAGGATGCTCGGTCAACTAAATGGTTAGTGACACATTCAATTTTGTCTTTCTCAGCATATGTTTCTTCATGGAAGTAATCATCAAATTGACTGATAAAAGCAATTACAGTCTTTCCATCGCGTGATCCATTGAAAGTACAAAATTTGAAGTTTCTTTTACTTATCTTTATTTCTTTGCGGATGGATTGGGCTTCAAGTGTCGCATCAATGGTACGTCATATAAGATCTTCAGGTTGCGGTCCATCTTGGTCAGTGGTAGATCGTTGCAGATTCGCCAATTGAACTTGCAAAGCTTGTCGAGCTCTTCGTTCTTCTTTGAGGTGCATCATAATCAAATCCAACTTTTGCTCCATCGTTGGTTCGGGTAGATCACCTTTAGCCATAAGATTGTCCATGTTTTGTTCACTCATCCTGCAAAATCCAAAAGACCTCACACTCTCGAAATCTTATTAGCGGGATGCGCGTAGCTCAAAGGCGAGTATACAAGGCTTGTAAATTTTGTTTGGCTTTTGTAGTCTTTCTCTTTTATGTTTGCAGTATTCGTTGTCACAATTGTCTTCCAAAAGAATAATGTTGCGTATAATCTGCGTATGACCTGCGTATAAACTTCTGTTCTTGCTGAAACTGGTTCAACAAGTTTGCAAGTGTGAACAGGGTCTACCAAAGAGCAATAAGCTAGTTCGTGTGCTTCTGCATGTGAACTGCCACTATAATAATGGTTGAAGATAACCTTTGTGACTTTCGTGACTTGCAGGATTGCTTAGAAGACTTGGAGTATTGGGAAATTTTAGTGGATTAAACCAATCGTGATTTTGAGGATGTCAGGATGTTGGCGACGGAATCGGCGGCTGTCAGTTTATAGTGAGGCCGCAGACGAAAAAATTCGTGACTTTAAACTTTCTAATAAGCTTATTAAGATTTTTGTTAAAGCTTTAAAGCTTTTCGCTATGGATTTTAGTGTTTCTTATCTGTATGAAGATGACTTGAAGAAGGAGATATCCACGTGGTTCTCCGCCTATAGAGGCTAGTCTCTTGCGATCAGAGGGTGTAGAAGGGGATTCTTGACCGCCAGGAACATGCTGGTATCGACCGTTCATGATGAATCTGACTGTAGAGCTCGATCGTTCCAAGAGCTCACCCTTCGCGCAAGATGGTAAGCGATTGGAAGCTCTCGATCTCAGCTTCGCTCTGATACCATTGGTGCACAGTTCGGTCGCCGTATGCGCGCGTAGTGAGTGTCAGAAGGTCCCCAAGAACAAAAGAACTCTACTTTTTTCACACAAATCAATGAAGAAAGCTTGCACGACATGAACAAGAGACCAATTGGGTGCAATCTCCCCCCATACATTGTGTTTATATATTATTCATCTTCAAGCTCAAATAATAGCCCAATTTACAATTAGCACGCTTTAGCTTTTGTGTTTACTTTTGTGCCACTGAAGAATTAAAGCTATTGGGCGCCCAAGAAGTCAGTGATACCCAAATACAATGTCCAATACAAATATTTAAATCGTGCACCCATGCGTATACAAAAGTAATAAATAAATATCAAGCGCTTTGATAAATAAGCACGACAAAATATAGGCGCCATGCCTAAGATACGCACCCATCAAAATATTGACAATAACTTGAATACACGCTATTCTCCAATGCTTCCCACTGCCACCACTGCTTGCTCTACACATCAACTAAAGCATTCACAATTGTTAGAAAAATAATACAATTAAAACGACAAAAGTGAATACCTAGCAGTCTTCAGCTTACATAAATAAATTGGTTAGAAATCAATCCTAACCTTAATTTATCACGAGTGCACACTCTAAACTCATAAACGTTTATTAATTTAAATATGTATTTTGTGGAATCACCTGCTATGGAATCACCCATGTACACACAAAATTAACAAAACGCCCAAAAAGGATAGGTGTCCCCATCGACTTCTTGCACAAAGAATCCACATTGTGTATGAGCCCTAGTAATAAAATTCTACGGAATCCACCGCAAAACCTCACGGAATCCACGATGGCACGGAATCCACCGTGGAATATGCCTCCTGGCATCATCCTCAATCAACCCATTAGTCACATGTTCCTTTATATGATTTTATGCACTAACATGAAAATAGATTTAAAAAATTCATGAAAGTAAAATTTATACTAAAATTTCAACTAAGATACAAATCTCGTCCATGGGAGGATTCCTGCAATCCATAAAGATGCGTCTTATTTTCCTCCAAATTTTTACTCCTGCACTAGTAACAGTGCCTCAAGATTTCTTCCCTAGTCACGTAGACCATCTGAATAGGATCTGAGGACAGGGGATTTATAGCCAAAGCCCCTTGGCACCTGAGCATGCTCCTAGGAATAGATGTTTCTATAGAGAGACCTTTTACAATGGGTTCGGTCGACATTCCTGATGTGGCTATCAAAAACCCCCTTGGATAGGGTTGGTGGCTAGCTGGGGGCGCTCAACACGCCTTTCTGAGGTGTTTCAACCGAAATCCAATTTGAAATATTTTCCTCCTATCAATTCCTTTGTTAGATGACTCCTTTTCCAAATAGGTGTTCCTAAGTACAAACACAAGCAAAAGTGCACAATATGTACTAGACAATTCTTTGTTCTCTCTGCCAAAGGAACTTCCAATTTGATGCAATAGCATCTAGCCTCAGCTTTATCCCCGTTATCATCTGAGATTTCTAGAGATAACCTAGTTTAATTTCCTCGTTCTTTTGAATGAAGGAGTATCCTTGCAATGTTGATTGCAATTTGGGACATTGGCTTCCCTACAATGAAACCCTATATATTCATTTGAACTAGGGTTTATCGCATAATTCATATAGTTAAGGACTTTGAAATCCTTTTAGATTCAAGCGAGATGGGCCTTGAGAATAATCCTTCAACTCTTTAGGGTTTGAATTTCTTTCAACTTCCTAGGAACCCTACGTATTCTATCACAAGTTCAATCTATGTTTTGTGAGATTTAATAGGATTTCCTATTATTTCAACCAAGCAAACAGATGCAATGCATAAAATCTATTTGGCTTAATTGTAGTTTAATGGGTATTCTTGACAATTTTCATATATATATTAGCATGAAATTTCCATGCAATTTATGTGCACTTTAACGACTTTTAAGTGCAATTTTAATCTATTACCTAAGATAAATGAGATGAGAAAAATTTTCCTAGTACACTCATTATCTCAAAATATGCTCAATTAAGTTGTGATAGTTAATGTAAACATTCTTTTCTCCCAATTTCTTTTCCCTAATTCTACATGGTGCAACTGATTCATAAGAGATGTGTTGCCCATAGTTGCGGTCCCTTAGTTTGAGTCCCATTAGTTGTGGTGGGAGTTTTAGCATTTGGATAGATCTTTCACCTGGGGCAATTGCTCACAAGTGGATTTGAGAGATAAAGAATGATGAATGAATTTGAGATGGGAGAGCGTAAGAGAAGATGGCTTAGTCGAAGATTGAGATAGGGGAGAATTGAGCTAACTCTCTTCCTCGTAGTCTCTTGAGTTAACTCCTCTCTCTCTCTCTCTCTCTCTCTCTCTCTCTCTCTCTCTCTCTCTCTCAAGCTCCTTATCGCAACCTCTTGGAGGGGTATCCTTCTACCTCTCTCTCTCTACCTTTCTCTCGAAGCCTCTCAGGGTCTCCTTGTCCATCTCTAAATGCTCCCCATGCCTCATATTTAAAGCTGAACAAGAGAAGAAGGGTTGTGGCTAACAAGAAGAGCTCCTTATGGAGGGGATCTTGGGAAAATGAGCAATCTAATTCTCAAATCACAAATATGATAGTTTCGTTGGCTCTAAAAGGGGGGTAAAACTTCAATGCACTTGCTTAGTGTTGCCAAGTGGCACCTACACAAAGGGATGAGCGCCTTAAATGGTTCTCCTTTGTGTGTACATTGACGGGATGAGCACCTTAAATAGTTCTTCGTCAATGTAGGGCACGTTCCTGAGAATTGTCTTAGGCGGAAGGTCAATGGGGATGCCTATCCTTTTCGGGCATCGATGCAAGTGTGAACGTGGGTGGTACCATTTTATCCACACAAGTATTAACATCTTCGTGAACTAATTATTGTATGGAATTCCAAATTAATTGATTTATATGACTAGCTGCAATTATTCACTCGGTTATTATTCTAACATGATTTTCTGAATTTTTGGCAGCTGATGTGTAGAGCAAGGAGAATTGGAAAGGCGTGCCGCGCGCAAGAATTCTAAATATTATTTTCTTAAGAGTTTATTTGGCAATTATTGGATTATTGTATTAGACGCATAGCTATTTCTTATAAAGCATGGGCATAGCCTCTATGTAAATACTTATTAGAAAAATAGATTTTTAGAAGATATGTCCCATAAAATATTAATGGTTTTAGAGAGTTGTGGGATGCACAACTGCTAGCATCCATTAATTTAGATTACTGTATCTCTTTGCCAGTTCACTCAAAATCTTTATGCAAAGAGTGATTGTAAAGTGCCTAAATCTTGGGCAAATAATATTTCATAATATTATTATAAATACGGCATGAAGGGAGCTGCCCACTTCATGTCGGGGGGAGATTGAATCCAATCTTGAGTCGCTTCATATTACATTACCTTCTCTTTTAGTCTATTTTTAATTTCTCATGAGTCGTATGCAATTTTATGAGTAAAAGAGAGAAAGAGGGAACTTCTTCCATTCGCTATGCACAAACCACGCATCCGTTGCTTGCAACAGTTAGAAATCTTCCCGATTGCTCATTCTTCTTCTACCTATTCGAAGTGTTAATTACTGCCTGTAAACTGGGATCACGATGTACGTGGATTCACCAATCCTTCTTTTTTGTATTAAATCTCCAATACAAGCTGAAAAAACCACTTACTTTTTTTACATGACATTTTTTTTCTAGAAATCTCCATAGCTTTTTAGGATATTTACCATAAGTAATATCTAAAATATCTAGAATATGGTATTTTTACCCAAAAATCTAATATTTTTGGACCATCCATACTATACACATTAACACTAGTGATTAATATGGCTCATAACTCTCGTTCACGTTGTAACTTCCATGAAGGATGGCTATAGTCCTTGTAAATCTAAGAAAAATATCAGATTATGACTCTTGGTTTTTGAAATATTTTTTATTAAATAAAAATTATTAGTTATTAATGTTAGTTAGTTTTTACTTTAGTTAGTCTTTAGTTAGTAACCTTACTTACTTATTGATTGACTAACTAACTTTTGAACTAAGCAACTAATTTTTGATTGCATGGAAATATTACACAATGAAACTTGATAATTCATAGTACTTTTTAAGATAGAAAAGTAAAAAGCTAGCTCTCAAGAGCCTTTACATATTCCTCCTCCTCAAGGATCTTTCCTCTATACTGTAGAAACTTTCTTCTCTTGTAGCCAACTATTGATTTTATATCAGTTCAATTTGCTGCCAAAGTATAAGATGATAATGCCAAAAAGTATCTTGCTCTAGAATTAGAGAAACCAAGACCATAACCAAAAATCCTAATTGCTATTGTCTTTCCCAAAAACATCTACTTGTGCACATTATATTGTAACCCAAAGAAACCAAGTAGCCTTGTAAATGCCTTGATACATAGTATAGGCCATGTTGCTTTCTCTAAGAAGATGTTATGAAATGCCAAGAAAACATGGGGATCAATCCTTGCCAAGTAATGGCCTAGTGCAGCATCTTTGAATGAACTAGCACTAGCTCTCAACCCCTTTCCCCCCATCCCAATAAGTGATCAAAATCATCAATCTCCAACCGCAAAAAAGATGAATGTCAAATGAAAGTTGAAATCAAACATATTAATATATCTTACAAAACTGGAGATAATAGTACCAATTGATTTTCATCATTCTCTAGCTTAGTTGGATTCCATATATTAATTGATTATTGTGCCTCATTTGCATATTGCAATTCTTTAACATACTCTGACTCCTCTCTTCCAAAATTGGAAATTCCAAGCCACCCTTGAAGGTGGTTTAACTCCTCATTAATAATCCCCAACTCTTTCTCAATATCCTTTGCCTTGTTGAAACAAAGAGAAAGGACATTCCATGCATAAATAAACTTGTCAGCTGTAATTTCAATGTCCAGTTTAAGTAACTGTTATTTTGATTTATTTTCAACATCAATTATAGTCTCAGATTTGAATCAGGAAATATCTACTTTGTCAGCAATATATGCTTCTTACTAGGGTCCAAACATTTCTTTACATCCTTCTCATTTTTTGCCACCTCATCCAAAAGGCATAAGTTGGAACATTTTGGTTTTCCCAATTGTTGTTCATCATATTTGACAGGATATTTAACAAGAGTATATATAATGAATGTAGCCGCTTCTTTTCACATAAGCCTACATGTCGTAGAATGAGCAGAACAAAACACATGTGGTACACAAAACTTGTAAAAAGAATGAGATACACACTTCCTTGTGAAGAGTGTCTTCCTTGAAGGTGAGCTCCCAATAGTTATATGAACATATTCCTTTGTATCCTTTTCAACCACAGGAAATGCAAGACTTTCAAACTTAGCAAACTCCTCCATAATTTTTTTTTGGCAATAATTCAAGTCATGGTAAATATCCCAATTAGGGTTGAAAATATCCTTTGAAGTGTTAGACATGCTCAATGCCCCACCCTCAAAAGGTGCCACCAATGATCCATAGTGCTCACAGTTGTAAGGCCCCCATTATGAGGAGAAGCCATATGTGAGCCCAGATATTGGTTGAGTCATGAATTGTATGTCAAATGAGGTCTATGTGACCAAATGGCAAAAAAATGACCATTGTGGGTCTAATGTTGGGTTAGACGGAGTAGTTAAGCTAGTAGATACTCGAGGTACATTGCATCAAGTTTCGTGGGTAAGGGAGTTATCAGAGGCCCTAGCCAATGGTAAAGGGAATATTCCCTAGCCAATTGGTAGAGGTGCACATGGAATGTCAACGGATACATGGGCACATGGAAGATCAACAGACACATGTGCATGCTGAAGGCAACAAACACATGGGCACATGGAAGGTCAAGAGACACATGTGCATATGGAAGGTTCACATACACATGTGGACATGGAAGGTAAACAGACACAAGTGCATATGGAAGGTCATCCATCATGACCGCCTTCATAGCTATAAAAGCTAAACCCCTTCATAGCCATCGATCATCTATCTTTCACCCATTCAGAGTTGTTCTAGCTAGCCGTAAGCTCTTCACCTATCTTGTGTCTAGATCACAATCTAAGCCTCACAATGGAAGTGCATAGGTGGATAGAGCCATCTTTGTATTAGTTGTTTAGAGGAGCTAAAGATTTTTTGTAAAATCTCCTCTTATTTATTGTGTAATCTCTATCTCTTTCTCATATTCTATTTGCTGCACATTGTAATTTTTGCATGGTATCGAAGCTGAGAGGGCTCTAAGGATCGAAGAGTGCACAAGAGTTAAAGGCTTCAATAGCAAAGAGGAATGATGTCATCATTTCGAAGTGGTTCTGGTGCATCAGGAAGTGGCGCAAGAGGTGGTGCTGTTGTAGAATGGGAAATCAGAGGGATGCGAAGCTCAACCTCTTTGCCATAAGGCATAGTCCCATTCCATTCCCCTAAAACAATGTAAGTCGGGATCAATTATAACTCTAGGTCAACGCTTTTGTTGTTCATGTTCTTTGAAGATCTTCTGGCTGTCCATCGTGATTTGAGAAAAGTTCTTGGCCAATCGAGACCATCCATCCGTAGGACGGATCTATGGCCACATCCACCGCACTTTCCTCAAGTTATTTTAGTTGTTTAATTACCTAACACATTTAGTTGGGCATGTATTAATCAATTCCCTTAATTAACCTGTTAGGCACTGGTTCCTTCATGTAATCATATCACTTGACATAGAAAAACAATGTCAAACAAGTTCCTTTTTAATAGGTTATCATATTTATCTTTGAAATACATAAAGTCCAGCCCGTAGGCTTATCCACAATCTGCCCGAAGGCTATCCAGCAATCCACAGGGATCACTAATCCAAGATTCCACCCATAGACTAGTATGCGGACCTCAAGATCCAATCCCGAGTCACATTAGCCTCTTGTACAAGGCCCGAAAGGCAAGGGATTTACGGCCAGAGCCCCCCTGGCACCCAAGCGTCCTCCTACTCCAAGTGGCACTCAATGGAGAGACCTCTCGCAGCGGTTCGGTCCACCTTCCCAGCGCGGTTTAACAACCCCTTTGGTTAGGGTCAGGCAGACAGTTGGGGATAACTGAAGCTGCCTCTCCCTTCAGGCCTTCAACCTGAAGCATTATTAAGCCATATCTTCTTCGCAATGAGTCATCATGGGAAGTGCTAAGTATCCATAGGAAAGTGCAAGGCATGAAATTATTCTTACGATGCATTACTCTAGGCAATTATCGTTTGTCAACTGCATAAATTATTAGTAAAAGATTGCTTGTTTAGCATGAATTTTATTCGCAAGTTATAGGATGATTAGTTGAAATTAACCTAAACTACGCTTATCGATAAGTTAGGGTTGAAAGCCCCCTTGGAAGCTTCCAAGCCTTTTGGAAGCCTCACAAAGGCATGGGGGGGGGGAGGGGGTTACGTGTCGAGTTGGCGTCGAATGGCGGGCGGCTGAATGGCGACGAATGGTGGTTGAACAGCGGCTGCTGACTGGCAGCGTTGATAGAACTCCCTCCCAGCAGCGATATCGGCCTCTCTCACTCCACAGCAGCCCACTTATGGCAGCAGCCACACTCTCAATCTCACTCTCCCTCATGAGTACTGTTGCAACACAGCGTAATAATCCTCTCTCTCTCTCTCTTATGACAAGTGACAGTAATCCCTTAAGGTCTTCAGGGCAATGCCCCCCCCAGCCTCTCCCAGGAGCAGCCAGGATTTAAATAGGGAGAGGGAGAGGTTCCTCCCTCCCCTATGTAGCAGCACGCATGGCTCTCCCTCATTCCAAGCTCCACCAAGGAGGTAATCACTCCTTCTGTTCCCCTCCCCCTCCAGCTCGTCAGTCGGCTGGGGGGGATAAGGGGAATTAAAAAAATTGTTATTTATCCAAAATTTATCCCTATGACTTATCCTACCCTAAGAGGGGTTTCATATGCAAATGGCATATAATCATTTCGGATTTGTTACAAATATTTTGACTTTGATTCAGTATACAACCAAAGCATCATAGGCTTGGAATGTACCTAGGAGTCAGCATGAAATGCAAAACAAACAAGGATTCAAAACTTAGAGAATCAACTAGCAATAGAGAAGTTTTCTGAAGAAGAGATGGTTGAAGCATTCATCACTCGAATTAAGAATCTACACGACCAAATGGCTAGTGTTGGGATACAAAAGGCTAGTCAAGGAGCTATTAACGAGGTGTCTTCAGATTTTTTCATAAAAGTTTGATGGACTAGTAATTGCCCTTAATACTCACGTGAGACCTTAATCTTCAACTTTTGAGGATTTTTGTGCATTATTGATGGAGTCTAAGAGTTGAAGCTAAAAGCTCAAGAAGAAAGCAACAATGGAGATGCTGCATTCTCTACCAATGCAAAAGGAAAAGGTGGTTTCTCCCCAAAAAATGATGGTGACAAAAAGAAGAATGGCAGTAAGGAGAAGTTTCAAGGAGAGTGCTTCTACTGCAAGAAGAAAGGACATGCAATTGTAGGTTGTCATGTCAAGAAGGCAAATAAAAAGAATGGTACCCTTAAAAGTAAAGGGAGAGAGAGAGCCAATACGATTGAAGCAAAGTTGGAGTTATTCATGTCGACCATTGAGGAAGTGTGCTCCTCGGCGGAACAAGAATATACCAATGACTCATGGATGTTGGATAGTGGGGCCTCTCGTCACATGACCAACAAGAAAGATCTATATAGTTCTATGTAGCCTCTACAAGAATCCATCACTATGACAGTTGAAAATGATGCAAAATGCCTTGCTGTGGGCATAGGTACTAATTCTTTTGTTTCTACAAATGGTGAAGTCAAAAAACCTTCAAATGTGTTGTATATTCTCCAAATTAGGAGAAATCTATTATCAGTTATTGCCATAATTGATCTTGATCATGAAGTGAGATTCAAAAAGACAAGTGCAAAAATTCTCGACAATGTTGGAAAATTTGTTGGAAAAGGAGAAAGAAGAAACAAACTGCATGAGCTATGTGCTCTTATACCCACCGCTAGAGTGGGCACAAGTAACCTTTGGCATGAAAGGTTTGGACACATCAAATTTGCAGTGTTGAAGGAGATGCATAAGCAAGGTATGGTTTCTCACCTACCTGTAATGGCATGAAAGGTCTGGACACATCAAATTTGCAGTGTTGAAGGAGATGCATAAGCAAGAATAGAGCACATGCTCCTAGGATCCTATGGGATATGGGAGTGTAGGACGAAGAACCAACTTTGTTGAGATGTGACAATGAGAGTTGCATCACCATTGCCAAAAATCTAGTGTTTCATGTGCGCACCAAACATATAGAGATCTAGAATCACTATGTGCGATCGAGGTTGGGATATAGAACTCGTCTACTGTCCAACAGAGGAGAACTGAGCGGATATCTTCACCAAAGCACTTACGAAGGATCTGCTTCAAGTTCATCTTCAGAGACTCGACATTGGACTGAGGAGATAGTTCACTTGCACGTAGACATTGAGGGGGGGTGTTAGATCTTCTCAATGTCCCACCCTCATAAGATGCCACCAATGATCCATGGTGCTCAAAGTTGTAAGGGCTCCATTATGAGGAGAAGCCATATGTACACCTGGATATTTGTTGAGTCTTGACTTGTATGTCAAATGAGGTCTATGTGACCAGATGGGGAAAAGATGACCATTGTGGATCTAATCTTTGGGTTAGACCAAGTAATTACGTTGGTAGAAACTTGAGGCACATTGCATCGAGTTTCGGGGTAAGGGAGTTATTAGGCACCCTAGCCAACGGTAAAGGGAATATTCACTAACCAACTAGTGGAGGTGCACATGGAAGGTCAACAAACACATGTGCATGTGGAAGGTCAACAAACACATGCGCACATGGAAGGTCAACATACACATGTGTATATGGAAGGTCAACAGACACATGGGCACATGGAAGATACATGTGCATATGGAAGGTCAACAGACACATGTGCACATTGAAGGTCAACAAACACAGGTGTATATGGAAGATCCTCCATCATGATCCCCTTCACAGCCATTGATCATCTATCTTTCACCCAGTCAGAGTTATTCTAGTTAGCCTTAAGCCGTTTACCTATCTTCTGTCAAGATCACCATCTAAGCTTCATAGTGGAAGTACACACGTGGACAGAGCCATCTTTGTATTAGTTGTTTGGAGTTAAATAAATTTTTTTAATTCTCTTCTTATCTTTTGGTGTACTCTCTATCTCTTTCTCATATTTTATTTGTTGCACCATGTAATTTTTACATGTAGTTCCATAGATAACTCCATGCCATTCAGGAAAAAGAAAGTCTAGGAGCATTTTTTAGAGAGAACCCTCTATTATTTGACACAATCTAGGAACCCTCAATGGTGACTTACCTTTGATTGGAGACTTCTCAAGCATTTCCATACTTGTTGCTAAGCAAGGATGAGAGATGATTTTTTATGCCGAGAAGTTTTTAAAAATAGCAAAAAATCCGAATTTCAAGGAAAAAATAGACTTCGTTGAAGGCGGCAACTACAATCAATACAATTTGAAGTGATAAGCCCCAAAAGTGCTTTAAAGACCCACCAAGCGACAGTTAGGGAATTTTAATAAATTTTCCAATTGTTGTACGAGACTCTTGAAGATGCCCTGGGATATGCCTGGCATTGGGGGACTTCGACATGATTGAGCAAAAATTTTCAAAAGTAAAATTTGACGCCGGACACGGAAATGGGGATACCCAAAGAAAAGGGCCCAAATGGAGGTAGTATAAATCAATCTTGTAGTGGGGAGCGGGGGGGGGGGGTGTGACCTTTGGGGCCTCCCCCCCTCGCAATTTCTCATGCGACAGGGGGTAGGGGAAGTCTGTTTTTTCTCTTGAAGGTGAAAAAAAAGAGGATATGGCGGCAAAAAACGACGTGAAATGGAGAGGAGGGGAGGCTGTAGGCCATCTTCCAAACTTTGGCTGACTACCATGACTTTGATCTAGCAAGTTCTCTTTGGGAAGTTAAACAAAATGTGAATCTCTTGCAATTGACTAAACTTTCTCCAGGAGTACACAAGGAATTCCAAAAAATCCTGCATATTGGGTTTATTGTAGAACCTTTGGGCATCGCATGAGTGGGAGAAGATTGGTTTGATCATGCTGAAAAGTGTTGCCCTAGGGTTCCAGCATATGTGGATGAAATATTAGTAGAGCACACTATCATGGACACTAGATCCTCTTTCAATATCATGAGCTCAGACTTGATGGAGAGACTAGGTCTCCAAATTCAAAAAGACACCTCCACACTTCTTAGGAGGGAAGATGATAGTCTAAGACAACCAAAAGGTTGTATCACTAAAGTTCACGTTAGAGTTGTGAGCATGGAATGCTATCTAGACTTTAGGGTGATAAGGTTTGTAGGACGTCCTAGCTATCAAGTTTTTCTAGGTAGGCCATGGATCTTACGAATAGACTGCCAAGTCGATGTACCCACTAGTCGAGTGATTCTAGGGAGAGGTGCCAATCATGTAGCAATAGATGCTTACTGAGAGTCTCCTAGGAGTGAGAGAGCTCCTTTATCCTCTATTGAACAAGAAACATTAGATGATCCCTCTGGTAGTGAGACATCATCAAGCGATGGATCTAAATAAGGGTCCACTATAGAGGAAATTTATCAGATAACATTGAATGAGTCGATAGAGACACAAGATGGAATAAGAGACGCAGATGTTTTTTAGTTGAACCTTGGTACACCTAATGATTCGCAACCAATTAAATTAGGTTCCATGCTCTGTTTGGAAAAGAGAGAGGCTTATGTGTCCCTGATTCAAGAGTTCTGTGACATCTTTGCTTGGAGCTATGATGAGCTTAGGGGCACACCCCCAGTCTGGTTGTGCATACTATTCCTGTAAAGGAAGGTACCCGTCCTGTACGTCAGAAAGTAAGCCGTACCTTTTGAATTAAGGGATCGACTATTTGAGAAGCTTCAGAAGTTGTGAAAAGTAGGTTTGGTCTTCCTTGTTCAGCATACTAAATGGCGTTCACCATTTGTGATTAGAAAGAAGAAGAATAATCACATCTGGCTTTGTGTAGACTTTACTGAGTTGAATAAGCAGACTGTTAAAGATTATTACCTGTTGCCATTTATTGACCAAATTTTGGATCAATTAGCGGGTAGGGAAGTATATTTCTTCATGGATTGCTTTTTGAGGTATAACCAAATGGCAATTGTTGAGCAAAACAAGCCGAAAACGACATTTATTACTGTCTTCAGTATCTTTGCGTACCATGTGATGGGATTTGGTTTATGTAATGCACCTTGTTCTTGGCAAAGAATAGCCAACAAGACCTTTGGTGACATCTCCCCACACAAGTTGAAAGTAATTATTCATGACATGGGGGCATCCACCACAAGAGAAAAGGCAGTTGATTATTTTGCGAAAGTGTTTTGAGCATTGCAGACAATTTTGCATAGCTCTCAACCCACGGAAGTGCAGCTTTGGAGTGCCTTATGGGCTATTGTTAGGTCATGTGGTCAGTTCAGTAGGGATTGAGACTGACCCCGGAAAGATCAAGGTCATAGTCGCCATGAGTGTGCCACGTATTCCAAAGGAAGTGCATAGCTTTCTGTCATTGTTAGGCTGTTATTGGAGTTTTATAAATGCCTTGGTAGAAAGAATATTGCTGCTGACAAACCTATTGTCTTTTAATTGTCAGTTTTCATGGAGTGCTGCTTGCAAAGTATCTTTTGATGATGTGAAGAATGAGCTTTGCCAAAGCACCTATTTTAAAAGTACCTAAAAGGGACAAAATGTTCTATATATTTTCAACAGGCACCATGTATAGTAATAGCTGCTGCTTATCCCAATTAGGGAGGAAAAGTGATACTATTCGATAGCTTTTGCTAGTCGAAAGTTGGGCATATTGGAAATTAACTATACCTATATGGAGAAGTTGTGCCTTGCGATGGTATTTCCGACCAAAAAGTTCAGGCACTACATTCTTTATAAGAAGATTGTTTTTTATATGAAGGCGAAAGGGCTTTGATTCTTGTTGAACAAGTTATAGCCACCTGATCGTTTAGCAAAGTGGTTAATCACTTTGCAGGAGTTTGATTATGAGATCAAGAGCAAGCCGTCGAAGCTACAAGGCATTTTAGAGTGTCTTGTGGATTTTGAAGAGCCAAAAGAGGACTTGGCTGAAGAAAGTGACATGGAAACTTTTTTTATGATTGATACGACATCTATTCCCTCTTGGTATGTTGCTATAACACACTATTTATCTACAGGAGGGACTAGAGACACTTTATTCAAATTTGAGAAGATGAAAATTTAATAGCAAGTATTGAAATTTTCCTTGATCTTAGGAATACTATATCGACAGGGTGTTGATAATATCTATTGCCGATGTCTGATGCTTGCCTAGCCAGGTTCCATTTATCTTGGAGGAGTGCTATGACTCTGCTTGTCGAGAGCACTTTGCTGGGTGGTTGATGGCACAAAGAGTTATAAGAGCTTAAATTGATTGATGGGGTGGTTAATCCCTTATTTGGAGCACCCATATCTAGAGCAAAGGTATCATCACGGGAAGCTTATCTAGTTGAGCAAAGAGTACAAAGTGATTGAGCAAGAATACGGTACCTTTATGTGGGAGATTAAAGTTTTTAACCATAAGTGCTTACAAATGTTGACAAGCATCCCTATTGAGTTTAATTAAGAAGGTGGGATGGAGCCGTCAGTTCATCCTCTAAATATGTTGAGTTTTGACTTTTATAATTACGAATAGGGGAGTTCTTGATGGCTGGCTATGTAAACCCATTGTGGATGTACATATTGTACATTCATGGAGCGTCTAGGGGACTGTATGAAAAAGAGAGTGTTTGAGTAGTTATCTGAGATCCCCAACGTAGAGTTACAATGAAATTAGCTCTTTATCTTGGGGTAGGACTCACTAACAACATGGCAGAGTATAAAGCCTTGATTATGGGACTAAACATTGCCAAGAAAGGTGGTATTTGGCAATTGTTAGTATAAGGGGATTCCCAGTTGATTGTAAATCAATTAAATGGGACATATAAAGTCTGAAATCCTATCCTCCATATGTAACATTGAACGGCTATAACCCTACTTGATGACTTTAAGAGCGTATCTCTTTAGCTGATCCCACATTATTGGAATCAGTTTGCGGATTCATTAGTCAAATTTGCTTATGAGGAGGACATCCTCTATAACTGTGGTCCTAGTCCGGATGTTGTTTTTAATAATGAGACACAACCTGGTCGCTTGTGGGGAGGTTTATCAAACCAGGTGTTATATGGCAGGAAATGGTTGATATGGGTAATATGAAGAGTAGTCGAGATCTATCTGATACTATTATCTTGGACCCATAGGTTGATCAGATGATAGGTTAGGGAGACACATGTTGCTATATATACAAGAGGGATGGGTCACAACCTGATGCATTTAGTCTAGGGAGGAAAGCCCTATTTTTTCCCTTGGAATAGAGCATATTTTGGTATATCTGCCTTCTTCCAAGGAGGGATCTATATGAGCTGGTTTGTTTGATTTCTTTAGGCCAAGAGAGCCAGTTTCTTTAAGGTTTTAATGCTTGATTTCTTTACGCCAAGAGGGCCAGTTCCTTTAAGGTTTTAATGCTTGATTTCTTTAGGCCAAGAGGGCCAATTAGTAAGCAAGGAAATGTGTTATCTCTTTAGGCCAGGAAGGCCCGATGTCTGCTTGGTGTAGGTGCGTTTAATGGTTTGTTGTTTTAGTGATTGCATCATACAGGTTGACGAAGTCGCTAGAGGGAGTCTTTGCTGTGGAAGTGCTTCTTATGGCCATTCGACGAAGTCGCTAGAGGGAGCCTTTGCTTGGTGGAAGTGCTTTAAAGACCCACCGAGAAAGGGTTGACGAATTTTCATAAATTTTTTGACTTTCATATGAAACTTTGGAAGATGCCTAGTAGCGGGGGACTTTGAGACGATTAAGTAGAAATTTTCAGATTAAAATCTGACGCCGAACATGGAAATGGGGGTGCTTGAAGCGAAGGGCCAAAATGAAGGTAGTGTAAATCAATCTTGTAGTGGGGAGCTGGTGAGCTTTGGGGCCTCCCCCCCCAATTTCTCACTTGACAGGGGGGGGGGATTTTTTTTCTTGAAGGCAAAAAAAAGAGAGGATATGGCAGCAGAAAATGGCGTGAAATGGAGAGGAGGGGAGGCTAAAGACCATCTCCCACCTCAATATACCCATACCAACAAATCTTACCAACCTGATGCTTGATATTTTCGCTCCTCATTGCCAGTCTTGGCTTCAAAAATGGCTAACTGGTTTGACAGATCAGAAACTAGTCTTTCTCTCTCCTCCCTCTCTCTCTTCCAAGCGGTGGTTCATGTGGGAGAAACCAAGAAGAAGGGGGGCTGAAGGATACTTGTTTGGAGATGATCGGATTACTCCAAGATGAAGAGGAGGTTGAGGGAAGGTATTCAGCACAAAATAATGATCATCGGATGGTCCATTGGCAGTCTGTATCAATTATTAAAAAACCCACAACACGCAAGTAAGCGGTATGCACCATTTTTACAAAGGATATTTGCTTCCTTTTGATGTTTTATGGTTGAAATGGAATTCATATGGCACAAAAATTTGTTTGGAGCTTGCTTGCATGATGATTGAGGAATGTGCATTAAAAAATTATAGATCCATAATAATCAATAGTCGTACTAATTAAAATATGGCCTGAAAAGCGCATTTTTAGTGTAAAAATGAAGGTTTTATTGGCTTCGAGTAGGGAAAAGAGATGCACATGGGATAAAATTCTACAACAAAACATCTTTCATCTATCACAATTAGTCACTACTCATAAATTAAAAAAATTCTTTTTTAATGCATAAATAAATAGAGAAAAATAGCTAAAAATTGTGAAAAATATGATTTTCGCGTTATAAAAATCTAGAAAATTATAAATCGTGGTTGTGGCTGTATAAAAAAGCTCAGTCATGAATTTTGGCTTCATTTTGACTTATGTGTTATAGTTCATGTTTTGTCCATTTTATGCGAAAAATACATACAAAATAATCCCTACACCTATGCAACGCAGCATAACCTAAACGTTAGAGGGAAAGGGTGATATTGAGAGATCGAGAGGGCTGAGAGGGTTTTGAATCTTTGAAATATTTGATTGTGCATTCCATTTAGAATTGGAATATTTCAGTTTAAGAGACTGGTAAAATGATGGATCGGAGCTAGTCTCCATACCCATAAGCACACATTTAGTGAAAATCATGAAAGGGATATTTTTCCACATCACAAAATGCTGATTTGATAAATGTTATTTGTGAAATAGAATTATATGCACTTTGCATGACGCATGACATGGTATCAGTCCTGGATTGCATAGCAATTGTCTTCCCAGGACATGACTTATACGTTGACTGGAAAGGAGCCTTTGCTGTAAAGCAGTTGTATACTTTCCTTGGGACTGTTTGTTGAGGATCTATATATATTCCTAGATCGTACAAAAACAAGAAAAGAGTGGATTTTGTACGTTATGTTTTATATGTTGGAGCGACGCATCTTGGGGCCAATCCTCGAGGTGTAGGAGAGTCGCAGTGGAGCCATGGCAATCGGTCGATAGGAGCTTCGTCATGTTTGTGTTATGAGACACTATGAATATATGTTATGGGATCTCTCTCTCAGGAGAAGGGAAGGTAAATGTTGGAGTACATATCAGTTACAAATACATACTTAAGTCTATCTAGTATCCATCGTTGTATTACAAACGCTCTTGGACTGCGAGGCCATGTGGTAGGGTTTTCTATAGGGTACATGAGGTCTAGCTAGTGCCATAGCTAGTGTCAGCCCATTTTAGGTCCCATCAGTGGTGCATTTGCTAGGAGCTACCAACAAGTGGTGGTTTCGAATATAGGTTTTGTAGGGACCAAATAGTTGGTTTATGTCCTCTAATAAGAACCGTCAAGCCGAAATACAAAAAGCGAAACGTGCTGAGAGGGCTAGACGGCAGTTGGAGATTGTAAGACACTATTCTCCTCAAAGAAGAAGCCCAATACGTATTAGCGCCAGTGGTTCTAATAACCTAAGTGTCATAAGTAGCCCTTTGAGCATAAGTGGAAGTCTCAGCACTTCCCCACTTCTAGTCAATTAACCCACTTCAAGTGGGGGTGTAGTTTTACCTACAGAAACTCATGTTGTCAAATCTGCTTCTGGCCATGGCACAACCCATTGCAATTCTAGGAGGGACACCAAATTTACTCGCACTAGGAGCACCTTTGGCCATCTTCCATGGGTTAGCAAAAGAAGATGAAGAACTCCATATTAAGGAGTTTCAAACGCTCATGTTCAACTATCGAATCCAAGACGAAGGACACGTAACGATGTTCTTCAACATGACATTAAAAGGAAGAGCAGTAGTGTGGTATCATGGTCTAGAAGCCGAAACCATAACTAGCATTGATCAATTCTTCATGGCCTTCCGTAGAGAGTTTGCTCCTGAGAGGGGTGGATACTATTGGTTGCGTGTCTTGAATATAACACACCAAGAGCCAAATGAGAATGTTCAGGCCTAAGCCAAGAAGCTAAAGCAAGTTCTTCACAAACTTAATACTTATATCCCCATTCCATCAGTTGCACAGTTGCAACATTTTCTACATGGATTATGTTTCAATATTCAGATGCAGATGAGTAGTGTCCCTTTGGCCGACATTGACACTGATATTACCCAAGCAGAAGGAGTAGAGTCATGCTCGCAAGCAGCTTACGAAGTAAGGATAAACTGGAATAGTAATAATTTGGCATTGATAAACAAGAGTCAAGGGGACCCCATGTCAAATGGGAATGGCAGAGGGAGTATCATGCTGAATCTGCCTATGTTACCAGCTCCTCCTAATAGTATAACTATACCTATGGCTAGTTAAACGGGCCCACTAAATGGTGGAGACCAAATAACGAATCCTAATGTTGTCCCACTAGGTCAGCGGCCAATTCGTAATCAAGTGGTTAGGCTGATGGGTGACAAACAATCAATCGTGGCTACTATGAATCAAGTGCCTCTAGGGTCCTTAGCGAAGTTAAGGACATGATGAAATACTACACTGATATGATTTTTGAATAATATATACAAATAACTATGGATGTCAATTTTCTTAGGAAGAAATAGAATTTGATAGAGAGTTGATGCCCTGAAGAGCACCCCCCTCGAGATTCAGTTGTAAGTGGTATGGTGGCCAACATTTTCATAGGAATTGTCCAAATGTCAAATGCAATATTTGCGGGATCTTTGGCCACTTAGCTGCTACCTGTTGGAGTAAGATTAGTTCTCTCCAACAAGGCAGTAAGTTGGGAGGTCTAGTCAACCATAGCGCACAAGGGAATAATCTCCAACAAGATGAGGGACCAAGATAAATACTACAACGAGGAAAGGCTATTGTAGAGGAGTTGCCTCATGGCAACGAAGTCAGTCTTATTGAGGCTGTATGTGTCAATGATGCTGAAACTTCTAATCTACGAGCCATGATAAGAGGTCAAAAGATTAAAGCGGGTCGCAAAGGAACTCTAAAACCTGTCAAGGGAAACCGTAAGTAAGAGGTTAGGGGAAAGCAAGTTCTGAATTGTGATATGGAAGGTGGACCTCTAAGGCCTATTGATAGGAAAGTTGATTCGGAGAAGGGTAAAGGATTTCCAAGAAAGAAGGAAAAAGTTAAAAAAGAGGCATCTGAGCCGGTCCAAAGACCAAAGGAGAGAATGGTTTGGCGCGAGAAGAGAACTTTGGCTAACTACCACAACTTTGATCTAGCAATTTATCTCTGCGAGGTTAAATCAGATGTGAATCTCTTGTAATTGATTAAACTTTCTCGAGGAGTACGCAGGGAAATCAAGAAAATCGTGCATATTGGGTATATTGTAGAACCTTTGGGCATTCCACGGGTGAGAAGATTGGTTCAATCATACTGAAAAGCATTGCCCTAGGTTTCTAGCATACGTGGATAGATTATTAGTAGAGCACGCTATCTTGAACACTGGATCCTCCATCAATATCATGAGTTCAGACTTGATGGAGAGGCTAGGTCTCAAAATTCAAAAGGACAGCTCCACACTTCTTAGGATGGCAGATGATAGTCTAAGACAACTAGAAGGTTGCATCACTAAAGTCCACATTACAGTTGTGAGCGTGGAATGCTATCTGGACTTTAGATTGATAAGGTTTGTAGGACATCCTAGCTATTGAGTTTTTCTAGGTATGCCATGGATCTTACGATTAGATTGCCAAGTCAATATACCCACTGGTCGAGTGATTCTAGAGAGAGGTGCCAATCGTGTAATAGTGGATGGTTTCCTTGAGTCTCCTCAGAGTGAGAGATCTCTTTTATCCTCTAGTGAACTAGAAACAATAGATGATCCATCTGGTAGTGAGATGTCATTGAGCGATGGATCTAAAGAAGGGTCCACTACACAGAGGACATTCATAAGATAACATTGAATGAGCCGATAGAGCCTCAAGATCAAATAGCAGATGCAGATGTTATTGAGTTGGACCTTGGTACGCCTAATGGATCTAAAGAAGGGTCCACTACACAGAGAACATTTATCAAATAACATTGAATGAGCCGATAGAGCCTCAAGATCGAATAACAGATGCAGATGTTATTCAGTTGGACCTTGATACGCCTAATGATTCGTGGCTAATTAAATTAGGTTCCATGCTCAGTTTCGAAGAGAGAGAGGCTTATGTGTCCCTAATTCAGGATTTTGGTGACATATTTACTTGGAGCTATGACAAATTTAGGGGCATCCCCCCCAATCTCGCTGTGCATACTATTCCTATAAAGGAAGGTACCCGTCTTGTACATCAGAAAGTAAGGCATATGCCTTTTGAATAAAGGGATGGGCTGTTTGAGGAGCTTCAGAAGTTGCAAAAAGCGGGTTTGATCTTCCCTATTCAACATACTGAATGGTGTTCACCATTTGTGGTTAGAAAGAAGAAGAATAATCAAATCTAGCTTTGTGTATACTTTAGAGAGTTGAATAAGCAGGCTATTATTACTAATCGTTGCTCTTTATTGAACAAATTTTGGATCAATTAGCGGGTAGGAAAGTATATTCATTCATTGATTGCTTTTCGGGGTATAATCAAATGGAAATTGCTAAGCAAGATAAGCTGAAAATGACATATTTATTACTGTCTTCAGTACCTTTGTGTACCATGTGATGGAATTTGGTTTATGTAATGCACCTAGTTCATGGCAAAGAGTAGCCAACAAGACCTTTGGGGACATCTCCCTAGAGGAGTTGAAAGTATTCATTGATGACCTAGGGGCAGCCATCACAATAGAAAGGCAGTTGATTATTTTGCAGAAGTGTTTTGAGCATTGCAGACATGGTCACAAATTTGGGAGGAAAAAGGGATATCATCGGATAGCTTTTGCTAGTCAAAAGTTAGGCATATTGGGAATTAACTATACCTATATAGAGAAGTTGTGCCTTGCGATGGTATTTGCGACCAAAAATTTCAAGCACTACATTATTTATGAGAAGGTGGTTTTTTATACGAAGGCAAAAGGGCTTTCATTGTTGTTGAACAAGTTACCTGATCATTTAGCAAAGCGGTTAATCACTTTGCAAGAGTTTGATTATGAGATCAAGAGCAAGCCATCGAAGCTACAAGGCATTGTAGAGTGTCTTATGGATTTTGAAGAGCCAAAAGAGGTCTTGGCTAAAGGAAGTGACATGGAAAATGACTAGATTTGGGCTTCATGTCAGATTGTGCTAGACCTACTCCTCGTGGATTTCATGCCTTGGTTGTGTCAGGGGATAGGGTGAGAGCTCTTATGTGTTTTGTTGAGTATTTTATGTATTAGCTTAATACTCTTTGTGGTTGTGTTTATGTGCAGATTTTGTTCGTGGGATTCGAGGAGCTTAATCGCCCTATCCAGTGATTGCCAATGAGAGATGATCTTTGACATTGAGAAGTATTTATAAATAGCAAAAAATCCGATTTTCAAGGGAAAAATAGACTTCGTCAAAGGTGGCAGTTGCAATCAGTACGATTTTAAGCGGCAATCCCCAAAAGTGCTTTAAAGACCCATCGAGCGACGGTTCGAAAAATATCATAAATTTTTAAACTGTCATTTGAGACTCTAGAAGATGCCCAGTAGGGGGGGGCTTGGAGACGATCGAGTAGAAATTTTTAGAAGTAAAATCTGACACCGAACGTGGAAATGGGGGTGCTCGAGTGAAGGGCCAAAACGGAGGTACTATAAATCAATCTTGTAGTGGGGGGGTGTGACCTTTGGGGCCTCCCCCCCCCAAAATTCTCAAGTGATAGGTGCGGGGGGGGAGGGGGTGCTTTTTTTTTCTTGAAGGAAAAAAAAAGAGAGGATATGGTGGCAGAAAATGGTGTGAAATGGAGAGGAGGGGAGGCTACAGGCCATCTCCCACCTCAATATACCCATACCAACAGATCTTACCAGCCTGATGCTTGATATTTTCACTCCTCATTGCCACTCTTGGCTTCAAAAATGGATGCCCAGTTTGACAGATCAGAAACTAGTCTTTCTCTCTCCTCCCTCTCTCTCTCTTCCAAGCGGTGGTTCATGTGGGAGAAACTACGAAGGGGGGCTGAAGGATCCTTGTCTGGCGACAATCAGATTACTCCAAGATCAAGAGGAGGTTGAGGGAAGGTATTTAGCACCAAAGAATGATCACCAGATGTCCATTGGCAGTCCGTATCAATTATTAAAAAACCCGCAACATGCAAGTAAGTGGTATGCACCATTTTTACAAAGGAAATGTGCTTCCTTTTTATGTTTGATGCTTGAAATGGAATTCATATGGAACAAAAATTTGTTTGGAGCTTTTTTGGATGATGATTGAGGATTATGCATAAAAAATTTATAGATCCATAATAATCAATAGTTGTAATAATTAAATTATAGCTTGAAAACCGCATTTTTAGTGAAAAATGAAGATTTTATTAGCTTCGGGTAGGGAAAATAAATGCACATGGGATAAAATTGTAAGACAAAACATCTTTCATCTATTGTAATCAGTCACTACTCATAAATAAAAAAATAATCTTTTTTATGCACAAATAAATAGAGAAAATAGCTAAAATGAGGAAAAATAGGATTTTCACGTTATAAAAATCTAGAAAATTATGATTCGTGGTTGTGGCTGTATAACAAAGCTGAGTCATGAAGTTTGACTTCAATTTGACTTTGTTTATGTGTTATAGTTCATGTTTTTTCCATTTTATGCAAAAAATATATACAAAATAATACCCTACACCTATGCCCTATACCAATGCAAGGCAACATAACCTAAATGTTAGAAGAAAAGGGTGATGTTGAGAGATCGAGAGAGTTGAGAGGGTTTTGAATCTTTGAAATATTTGATTGTGCATTCCATTTAGAATTGTGATATTTTAGTTTAAGAGGCTGGTAGAACGAGAAATCGGAGCTAGTCTCCATACATTGAAGCACACGTTTAGTGAAAATTATGAAAGGGTTGTTTTTCCACATCACAAAATGCTAATTTGATAAATATTATTTGTATACTACAATCATATGCACTTTGCATGACGCATGACATGGTATCAGTCCTGGATTGCATAGCAATTGTCTTCCTAGGACATGACCTATACGTTGAGTGGAAAGGAGCCTTTGCTGTAGAGCAGTTGTATGCTTTCCTTGAGATTGTTTGTTGAGAATCTATCTATAATCCTGGATCGTACAAAAACAAGAAAAGATTGGACTTTGTGTGTTATGTTTTATATGTTGGAGCGACGCATCTTGGGCCCAATCCCCGAGGTGTAGGAGAGTCGCAGTGGAGCCGTGGCAATCAGTCGATAGGAGCTTCGTGATGTTTGTGTTATGAGACACTATGCATATATGTTATGGGATCTCCCTTTGAGGAGAAGGGAAGATAAATGTTGGAGTACATATCAGTTACAAATACGTAATTCAGTCTTTCTAGTATACATCGTTGTATTACAAAGGCTCTTGGACTGCGAGGCCATGTGGTGGGGTTTTCTGTAGTGTACATGAGATCTAGCTAGTGCCATAGCCAGTGCCGGCCCATTTTAGGTCCCATCAGTGGTGCGTTTGCTAGGAGCTACCAACAAGTGGTGGTTTTGAATCTAGGTTTTGTAGGGACCAAATAATTGGTTTATGTCCTCTAACAAGAACCGTCAAGCCGAAATACAAAATGTGGAACATGCTGAGAGCGCTAGACGGCAGTTGGAGATTGTAAGATGCTATTTTCCTCAAAGAAGGAGCCCACTACATATAAGCGGCAGTGGTTCTAATAACATCAGTGTCATAAGTAGGCCTTTGAGCATAAGTGGAAGTCTTAGCACTTCCCCACTTCTAGTCAGTCAACCCACTTTAAGTGGGGGTATAGTTTTACCTACACAAACTCATATTGTCAATCTCGTTGTAGCCATGGCACAACCCATTGAAATTCCAGGAGGGACACTGGATTTATTGGCATTAGAAGCACCTTTGCCCATCTTCCATGGGTTAGCAAAAGAAGACGGAGAACTCCATATTAAGGAATTTCAGACGCTCATGTTCAACTATCGAATCCAAGACGAAGGACACGTAACGATGTTCTTCGACATGACATTAAAAGGAAGAGCACAGTATGGTATCATGGTTTAGAAGCTTGAACCATAACTAACACTGATCAATTCTTCACGGCCTTTCGTATAGAGAGTTTGCTCCTGAGAGGGGTGGATAGTATTGGTTGCCTGTCTTAAATGTAACACGCCAAGAGCCAAATGAGAATGCTCAAGCCTATGCCAAGAAGCTAAAGCAAGTTCTTCACAAACTTAATACTTATTACTTATTACCCAAGGAGAAGGAGTAGAGTCGTGCTTGCAAGTGGCTTACGTAGCAAGGATAAATTGGAATGGTAATAATTTGGCATTGACCAATGGGAGTCAACGGGACCCCATGTCAAATGTGAATGGCAGAGGGAGTATCATGCCGAATCTTCCTATGTTCCTAGCTCCTCCTAATAGTATGACTATGTCTATGGCTAGTCAGACATGCCCACTAAATGGTGGAGGCCAAATAATGAATCCTAATGTTGTCCCAATAGGTCAACGGCCAATTTCTAATCAAGTGGTTAGACTGATGGGACGACAGACAAACAATCGCGGCTATGAATCAAGTGCCTCTAATGTCCTTGGCAAAGTTAATGACATGATGAAGCACTACACTGATATGATTTCTTAATAATATAGACAAATAGGTGTGGATGTCAATTTGATTAAGAAGTAATAGAATTTGATAGGGAGTTGATGCCCTGAAGAGGGTGTCCCCTCAAGATTCAACTATAAGTGGTGTGGTGGCCAACATTTTCCTAGGAATTGTCCGAATGTCAAATGCAATATTTGTGGGATCTCTGGCCACTTAGCTGCTACCTGTTGGAGTAAGATGAGTTCTCTCCAACAAGGCAGTAAGCTGCGAGGTCCAGTTAACCATCACACATAAGGGAATAATCTCCAACAAGATGGGGGACCAAGATAAATACTACAAGGAGGAAAGGATATTGTAGAAGAGTTGCCTCATGGTAGTGGATTCAGTCTTATTGAGGCTGTATGTGTCAATGACTTTGAAACTTCTAATCTATGAGTCATAACAAGAGGTCAAAAGATTAAAGAGGGTGACAAAGGACTTGTAAAATCTGTCAAGGGAAATCGTAAGAAAGAGGTTAGGGGAAAGCAAGTTTTGAATCTTGATATGGAAGGTGGATCTCTAAGGCCTTTTGATAGTAAAGTTGATTCGGAGAAGGATAAAGGATTGCCAAGAAAGAAGCAAAAAGTTAAAAAAGAGGCATCTGAGCTAGTCCAAAGACCAAAGGAGAGAATGGTTTGGCACAAGAAGAGAACTTTGGCTAACTACCAAGACTTTGATCTAGCAATTTCTCTTTGCGAAGTTAAATCAAACGTGAATCTCTTGTAATTGATTAAACTTTCTCAAGGAGTAGGTAAGGAATTCAAGAAAATTCTACATATTTGGTATATTGTAGAACCTTTGGGCATCGCACAGTTGGGAGAAGATTGGTTCAATCATACTGAAAAGCATTGCCCTAGGGAAACCTATTTAGTATTCAAAAAATTTGAATTGGGAGATTCCCAAACGCGCTAATATTGTGTTATTAGTAGAGCACACTATCGTGGACACTGGATCCTCTGTCAATATCACGAGTTCAGACTTGATGGAGAGGCTAGGTCTCGAAATTCAAAAGGATAGCTCCACACTTCTTAGGATGGCAGATGATAGTCTAAGACAACTAGAAGGTTGCATCACTAAAGTCCACGTTATAGTTGTGAGCGTGGAATGCTATCTGGACTTTAGATTGATAAGGTTTGCAGGACATCCTAGCTATTGAGTTTTTCTAGGTAGGCCATGGATCTTACGATTAGATTGCCAAGTCAATATACCCACTGGTCGAGTGATTCTAGGGAGAGGTGCCAATCGTGTAATAGTGGATGGTTTCCTTGAGTCTCCTCATAGTGAGAGAGCTCTTTTATCCTCTAGTGAACTAGAAATAGTAGACGATCCATCTAGTAGTGAGACGTCGTCGAGCGATGGATCTAAAGAATGGTCCACTAGAGAGGACATTTATTAGATAACATTGAATGAGCCGATAGAGCCTCAAGATCGAATAAGAGATGCATACATTATTGAGTTGGACCTTGGTACGCCTAATGATTTGCAGCCAATTAAATTGGGTTCCATGCTCAATTCCGAAGAGAGAGAGGCTTATGAGTCCCCGATTCAGGAGTTTCGTGACATCTTTGCTTGAACTTAGGGGCATCCCCCCAGTCTCGATGTGCATACTATTCCTATAAAGGAAGGTACTCGTCAGAAACTAAGGCGTATCCCTTTTGAATTAAGGGACAGGTTGTTTGAGGAGCTTGAGAAGTTACAAAAAGTGGGTTTGATCTCCCTCTTCAGCATACTGAACGGTGTTCACCATTTTTTATTAGAAAGAAGAAGAATAATCAAATCTATCTTTGTGTAGACTTTAGAGACTTGAATAAGTAGAGTGTTACTAATCATTACTCTTTATTGACCAAATTTTGGATCCATTAGTGGATAGGGAATTATATTTGTTCATGGATTACTTTGGAATGTATAACCAAATGGCAATTGCTGAGCAAGATAAGCTAAAAATGACATTTTTTATTATTTTCAGTACCTTTTGTATACCATGCAATGGCATTTGGTTTATGTAATGCAACTAGTTCATGGCTAGAACAACCCACAAGACCTTTGGTGACATCTCCCCCATAGGAGTTGAAGTTTTCATTGATGACCTGGGGGCAACCACCACAAGAGAAAGGCAGTTGATTATTTTGCGAAAGTGTTTTGAGCGTTGCAGACAATTCTGCATAGCTCTCAACCCACGGAAGTGCATCTTGGGAGTGCCTTATTGACTATTGTTAGGTCATGTGGTCAGTTCACTAGGGATTACGATTGACCCTAAAAAGATCAAGGTCATAGTCGCCATGAGTACACGACATACTCCAAAGAAAGTGCATAGCTTTTTGTCATGCATAGGGTATTATCAGAGGTTTTTAAATGCCCTCGCATAAAGAACGTTGCCATTGACAAACCTATTGCCTTTTAGTTGTCAGTTTGCATGGAGTGATGCTTGAAAAGTATCTTTTGACGATGTGAAGTAGGAGCTTGCCAAAGAACCTATTTTAAAAGCACCTAAAAGGGATGAAATGTTCTATATATTTTCAGCATCCACCATATATAATATCGACTAGTGTGATTGCATCATACAAGTTGACAAAGTCACTAGAGCAAGCCTTTGCTGTGGATGCGCTTCTTGTGCCCATTAGAGGTGGTTTTGTCCCCTTTCTGAGTATTTTTTCCTTAAGAAAATAATGATACATGTGTATGTAAGTGTGCTTTCTTCTTATTTTTTGAGGACCAAAAATCAAGGCATAAAGTCCCAGGTTTAGGCTATGTATGTCTATGGGAGGTCTGAGTAGTCATTCCATCCTGTACCAGCATTGTCCGGCACTAAAAGACCTATTTTAGATGGAAGTTCTAGTGACCCTGTTCTGCTAACCTACTAGACGATAGTTCTAGGAGGTCTTGTTAGTGTGGGATAATTCGAGAATCCTACTCAAAATAATCAAAAGCAAAAACTCTAAACATCTGAAAGAAAATCTATGAATATATAGAGGCTTGTAAAAAGGGGTTCTAACCCCTATAAAAATACAGAAGAAAGTAAACTCTTTGAGCAGTAGTTTATTGCCTTGCAAAGCCCTAATAGGTTTTTGGGGATGAGACAAGACCCGAGGCCGATGCCTTATCTTCCTAGGGGTGGCACATGCACCTATATATTATAGGTGGTGGCCACCCATCAATGTCACATTATTCTTTATTCTTTACATGAAAATAGAATAATGGAAGGTGGGTCATATATTGTGACTATTAGAGTTCCCACATACCATCTTACTCTCTCTTGCTTGAACCTTTATAGCTCTTGCTTCTTGCTTACTTTCACTCTTGCTCCACCTTTCAACTAGTATTAGAGTGAGCATTCAAGGAGATTTAGTGACATTGCATTTCACCTGGAAATGACCTTAACTTATAGCTTTCATGGCAGCCCCATTTCAATCCATTTAAGATATGGATTGACTTTATTACCTTCAAAACTTATTCTGGGCTAGTTGAGGAGTTTTTTAGGGCTTAGATGGGTCTTATTGAATGCTTATTAAGCTGAGAAGTAACCATTGAATCCATTTTGAGTGGATAAAGAGCATGATGTAGAAGTTGTGGATAGATTTGGTAGCTTGATAATACTTTTGTATTTTGGCCCTACCTTTTGCATACGATATTGGATTGAGGTGTTCTATAGCTCAAACCAAAGAGCGCGATAAAAACTACAAATTTGATAATCATAAAGTTGATTATGTGTAGTTTTTAATTTTCTATTTTACACAAAAAAAGAACAATTATGGTTTGGATACCAAGCATGCACATTTTATCTATGTATTGAATGCCTATATGTTATTGGGGTATGCTACATCATTATGTTGATGCTTAACAACATTGTTGTTTATGCCTAGATATGCTTATGTTTAACTCTACATCTTGGATTTGAGCTCAGTTAGTTGCATTGGGATACTGGCTATTTGCTTTAGTGATTTTGGACACTCAAATGCTAAAAGCTCTATGCATTGAACTTCCTTTGCTACTTGCATACTCTTGATTTTCTTCAATTGGAGTACTCAATATTTTCTTCATAGAGCTTGGTTCATTTGAGTCAGTGAGATGCTCTCTTATGCTTTATTAGTTTATGGATATATTTTTACTGTAGAGGTAGTAATGTGGTGACCCAAGATCCACTTGTTGTGTAGGATCGTCTTGGCTACCAATATAGGACCTGAGGCTAATGCCTTATTCTCCATGGGACACTACGCTCAGCTCCCTCCTTTTTACACGCCTGAGTATGGAAAATCTAGGGATACAATGAAAATGTGCTAAAAGATACCATTTATTGATCAGGCTATAAGAGTCCTCGCCTAGTAGGAGCTCCTCATTGAGTTGTTCTTAGTTAGGTAGGTAGTTCACATCACTACTAAGGATGACCTCTTTGATCGTTCTTTTTAGCTTGGCCATGTTAGAGTAGTGGGTTAGTGACTAGGTTTGGGCTTTGTGTCAGATTGTGCTAGCCCTACTCCTTGTGGATTTCATGCCTTGGTTTTGTCAAGGGGTAGGGTAAGAGCTGTGATGTGTTTTGTTGAGTATTTTTTGTATTATCTTGATGCTCTTTGTGGTTGTGTTTATGTACAGATTCGTTCATGGCATTCGACAAGCTGAGTCGCCCTATCCCATGTTCGCTAATGAGAGATGATTTTTGACTTTGAAAAGTGCTTAACAATAGCCAAAAAATCCAAATTTTAAGAGAAAAAAAACTTCGTCGAAGGCGACAGCTGCAATGAGTACGATTTTAAGTGACAAACCCCAAAAGTGCATTAAAGACCCATCGAGCGATGGTTGGGGAATTTTCATAAAGTTTTTGACTATCGTATGAGACTTTGGGAGATCCTGGCAATGGGGGACTTTGAGAAGGTCGAGCAAAAATTTTTAGAAGTAAAATTTGACGCCGGATATGGAAATGGGGGTGCCCGAGAGAGATAAGAAACTAGTCTTTCTCTCTCCTCCCTCTCTCTCTTCCAAGCGGTGGTTCATGTGGGAGAAATCAAGAAAAAGGGGGGCTAAAGGATGCTTGTCTGGCAACGATCGGATTGCTCCAAGTTCAACAGGAGGTTGAGGGAAGGTGTTCAGCACTGAAGAATGATAATTGGATGTTCCATTGGCAGTTCGTGTCAATTATTAAAAAAGCCCGCAACACACAAGTAAGCGGTATGCACCATTTTTACAACTGGAATTTACTTCTTTTTTATGTTTGATTGTTGAAATGGAATTTATATGGAACAAAAATTTATTTGGAGCTCTTTTGCATGAGGGTCGTGCATTAAAAAAATGTAGATCGATAATAAAAAATAGTCACAATAATTAAATTATAGCCCGAAAAGCTCCTTTTTAGTGTAAAAATGAAGGTTTTATTGGCTTCGTGTGGGAAAAAGAGATGCGCATGGGATAAAATTCTGAGACAAAACATCTTTTAGGTGTTATAGTCAATCACTAATCATAAATAAAAAAATAATGTTTTTTAATGCACAAATAAATAGAGAAAAATAGATAAAAATGGAAAAAACAGGATTTTCACATTATAAAAATCTAGAAAATTATGATTCGTGATTGTGGCCATATAAAAAAGCTAAGGCATGAATTTTGGCTTCAATTTAGCTTTGTTTATGTGTTATAGTTCATGTTTTTTTCATTTTATGTAAAAAATACATACAAAATAATACCCTACACCTATGCAACGTAGCATGACTTAAACATTAGAGGAAAAGGGTGATGTTAAGTGATCGAGAGGACTGAGAGGGTTTTTAATCTTTGAAATATTTGATTTTATATTCCATTTAGAATTGTGATATTTCAGTTTAAGAGGCTAGTAGCACAAGGAATAGGTGCTAGTCTCCATATGTCGAAGCACACGTTTAGTGAAAATCATGAAATGACTATTTTTCCACATCACAAAATGATGATTTGATAAGTATTGTTTGTGCACTAGAATCATATGCACTTTGCATGACACATGACATGGTATTAGTCGTGGTTTGCATAGCAATTATCTTCCTAGGACATGATTTAATTTGTTGAGTGGAAAGGAGCCTTTGTTGTAGAGCAGTTGTACGCTTTCCTTGGGATTCTTTGTTGAGGATCTATATATATTCTTGGATCGTACAAAAATAAGAAAAGAGTGGAGTTTGTGCATTATGTTCTATATGTTGGAGAAATGCATCTTGGGGCCAATCCCCGAGGTGTAGACGAGTCGTAGTGGAGCTGCGGCAATCAGTCGAGAGGAGCTTCCTGATGTTTGTGTTACGAGGCACTATGCTTGTTATGGGATCTCCCTGTGAGGAGAAGGGAAGGTAAACATTGGACTACATATCAATTATAAATGCATAATTAAGTCTATCTAGTATACATCAGTGTATTATAGATGCTCTTGGATTGCAGGGCCATGTGGTGGGGTTGTCTTTTGTGTACATGAGGTTCGGCTAGTGCCATAGCCAATATCGACCCATTTTAGGTCCCATCAAAGGATAAGAAGTAGTGGGAAATACAAGAGAAAAGGTAGGACAATAAAAAACCCTTGACCCTAAAGATAATCTTCTTCTTTTCCTCTTTGAAGTGACCACATCTTGGGAGCCTACAAAATCTTTTGGTTCAAACATCGAAGGATACACAATACAATGCAAATAGATGAAGCCGACCACATAGAATGCTTGCTTGCTTGGTATCATTGAATGCTAGTACGATGCAAAATAAACTTGATTGCCTAACAAACAATACTTATTGCTTCGTATCATGATTCCCACAACAACTAAAATGAAATAATATCCCAAACAACAAAAGGAACTCGAAAATAGCTTAAGAGGACAAACAATTCGAGTGAAAATTTTGGTAAAAAAGTAAAAACATGCCTTGTAACACATATTTATAGACAACAAGAAGGATTTTCCGTGTGGATAGCCATGTGGATACCTGTGGCAATTATTAGCCAGTAATGGAGTGCCACATGTCACAAGCCATACAAGTATATAAGACTGATCCTAGCTTACATGGCTCATTTTAGACATCCACCATACAACGTTGTCAAGTGTTTTTCTGAAAACTGAAAAGCCCTAGTCAAACTGTAGTTAGGATTGATTTTCGCTAGCTTAGTTATTTGCGTGACAGTTGTTTTGTTGTTTTGTAGTTGGATTTCTTGTGTTTGTCTAGCTTAGGATTTGCTTCTGTCATTTTGTTTTATTAGTTGAGGGTAAAACTTGATAGCCTTGGTCGAGCTTGGTATTTTTTGAGCAGGATGAAGCTTGTGTTTGCTAGTAGCTACCGGACATTGAGGAGCTAGGTATGTATTCTTGTCGATACTCTTGCACATTACCAGGGATAATGGATTCACGAGCACTTCACGTTGCACTTTTTGATGCACTGCACTCGGGGGTTGTCTCTTGTTCTTATCAAATACTTCCATGCCATGGGTTGGGATTATGCATGTTTTGCACCATCATTGAGCACTAGCACGGCATGAGGTCCGCCGCAACTATATGCAGTAAATCTTAGATGCACACACACATGAGAGAGCACCTGTCATTGAGCACACACATTTCTTGCACGCACGATATTTGGGATGTTCATCACAAAGCTAGGAACCTCTGGTTGAGAGTGTAAGGTGGTTGGGAGAGTTCGAGGGCCGTAAAGGACGCCACCAATTGTGAGATGGATTGTTCTTATCTGGTCAACATCTTCAGGACCATCATTTTCTAGAGTGATTGTGAGATTATGGATGGGTGGAGCGGAGTATATTATATCTTTTTGAAGAGAGTTGAGAGGTGAGGATAAGGACTTTTAAATTAACAAGGAATTTTGTTTGCATTTTGCATGACACACGATCACATCAAGATAGGCTAGGCACAATTCTTCAATGCATATATATTTTTGTGTGAGCATCGATTGATTGATTGTTTGCATATCATGGTTCTGATATTGCATATTTTTTCAAATCATGAATGATTGGGCACGAAGTTCATTTCAAAAAACCATATTCTTGCTAGGGCGCACTGCATAAAAAAATAAGTTCATATCTAGAGAATATTTATTTTGAAGACTCAAGGATCAAAGGAAAAGATCATACGTTTTACATCGTTAGCGAGTATTTCTTGAAGAAAAAGAGGACGTGTGCTGAAAGTGTATGCAATTATAAGAACAATAGGCCAAGGAAGGAAAAAGTCGTCCAAGATAAAAGATGGTGAAAAAAGATGCAATTTACAAATATCAGTATTTTTACCCGATTTTGATGGATTTTCATAATTTTTCCCGCGTTGGCTTGTCGGGTTCCGATCGTTTTGAGTACCCAAACGACTATATTCGGAGTTCAAATGACGAAGTTATGATCCAAACAAGTTGCAAACAGGCATAAAGCAGAAAAAACGAAAATAGTGAAAAGCAGTAGAAAAGCAAAAGCCAAAAGTTGAAAGCCAAAAAGCCTAATGTGTGTGAGTGTGGATAGAAAACTATATAAGAAGATGAGAATGGAGAGTTAAGGGCCTTCCCCCTTGATTGCAATTGTATTATGTGAGAGAGGAGAGTGGAGGGTCGCATGCTAGAGTGAGCTCTTGTCATGCCAATTTGGAGGTTAGAGCTTTTGGGTGTCAAAGCGCCGAGCATCGGCTCAAGGTTGTTAAGGTACGAGAATATATTTCTCTTGGTTTGTTTTTGAATTATTGGTATTTCCATTGTGTGGTTGTGTGATGCTCTACCCGCATATGGGTTTTAAATTTTCTGTGAGCTATAAGATGCATTGTTTTTAGTCTTGTTTTGTGGTGTTTTATCGAATATCTGAATTTTTCAAATTGAGTTGTGCATTCAACAAAGTCAATTACCCTAACCAGCACTCCATTACATCTCGTTATTGGGTTGTGAGTGAGGCTAGTTCTCGATCACCGCTCGCGTAACTTCTCTTTTTTGGTGCCCCCACTGAGGAGTACCGAAATTGACATTGTTGTTATTTTGAATATGAGTTTTTTTTTAATTTCTTGTGATTGCTGAAAATGGCTAATGAATTTCCTAAGTTCCATGGTAATCATACTGAAGATCCTGAATGATTTTTAGAAAAAATAGAGCTATGTTGTTTGATAGAGAGAGTGACTGATCCTGAGGCTAAACTTCAGATTTTTAGATATCAATTGCAGGGAGAAGCACGAAATTGGTTGCTTGACTTTGAGAGAAGCTTGAAATTTAGGAGACAAAATTTGGACTATGAAACCATTAAAAATTCTTTTCTATCTAGGTTTAAAAAAAGAGAAAGTCAAAGTGAGATTTGGGTGAAAATAGAAACTTGTGTTCAAAAAGATGATCAGTGTGTTGAGGATTTTACTAGGGAGTTTCAAAGATTGTGGAATCGATGGAGTTTAACACTGTTGGAAGGTGAGATAGCCCTAGTTATGTTGAAGATAATGTATTTTGTAAATGGGTTGAAATTAGAAGATTGGACAGTGAAATTAGAGGTAAAAAACCCTAAGACTTTTGAGGAAGCAGTGAAAATAGCTCAATATCAAGAGAGGAAGACCAAAAGAAAAAAAGAGTTAGGGTTTGATGAACCAAGGGAAAAGTTGAGTTCAAGGCGAGTTGAGAGAAAAGTTTTTGAGGAGAAAAGAGTTAGTTATGCATATCCTGAGAGACGTATACTATATTCTCTGTTTAGAAGAGATGAGTTGACTTGTGAGAAATCAATTGAAGTATATGAGGAGAAACTCCCTAGGGTGGAGAAAAATACTTGTTTGACTGATTGGAGTGAAGAGTCTAGGAGTGTGAATTCATACCCATTGACCACAGATACTTCTAGCTTAATGATTAGTGATTTAACTAAAGAAGAGGGACCGACTGATGATACTTTGGAGCTTGAGGACTATAAAGATGAGCTAGAGACGGATCTGAGTTGTAAAGAAGAAAAGGAGAGACCGTATTGTTTTAAGGACCAAGAGTTTTCATGTTCTTTGGGAGAGGATGAAACTCAAGGAAGTTTTAATATTTCCGATTAGGGAAGGTGTGATGAAAGTTTTGATAGTCATGGAAGTGTTGAAGAGAGTAAAGACAATTTAGAGAGTGAGCTTATTTGCCTTGGTGATAGTATAGATGAATCCGATTGCTTGAAAGATGAAGAGAGAATAGAGGATGATTTTTTGAGTCTTTTGGAAAACTATGAGGGGGAGGGCTTAGAAACTGTAAGTTTTCAAGATGAAGTTAAGGGTTCAAATTTATTTCCTAATGAGTTTGTGGAGATTTGTTGTGAGTTTGATGATCAAGAGAGTATTGAGGTTTTAGGTTCTGACTCTTGTTATGATTTTGGTGTTGGTGTTGTTGACTCAGTTGAGTCTTGCGAGTTGGTTGGTGATGTTTTGACTAGCCCTAGAGAGGCTTCTGTTTGTGGTGTTGATGATGTTATTTTGAGTAGACCTAATCTCTTACTCCTTGATAGTTGTGTAGATAATTGTTTGGTTGATTTTGGCAACAATGTCAAAGAGAAAACTTCATCTAATAGTCTTTTAGTTTCTTTGAGTTCTCTTGAAGGTCTTGATATTGTTTGTAATGATTCTGAATGGGGTTTTAAGGATCTTGAGAGTGACATTGATGAGGATGTGAGAGAGAATTTGAGTAAGGCTTTAAAGAGGATTGAGAATTTGAGGGAAGAGCGGTTTAAAATCAAGAAAATAGAGTTGAAAGGTATTTGTGAGGAGGTAGTTGGGGATTTGGTAGTTAAGGAGTCTTTGGTTGAGGTTTTTGACCCAAATTTGTTGTATTGTGAAGATGTTATTTGTGATGATGTAGATGTGAAAGTTTCTTCAGTTTCTTATGAGGTTTCTTGTAAGGATACTATGGAAGGTGTTTACCACTCTTTGTGTGTGAAAGACTCGATGGAGTCTTGTATTGTTGATGAGTTGAGTGATGTGGCTGGGTGTCCTGAAGTGACCCCATTTGTGGATGTTGTTGGTTCTTGTCGTGTTAAGAGTCCGGAGTTGACTCCTTTTGATGTTGTGTTTGATTTGGATATTGAGTTGGGAGATCCTTACATAGTATCTTTAGGAGAAGTTGTAGATGAATCAGTGGATGAATTTGACATGGGCAACAAAGAAAGGGTCAAAAAATTATTTAAAGACTCTAAAAGTACCATATTTTTTCCTAGGGAGGATGGGTGGGATATGAAGATTTTGGATTATGGTTGGGATTTGTGGGATATGAACATTTTTGAGTGTGGTTGCGATTTGAGGGGTTTGAAGATGTCGGATTATGGTTGGGATTTAAAGAATTTGGAGGATGATGTATTTTTCTTAGATGGAGAGGATTGTCTCAAGGATTTTGATGAGAATTTCATGGATGAGTTTTGTCTACCTGTAAAGGAGTTATTTGAGAGAAATGTGCCATTTGTGTTTGTTGAGAAGATTTTGGATAGATCATTGGATTTGATTTTTGCTTGGCTCATAAATGTTGCATTGATTTTTGCTAGTTCTCCATCACTGCTTGCATAACAACGTGAACAAAAATCACTCCAAGATTTGCTCTCTTGCCTGTTATACCATATTTTCTTTGATTTTGCATGCACTTATTTGTTGGTAAATGATGCGGAGCGAGGAGACCTCTTTCAGTGCTGACAATTCCTCACCATCGTGCCATATTGGTTGCTTAGGACACAAAGCAAGAGCACCTCTTGCAAGGTTTATATATTGTAGAGATGGTGACATATTGTCTTTATATGATACTCAGTGAGAGAAACTAATCTAAAGTTAAGAACACCATGGATCACATCATATTAGCTTTTTAATCCTTGATCTTTCTTCCATTTATTATGTCATACTAGTAGTTTTAAACCACGTCACATTGGTGTCAAGTCTCATGCTATATTTATAGTCCACGATATAGTGCAAATAGGTATTTTGCAAGATCACAATTCCCTCCTCTCACGTCATATATGTAGTCCATGATACGACGTGAAGGTCTATCGTCGGATCACAATTCACTTGTCTCATGCCATATCTGCTGCTCCACAATATGAAGTGAATAGACCATTTACAAGATCACACTTTTCTCTTGTCTCACCATATCTTACCATGTGTAGTTGTGTTTTTTGATTGATCTTTCTATCATTTTCTAGTAGGTGATGGAAATGACAAAGCAAATAGCAAGGAAGGTCTGTATAGATAGCAGGGATAGAAAGGAAGAGGCAAGTTCATCACTGGTTCCACAAGCTTTCCCACCTAAGATCCCTCCTACCTCTGGTTTTCCTCAGTGTTCTACCATGCAATCAAAGCAATCAAGTGTAGAGATTGTGTGTTCTCCTCTTCCCCATGGTGAGCTCCATGTTGTTAATCACCAATCTTGTGATCTTGTTGGATAGTCCTCTCCTACAATGCCAAGTTTCCAACCTCCCCTAGAGCACCTATTCAGCAAACAAAGTAACCTGGACCCCCCTCTTCTCATGGAGGAGAGCCTTCCAATCTGATGGGAAAGAGAAGGTATAGGTTTTATTATATTGAGAAGTGTTTTAGTAAGATAAAGAAGGCACACAGAGCTACACAACATGTCATTCCAAAGACAACTTTTATTAGAGTTGTCAACGACATTTTTGATAGATTATCAAGGTTGTCCAAACTAAAACTGGCATGCAAAAAAAAAAGAGGCAACTTTCAGCCATTCTTTGCCTTCAAAAGCATATGAAGACTTTGTTATTGACTTTATGAATGATGGTTACATTATTTTTGCTCATACTCATAGGGTGACCTTGATGAAGAAATATTTTAGTATGGTAAGCAAAATGAGGTATAGGCTTGACAAGGTATTGAGGCCTTTGCTCACTACTAATAAAAAAGCCTTTGACATCCTTAAGATTCCACCAAAATTATCCAAGATAGTGAATGGACTCAATATTCGTGTAGATATAAGATCTTCATGCCATCAAAGTTCCTAATCAACTGGCTACCTCCTTGGGTATATCTCTTCTTCAACACACATTGTTTGACATTATTGAGAAGTTGAAGCCAATCTTCATTTGATAACCATTGAGAGTGATGTACGCTTTTTTCCTACTAGGATGGTGATGTGAGTATGGGTTTCCTTTTGCATCTATCAACATAGTGTGAGGTAGAGGGTCCAATATTTTTTCCTTGGATTCAAATGAGAGGTTAGTTGTTCATGCCTATTATATGTATACTACACATTGAATATCTATCCAGATGTTTTGCAGACATTGACTAGATGCCCTTACCTCTGTCTACAGTTTGTAATTGTTGCTGCTCATAGGATTATGGCTATGAAAGCTTACCAGACTATTGCACCCTAGCCATCTCTCTCTCACTCTATGCCAACATAGGGTGGACAATACTACTGCACCATCAATGATGCACAAGGCATACAATCTTTGCACAAGTGAAAGTGAGGATTACATTAATGGGTATCAAGAGTCGACTTTCCCTCTTATGTCTATCAATAGAGCATGAGATAGAGGGGGAGTCGAGTATGACAGGCCTTCTGTTTCCACAAATAGATAGGTGAGCTCAGAGGACATTATGATAATTGGCGATTAGCTATGTTCTTATTTCCTTCTAGACATAAGAGATGGGCCTTTACAACGATAATATGACATATCACTCAATTTTTCACATTGCAATACAAGGCTCCTTGTCCTTTCTTCTCGCATACCTATGCTAGACATGGTGGGATACACTAATGCACCATCAATTGTGCACACTAGCATAATTTTTTCTTTGCCCTTTCTCTTGTTAAATTCTAAACTTGATATGAGATATGGGTTCCTATCATCTGTCTTGGAGTGATGTGAGCACATGGGGGCAAGTGACTCCTCTATCATCCTCAGCCTACATGATTGGTGAGCCTGAGAGCTACACGCATTGTCAATGATGACCAATTAGTAGTCTTCAACAGTAACAATACCTCCTTGGGTATTGTTACATGGTCCTTGTTGTGTTGAGGCGGCATGCTATGGAGAGCTGTGATGCCTTCTATAGTTGATGTTGACTCCTTGAGCTATGATGATCACCTTTAACATTTAGCACACCAATGAATTTCAACAATGATGAGCTGTTGAATGAATCAAGTATTTCTAGCCTAGTCTTGTGTGTATGTGTGTATGTCATGTCTAAAGTGTGGGGACGCAAGGGATTCTTTTGTATGTCATTGTGTGGGCCCCTACTAATTTCCCTAACCTAGCCCACTCAAGTCTTAAATGTAGGGACACATTCGTGTGCTTCTGTTTTGCATAAACTCATCATAATTTCTCTTGGTCATCTTTAATTACCTTTTTTTTCTTTTGATGCCCTATTGGGGTCCCTTCCCCACCCACTCATCATGTGACACTCCCTCCCCATGGGTTTCCTCTCTATTCTTTAATCAATTTTTTATTTTTATTTTTTTTCATGTGAACACAACCTTGCTTCAACAAAACTAGATTCCGATCTCACAAGCCTAGTTATCCCCTTGAACTAGACCAACCACTGCCATCGATGCACCCTAATACCCACCACTCGTTGTCACCCTTGTATGCTACCCCATTGGTGCCTCCTCTTCTACCTCCTCTTCGATCTACTTTTCCTCCTCCTCTCCCCCCACCCTATCTCTTCCTTTTGCCAGCCATCATTGTTTCCCTACCACCCACCACCTCCCTAATACCACCACCATCCCATAAATCACTCAACCCCCGTAATACCACCCTTCTCAAAAACCACGCTCCCCTTAGACCCCCCCTCCCACCCCACCTCCATAAGCTTCATGTTCCCCAATGTGAAACCTCTTTTTATTTTTTCCCTTATATCCTATGCATAGTCCTTATTTGCACTTCAAATTCAACATCTTCTATCCCGCTCCTCAATTGAACCATTCCATCAATGACCCACCCCTTGAAGCCCGTGTTCTCTCACATAGACCCGTGCCTGTCCACATTTCTTTTTACTACTTATTATTTTCACACGAGAGTTGAATTTTTGTGGTTTTTGTGCATCATTCATGTGTGAGGGTTTGATACAATGAAGTCTAGATACTCAATCTTTCATTTGGGGAAGGCCTTGATGACATCCTAGTCTACTCCAAGGAAGAAGAAGACCATGAGCCTCAACTTTGCATTGTTCTTCTTTTTGGCATAAAGCTTGTGTGACCTCATGATTTCAAGAACAATGCAAAGTTGAGGCTCATGGTCTTCTTCTTCCTTGGAGTAGACTAGGATGTCATCAAAGAAAACAAGTACAAATACGCCAAGGTATGGTCTAATGATATCTTGCATTAGCCTATTGAATGTAGCAAGAGCATTGGTTAATCCAAAGGACATTACTGTGAACTCAAAATGATCATATCTCGTGTTGAAAACTATCTTTGGAATATCCTCATCCTTGATGCGGATTTGGTAATACCTTGTCCTTAAGTCAAATTTTGAGAAGATTTTTTCCCCTTGTAGGCAATCGAGTAACTCATCTATCCTTAGGATAGGATATTTGTTCTTGATTGTTACTTGATTCATCCCTCTATAGTTGATGCATAGCTAGAGTATTCCATCCTTCTTTTGAAACAACACAGGAGCTCCCCATGGCAAACTACTAGGCCGAATGAACCCTTGATCAAAAAGTTGTTTGAGCTGCTTCTTTAACTCGAGGCTTCGAGAATAGACATTTTGTAAGGTCTTTTTGCAGCTGGAGTGGTGCCTAGTATGAGTTTGATCTCATGATCAATCCCTTGGGGGCGGTAGCTCGTCAAGTCTTCGAAGAACGCCACCTCACATCTGCATACTCCTTCAGTCATGAAGGTTCTTCTTTAGATTCCTTTCATTGCTCTAGCTTATTCAGCTTGATCAAGTAGATGGGTAAACCTTTCCACATTCCCTTCACTATCCATTATGCCTTTGCTAATTGGATTTTGGGTTTACCATGCAATGACAATCCTCATATGAGTGATTTAAAAAATATTTTCTAGTGAAAACATTACTTCACTCTACTTGATTTACTCTTATCTTGCTTATGGTGTTTGTTGGTTTGCTTTGATACCAATTGTAACGTGCGTAGGTCGCGATATGTTTTGGTAGTCTATCGGGAGTCTAATCTAAAATATGCCGCTTGGCACTCCCACTGAATGTCATGGGGTTTTATCAATTAGCGACTCCTGAGTCTAATCCACAATGAAATGTATTGGCCAACCCTCTTAGGATTGACCTGAATTTTCTTGGGCTTCTAATGGTCAAGTCATTCTATAGCCTTCTGACGCTAATCTACTTTCCGTAGAGAATCTAAACCAAGGCAGACTCATATCGCACTTGGTTCAAAGAGAATGAAAAATGAGAAGGATGCATTGCTCAACCTCTCTACTTGTCGAGTAAAGTCCCATTCTGGTCCCCTAAAACGATATGAGCCAGAGTTCGACCCTATATTATCTAAGGTCAATACGTCATCATGATTTTAATGTTGAGAAGCCTCCTTGCTCTCTGGAAAAACCCTGCTGTAGAATAGACCTGTCGAGGATTCTACCCACCTGCTTACTTGATAGCTTTAGTTTCCTCCTTACCTAAGGGTACATTACTGGTAACACATACAAGCAGCTTCCTTAATTAACCCATTAGTCATATGTTCCTTTACATGATTTTATGCACTAGCATGAAAATAGATCAAAAAATTCCATGAAAGTAAAATTTATACTAAATTTTCAACTAAGATACATGGGAGGATTCCTGCAATCCATAAAGATGCGTCTTATTTTCCTCCACATTTTTGCTCTTGCACTAGTAACAGGGCCTCAAGATTTCTTCCCTAGTCACATAGACCATCTGAGTACGATCTGGGGGCAGGGGATTTACAACCAGAGCCCCTTAGCACCTGAGCATCCTCCTACGAATAGATGTTTCTATAGAGAGACATTTTACGACGGGTTCGGTCGACATTCCTGATGTGGCTATCAAAAACCCCCTTGGATAGGGTTGGTGGCTAGCTGGGGTTGCTCAACACACCTTTCTGAGGTGTTTCAACCTAAATCCAATTTGAAATATTTTCTTCCTATGAACTCCTTTGTTAGATGACTCCTTTTCCAAATAGGTGTTCCTAAGTATAAACACAAGCAAAAGTGCACAATATGTACTAGACAATTCTTTGTTCTCTCTGCGAAAGGAACTTCTGATTTGATGAAATAGCATCTAGCCTCAGCTTTATCCCCGTTATCGTCTGAGATTCCTAGAGATAACCTAATTTAATTTCCTCGTTCTTTTGAATGAAGGAGTATCCTTGCAATGTTGATTGCAATTTGGGACATTGGCTTCCCTACAATGAAACCCTATGTATTCATTTGAACTATGGTTTATTGCATAATTCATATAGTTAAGGACTTTGAACTCCTTTTAGATTCAAGCAAGATGGGCCTTGAGAATAATCTTTCAACTCTTTAGAGTTTGAATTTCTTTCAACTTCCTAGGAATCCTACGTATTCTATCACAAGTTCAATCTATGTTTTGTGAGATGTAATAGGATTTCCTATTATTTCAACCAAGCAAACAGATGCAATGCATAAAATCTATTTGTCTTAATTGTAGTTTAATGGGTATTCTTGACAATTTTCATATATATATTAGCATGAAATTTCCATGCAATTTATGTGCACTTTAACAACTTTTAAGTGCGATTTTAATCTATCACCTAAGATAAATGCGATGAGAAAAATTTTCCTAGTACACTCATTATCTCAAAATATGCTCAATTAAGTTGTGATAATTAATGTAAACATTCTTTTCTCCCAATTTCTTTTCCTTAATACAAGAGGGTGCAACTGATTCATAAGAGATGTGTTGCCCGTAGTTGCGGTCCCATGGTTCAAGTCCCATTAGTTGTGGTGGGAGTTTTAGCTTTTGGAGAGATCTTTCACTTGGGGGCCATTGTTCACAAGTGGATTTGAGAGATAAAGGAGGAATGAATTTGAGATGGGAGAGCCTAAGAGAAGATGGCTTAGTTGAAGACTGAGATAGGGGAGAATTGAGCTAACTCTCTTCCTCGTAGCCTCTTGAGTTAACTTCTCTCTCTCTCTCTCTCTCTCTCTCTCTCTCTCTCTCTCTCTCATGCTCCTTCTCGCAACCTCTTGGAGGGGTATCCTTCTACCTCCCTCTCTCTACCTTTTTCTCGTAGCATCTCACGGTCTCCTTGTCCATCTCTAAATACTCCCCATGCCTCATATTTAAAGCTAAACAAGAGAAGAAGGGTTGTGGCCGACAAGAAGAGCTCTTTATGGAGGGGATCTTGGAAAAATGAGCAATCTAATGCTCAAATCACAAATATGATAGTTCCGTTGGCTCTAAAAGGGGGGTAAAACTTCAATGCACTTGGTTAGTGTTGCCAGGTGGCACCTACGCAAAGGGATGAGCACCTTAAATGGTTCTCCTTTGTGTGTACATTGGCGGGATGAGTGCCTTAAATGGTTCTCCATCAATGCAAGGCACGTTCCTAAGAATTTTCCTAGGTGGAAGGTCAATGGGAATGCCTATCCTTTTCGGGCATCGATGCAAGTGTGAACATGGGTGGTACCATTTTATCCATGCAACTATTAACATCTTCGTGAACTAATTATTGTATGGAATTCCAAATTAACTAATTTGTATGGCTAGCTGTAATTATTCAGTTGGTTATTATTCTAACATGATTTTCTGAATTTTTGGCAGCGTTGATGTGTAGAGCAAGGAGAATTGGAAAGGCACGCCACACGCAAGCATTCTAAATATTATTTTCTCAAGAATTTATTTGGTAATTATTGGATTATTGTATTAGACGCATAACTATTTCTTATAAAGCATGGGCATAGCCTCTATGTAAATATTTATTAGAAAAATAGATTTTTAGAAGATATGTCCAATAAAATATTAATGGTTCTAGAGAGTTGTGGGATGCACAACTGCTAGCATCCATTAATTTAGATTACTCTATCTCTTTTCCAGTTCACTCAAACTCTTTATGCAAAGAGTGATTGTAAAGGACCTAAATCTTGGGCAAAGAATATTTCATAATATTATTATAAATACGGCATGAAGGGAGCTGCCCACCTCATGTCGGGGGGAGATTGAACCCAATCTTGAGTCACTTCATATTCTTCCATTCGTTATGCGCAAACCACGCATCCGTTGCTTGCAACAGTTAGAAAACTTCCCGATCACTCATTCTTCTTCTTCCTATTCGAAGTTTTGTTTACTGCCTGTAAACTGGGATCATGATGCGTGTGGATTCACAAATCCTTCTTTTTTGTATTAAATCTCCAAAACAAGTTGAAAAAACCACTTGCTTTTTTTACATGACATTTTTTTTCTAGAAATCTCCATAGCTTTTTAGGATATTTACCATAAGTAATATCTAAAATATCTAGAATATGATTTTTTACCCAAAAATCTAATATTTTTGGACCATCCATAATATACACATTAACATTAGTGATTAATATGGCTCATAACTCTCGTTCACGTTGTAACTTCCATGAAGGGTGGCTATAGTCCTTGTAAATCTAAGAAAAATGTCGGATTACGACTCTTGGTTTTTGAAATATTTTTTATTAAATAAAATTTTTAAGTTATTAATGTTAGTTAGTTTTTACTTTAGTTAGTCTTTAGTTAGTAACCTTACTAACTTATTGATTGACTAACTAACTTTTGAACTAACCAACTAATTTTTGATTGCATGGAAATATTACACAATGAAACTTGATAATTCATAGTACTTTTCAAGATAGAAAAGTAAAAAGCTAGCTCTCAAGAGCCTTTACATCTTCCTCCTCCACAAGGATCTTTCCTCTATAATGTAGAAATTTTCTTCTCTTGTAGCCAACTATTGATTTTATATCAGTTCAATTTGTTGCCAAAGTATAAGATGATAGTGCCAAAAAGTATCTTGCTCTAGAATTAGAGAAACCAAGGCCATAACCAAAAATCCTAATTGCTATTGTCTTTCCCAAAAACATCTGCTTGTGCACATTATACTGTAACCCAAAGAAACCAAGTAGCCTTGTAAGTGCCTTGATACATAGTATAGGCCATGTTGCTTCCTTTGAGAAGATGTTATGGAATACCAAGAAAACATGGGGATCAATCGTTACCAAGTAATGGCCTAGTGCAACATCTTTGAATGAACTAGCACTAGCTCTCAACCCCTTTCCCCCCATCCCAATAAGTTATCAAAATCTTCAATCTCCAACCGCAAAAAAGATGAATGTCAAATGAAAGTTAAAATCAAACATATTAATATATCTTACAAAACTGGAGATAATAGTACCAATTCATTTTCATCATTCTCTAGCTTAGTTGGATTCCATATATTAATTGATTATTGTGCCTCATTGGCATATTGCAATTCTTTAACATACTCTAACTCCTCTCTTCCAAAATTGGAAATTCTAAGCCACCCTTGAAGGTGGTTTAACTCCTCATTAATAATCCCCAACTCTTTCTCAATATCTTTTGCCTTGTTGAAACAAAGAGAAAGGGCATCCCATGCATAAATAAACTTGTTAGCTGTAATTTCAATGTCCAGTTTAAGTAACTGTTATTTTGATTTATTTTCAACATCAATTATAGTCTCAGATTTGAATCAGGAAATATCTACTTTGTCAGCAATATATGCTTCTTACTAGGGTCCAAACATTTCTTTGCATCCTTCTCGTTTTCCACCTCATCCAAAAGGCATAAGTTGATGAAACATTTTGGTTTTCCCAATTGTTGTTCATCATATTTGATAGGATATTTAACAAGAATATACACAATGAATGTAGCCACTTCTTTTCACATAAGCCTGCATGTCCTAGAATGAGCAGAACAAAACACATGTGTTACAAAAAACTTGTAAAAAGAATGAGATCCACACTTCCTTATGAAGAGTGTCTTCCTTGAAGGTGAGCTCCCAATAGTTATATGAACATATTCCTTTGTATCCTTTTCAACCATAGGAAATGCAAGACTTTCAAACTTAGTAAACTCCCCCACAATTTTTTTTGGCAATAAATAAAGTCATGGTAAATATCCCAATTAGGGTTGAAAATATCCTCTGAAGTGTTATACATGCTCAATGCCCCACCCTCAAAAGGTGCCACCAATGATCCATAGTGCTCACAGTTGTAAGGCCCCCATTATGAGGAGAAGCCATATGTGAGCCCAGATATTGGTTGAGTCATGAATTGTATGTCAAATGAGGTCTATGTAACCAAATGGCAAAAAAATGGCCATTGTGGGTATAATGTTTGGGTTAGATGGAGTAGTTAAGCTAGTAGATACTCGAGGTACATTGCATCAAGTTTCGTAGGTAAGGGAGTTATCAAAGGCCCTAGCCAACGGTAAAGGGAATATTCCCTAGCCAATTGGTAGAGGAGAACATGGAATGTCAACAGACACATGGGCACATGGAAGATCAACAGACACATGTGCATGTGGAAGGCAACAAACACATGGGCACATGGAAGGTCAAGAGACACATGTGCATATGGAAGGTTAACATACACATGTGGACATGGAAGGTAAATAGACACAAGTGCATATGGAAGTTCATCCATCATGACCGCCTTCATAGCTATAAAAGCTAAACCCCTTCATAGCCATTGATCATCTATCTTTCACCCATTCAAAGTTGTTCTAGCTAGCCTTAAGCTCTTCACCTATCTTGTGTCTAGATCGCCATCCAAGCCTCACAGTGGAAGTGCATAGGTGGATAGAGCCATATTTGTATTATTTGTTTAGAGGAGCTAATTTAGATTTTTTGTAAAATCTCCTCTTATTTATTGTGTACTCTCTATCTCTTTCTCATATTCTATTTGCTGCACATTGTAATTTTTGCATGGTATCGAAGCTAAGAGGGCTCTAAGGATCGAAGAGTGTGCAAGAGTTAAAGGCTTCAATAGCAAAGAGGAATGATGTCATCATTTCAAAGCGGTTCTGGCGCATCAGGAAGTGGTGCAAGAGGTAGTGCTGTTGTATTGGCTATTCAAACATTGAGGATTCATCTACCAACCTTCAGCGAAGGCAAGTTAGATAGTACAAACTACACGTTGTGGAAGTTTAAAATTACAACTATCATTGATTCTTATGAGCTTTTGGATATTGTGATGGGGATTGATGTAGAATCATAGCCTACCCCTGACCCATCAAATTCTAGTGTGATGTTTCCTCTGAATGGAGATCTTATATGAGCTTGGAAACAAAGGAATGCCAATGCATTGTGTGCCTTAGTTACAAGCTGTTCTGACAATATCTTGACTTTGATTTAGCATATAACTAGAGTATTAGAGGCTTGGGATGTACCTATGAGTCAACATGAAATGCAAAACAAACAAGGATTCAAAACTTAGAGAATCAACTAGCAACAGAGAAGTTTATTGAAGAAGAGATGGTTGAAGTGTTCATCAATCGAATTAAGAATCTACATGACCAGATGGCTAGTGTTGGGATACAAAAGACTAGTCAATGAGCTATTAACGAGGTGTCTTCATATTTTTCCATAAAAGTTTGATGGACTCGTAATTGCCCTTAATACTCACATGAGACCTTAATCTTCAACTTTTGAGGATTTTTGTGCATTATTGATGGAGTTTAGGAGTTGAAGCTAAAAGCCCAAGAAGAAAGCAACAATGGAGATGCTGCATTCTCTACCAATGCAAAAGGAAAAGGTGGTTTCTCCGCAAAAAATGATGGTGAAAAAAAGAAGAATGGCAGTAAGGAGAAGTTTCAGGGAGAGTGCTTCTACTGCAAGAAGAAAGGACACGCAATTGCAGGTTGTCATGTCAAGAAGGTAAATAAAAAGAATGGTACCCTTAAAAGTAAAGGGAAAGAGAGAGCCAATACCATTGAAGCAAAGTTGGAGTTATTCATGTCGACCATTGAGGAAGTGTGCTCCTCGGCGCAAGAAGAATATACCACTGACTCATGGATGTTGGATAGTGGGGCCTCTTGTCACATGACCAACAAGAAATATCTATATAGTTCTATGTAGCCTCTACAAGAATCCATCACTATGACTGTTTAAAATGATGCAAAATGCCTTACTACGGGCATAGGTACTAATTCTTTTGTTTCTGTAAATGGTGAAGTAAAAAAACTTTCAAATGTGTTGTATATTCTCCAAATTAGGAGAAATCTGTTATCAGTTGTTGCCATAATTGATCTTGATCATGAAGTGACGTTCAAAAAGACGTGTAAAAATTCTCGACAACGTTGGCAAATTTGTTGGCAAAGGAGAAAGAAGAAACAAATTGTATACGCTAAGTGCTCTTACACCCACCCCTAGAGTGGGCAAAAGTAACCTTTGGCATAAAAGGTTTGGACACATCAAATTTACAGTGTTGAAGGAGATGCATAAGCAAGGTATGGTTTCTCACCTACCTGCAATGGCATCAAAGGTTTGGACACATCAAATTTGCAGTGTTGAAGGAGATGCATAAGCAAGAATAGAGCACATGCTCCTAGGATCCTATGTGATATGGGAGTGCAGGATGAAGAACCAACTTTGTTGAGATGTGACAATGAGAGTTGCATCACCATTGCCAAAAATCCAGTGTTTCATGTGCACACCAAACATATAGAGATCTAGAATCACTATGCGTGATCGAGGATGGGATATAGAACTCATCTACTGTCCAACAGAGGAGAATGGAGCGAATATCTTCACCAAAGCACTTACAAAGGATCTGCTTCAAGTTCATATTCAGAGACTCGGGATTGGACTGAGGAGATAGTTCACTTGCAGGTGGATATTGAGGGGGGGTGTTAAATCTTCTCAATGTCCCACCCTCATAAGATGCCACCTCTAAGCTTCATAGTGGAAGTACACACGTGGACAGAGCCATCTTTGTATTAGTTGTTTCGAGTTAAATAAAATTTTAATTCTCTTCTTATCTTTTGTGTACTCTCTGTCTCTTTCTCATATTTGATTTGTTGCACCATGTAATTTTTACATGTAATTCCATAGATAACTCCATGCCATTCGGAAAAAGAAAGTCTAGGAGCATTTTTGAGAGAGAACCCTCTATTATTTGAGACAATCTAGGAACCCTCAATGGTGACTTACCTTTGATTGGAGACTTCTTAGGCATTCCCATACTTGCTACTAAGCAAGGATGAGAGATGATTTTTTATGCCAATAAGTTCTTAAAAATAGCAAAAAAACCAAATTTCAAGGGAAAAATAGACTTCCTTGAAGGCGGCAATTGCAATCAGTACAATTTAAAGTGATAAGCCCCAAAAGTGCTTTAAAGACCCACCAAACAATAGTTGGGGAATTTTAATCATTTTTCCAATTGTTGTATGAGACTCTTGAAGATGCCCTGGGATATGTCTGGCATTGGGGGACTTCGACATGGTTCAGCAGAAATTTTCAGAAGTAAAATCTGACGCTGGACACGGAAATGGAGATACCCAAATGCGACAGGGGGTAGGGTAAGTGCTTTTTTTCTCTTGAAGGTGAAATAAAAGAGGATATGGCGGTAGAAAACGACGTGAAATGGAGAGGAGGGGAGGCTATAGGCCATCTTCCAACCTTTGGCTAGATACCAGACTTTGATCTAGCAAGTTCTCTTTGCGAAGTTAAACCAAACGTGAATCTATTGCAATGGCTTTCTCTAGGAGTACATAAGGAATTCCAGAAAATCCTACGTATTGGGTATATTATAGAACCTTTGGGCATCACACGAGTGGGAGAAGATTGGTTCGATCATGCTGAAAAGTGTTGCCCTAGGGTTCCAGTATACGTGGATGAAATATTAGTAGAGCACACTATCATGGACACTAGATCCTCCGTCAATATCATGAGTTCAGTCTTGATGGAGAGGCTAGGTCTCCAAATTCAAAAAGACACCTCCACACTTCTTAGGAGGGCTGATGATAGTCTAAGACAACCGAAAGGTTGCATCACTAAAGTCCACGTTAGAGTTGTGAGCATGGAATGCTATCTAGACTTTAGGGTGATAAGGTTTGTAGGACGTCCTAGCTATCAAGTTTTTCTAGGTAGGCCATGGATCTTACGAATAGACTGCCAAGTCGATGTACCCACTAGTCGAGTGATTCTAGGGAGAGGTGCCAATCATGTAGCAATAGATGCTTACTGAGAGTCTCCTAGGAGTGAGAGAGCTCCTTTATCCTCTATTGAACAAGAAACATTAGATGATCCCTCTGGTAGTGAGACATCATCAAGCGATGGATCTAAATAAGGGTCCACTATAGAGGAAATTTATCAGATAACATTGAATGAGTCGATAGAGACACAAGATGGAATAAGAGACGCGGATGTTTTTTAGTTGAACCTTGGTACACCTAATGATTCGCAACCAATTAAATTAGGTTCCATGCTCTATTTGGAAAAGAGAGAGGCTTATGTGTCCCTGATTCAAGAGTTCTGTGACATCTTTGCTTGGAGCTATGATGAGCTTAGGGGCACACCCCCAGTCTGGTTGTGCATACTATTCCTGTAAAGGAAGGTACCCGTCCTGTACGTCAAAAAGTAAGCCGTACCTTTTGAATTAAGGGATCGACTATTTGAGAAGCTTCAGAAGTTGTGAAAAGTAGGTTTGGTCTTCCTTGTTCAGCATACTAAATGGCGTTCACCATTTGTGATTAGAAAGAAGAAGAATAATCACATCTGGCTTTGTGTAGACTTTACTGAGTTGAATAAGCAGATTGTTAAAGACTATTACATGTTGCCCTTTATTGATAAAATTATGGTGTGGGCTGTGTTTCTCTTGGCTTGCCAACTATTTTGACAGCCTGCTCGTACGCTTCATGATCTGAGAATGGCAAATCAAGTGTAGCGAGAACGTGCATCCAATCCCGCTCGTCCTCTGGGCAAGGGATATACTTCGTCAAGGACCCGCGGGGTTCCTTGTTCTGGTTGGTTCCTTTGAGTAGAGTGGAGATGGTATCCAGGTCGATTGGTGAGGTCTTCCAAGTGTCCATCTCTATTCTCACAGCGTCAGCTCGATTGCCCAAGAAGATCAGGTTGTTACCCTAGTCTTCGATAACTCTGGCATTGCGCATCCAGGGTCGACCCAATAAGATGTCATAGTCCACTCCCTTCATGACGATGAAGTCGACAGAGAACTGGATTCCTGCAATCTTCACTGGCCAATTCTTCAAGACCCCGAATGGTCCTACTCACATGCCATTTGCTAGTGTGACGTTAAACCGGGCGGTTTCGACGGGCGGGTTCCCCCACTTCTGTAGCACTGCATATTGAGCACACTGACCCCCGCTCCTGTGTCCACGATCCCCCTTCTCGTTGTGTCCCCCAGGGCCAGGACTGGCAGGACTGCATGCATTTCTGAGCCCTCCTAGAAGGCGTTGACGTGCAAGGACTTAGGGCTTGAGTGTAGCGTCAAACTTGGCAAGTGCGTTTCCGCATCCTGGTCTTGAGCATTTCCTGGGGCTTGCTCGTGTGGTCTTTCGATCCACCATTTGAGTTCCTGCCACAGGGTAGAGTGCTGCCTGAGCAGCTCTCCCAGCACAACCGTTACAGGGGTGGTCACTAGTGTGGTTAAGAGATTGCTAAACACCTATCTTGCCCTATGTTCAGACTGTCCGGCCCAATGGTCACGGCGGTCCTGTGGTTCTGTTACGTCTAGGCCTGGCCTTGTCCTTGTCGGTACTGCTTGCGGCGTAGCCGCCTCGGCAGACTTAGGGTGGGGTAGCGATGATGGCACACTCATGCTAGAGAGGTCCTCAATCTCATCCTCCGTGATGGGTTCGACGTCCTTGAGGTGCTGTTGAGCCTCCCTCACCCATTCCTTTACCTTTTCTATGGCTTCCAATTTCCACGTGGGGTGTGGGTATTCCCCCACCTTAGCGCTCTCCGGTTGCGCAATTCTAGGGGCTGAAGTTTCTGCCTCTGCGTCTGAGACTTTCTTGCCGTGGGGCAAGGTCGTGATGTTGTCGGTTTTTAGTGCGACCTTCGCCTCTGACCTCTTCTTTTTCTGCCTACGGCTTTTCTTTCCTACAGAGGTAGCATCGAGATTGCTAGGTCCTGGCAGAGAGACGCCGGCCTGCTTTGTTTGTGCTCGGGTCATCACTCGTAGGGGGATAGGTGTGGCCTCCCCATCGGGGTTTTCAACACCAAACAGTCCTAGCGGGATAGACGGAAAATTAGCCGTACCAGAAGGCGGCTTCCGCTTTGGGAAATCTATGAAAAGATGAGTGATTCCGCACTCTGCACACTTTTGGTCGGCTTTGTCCCTTTGCTGCTCTCTTTCTGGGCACCATGATGAGACGTGGCCGGGATGTCCATGTCCAACAAGTGACTCGATCCGGTGGCTGCCCTCCCAGGCCTCTACCCCGTCCTTGTCCTAGTGCCATCACCGGTACTGGTCGATAATCCATGAGGATTGCATTGCCCTCATCGTCATGCGAGACGTACGGGTATATGTAGGTTTCTTCGTCACTGGGCTCCTCTACGTAATGCACAGGAGCATCGCTCGGTGGGTGGGTCACATAGGGACTAGGCGACCTAGGGATACCGGTAGGGTTTATGTCCAGCCTAGGGACCATTGGCTTCGTGTCGTTAGGTGCTGGTAGGGCAAGAGGAGCTCCCCTTCCGTAGAATGGCTGTGGCCTGTTAGCCGGATAGAGATGACCGTAGGGCTGCGTGTACGATAGTCTTCGTGGTAGTCTGTAGTGTGTGGCATCATGGTCGAACCTTCCGCAGTTAGTACAGGGTCTTGACCTAGGGTCCTGACATTCTGCTGGCAGGTGGTTTCCTCCGCAGTACACGCACTGCGCGTGCAGACGCGTAGGTCGCCTTAACATGTCCTGTATTTTGGCCAGTTCTGTCTTGACCTCGGCCAAGCCATGGTCTGCCTCGGCGGCCTTCCCCTTATCGTGGGATGACGTGTTGGATCGCTCGCTAGAGGTTGGCGTTCGTTCTAAACTCCGTGGGTTGATTTCTTCCGGGTTCGAGCTCCTAGAGCTCCGCTCCCTCAACTGGTCATCGACCCTAATGGCCTCCTCAAAAACCCTAGCCACCACGTCCCTTTGCAAGCTCGAATTGCCCGCTAGTGCTTTGTACAATTCTTCATCCCGAATCCCGCTGATGAACATGGTTGACACTGCCCTGTCGGTCGGTCTTTCGCCCAAGGGGATTCTCTTAAGGAGACTTCTAACGTGGGTCACGTAGTCCCGGATGCCCTCCTTCTCCTTCTGCTTGACGTTCATCAGATGCATTAGCAGGTTGTCAGAGTATCTGGGTTCACCAAGCCTCTTGACGAAGAGGTCCTTGAGGTTATTGAAGTTGGCTCGTTCTATATCATCTAGACTTGTATACCACGTCCTACCCTTATCGCTTAAGCAAAGTCCGAATGCTTGCGAACGCTGGGTCTGGTCGTTGAGGCCATTGGCTTCGCAGACGTGCTAGAACTGCTCGACAAAGCTGTACGGGTCGTCCGGTGGTTGGTACTTGTCGAGTTGCTTAGCGACAATAGGTATTTTGGCTTGGCTCTTTGAACCCTGGGTTGCCCCTAGTCCTACAAGTAGCGAGGTCGCTAGTGCAGCGGCATTTTGCTCCGCCATGGTGTTATCGAGCAGCCGTTTCATGAGGAGCTCGCCCAGCGTCAGGTCTCCCTCGAGTGCTCTTTCCTGGTCTGTTCGGTTTCGGCCAGCCAAGTTCAACACTGGTTGCACCTCATGCAGCTCTATGCTTTGCCTTAGGCTCCTGGCTTGTTGGTCCCTATTATAGTCTGCTATGCCCTGCAATGCCTTGCGGGCTAGCCTCCTCTCCTCCTCTAGGTCTGCAATAATTGCCTCCGCTGTCCTGCCATGATGTTCGTACCGGGCGTGCGCATCGTAACTGCTCACCATTTTCTGTATGGCTTCGAGAAATGTGCTAACATCTAGCTCCCCTGCAAAGCGATGATCTGAAATTCCCTCTGTCATGGTGAAATCCTCGCGCCTGGTTGTCAGTCAAATCCTTGTCGTTGTTGCTCCTTGCTTGATACTGCCCTGCGCTATGTGCGTCTATCACGCTTGGGTTTTCTCCTAGTGGTGGGGTTCTTTTTGGCAATTTATCTGAGTGAGTTCTTTTTAATTTTTTGAATGTAGTGCTCAACTTAGGGTCACTCGTAAGTGTGTTATCCTCGTGCACTCGTGCTCAAACAGGCTTTCGACTTTCCTAAGTGTTCCTCAAGTGCGGAAATTCAATCAAAGTGCTGTGAGTGCTTTCCTTGCGTCTTGCTCACTCTTGTTCGTTTTGGGCCTGACAGGCTTTGCTACTCTAGTCCTGGCTGCCTTATGGGTCACAGGGCCCTATGATGCCTCCCATTGCGCACGTGGGGGTGGGCCACTGGGGGAGTGCCCCAGTGTGCTCCTAGATGGGTCAGGTTTTGTTTTGGTTTGACTTTGGGAATCGGACGTCCGATTTACCAGTGGTCCGATTTACCAGTGGTCCGATTGTGGGGATCGGACCAGGTATGTTAGGGCGAAGTGGGGGTCTTAGGGTCCGCGTGTCGGATTCTCAAGAATCGGACGGGCGAGTATGCGAGGAATCGGTCCGATTCTAGGAGGTCCAATTCTAGGAGGTCCGATCCTAGAGGTCCGATTATGGATGGGTCCGATTCTAGGGATCGGAGCGGACATGGTCCGACTGGTGACGTGTATTACTCCGTCCGATCGGACCGGGTGGGTCCGAGTCAGAGCGTCCGAGTGGTCTGAGTAGTTGGGTCGGACAAGTTGGTCCGGGTGTCCGATTCTAAAAGAAAGGGTCGATTGGTCCGAGTGCCACGTAGCACGTCCGATCGGATCAGTTAGTCCAAGTCTAGGGATCGAACGGATTGTTCCGATCGGACGGTTATCCGAGTGTCCGATTCTGGGAATCGGACATTGGGTCGGCCGTCCGATTCCGCCAGTTCGATGGGTCACGCACATCGATTTGCTCATTTTTCACTAGGTGTATTACCCTATTGGTCGTGTGATTACCCCGCGACGACAGAGCTGAAGTGGAGCAGACGAGATTGATTACCTGAAGTCGCCGAATGCGATGTCCTCCTAGCTCCAGTTGATCGGACAGCTGCCCAGCTCGCTCACTCTTTCACTCTCTATCTCTCTCACTCTCCGTTGGTTGGAAATGGGGTCCTCTAGCCCTCCCAGAGTTTATACCCTGCTAGTTCTGCCCTACACACTACAGGTCCCTTCCCTGGCGTTTCCTATGCCGTTACCTTGCATCTACTCCATTTTTCCCTTTGTTCCTGTGGTTTTTCCCCTGTTTCACAGCAGCAGCCCTCTGCCTTTTCGTGTGTGATTCCCTACTACTAGTCTATCCTAAACACATCCTGAATCGAAAGCAAACCTCTGAACTAATTTCTCCCTATTTTCCAGTCATTAATAACCAGATTGTTCCAAAACACACACCTGTTCTGAAGATAAAAAACACCAGACTTCCTACTTATCTCAAGCTCCGTTTCAGGGTGAATGCCCTACTTCGATGCTCGATATGGGGCGCGCGAGTGCTCCAGCTTGAATCCGTGGTCCCGGCAACGGAACCAAAATGTGGGAGCTTTCGCTCAACCGCCAAGACCCACGGACCGCTTATTGTTTCAAGCGTTCCAAGCGAGCTCTCATGGCTATCTCTCACCTAGCCGACGCGCCGTCGATCCTACGAATGCAGTGAACTTACCTTGATGCTTGATCGAGTGCCCTCCTCTCTCTCACACTTCGGTAGCTCCACGATTCTTGATGCTAGCTCAAGCATCCTCAAGCCTCCTCCATCTCCAAGCCTCATCCTCCATAGTCGCGCGTGCAAGAGAAGAGAAGAAAGGAGAAGAGGAGAAGGGGAGAGGAGATGGGGGAGAGCTTCACCCTCTTGATTCCTCACTCTCTCACACACTCACTCCCTCACACTCTCACACTCCCTCTCTCAAGAGCACACACAAGCAAGAAGGAGAGAAGAAGAGAGGAAGAAGAAGACTAGTTTTGCCACACCAAAGAATGAGCTCTTCATTCACTTTTCAACTTTATATACAAAACCCTACTTCCCTTTTGGGCGGTCATTCCCTTTTTCCCTTTTTTACATGGCCGGTCATAGCCCAGGCCCTGTTTTCCATTGTTCTTTTCTCTTCCTTGCTTTCTTTTCACTACCCTTCTATATTTACAAATAGCACGGGTGAGAGCCCGGCACTCTTTTACAAGATTTTAGGGTGCGCTTTTTATGTGCCTTTCCCTTTTTGTGGTTGCCTTGATCTTTAATGGTTGTCCTTGCGCTTTTGGGCTTTTCTCCTTCTTTTCCTTCCGTCGGGCTACCTTCTTTTTGCCTTTGCCCTGCGTCTTCTCTGCTTTCTTTCGCTCTCATCGTGTTGGGGTTAACAGGGAGATTAAAGTTTTTTGCCATAACTGTTTACAGATGTTGACAAGCATCCCTGTTGAGTTTAATAAAGAAGGTGGGATGGAGCCGTCAGTTCATCCTCTAAATATGTTGAGTTTTGACTTTCATAATTATGAATAGGGGAGTTCTTGATGGATGGCTGTGTAAACCCATTGTGGATGTACATGTTAGACATCCATAGAGCGTCCAGGGGACCGTATAAAAAAGGGAGTATTTGAGTAGTTATCTGAGATCCCCAATGTAGAGTTACAATGAAATTAGCGATTTATCTCAGGGTAGGACTCACTAACAACATGGCAGAGTATAAAGCCTTGATTATGGGACTAAATATTGCCAAGAAAGGTGGTATTTGCCAGTTGTTAGTATAAGGGGATTCCCAGCTGATTGTAAATCAATTAAATAGGGCATATAGAGTCTCGAATCCTATCCTTCGTATGTATCATCAAACAGCTATAACCCTACTTGATGACTTTGAGACTGTATCTCTTATCCAATCCAATGTTATTGGAATTAGTTTGTGGATTCATTAGCCAAATGTGCTTGTGAGGAGGACATCTTCTATAACTCTGGTCCTAGTCTGGATGTTGTTTTTGATAATGAGACACGACCTAGTCACTTGTGGGGAGGTTTATCAAACCACAAATTATATAGCAGGCGATGGTTGATATGGGTAATGTGAAGAGTAGCTGAGACCTATTTGACACTATTATCTTGGACCCATAGGTTCATGAGATGACAAGTTATGCATATGCCTCTTACTATATATGCAAGAGGGATGGGTCACAACTTGATGCATTTAGTCTAAGGAAGAAAGCCATATTTTCCCCCTTGGAATAGAGCGTATTTTCATATATTTTCCTTCTTCCAAGGAGGGATCTATATGAGCTGGTTTTTTTTATTTCTTTAGGCCAAGAGGGCCAGTTTCTTTAAGGTTTTAATGCTTGATTTCTTAGGCTAAGAGGGCCAGTTGCTTTAAGGTTTTAATGCTTGATTTCTTTAGGCCAAGAAGGGAAATTGCTTTCAGGTTTTAATGATTGATTTCTTTAGGCCAAGAAGGTGAGTTAGTTTGTAGTGAAATGTGCTATTTCTTTAGGCTAAGAGGGCCCTATGTTTGTTTGGTGCAAGTGTGTTTAATGGTTTGCTCTTTTAGTGATTGCATCATACAGATTGACAAAGTCACTGGAGGGAGCATATGTTGTGGAAGTGCTTTTTATGGCCATTCTAGGTGGTTTCGTCCCCTTTTCAAGTCTTTTTCCCTTAAGCAAATAATGATATATGATATAGACTCGGGGCCCATGCCTTGTCTTCCTAGGGGTGGAAACTAGTTGAAAAGCAAAGAAAATAAAATATGGTTGGAGAAAAAATAAAAGCGAGTGTTAGAAAAGGGTGTCACCTCGCGAGGGCTTGGTAGTTTCTTGGATACAGAGATAAGACCTGAAATCGATGCCTTGTTTTCCTTGGGTCACTACACTCAGCTCCCTCCTTTTTACATGCCCGAGTATGGAAAATCCAAGGCTACAAAGAAAATATGCTAAAAGACACCATTTATTTATCACGCTATAGGAGTCCTCACCTAGTAGGAGCTCCTCATTGAGTTGTCCTTAGTTAGGTAGGACCTTCAAACCACCATTAAGGATGACCTCTTTGATTGTTCTTTTTAGCTTGGCCTTGTTAGAACAATGGATTAGTGACTAGCTTTGGTCTTTGTGTCAGATTGTGCTAGATCTAATCCTCCTGGATTTCATGCCTTGGTTGTGTCAGGGGGTAGGGTGAGAGCTCTTATGTGTTTTGTTGAGTATTTTATGTATTAGCTTAATACTCTTTGTGGTTGTGTTTATGTGCAGATTTTGTTCGTGGGATTCGATGAGCTTAATCGCCCTATCTCGTGGTTGCCAATGAGAGATGATTTTTGACATCGAGAAGTGCTTAAAAATAGCAAAAAATCCAATTTTCAAGGGAAAAATAGACTTCGTCGAAGGCGACAGTTGCAATCAGTACGATTTTAAGCGGCAATCCCCAAAAGTGCTTTAAAGATCCACCGAGCGACGGTTCGGGAAATTTCATAAATTTTTAAACTATCATTTGAGACTCTAGAAGATGCCCAGTAGGGGGGGGACTTGGAGACGATCGAGTAGAAATTTTCAGAAGTAAAATCTGACACCGAACGCGGAAATGGGGGTGCTCGAGCGAAGGGCCAAAATGGATGTACTATAAATCAATCTTGTAGTGGGGGGGGTGTGACCTTTGGGGCCTCCCCCCCCCCCCCCCCCCCCCCCAAAATTCTCAGGTGACAAGTGCCAGGGGGGGCTTTTTTTTTTCTTGAAGGCAAAAAAAAGAGAGGATATGGCGGTAGAAAATGGCGTGAAATGGAGAGGAGGGGAGGCTATAGGCCATCTCCCACCTCAATATACCCATACCAATAGATCTTACCAGCCTGATGCTTGATATTTTCACTCCTCATTGCCACTCTCGGCTTCAAAAATGGCTGCCCAGTTTGACAGATCAGAAATAGTCTTTCTTTCTCCTCCCTCTCTCTCTTCCTAGCGGTGGTTCATGTGGGAGAAACTAAGAAGGGGGGCTGAAGGATCCTTGTCTGGCGACAATCAGATTACTCCAAGATCAAGAGGAGGTTGAGGGAAGTTATTTAGCACCAAAGAATGATCACGAGATGTCCATTGGCAGTCCGTATTAATTATTAAAAAACCTGCAACATGCAAGTAAGTGGTATGCACCATTTTTACAAAGGAAATTTGCTTCCTTTTGATGTTTGATGGTTGAAATGGAATTCATATGGAACAAAAATTTGTTTGGGGATTTATTGGATGATGATTGAGGGTTGTGCATTTAAAAAACTGTAGATTCATAATAATCAATAGTCGTAATAATTAAATTATAGCCAGAAAACCGCATTGTTAGTGAAAAATGAAGATTTTATTGGCTTCGGGTAGGGAAAAGAAATGCGCATGGGATAAAATTGTAAGACAAAACATCTTTCATCTATTGTAATCATTCACTACTCATAAATAAAAAAATAGAGAAAATATCTAAAATGGGGAAAAATATTATTTTCACGTTATAAAAATCTAGAAAATTATGATTCGTGGTTGTGGCTGTATAACAAAGCTCAGTCATGAAGTTTGACTTCAATTTGACTTTGTTTATGTGTTATAGTTCATGTTTTTTCTGTTTTATGCAAAAAATACATACAAAATAATACCTTACACCTATGCCCTATACCTATGCAATGCAACATAACCGAAATGTTAGAAGAAAAGGGTGATGTTGAGAGATCAAGAGAGTTGAGAGAGTTTTGAATCTTTGAAATATTTGATTGTGCATTCCATTTAGAATTGTGATATTTCAGTTTAAGAGGCTGGTAGAACAAGAAATGGGAGCTATTCTCCATACATCGAAGCACACGTTTAGTGAAAATCATGAAAGGGTTGTTTTTCCACATCACAAAATGCTGATTTGATAAATATTATTTCTGTACTAGAATCATATACACTTTGCATGATGCATGACATGGTATCAGTCCTGGATTGCATAGCAATTGTCTTCCTAGGACATGACTTATACGTTGAGTGGAAAGGAGCCTTTGCTGTAGAGCAGTTGTATGCTTTCCTTGGGACTGTTTGTCGAGAATCTATCTATATTCCTGGATCGTACAAAAACAAGAAAATATTGGACTTTGTGCGTTATGTTTTATATGTTGGAGCGACGCATCTTGAGACCAATCCCCGAGGTGTAGGAGAGTCGCAGTGGAGCCGTAGCAATCAATCGAGAGGAGCTTTGTGATATTCGTGTTACAATGCACTATGTCTATATGTTATGGGATCTCCCTGTGAGGAGAAGGGAAGGTAAATGTTTGACTACATATCAATTACAAATACATAATTAAGTCTATCTAGTGTACATCATTGTATTACAGACACTCTTGGACCGCGAGGCCGTTTGGTGAGGTTTTTTGTTTTGTGCATGAGGTCCAGCTAGTGCCATAGCCAGTGTCAGCCTATTTTAGGTCCCATTAGTGGTGTGTTTGCTGGGAGCTGCCAATAAGTGGTGGTTTCGAATCTTGGTTTTTTAAGGACCAAATAGTTGGTTTATGTCCTCTAACAAGAACCGTCAAGCCGAAATACAAAGAGTGGAACGTGCTGAGAGGGCTAGATGGTAGTTGGAGATTGTAAGATACTATTTTCCTCAAAGAAGGAGCCCACTACATATAAGCGGTAGTGGTTCTAATAACCTAAGTGTCATAAGTAGCCCTTTGAGCATAAGTGGAAGTCTTAGCACTTCCCCACTTTTAGTCAGTCAACCCACTTTAAGTGGGGGTATAGTTTTACCTACACAAACTCATATTGTCAATCTCATTGTAGCCATGGCACAACCCATTGCAATTCCAAGAGGGACACCGGATTTACTGGCATTAGAAGCACCTTTGCCTATCTTCCATGGGTTAGCAAAAGAAGATGGAGAACTCCATATTAAGGAGTTTTAGACACTCATGTTCAACTATCGAATCCAAGACGAAAGACATGTAATGATGTTCTTCGACATGACATTAAAAGGAAGAGCAACAGTATGGTATCATGGTTTAGAAGCCCGAACCATAACTAACACTGATCAATTCTTCATGGCCTTCCCTAGAGAGTTTGCTCCTGAGAGGGGTGGATAGTATTGGTTTCCTATCTTGAATGTAACATGCCAAGAGCCAAATGAGAATTTTCAGGCCTATTCCAAGAAGCTAAAGCAAGTTCTTCACAAACTTAATACTTAATACTTATTACCTAAGGAGAAGGAGTAGAGTCGTGCTTGCAAGTGGCTTACGTAGCAAGGATAAATTGGAATGGTAATAATTTGGCATTGACCAACGGGAGTCGAGGGGACCCCATGTCAAATGTGAATGGCAGAGGGAGTATCATGCTGAATCTGCCTATGTCACTAGCTCCTCCTAATAGTATGACTATGTCTATGGCTAGTCACACATGCCCACTAAATGGTGGAGGCCAAATAATGAATCCTAATGTTGTCCCAGTAGGTCAACGACCAATTCCTAATCAAGTGGTTAGACTGATGGGACGACAGACAAACAATCGCGGCTACGAATCAAGTGCCTCTAATGTCCTTGGTGAAGTTAAGGACATGATGAAGCACTACACTGATATGATTTCTTAATAATATAGACAAATAGCTGTGGATGTCAATTTTATTAAGAAGTAATAGAATTTGATAGGGAATTGACGCCCTGAAGAGGGTGTCCCCTCAAGATTCAACTATAAGTGGTGTGGTGGCCAACATTTTCCTAGGAATTATCCGAATGTCAAATGCAATATTTGCGGGATCTCTGGCCACTTAGCTGCTACCTATTGGAGTAAGATGAGTTCTCTCCAACAAGGCAGTAAGCTGCGAGGTCCAGTTAACCTCACTCATAAGGGAATAATCTCCAACAAGATGGGGGACCAAGATAAATAGTGCAAGGAGGAAAGGCTATTGTAGAAGAGTTGCCTAATGGTAGTGGATTCAGTCTTATTGAGGCTATATGTGTCAATGACTTTGAAAATTCTAATCTATGAGTCATAAAAAGAGGTCAAAAGATTAAAGAGGGTGACACAGGACTTGTAAAATCTATCAAGGGAAATCGTAAGCAAGAGGTTAGGGGAAAGCAAGTTTTGAATCGTGATATGGAAGGTGGATCTCTAGGGCCTGTTGATAGTAAAATTGATTCGGAGAAGGATAAAGGATTGCCAAGAAAGAAGGAAAAAGTTAAAAAAGAGGCATTTGAGCCAGTCCAAAGACCAAAGGAGAGAATGGTTTGGCACGAGAAGAGAACTTTGGCTAACTACCAGGACTTTGATCTAGCAATTTCTCTTTGCGAAGTTAAATCAAACATGAATCTCTTGTAATTGATTAAACTTTCTCAAGGAGTAGGCAAGGATTTCAAGAACATTATACATATTGGGTATATTGTAGAACCTTTGGGCATTGCAAGGTTGGGAGAAGATTGGTTCAATCATACTAAAATGCATTGCCCTCGGGAAACCTATTTAGTATTCAAAAAATGGGAATTGGGAGATTCCCAAACTCACTAATATTGTGTTATTAGTAGAGCACACTATCGTGGACACTGGATCCTCCGTCAATATCATGAGTTTAGACTTGATGGAGAGGCTAGGTCTCAAAATTCAAAAGGACAGCTCCACACTTCTTAGGATGGCAGATGATAGTCTAAGACAACTAGAAGGTTGCATCACTAAAGTCCACGTTATAGTTGTGAGCGTGGAATGCTATCTGGACTTTAGATTGATAAGGTTTGCAGGACATTCTAGCTATTGAGTTTTTCTAGGTAGGCCATGGATCTTAAGATTAGATTGCCAAGTCAATATACCCACTAGTCGAGTGATTCTAGGGAGAGGTTCCAATCGTGTAATTGTGGATGGTTTCCTTGAGTCTCCTCAGAGTGAGAGAGCTCTTTTATCCTCTAGTGAACTAGAAATAGTAGATGATCCATCTGGTAGTGAGACGTCGTTGAGCGATGGATCTAAAGAATGGTCCACTAAAGAGGACATTTATTAGATAACATTGAATGATCCGATAGAGCCTCAAGATCGAATAAGAGATGCATACGTTATTGAGTTGGACCTTGGTACGCCTAATGATTTGCGGCCAATTAAATTAGGTTCCATGCTCAGTTCCGAAGAGAGAGAGGCTTATGAGTCCCTGATTTAGGAGTTTCGGGACATCTTTGCTTGGAGCTATGATGAACTTAGGGGCATCCCCCCAGTCTCGTTGTGCATACTATTCCTATAAAGGAAAGTACTCGTCCTGTACGTCAGAAAGTAAGGCGTATCCCTTTTGAATTAAGGGACAGGTTGTTTGAGGAGCTTGAGAAGTTACAAAAAGTGGGTTTGATCTCCCTCTTCAGCATACTGAACGGTGTTCACCATTTTTTATTAGAAAGAAGAAGAATAATCAAATCTATATTTGTGTAGACTTTAGAGACTTGAATAAGCAGAGTGTTACTAATCATTGCTCTTTATTGACCAAATTTTGGATCAATTAGTGGGTAGGGAATTATATTTGTTTATGGATTGCTTTGGAAGGTATAACCAAATGGCAATTGCTGAGCAAGATAAGCTGAAAATGACATTTATTATTGTTTTCAGTACCTTTTGTGTACCATGCGATGGCATTGGGCTTATGTAAAGCACCTGGTTCGTGGCTAGAACAACCCATAAGACCTTTGGTGACATCTTCCACAAAGGAGTTGAAAGTTTTCATTGATGACCTGGGGGCAACCACCACAAGAGAAAGGCAGTTGATTATTTTGTGAAAGTGTTTTGAGCGTTGCAGACAATTTTTCATAGCTCTCAACCCACGAAAGTGCATCTTGGGAGTGCCTTATTGGCTATTGTTAGGTCATGTGGTCAATTCACTAGGGATTACAATTGACCCTGAAAAGATCGTCATAGTTGCCATGAGTCCACGACATACTCCAAAGAAAGTGCATAGCTTTTTGTCATCGATAGGGTATTATCAGAGGTTTTTAAATGCCCTCGTAGAAAGAACGTTGCCATTGACAAACCTATTGCCTTTTAGTTGTCAGTTTGCATGGAGTTATGCTTGCAAAGTATCTTTTGATGATGTGAAGCAGGAGCTTGCCAAAGCACCTATTTTAAAAGCTCCTAAAAGGGGTGAAATGTTCTATATATTTTCACCAGCCACCATATATAGCATTGACTGGTGCTTATTCCAAATTTGGGACGAAAAGTGGTACCATTTGATAGATTTTGCTGGTTGGAAATTGGGCATATCGAAAATTAACTATACCTATATTTAAAAGTTGTGCCTTGCGGTGCTATTTGCAACCAAAAAGTTCATGCACTACATTCTTTATGAGAAGGTGGTATTTTATACAAAGGTGAAAGGGCTTTGATTGTCTAAACAAGTTACAGCCGCCTGATCATTTAGCAAAGTGGTTAATCACTTTGCAGGAGTTTGATCATGAGATCAAGAGGAAGTCAACCGAAGCTAGCTTGCATTGTAGAGTGTCTTGTGGATTTCAGAGAGCCAAAAGAAGTCTTGGTTGAAGGAAGTGACATGGAAACTTTTTTTAAGATTGATATGGTGTCTATTCCCTTGGGGTATGCTGCTATAGCCTACTATTTATCTACGCGAGAGAATGGAGCTACTTTATCCAAATTTGAGAAGAGAAAAATTAAATAGTAAGCATTGAAATTTACCTTGATAGTAGCAGGAACACTATATTGGTAGGGTGTTGATAATATCTATCGCCGATGTGTGATGCCTGATGAGGTTCCATTTATCTTGGAGGAGTGCCATGACTCCGCTTATGGAGGGCACTTTGTTGGGCAGTTGACGGCACAACATTTTTTAAGAGCTAGTTATTGGTGTCTGTCCATCTTCCAGGATTCATTGGAGTATGTTAAGAGATGCGATACATTTTAAAGACATGATAATCAAGAGAATATGCCTATTATGGCTATTCTTCCATTTGAGAAGTGGGTCATCGACTTCGTGGGTCCTATTACCCTATCGTCTACTACTTAGAAGAGATACATTACAGTAGCCACCACTGATTACTTTACAAAGTGGCCAGAACCATAGGCGATGAGATAGGACAATGCAAAAGAGACTACCATTTTCCTACTTGAGTAGATCATTTGCCATTTTGGTCTGCCAAAGGAAATAGTATCAGACCGTGGAACACACTTTTTGAATAAGGTGATTAAAAGCTTGACTGAAGCATGGAAAATTAAGCAAAACAAGAAGATCCCCTAAATCCGCAAGCCAATGGAAAAGTTGAAAGTACCAATAAGCAGCTTCTGGGTATCCTATCCAAGATAGTCTTCGAAAAGAAACGGGACTGGGATACAAAATTATATGTGGCGGTTTGGGCATATAACACAATGTTTAAACAATCCATTGGCCACACCACATTTAAATTAGTTTATGGGGAGGAGTGTGTCTTGCCCTTAGAAATTGAGTTGTTGACCATAATATTCACAAAATCAATCATTCTTTGGGTGATGATGATGCCCTATTCCAGCACTTTATGACTATAGCCCACTTGGATGAGCTTAAATTTCAGATTTTGTTGCACCAGAAAGTGGCTAACATCGGATGAAGCAGTTGCATGATCTAAATGCAAAGAAATATTCCTTTAAGAGAGGACAGTTAGTTCTATACTATGATGCGCGTAGAGAGCTATTTCCAGGGAAGCTGGAACCTAGATGGGATGGCCCTTACAAGATAGTTAGGATAGATGAAAATAAGTCCATGTCTTTATTAGCTGATCTACAGGGAGTGGAATTTAAAAATAAGGTTAATATTAATAAGATTAAAACTTATTATTTTCGAGTATGCTAACGCGCTAAATGCATTGCAGGTCCATGTTGGGGTTGTTTTAAGACCTGTATGAGAGCTTAAACTAGTTGATGGGGCGGTTAATCCCTTATTTGGAGCAACCATATCTAGAACAAAGGTATCATCAGGGGAAGCTTATTTGGTGGAGCAAAGGGTACAAAGTGATTGAGTAAGAAGATGGTACCTTTCTGTGGGAGATTCAAGTCTTCTGCCATCATTGTTTACAAATCTTGACAAGCATCCTTGTTGAGTTTAATGAAGAAGGTGGGGTGGATCCGTCAATTCATCCTCTAAATATGTTGAGTTTTGACTTTCATAATTACGAATAGGGGAGTCTTTGATGGCTGGCTATATAAACCCATTGTGGATGTACACGTTATACTTTGATGGAGCGTCCAAGGGCCCTAACAAAAAAGGAAGTGTTGGAGTGGTTATTTGAGATCCCTGACGTAGAGTTACAATGAAATTAGCTTTTTATCTTGGGGTAGGATTCACTAACAATATGGCAAAATATAAAGCCTTGATTATGGAACTAAATATTTCCAAGAAATGTGGTATTCGGTGGTTGTTAGTAAAAGGGGATTCCTAACTGATTGTAAATCAATTAAATGGGACATGTAGAGTCCGGAATCCTATCTTTCATATGTATCATCAAACAACTATAACCCTATTTGATGACTTTAAGAGCGTATCTCTTCAGCTAATCCCACGTTATTGGAATCAGTTTGCGGATTCATTGGCCAATTTTGCTTATAAGGAGGACCTCTTCTACAACTATGGTCCTAGTTCGGATGTTGTTATTGATAATAAGATAGGACCTAGTCGCTTGTGGGGAGGTTTATCATACCATGCATTATATGGTAGGCGGTGGCTGATATGGGTAATGCGAAGAGTAGCTGAGACCCATCTGGCACTATTATCTTGGACCTATAGGTTGATCAGACAACAGGTTATGCATACGTCTCTTGCTATATATGTAGGAGGGATGTGTCACAACTTGATGCATTTATTCTAGGGTAGAAAGCTCTATTTTCCCCCTTGGAATAGAGCTTATTTTTGTATATCTACCTTTTTCCAAGGAGGGATCTATATGAGCCGGTTTGTTTGATTTCTTTAGGCCAAGAGAGCCAGTTGCTTTAAGGTTTTAAGGCTTGATTTCTTTAGGCCAAGAGGGCCAGTTGCTTTAAGGTTTTAATACTTGATTTCTTTAGGCTAAGAGGGCCAATTGCTTTTAGGTTTTAATGATTGATTTCTTTAGGCCAAGAGGGCCAATAAGTTTGCAAGGAAATGTGCTATTTCTTTAGGCCAAGAAGGCCCTATGTCTATTTGGTTCAGGTGCGTTTAATGGTTTGCTCTTTTAGTGATTGCATCATACAAGTTGACAAAGTCAGTGGAGCGAGCCTTGCTGTGGATGCGCTTCTTGTGCCCATTACAGGTGGTTTTGTCCCCTTTCCCAGTCTTTTTTCCTTAAGCAAATAATGATTCATGTGTATGTAAGTGTGCTTTCTTCTTATTTGTTGAGGACCAAAAATCAAGGCATAAAGTCCCAGGTTTAGGTTATGTATGTGTATGGGAGGTCTGAGTAGTCATTCCTCCTGTACCAGCATTGTCCGGCACTAAAAGACCTATTTTAGATGGGAGTTCTAGTGACCCTATTCTGCTAACCTGCCAGACGGTAGTTTTAGGAGGCCACCAATTGTGAGATGGATTGTTCTTATCTGGTCAACATCTTGAGGACCATCATTTTCTAAAGTGATTGTGAGATTATGGATGGGTGGAGCGGAGTATATTATATCTTTTTGAAGAGAGTTAAGAGGTGAGGATAAGGAATTTTAAATTAACAAGGAATTTTGTTTGCATTTTGCATGACGCACAATCACATCAAGATAGGCTAGGGACAATTCTTCAATGCATACATATTTTTGTGTGAGCATCGATTGATTGATTGTTTGCATATCATGGTTCCGATATTGCATATTTTTTCAAATCATGAATGATTGGGCACGAAGTTCATTTCAAAAAATCATATTCTTGCTAGGGCACACTGCATAAAAAAACAAGTTTATATCTAGAGAATATTTATTTTGAAGACTCAAGGATCAAAGGAAAAGATCGTAGGTTTTACATCGTCAACGAGTATTTCTTGAAGAAAAATATGACATGTGTGCTGAAAGTGTGTGCAATTACAAGAAAAATAGGCCAAGGAAGGAAAAAGTCGTCCAAGATAAAAGATGGAGAAAAAAGATGCAATTTACAAATATCAGTATTTTTACCTGATTTTGACGGATTTTCGTAATTTTTCCCGTGCTGGCTTGTCAATTAGATGGGTTTGGATCGTTTTGAGTACCCAAATGACTATATTCAGAGTTCAAATGACGAAGTTATGATCCAAACAAGTTGGAAACAGACATAAAGCAGAAAAAACGAAAATAGTGAAAAGTAGTAGAAAAGCAAAAGCCAAAAGCTGAAAGCCAAAAAGCCTAATGTGTGTGAGTGTGGATAGAAAACTATATAAGAAGATGAGAATGGAGAGTTAAGGGCCTTCCCCCTTGATTGTAATTGTATTATGTGAGAGAGGAGAGTGGAGGGTCGCATGCTAGAGTGAGCTCTTATCATGCCAATTTGGAAGTTAGAGCTTTTGGGTGTCAAAGCGCCGAGCATCGGCTCAAGGTTGTTAAGGTATGAGAATATATTTCTCTTGGGTTGTTTTTGAATTATTGGTATTTCCATTGTGTGGTTGTGTGATGCTCTACCCGCATATGGGTTTTAAATTTTTTGTGAGCTATTTGTTTTGTGGTGTTTTATCGAATATCTGAATTTTTCAAATTGAGTTGTGCATTCGACAAATTCAATTACCCTAACCAGCACTCCTTTACATCTCATTATCGGGTTGTGAGTGAGGCTAGTTCTCGATCACCGCTTGTGTAACTTCTCTTTTTTGGTGCCCCCACTGAGGAGTACCGAAATTGAAATTGTTGTTATTTTGAATATGAGTTTGTTTTGATTTCTTGTGATTGTTGAAAATGGCTAATGAATTTCCTGAGTTCCATGGTAATCATAATGAAGATCCCGAAAGATTTTTAGAAAAAATAGAGCTATGTTGTTTGATAGAGAGAGTGACTGATCCTGAGGCTAAACTTCAAATTTTTAGATATCAATTGCAGGGAGAAGCACGAAATTGGTTGCTTGACTTTGAGAGAAGCTTGAAATTTAGGAGACAAAATTTGGACTATGAGACCATTAAAAATTCTTTTCTATCTAGGTTTAAAAAAAGAGAAATTCAAAGTGAGATTTGGGCGAAAATAGAAACTTGTGTTCAAAAAGATGATCAGTGTGTTGAGGATTTTACTAGGGAGTTTGAAAGATCGTGGAGTCGATGGAGTTTAACACTGTTGGAAGGTGAGATAGCCCCAGTTATGTTGAAGATAATGTATTTTGTAAATGGGTTGAAATTAGAAGATTGGATAGTGAAATTAGAGGTAAAAAACCCTAAGACTTTTGAGGAAGCAGTGAAAATAGCTCAATATCAAGAGAGGAAGACCAAAAGAAAAAAAGAGTTAGGGTTTGATGAACCAAGGGAAAAGTTAAGTTCAAGGCGAGTTGAGAGAAAAGTGTTTGAGGAGAAAAGAGTTAGTTATGCCTATCCTGAGAGAGGTATACTATATTCTCTGTTTAGAAGAGATGAGTTGACTTGTGAGAAATCAATTGAAGTATATGAGGAGAAACTCCCTAGAGTGGAGAAAAATACTTGTTTGACTGATTGGAGTGAAGAGTCTAGGAGTGTGAATTCATACCCATTGACCACATATACTTCTAGTTCAATGATTAGTGATTTAACTAAAGAAGAGGAACCGACTGATGATACTTTGGAGCTTGAGGACTATAGAGATGAGCTAGAGATGGATCTGAGTTGTAAAGAAGAAAAGGAGAGACCGTATTGTTTTAAGAACCAAGAGTTTTCATGTTCATTGGGAGAGGATGAAAGTCAAGAAAGTTTTAATATTTCCGATGAGGGAAGGTGTGATGAAAGTTCTGATAGTCATGGCAGTGTTGAAGAGAGTAAATACAATTTAGAGAGTGAACTTATTTGCCTTGGTGATAGTATAGATGAATCTGATTGCTTGAAAGATGAAGAGAGAATAGAGGATGATTTTTTGAGTCTTTTGGAAAACTATGAGGGGGAGGGCTTAGAAATTGTAAGTTTTCAAGATGAAGTTAAGGGTTCAAATTTATTGCCTAATGAGTTTGTGGAGATTTGTTGTGAGTTTGATGATCAAGAGAGTATTGAGGTTTTAGGTTCTGACTCTTGTTATGATTTTGGTGTTGGTATTGTTGACTCAGTTGAGTCTTGTGAGTTGGTTGGCGATGATTTGACTAGCCCTAGAGAGGCTTTTGTTTGTGGTGTTGATGATGTTATTTTGAGTAGACCTAACCTCTTACTCCTTGATAGTTGTGTAGATAATTGTTTGGTTGATTTTGGCAACAATGTCAAAGAGAAAACTTCATCTAATAGTCTTTTAGTTTCTTTGAGTTCTCTTGAAGGCTTTGATATTGTTTGTAATGATTCTGAATGGGGTTTTAAGGATCTTGAGAGTGACATTGATGAGGATGTGAGAGAGAATTTGAGTAAGGCTTTAAAAAGGATTGAGAATTTGAGGGAAGAGCGGTTTAAAATCAAGAAAATAGAGTTGAAAGGTATTTGTGAGGAGGTAGTTGGGGATTTGGTAGTTAAGGAGTTTTTGGTTGAGGTTTTAGACCCAAATTTGTTGTATTGTGAAGATGTTATTTGTGATGATGTAGATGTGAAAGTTTCTTCAGTTTCTTATGAGGTTTCTTGTAAGGATACTATGGAAGGTGTTTACCACTCTTTGTGTGTGAAAGACTCGATGGAGTCTTGTATTGTTGATGAGTTGACTGATGTGGTTGGGTGTCTTGAAGTGACCCCATTTGTGGATGTTGTTGGTTCTTGTGGTGTTATGAGTCCGAAGTTGACTCCTTTTGATGTTGTGTTTGATTTGGATATTGAGTTGGGAGATCCTTATATAGTATCTTTAGGAGAAGTTGTAGATGAATCAGTGGATAAATTTGACATTGGCAACAAAGAAAGGGTCAAAAATTTATTTAAAAACTCTAGAAGTACCATGTTTTTTCCTAGGGAGGATGGGTGGGATATGAAGATTTTGGATTATGGTTCGGATTTGTGGGATATGAACATTTTTGAGTGTGGTTGCGATTTGACAGGTTTGAAGATGTCGGAATATGGTTGGGATTTGAAGAATTTGGAGGATGATGTATTTTCCTTAGATGGAGAGGATCGTCTCAAGGATTTTGATGAGAATTTCATGGATGAGTTTTGTCTACCTGTAAAGGAGTTATTTGAGAGAAATGTGCCATTTGTGTTTGTTGAGAAGATTCTAGATAGATCATTGGATTTGATTTTTACTTGGCTCATAAATGTTGCATTGATTTTACCTAGTTCTCGATCACTGCTCGCGTAACAACGTGAACAAAAATCACTCTAAGATTTGCTCTCTTGCCTTTTATACCATATTTGCTTTGATTTTGCATGCACTTATTTGTTGGTAAATGATGCGGAGAGATGAGACCTCTTGCAGTGCTGACAATTCCTCACCATCGTGCCATATTGGTTGCTTAGGACACAAAGCAAGAGCACCTCCTGCAAGGTTTATATATTGTAGAGGTCGTTACATATTGTCTTTATATGATACTCAGTGAGAGAAACTAATCTGAAGATAAGAACACCATGGATCACATCATATTAGCTTTTTAATCCTTGATCTTTCTTCCATTTATTATGTCATATTAGTAGTTTTAAACCACGTCACACTGGTGTCAAGTCTCATGCTATATTTACAATCCACGATATAGTGCCAATAGGTATTTTGCAAGATCAGAATTCCCTCCTCTCACGTCGTATATGTAGCCCATGATACGATGTGAAGGTATATCGTCGGATCACAATTCACTTGTCTCATGCCATATCTACTGCTCCACAATACGAAGTGAATAGACCCTTTACAAGATCACACTTTTCTCTTGTCAAACCATATCTTACCATGTGTGATTGTATTTTTTGATTGATCTTTCTATCATTTTCTAGTAGGTGATGGCAATGACAAAGCAGATAGCAAGGAAGATCTATATAGATAGCAAGGATAGCAAGGAAGAGGCAAGTTCATCACTGGTTCCACAAGCTTTCCCTCCTAAGATCCCTCCTACCTCTGGTTTTCCTCAGTGTTCTACCATGCAATCAAACCAATCAAGTGTAGAGATTGTGTGTTCTCCTCTTCCCCATGGCGAGCTCCATGTTGTTAATCACCAATCTTGTGATCTTGCTGGATAGTCCTCTCCTACAATGCCAAGTTTCCAACCTCCCCTAGAGCACCTATTCAGCAAACAAAGTAATTTGGACCCCCCTCTGCTCATGGAGGACAGCCTTCCAATCCCACGGGAAAGAGAAGGTCTAGGTTTTATTATATTGAGAAGTGTTTTAGTAAGATAAAGAAGGCACATAGAGCTATACAACATGTCATTCCAAAGACAACTTTTATTAGAGTTGTCAACGACATTTTTGATAGATTATCAAGGTTGTCCACACTAAAACTGGCATGCAAAAAAAAAAGGCAGCTTGTAGCCATTCTTTGCCTTCAAAAGCATATGAAGACTTTGTTATTGACTTTATGAATGATGGTTACATTATTTCTGCTCATACTCATAGGGTGACCTTGATGAAGAAATATTTTAGTATGGTAAGCAAAATGAGGTATAGGCTCGACAAGGTATTGAGGCCTTTGCCCACTACTAATAAAAAATCCTTTGACATCCTTAAGATTCCACCAAAATTATCCAAGATAGTGAATGGACTCAATATTCGTGTAGATATAAGATCTTCATGCCATCAAAGTTCCTAATCAACTGGCTACCTCGTTGGGTATATCTCTTCTTCAACACATATTGTTTGACATTATTGAGAAGTTGAAGCCAATCTTCATTTGATAACCATTGAGAGTGATGTACGCTTTTTTCCTACTAGGATGGTGATGTGAGTATGGGTTTCCTTTTGCATCTATCAACATAGTGCGAGGTAGAGGGTCCAATATTTTTTCCTTGGATTAAATTGAGAGGATAGCTGTTCATGCCTATTATATGTATACTACACATTGAATATCTATCCAGATGTTTTGCAGACATTGGCTAGATGCCCTTACCTCTGTCTACGGTTTGTAATTGTTGTTGCTCACAGGATTATGGCTATGAAAGCTTACCAGACTACTGCACCCTAGCTGTCTCTCTCGTACTCTATGCCAACATAGGGTGGACAATACTATTGCACCATCAACGATGCACAAGGCATACAATCTTTGCACAAGTGAAAGTGAGGATTACATTAATGGGTATCAAGAGTCGAGTTTCCCTCTTATGTCTATCAATGGAGCATGAGATAGAGGGGGAGTCGAGTATGATAGGCCTTCTGTTTCGACAAATAGATAGGTGAGCTCGAAGGACATTATGTTAATTGGCAATTAGCTATGTTCTTATTTCCTTCTAGACACAAGAGATGGGCCTTTACAACGATAATATGACATACCACTCAATTTTTCACATTGCAATACAAGGCTCCTTGGCCTTTCTTCTCGCATACCTATGCCAGACATGGTGGGATACACTAATGCACCATCAATTGTGCACACTAGCATAATTTTTTCTTTGCCCTTTCTCTTGTTAAATTCTAAACTTGATATGAGATATGGGTTCCTATCATATCTCTTGGAGTGATGTGAGCACATGGGGGCAAGTGACTCCTCTATCATGCTCAACCTACACGATTGGTGAGCCTAAGAGCTACACGCATTGTCAACGATGACCAATTAGTAGTCTTCAACAGTAACAATACCTCCTTGGGTATTGTTACATGGTCCTTGTTGTGTTGAGGCGGCATGCTATGGAGAGCTGTGATGCCTTCTATAGTCGATGTTGACTCCTTGAGCTATGATGATCACCTTTAACATTTAGCACACCAATGACTTTCAACAATGATGAGCTGTTGAATGAATCAAGTATTTATAGCCTAGTCTTGTGTGTATGTGTGTATGTCATGTCTAAAGTGTGGGGACGCAAGGGGTTCTTTTGCATGTCATTGTGTGGGCCCCTACTAATTTCCCTAACCTAGGCCATTCAAGTCTTAAATGTAGGGACACATCTGTGTGCTTCTGTTTTGCATAAACTCATCATAATTCCTCTTGGTCATCTTTAATTACCTTTTTTTAAATTTTGATGCCCTATTGGGGTCCCTTCCCCACCCACTCATCATATGACACTCCCTCCCCATGGGTTTCCTCTTTGTTCTTTTATCAATTTTTTATTTTTTTATTTTTTCATGTGAACACAACCTTGCTTCAACAAAACTAGATTCCGATCTCACAAGCCTAGTTATCCCCTTGAACTAGGCCAACCATTGCCCTCAATACACCCTACTACCCACCACTCGTTGGCACCCTTGTATGCTGCCCCATTGGTGCCTCCTCTTCTACCTCCTCTTCGATCTACTTTTCCTCCTCCTCCTCTCCCCCCACCCTATCTCTTCCTTCTGCCAGCCATCATTGTTTCCCTACCACCCACCACCTCCCTAATACCACCACCATCCCAAAAATCACTCAACCCCTGTAATACCACCCTCCTCAAAAACCACTCCCCCCATAGACCCCCCTTTCCACCCCACCTCCATAAGCCTCATGTTCCCCAATGTGAAACTTGTTTTTATTTTTTCCCTTATATCCTATGCATGGTCCTTATTTGCACTTCCAAATTCAACATCTTCTATCCCGCTCCTCAATTGAACCATTCCATCAATGACCCACCCTTTAAAGCCCCTGTTCTCTCACATAGACCGGTGCTTGTCCACTTTTCCTTTTTTATATATTACTTATTATTTTCACACGAGAGTTGAATTTTTGTGGTTTCTGTGCATGGTTTCTTTGTTTCCATTCATGTGTGAGGGTTTGATACAATGAAGTCTAGATACTCAATCTTTCATTTGAGGAAGGCCTTGATGACATCCTAGTCTACTCCAAGGAAGAAGAAGACCATGAGCCTCAACTTTGCATTGTTCTTCTTTTTGGCATAAAGCTTGTGTGTCCTCGTGATTTCAAGAACAATGCAAAGTTGAGGCTCATGGTCTTCTTCTTCCTTGGAGTAGACTAGGATGTCATCAAAGAAAACAAGTACAAATACGTCAAGGTATGGTCTAATGATATCTTGCATTAGCCTATTGAATGTAGCAAGAGCATTGGTTAATCCAAAGGACATTATTGTGAACTCAAAATGACCATATCTCGTGTTGAAAACTATCTTTGGAATATCCTCATCCTTGACGCGGATTTGGTAATACCTTGTCCTTAAGTCAAATTTTGAGAAGATTTTTTCCCATTGTAGGCAATCGAGTAACTCATCTATCCTTGGGATAGGATGTTTATTCTTGATTGTTACTTGATTCATCCCTCTATAGTTGATGCATAGCAGGATTATTCCATCCTTCTTTTGAAACAACACGGGAGCTCCCCATGGCAAACTACTAGGCCGAATGAACCCTTGATCAAAAAGTTGTTTGAGCTGCTTCTTTAACTCGAGGCTTCGAGAATAGACATTTTGTAAGGTCTTTTTGCAGTAGTTGGAGTGGTGCCTAGTATGAGTTTGATATCATGATCAATCTCCCTTGGGGGCAGTAGCTCGTCAAGTCTTCGAAGAACACCACCTCACATCTGCATACTCCTTCAGTCATGAAGGTTCTTCTTTAGATTCCTTTCATTGCTCTAGCTTTTTCAGCTTGATCAAGTAGATGGGTAAACCCTTCCACATTCCCTTCACTATCCATGATGCCTTTGCTGATTGGATTTTGGGTTTACCACGCAACGACAATCCTCACATGAGTGATTTAAAAAATATTTTCTAGTGAAAACATTACTTCACTCTACTTGATTTACTCTTATCTTGCTTATGGTGTTTGTTGGTTTGCTTTGATACCAATTGTAATGTGCCTAGGTCGCGATATGTTTTGGTAGTCCATCGGGAGTCTAATCTAAAATATGCCACTGGGCACTCCCACTGAATGTCATAGGGTTTGTCAATTAGCGACTCCTGAGTCTACTCCGCCATGAAACATATTGGCCAACCCTCTTAGGATTGACCTGGATTTTCTTGGGCTTCTAATGGTCAAGTCATTCTACAGCCTTCTAACGCTAATCTACTTTCCGCAGAGCATCTAAACCAAGGTAGACTCATATCGCACTTGGTTCAAAGAGAATGAAAAATGAGAGGGATGCATCGCTGGACCTCTCTACCTGTAGAGTAAAGTCCCATTCTGGTCCCCTAAAACGATATGCGCCAAGGTTCTATCCTATATTATCGAAGCTCAATACATCATCATGATTTTAATGTTGAGAAGCCTCCTTGCTCTCTGGAACCAGCCTGCTGTAGGATAGACCTGTCGAGGATTCCGCCCACCCGCTTCCCTTGATAGCTTTTGTTTCCTCTTTACCTAAGGGTACATTACTGGTAACACATACAAGCAGCTTCCTTAATTAACCCATTAGTCACATGTTCCTTTACATGATTTTATGCACTAACATGAAAATAGAATAAAAAATTCCATGAAAGTAAAATTTATACTAAAATTGCAACTAAGATACAAATCTCGTCCATGGGAGGATTCCTGTAATCCATAAAGATGCGTCTTATTTTCCTCCAAATTTTTGCTCCTGCACTAGTAACAGGGCCTCAAGATTTCTTCCCTAGTCACCTAGACCATCTGAGTAGGATCTGAGGGCAGGGGATTTAAAGCCAGAGCCCTTTGGCACCTGAGCATCCTCCTACGAATAGATGTTTCTATAGAGAGACATTTTACAATGGGTTCGGTCAACATTCCTGACGTGGCTATCAAAAACCCCCTTGGATAGGGTTGGTGGCTAGCTGGGGGTGCTCAACACACCTTTTTGAGGGGTTTCAACCTAAATCCAATTTGAAATATTTTCTTCCTATCAATTCCTTTGTTAGATGACTCCTTTTCCAAATAGGTGTTCCTAAGTACAAACACAAGCAAAAGTGCACAATATATACTAGACAATTCTTTGTTCTCTCTACCAAAGGAACTTCCGATTTGATGCAATAGCATCTAGCCTCAGCTTTATCCCCGTTATCGTCTGAGATTTCTAGAGATAACCTAATTTAATTTCCTCATTCTTTTGAATGAAGGAGTATCCTTGCAATGTTGATTGCAATTTGGGACATTGGCTTCCCTACAATGAAACCCTATGTATTTATTTGAACTATGGTTTATTGTATAATTCATATAGTTAAGGACTTTGAACTCCTTTTAGATTCAACCGAGATGGGCCTTGAGAATAATCCTTCAACTCTTTAGGGTTTGAATTTCTTTCAACTTCCTAGGAACCCTACGTATTCTATCACAAGTTCAATCTATGTTTTGTGAGATGTAATAGGATTTCCTATTATTTCAACCAAGCAAACAGATGCAATGCATAAAATCTATTTGGCTTAATTGTAGTTTAATGGGTATTCTTGACAATTTTCATATATATATATTAGTATGAAATTTCCATGCAATTTATGTGCACTTTAACGACTTTTAAGTGCAATTTTAATCTATCACCTAAGATAAATGCGATGAGAAAATTTTTCCTAGTACACTCATTATCTCAAAATATGCTCAATTAAGTTGTGATAATTAATCTAAACATTCTTTTCTCCCAATTTCTTTTCCCTAATACAACAGGGTGCAACTGATTCATAAGAGATGTGTTGCCCGTAGTTGCGGTCCCTTGGTTCGAGTCCCATTAGTTGTGGTGGGAGTTTTAGCATTTGGAGAGATCTTTCACTTGGGGGCCATTGTTCACAAGTGGATTCGAGAGATAAAGAAGGAGGAATGAATTTGAGATGGGAGAGTGTAAGAGAAGATGGCTTAGTTGAAATCTGAGATATGGGAGAATTGAGCTAACTCTCTTCCTCGTAGCCTCTTGAGTTAACTCCTCTCTCTCTCTCTCTCTCTCAAGCTCATTCTCGCAACCTCTTGGAGGGGTATCCTTCTACCTCCCTCTCTCTACCTTTTTCTCGCAGCATCTCAGGGTCTCCTTGTCCATCTCTAAATGCTCCCCATGCCTCATTTAAAGCTAAACAAGAGAAGAAGGGTTGTGGTGGCTGACAAGAAGAGCTCTTTATGGAGGGGATCTTGGGAAAATGAGCAATCTAATGCTCAAATCACAAATATGATAGTTCCGTTGGCTCTAAAAGGGGGCTAAAACTTCAATGCACTTGGTTAGTGTTGCCAGGTGGCACCTACGCAAAGGGATGAGCGCCTTAAATGGTTCTCCTTTGTGTGTACATTGGCGGGATGAGCGCCTTAAATGGTTCTCCGTCAATGCAGGGCACGTTCCTGAGAATTTTCCTAGGTGGAAGGTCAATGGGAATGCCTATCCTTTTCGGGCATCGATGCAAGTGTGAACGTGGATGGTACCATGTTATCCACACAAGTATTAACATCTTCGTGAACTAATTATTGTATGGAATTTCAAATTAATTGATTTACATGGCTAGTTGCAAATATTCAGTTGGTTATTATTCTAACATGATTTTCTGAATTTTTGGCACAACAAATGTGTAGAGCAAGGAGAATTGAAAAGGTGCGCCACGCACAAACATTCTAAATATTAATTTCTCAAGAATTTATTTAGCAATTATTGGATTATTGTATTAGACGCATAGCTATTTCTTATAAATCGTGGGCATAGCCTCTATGTAAATATTTATTAGAAAAATAGATTTTTAGAAGATATCTCCAATAAAATATTAATGGTTCTAGAGAGTTGTGGGATGCACAACTGCTAGCATCCATTAATTTAGATTACTCTATCTCTTTTCCAGTTCACTCAAACTCTTTATGCAAAGAGTGATTGTAAAGGGCCTAAATCTTGGGCAAAGAATATTTCATAATATTATTATAAATACGACATGAAGGGAGCTGCCCACTTCATGTCGGGGGGAGATTGAACCCAATCTTGAGTCACTTCATATTACATTACCTTCTCTTTTAGTCTATTTTTAATTTCTCATGAGTCGTATGCAATTTTATGAATAAAAGAGAGAAAGAGGGAGCTTCTTCCATTTGCTATGCGCAAACCACGCATCCGTTGCTCGCAACAGTTAGAAATCTTCCCAATCTCTCATTCTTCTTCTGCCTATTCGAAGTGTTGTTTATTGCCTGTAAACTGAGATCACAATGTGTGTGGATTCACCAATCCTTCTTTTTTGTATTAAATCTCCAAAACAAGCTAGAAAAACCACTTGCTTTTTTTACATGACATTTTTTTTCTAGAAATCTCCATAGCTTTTTAGGATATTTACCATAAGTAATATCTAAAATATCTAGAATATGATTTTTTACCCAAAAATCTAATATTTTTGGACCATCTATACTATACACATTAACACTAGTGATTAATATGGCTCATAACTCTCGTTCACGTTGTAACTTCCATGAAGGGTGGCTATAGTCCTTGTAAATCTAAGAAAAATGTCGGATTACGACTCTTGGTTTTTGAAATATTTTTAATTAAATAAAAATTGTTAGTTATTAATGTTAGTTAGTTTTTACTTTAGTTAGTCTTTAGTTAGTAACCTTAACTTATTGATTGACTAACTAACTTTTGAACTAACCACCTAATTTTTGATTACATGGAAATATTACACAATGAAACTTGATAATTCATAGTACTTTTCAAGATAGAAAAGTAAAAAGCGAGCTCTCAAGAGCCTTTACATCTTCCTTCTCCACAAGGATCTTTCCTCTATAATGTAGAAATTTTCTTCTCTTGTAGCCAACTATTGATTTTATATCAATTCAATTTGCTGCCAAAGTATAAGATGATAGTGCCAAAAAGTAACTTGCTCTAGAATTAGAGAAACCAAGGCCATAACCAAAAATCCTAATTGCTATTGTCTTTCCCAAAAACATCTGCTTATGCACATTATACTGTAACCCAAAGAAACCAAGTAGCCTTGTAAGTGCCTTGATACATAGTATAGGCCATGTTGCTTCCTTTGAGAAGATGTTATGGAATACCAAGAAAACATGGGGATCAATCCTTGCCAAGTAATGGCCTAGTGCAACATCTTTGAATGAACTAGCACTAGCTCTCAACCCCTTTCCCCCCCATCCCAATAAGTTATCAAAATCTTCAATCTCCAACCGCAAAAAAGATGAATGTCAAATGAAAGTTGAAATCAAACATATTAATATATCTTACAAAACTGAAGATAATAGTACCAATTAATTTTCATCATTCTCTAGCTTAGTTGGATTCCATATATTAATTGATTATTGTGCCTCATTGGCATATTGCAATTCTTTAACATACTCTGACTCCTCTCTTCCAAAATTGGAAATTCCAAGCCACCCTTGAAGGTGGTTTAACTCCTCATTAATAATCCCCAACTCTTTCTCAATATCCTTTGCCTTGTTGAAACAAAGAGAAAGGGCATCCCATGCATAAATAAACTTGTCAGCTGTTATTTTCAATGTCCAGTTTAAGTAACTATTATTTTGATTTACTTTCAACATCAATTATAGTCTTAGATTTGAATCAGGAAATATCTACTTTGTCAGCAATATATGCTTCTTACTAGGGTCCAAACATTTCTTTGCATCCTTCTCATTTGCCACCTCATCCAAAAGGCATAAGTTGAAACATTTTGGTTTTCCCAATTTTTGTTCATCATATTTGACAGGATATTTAACAAGAATATACATAGTGAATGTAGCGCTTCTTTTCACATAAGCATGCATGTCCTAGAATGAGCAAAACAAAACACATGTGGTACACAAAACTTGTAAAAATAATAAGATCCTTACTTCCTTATGAAGAGTGTCTTCCTTGAAGGTGAGCTCCCAATAGTTATATGAACATATTCCCTTGTATCCTTTTCAACCACAGGAAATGCAAGACTTTCAAACTTAGCAAACTCCTCCACAAATTTTTTTGGCAATAATTCAAGTCATGGTAAATATCCCAATTAGGGTTGAAAATATCCTCTGAAGTGTTATACATGCTCAATGCCCCACCCTCAAAAGGTGCCACCAATGATCCATAGTGCTCACAGTTGTAAGGCCCCCATTATGAGGACAAGCCATATGTGAGCCTAGATATTGGTTGAGTCCCGAATTGTATGTCAAATGAGGTCTATGTGACCAAATGGCAAAAAAATGACCATTCTGGGTCTAATGTTTGGGTTGGACGGAGTAGTTAAGCTAGTAGATACTCGAGGTACATTGCATCAAGTTTCGCGGTAAGGGAGTTATCAGAGGCCCTAGCCAACGGTAAAGGGAATATTCCCTAGCCAATTCGTAGAGGTGCACATGGAATGTCAATGGACACATGGGCACATGGAAGATCAACAGATACATGTGCATGTGGAAGGTAACAAACACATGGGCACATGGAAGGTCAAGAGACACATGTGCATATGGAAGGTTAACATACACATGTGAACATGGAAGGTAAACAGACACAAGTGCATATGGAAGGTCATCCATCATGACCGCCTTCACAGCTATAAAAGCTAAACCCCTTCATAGCCATCGATCATCTACCTTTCACCCATTTAGAGTTATTCTAGCTAGCCTTAAGCTCTTCACCTATCTTGTGTCTAGATTGCCATCTAAGCCTCACAGTGGAAGTGCATAGGTGGATAGAGCCATCTTTGTATTATTTGTTTAGAGGAGCTAAAGATTTTTTGTAAAATATCCTCTTATTTATTGTGTACTTTCTATCTCTTTCTCATATTCTATTTGCTGCACATTGTAATTTTTGGATGGTATCGAAGCTGAGAGGGCTCTAAGGATCGAAGAGTGCACAAGAGTTAAAGGCTTCAATAGCAAAGAGGAATGATGTCATCATTTCGAAGCAGTTCCGGCGCATTAGGAAGTGGTGCAAGAGGTGGTGCTATTGTATTGGCTATTCAAACATTGAGGATTCATCCACCAACCTTCAGCGAAGGTAAGTTAGATGGTACAAACTACACCTTGTGGAAGTTTAAAATTACAACTATCATTGATTCTTATGAGCTTTTGGATATTGTGATGGGGACTGATGTAGAATCATAGCCTACACCTAACCCATCAAATTCTAGTGTGATGATTCCTCTCATGGAGATCTTCTATGAGCTTGGAAACAAAGGAATGCCAATGCATTGTGTGCCTTAGTTACAAGCTATTCTGACAATATCTTGACTTTGATTCAGCAGCATACAACCAGAGTATCAGAGGCTTGGAATGTACCTAGGAGTTAGCATGAAATGCAAAACAAACAAGGATTCAAAACTTAGAGAATCAACTAGCAACAGAGAATTTTACTGAACAAGAGATGGTTGAAGCATTCATCACTCGAATTAAGAATCTACACAACCAGATGGCTAGTGTTGGGATACAAAAGACTAGTCAAGGAGCTATTAACGAGATGTCTTCAGATTTTTCCATAAAAGATTGATGGACTAGTAATTGCCCTTAATACTCACATGAGATCTTAATCTTTAACTTTTGAGGATTTTTGTGCATTATTGATGGAGTCTAGGAGTTGAAGCTAAAAGCCCAAGAAGATAGCAACAATGGAGATGCTGCATTCTCTACCAATGCAAAAGGAAAATGTGGTTTCTCTACAAAAAATGATGGTGACAAAAAGAAGAATGGCAGTAAGGAGAAGTTTCAGGGAGAGTGCTTCTACTGCACGAAGAAAGGACACGCAATTGCAGGTTGTCATGTCAAGAAGGTAAATAAAAAGAATGGTACCCTTAAAAGTAAAGGGAAAGAGAGAGCCAGTACGATTGAAGCAGAGTTGGAGTTATTCATGTCGACCATTGAGGAAGTGTGCTCCTCGGTGCAAGAATAATATACCACTGACCCATGGATGTTGGATAGTGGGGCCTCTCGTCAGATGACCAACAAGAAAGATCTATATAGTTCTATGTAGCCTCTACAAGAATCCATCATTATGATGGTTGAAAATGATGCAAAATGCCTTGCTGTGGGCATAGGTACTAATTCTTTTGTTTCTGCAAATGGTGAAGTAAAAAAACTTTCAAATGTGTTGTATATTCTCCAAATTAGGAGAAATCTGTTATCAGTTGTTGCCATAATTGATCTTGATCATGAAGTGACGTTCAAAAAGACGAGTGTAAAAATTCTCGACAACGTTGGCAAATTTGTTGGCAAAGGAGAAAGAAGAAACAAATTGTATACGCTAAGTGCTCTTACACCCACCGCTAGAGTGGGCACAAGTAACCTTTGGCATGAAAGGTTTGGATACATCAAATTTGCAGTGTTGAAGGAGATGCATAAGCAAGGCATGGTTTCTCACCTACCTGCAATGGCATGAAAGGTTTGGACACATCAAATTTGCAGTGTTGAAGGAGATGCATAAGCAAGAATGGACCACATGCTCCTAGGATCCTATGTGATATGGGAGTGCAGGACGAAGAACCAACTTTGTTGAGATGTGACAATGAGAGTTGCATCACCATTGCCAAAAATCCAGTGTTTCGTGTGCGCACCAAACATATAGAGATCTAGAATCACTATGCATGATCGAGGATGGGATGTAGAACTCATCTACTATCCAACAGAAGAGAATGGAGCGGATATCTTTACCAAAGCACTTACAAAGGATCTGCTTCAAGTTTATATTCAGAGACTCGGCATTGGACTGAGGAGATAGTTCACTTGCAGGTGGACATTGAGGGGGTTGTTAGATCTTCTCAATGTCCCGCCCTCATAAGATGCCACCAATGATCCATGGTGCTCAAAGTTGTAAGGGCTCCATTATGAGGAGAAGCCATATGTGCACCTCGATATTGGTTGAGTCCTGACTTGTATGTCAAATAAGGTCTATGTGACCAGATGGCGAAAAGGTGACCATTGTGGATCTAATCTTTGGGTTAGACCGAGTAATTACGTTGGTAGCAACTTGAGGCACATTGCATCGAGTTGCGGTAAGGGAGTTATCACAGGCACCCTAGCCAACGGTAAAGGGAATATTCACTAACCAACTAGTGGAGGTGCACATGGAAGGTCAATAGACACATGTGCATATGGAAGGTCAACAAACACATGGGCACATGGAAGGTCAATAGAAACATGTGCATATGGAAGGTCAACAAACACATGGGCACATGGAAGATACATGTGCATATGGAAGGTCAACAGACACATGTGCACATGGAAGATCAACAAACATAGGTGCATATGGAAGATCCTCCATCATGATCCCCTTCATCACAGGCTATAAAAGCTAAACCCCTTCATAGCCATTGATCATCTATCTTTCACCCAATCAGAGTTATTCTAGTTAGCCTTAAGCCGTTACCTATCTTCTGTCAAGATCGCCATCTAAGCTTCATAGTGAAAGTACACACGTGGACAGAGCCATCTTTGTATTAGTTGTTTGGAGTTAAATAAAATTTTTAATTCTCTTCTTATCTTTTGTGTACTCTCTGTCTCTTTCTTATATTTTATTTGTTGCACCATGTAATTTTTACATGTAGTTCCATAGATAACTCTATGCCATTCGGAAAAAGAAAGTCTAGGAGCATTTTTTAGAGAGAACCCTCTATTATTTGAGACAATCTAGGAACCCTCAATGGTGACTTACCTTTGATTGGAGGCTTCTTAGGCATTCCCATACTTGTTGCTAAGCAAGGATGAGAGATGATTTTTTATGCCGAGAAGTTTTTAAAAATAGCAAAAAAACCGAATTTCAAGGGAAAAATAGACTTCCTTGAAGGCGGCAACTGCAATCAGTACAATTTAAAGTGATAAGCCCCAAAATTTCTTTAAAGACCCACCAAGCGATAGTTGGAGAATTTTAATAAATTTTCCAATTGTTGTATGAGACTCTTGAAGATGCCCTGGGATATGCCTGGCATTGGGGGACTTTGACACGGTTGAGCAGACATTTTCAGAAGTAAAATCTGACGCCACACACAGAAATGGAGATACCCGAAGAAAAGGGCCCAAATGGAGGTAGTATAAATCAATCTTGTAGTGGGGGGGTGTAACCTTTGGGGCCTCCCCCCCCCCACCCCCCGCAATTTCTCATGCGACAGGGGGTAGGGGAAGTGTATTTTTTCTCTTGAAGATGAAAAACACTACAAGATATAGACCTTATACCGACGTTTAAAGCGACGAAAATACAAACAACAAAATTTGCCCCCGTCGTCGCAAAAAGCATTGTTATTGACGACGCCATAGAAACGTTGCTATTGGCGTTGCTATATGTGTCGCATATAGCGACGCATATAGCGACTCAACCAGTAAATCTGCGACGCACATAGAGAGGCCAATAGTGACGCGAGCAGTAAATTTGCGACGCAAATAGCGACGGTAACAGGGGAAAAAAAATTTGTGGCAGGGCAGCAAGCTGCCCTGCCACATATAGCACTGTGTGCTGTATGAGAGCCATACAAAATAGTTTTTGCACTACTGCATACAAAGCGCTTGCAAACAAAAAGGATGTATACTGAAATCATAAAATTGATACATGAAATAAATACATGATCGCATAAAATGCGATTGGTACAATCATGAAAGGATATCACTAATACATAAAAAATGTCTACATAGATCAGGCGACTAAAAACTAAAGGTGTGTGAGCTCCAAGGATCCAAGGGCAAGCTCATCCCGCCGCAAAGGAGCATCGAACGGATTTTGCAGAAAAAGAAACAACATATCAATCCACCATACAATAATGCATTCAAATATCTCATGGTAACTACGGACAAGACAGATGAGTGACTTACAGGGCCACCGCGTCTATACAATCGGTTGATTAATGCATTGAGACTGTGCCTCTCTGCATATGGAGTCTCAACGCCTTGCGGATCGCGATTTGTAATGGAGTGCTGCAAAGAAAACAAAATACTAACTGTTAGAAACATGATTGTGAGTACAAAGAATATTTCAAAAAAACAAATAAGCAAAACAAAAGAGAAACTTACAAAGTCCTCCAAATATGTCCTGTGGCCGCCACTCCCAAGATGATGGACCACTCCAGCCTCGAGTCGTGCCCTCGCCGCCTCCCGCTCTGCTGACTCCAACGTCCTGGCAAATCTGTAGCCTCCTCCCTCAGTCGACGCCAGTCATCTGCATCTAACCACTCGGGCTTTGCAGCCCCACTCTTGATTGCCTTGCGTGCGTCGGATCATCTATGTGACATGTATGCACACATGCAATCCATCATCCAGACCATAGAGAATCTATCTACTACGGGACTGGCACCGGAAACTCCTCGTGCAAGGATGCTACTATGTAGTCCTTGCTCCCCTCCGATATATTCTTCCAATGATCCAGGACGTTGTGCCGAAAAACTTGTTGGCACAACTCTCTCATGCGAGCCATCACCCTCCTCCCCTCATCATTCATGATGATGGCTCCTGACCTACTATCAACCAGGTATCCATAACCCCTAGGAGTCTGCCTAAGATGGGTCCTCTCCCATCTCCGTCCACGCTCTTGGGCATATCCAGGAGACCCCTGTGCATCCGGTGTACCGACGGGGGTAACCTCTCTCGGAGTGGCACTCAAAGGGGTGCCACCAAAGAGGGTGCCACCAAAAGGGGTGCCACCCGCCGCTGACGGCTGCGCAAAAGACGGAGTAACTGGAGTAGACGTCCCCACAGGTGTGACAAATCCTAGAGGTGACGCAGCTCCAACTGAATGACGAGATGGAGACACCACATCCGTGTCTCCACAGCAGCACCCCCTGATCCCAATGCAGTCCCTCCCTCTGGCCCAAGTTGTGAGCGTCGAGATCGTCTGCTCGAAGCTGAAGCATCTGATCGCACTGAAGCAGATCTAGCAGAGCGCCTTAACGAAGAACGAGACAACTCCTGGTCTGCCATCTCTTTGAATCTCGCGAGCTGGTCTGGAGACATGCGTGCCATCATGTCCTGGTATGGAGACCTGTAAGTGGGTCCAATATGGCAACTTGTAGAAAACTGAGAACCGTTGCATTCCATTTGGATGTGATTCCGGGTTTACCATTTTCAGCTCGTACCAGCTTGCAGCATTCATACGTGTTGGAGCTCGTCTAAGAAAACCTTCCTTGAGTTCATGATCCTCAAGCAAGAAAGTGGGTGTCCTTGATATACCATCTTCTTCATGGTTCATGACCTTTGGGAGTCTAACTGTGGCCCACACAATGGACATGCATGATAACCTGAGGTAACCAGACCTGTAAGGCGAGCCACGATCTAGTGAATACTTGATTGAATGAAATAAAATATAGATATTACCAGCGAGAACAGAGGTCTGCTCACCTGAGCACTCTCCCAATCCCGGAAAGTCATGCATCGTCCACATGAGAATGGCTCGAATGTTGGCTGACCGCTGACCATCGCGCCTGCTCATATCTTGCGCAGTGACCCCCTCCTCCCATAAAATCTTAAGCTCATCGACTAATGGACGAAGATACACGTCCATATTTTTTACTTTGTAGCGGCCCAGGACGAGCAATCTAAGGATGAGATGTCCTTTCTTCGTAGAAAGCCATGGAGGGATGTTGTAGTTGACAAGCACTATAGGCCACACACTGTAAGAAGTCGAGCACAGACCGAATGGGTTCACACCATCCATGGCGAGACGGAGCCGAAGATTCCTTGGCTCTCGCGCAAAGCCTGGGAAGATAGAGTCAATGTGGCTCCATGTGCGCGAATCCGTTGATATTTGTTGAACTCCATCCGTGGACCTATTCTGCACATGCCACGTTGTCAAGCTTGCCATACCAGACGTGCGAAGCATGTGGTTTATGCGGGGGATGAGCGGAAAGTGTCTAAGAACTTTTTGAGGGATGGTTTGCCCTTGCAAGTCCTGTCGATACCTGTGAGCACCACACTTTGGACATGTCTCCATAGTCTTGTATTCATCTCGAAACAGTATGCAGTCGTTGATACATGCATGGATGTTATTGTAGTCCATGCCAAGCTTTTGTAAAACATGTCGTGCATCATCACGAGACTCAGGCATGGTATTTGCAAGTGGTAATATATGATATTTCAATAACCTGAAAAAAATCATAAAACACCTTGAAAAAGCACAAATGTTTGCAATAATACTGTTTTTAAAAAAAATCAATGAAGCCTATGTGCAATGTACCTGAATAACTCAGTCACACTCGTATCGCTCCAACCGTATTTTGCTTGCACACTTAAGAGTGCAAGCAATGTCTTAAACCGAGATACTCGGCACCCATCATATAATGGTATGGATGCTTCCTCTCTAAGCGGGTCAGATGTTTCAACATTCATGGGAATCAATGCATCAATCATTGCCTCCATCTCAAGCTCCACGATTGTAGGTAGGTCGAGAAGGTTGTCTGTCTCCTCTGGCATTGACGGTATAGATGGGCCTTGTGAGCGGTGGATTGGCACTTGCAATCCATCCATCACACGTCCACGAACTCTTCTAATTGGCCGCAAAGGGTGCACTCCCCCTTGGGTCGAGACATCACCCCCTTGGATAGAAAATTTGCCAATAAGACCCAATCTTATTGTGTATGGTTTTCAATTAGCTTGCAAGTACAATGCACGATTAATATTAACTTCAAATTACCGTTTGCTGAAAATCTGCAATCGCCTGATCAATGATCTCAGATTGAAACTCGCCAAATCATGGTACGTGTTCTATAGACAATCGACGTTTTCATCTAATTGCCAACTTGCATTGAGAGCAAGGACATGGGACACGCTGATTAAGATACGTCTCGCGGTCTTGAACAATAAGACCTTCTTCGTTTTCCATCTTATCTACATTACATCAAACGAGGCTTAAATGGATAGCTTTATGGAGATTTACGTCAAGTTGCAAGTTGACCATAAATCTTGCATTGTACATAGTAGTTGAGAGATTTTTTGATGTTATATCTCGGCCTTGTATCATGCTCAAGGATTTGTTTGTCCCAGTAGATAATTATTCGTTATTGTAAAAAACTGCACTTGAGGGCTTTGAGTATAAGTAATCCATTTATGAGCATCATTGAGGATCTCTTAGTCTAACAATAAATCAGTCTCAACAAAAAGCATCTTAGAAATGTGGTTTTTTTGTCCTAGGATCGCGTATTAAAATTAATGCAATCTATGAAATTTATCAACTATAGTAATAAAATTTATTTCAATCAATTCTACTCATAGTCATAAGACCTGAGAGAAAATATCCTATACTCAATTTAAGGGATTCTTCTTCTATAACAATACTTTTGGGTTCATTTTGATGAAGTACCGTAATGACCATTAGCTACGGTATCATTTTCTTTTAGTCCTTCCGTTGACTAGTTGGCATGATTTCTAATTTGTTATGCCTATAAAGTTAATAAAAAAACAATGAATTATGCATATCACAATTAGATCCCCTACTTGGACATTATGAAGGACATGACCAATTTTAAGCCATCTTAAAGAGTCACCAATGTACGTGGCCCATGGCAAAGCACATTGCATACCATTATTGATAAGTCTATTATCTTAAATTTCTTTCCCCTCCCTCTCCCTCTCTTTATCTCCCTCTCTCTCCCTCTCCCTCTCTTTCTCTCTCATTTCCTCTCCTAAGCAAGCAAAAAAGAAAGTGATTCAAACATTAAACAAGCAAGAGGGAGAGTGAGAGAGAGAATGCACTCTCCCTCTCCCTCTCCCTCTCCCTCTCCCTCTCTTTCTCTTTCTCTCCCTCTCTCATTTCCTTCCCCTCCCTCTCTCTCTCCCTCTCTTTCTCTCCCTCTCTATCTCTCTTTCTCTCTCATTTCCTAAACAAGCAAAAAATAAAGTGATTTAAACATTAAACAAGAAAAAGGGAGAGGGAGAGAGACAATGCACTCTCCCTCTCTTTCTCTTTCTCTCCCTCTCTCATTTCCTTCCCCTCCCTCTCCCTCTCCCTCTCCCTCTCTTTCTCTCCCTCTCTTTCTCTCTCATTTCCTCTCCTAAACAAGCAAAAAATAAAGTGATTTAAACATTAAACAAGCAAAAGGGAGAGGGAGAGAGAGAATGCACTCTCCCTCCCTCTCCCTCTCTTTCTCTTTCTCTTTCTCTTTCTCTTTCTCTTTCTCTCCCTCTCCCTCTCCCTCTCCCTCTCCCTCTCCCTCTCTTTCTCTCTCGTTTCCTCTCCTAAACAAGCAAAAAAGAAAGTGATTTAAACATTAAACAAGCAAAAGGGAGAGGGAGAGAGAGAATGCACTCTATGCACTCTCCCTCTTCCTCCCTCTCTCTCTCTTTCTCTTTCTCTCCCTCTCTCATTTCCTCCCCCTCCCCCTCCCTCTCCCTCTCCCTCTCTTTCTCTTTCTCTCCCTCTCTCTCCCTCTCCCTCTCCCTCTCCCTCTCTCTCATTTCCTCTCCTAAACAAGCAAAAGAAAGAGAGAGTGATTTAAACCTTAAACAAGCAAAAGAAAGGGAGAGGGAGACTCACCGATGAGATATGGCGAGCATGGGGCGGCTCCTCTTTGCGATGAAGGCTCCTCCTCTCCTTCGCGAACAACGGTGGCGGTGGCGGCGGCAAGTATTCTTCCTCTCCTTCTCTCACGACGGTCACTCTCTCCCTCACTCTCGCTCTCAAAACTCACAATGGAGCAAACGCGAAATGAAAACCGTGCTTGGTTTCGGCTGCTTTTTTTCCCTGCGGCGCGTTGCTATTTGCATCGCAAAAGCAACGCAAATAGCGACGCCGCTATTTGCCGTCACTAATCGGCGTCGCTACTAGCTCAAATCCTTGTAGTGAAAAAAGAGGATATGGCAGCAGAAAACGGCATGAAATGGAGAGGAGGGGAGGCTGTAGGCCATCTTCCAAACTTTGGCTAGCTAGCACGACTTTGATCTAGCAAGTTCTCTTTGCAAATTAAACCAAACGTGAATCTCTTGCAATTGACTAAACTTTCTCTAGGAGTACATAAGGAATTCCAGAAAATCTTGCATATTGGGTATATTGTAGAAACTTTGGGCATCGCATGAGTGGGAGAAGATTGGTTCGATCATGCTGAAAAGTGTTGCCCTAGGGTTCCAGCATACGTGGATGAAATATTAGTAGAGCACACTATCATGGACACTAGATCCTCCGTCAATATCATGAGTTCAGACTTGATGGAGAGGCTAGGTCTCCAAATTCTTACAATGAAATTAGCTCTTTATCTCGGGGTAGGACTCACTAACAACATGGCAGAGTATAAAGCCTTGATTATGGGACTAAACATTGCCAAGAAAGGTGGTATTTGGCAATTGTTAGTATAAGGGGATTCCCAGTTGATTGTAAATCAATTAAATGGGACATATAAAGTCTGGAATCCTATCCTTCATATGTAACATCGAACGGCTATAACCCTACTTGATGACTTTGAGAGCGTATCTCTTTAGCTGATCCCACATTATTGGAATCAGTTTGCGGATTCATTAGTCAATTTTTCTTATGAGGAGGACATCTTCTATAACTGTGGTCCTAGTCTGGATGTTATTTTTGATAATGAGACACAACCTGATCGCTTTTGGGGAGGTTTATCAAACGAGGTGTTATATGGTAGGCGATGGTTGATATGGGTAATGTGAAGAGTAGCGGAGATCTATCTGACACTATTATCTTGGACCCATATGTTGATTAGATGACAGGTTAGGGATACACATGTTGCTATATATATAGGAGGAATGGGTCACAACTTGATGCATTTAGTCTAGGGAAGAGAGCCGCATTTTTTCCCTTGGAATAGAGCATTTTTTGGTATATCTGCCTTCTTCCAAGGAGGGATCTATATGAGCTGGTTTGTTTGATTTCTTTAGGCCAAGAGGGATAGTTGCTTTAAGGTTTTAATGCTTAATTTCTTTAGGCCAATAGGGGCAATTGCTTCCAGTTTGTAATGATTGATTTCTTTAGGCCAAGAGGGCCAGTTAGTTTGCAGGGAAATGTGTTATTTCTTTAGGCCAAGAAGACCCTATGTTTGCTTGGTGTAGGTGTGTTTAATGGTTTGTTGTTTTGGTGATTGCATCATATAGGTTGACGAAGTTGCTAGAGGGAGCCTTTGCTGTGGAAGCGCTTCTTATGGCCATTCTAGCGGTTTCATCCCCTTTTTGAGTCTTTTTTCCTTAAGCAAATAATGATACATGATACAGACTCGGGGCCGATGCCTTGTCTTCCTAGGGGTAGCAACTAGCTGAAAAGCTCAAAAATAAAGGTGAGCATTAGAAAAGGATTAAATGTTGCCTCGTGAGGGCTTGGTAGGTTCCTGGGTATCGAGACAGGACCTGAGGCCGATGCCTTGTTCTCCTTGGGTCACTACGCTTAGCTCTCTCCTTTTTACATGCCCGAGTATGGAAAATCCAAGGCTACAAGGAAAATGTGCTAAAATACACCATTTATTGATCATGCTATAGGAGTCCTCGCCTAGTAGGAGCTCCTCGTCGAGTTGTCCTTAGTTAGGTAGGTAGTTCAGATTACCACTAAGGATGACCTCTTTGATCGTTCTTTTTAGCTTGGACTTTTTAGAATAGTCAGTTAGTGACTAGCTTTGGGATTTGTGTCAGATTGTGCTAGGCCTACTTCTCTTGGATTTCATGCCTTAGTTATTTCAGGGGATAGGGTGAGAGCTGTTATGTGTTTTGTGGAGTATTTTCTATATCATCTTGATACTCTTTGTGTGGTTGTGTTTATGTCTAGATTTTGTTCATGGGATTGGACAAGCTGAGTCGCCCTATCCCATGATTGCCAATGAGAGATGATTTTTGACATCAAGAAGTGCTTAAAAATAGCAAAAAATTGGAATTTCAATGCAGAAATAGACTTCGTCGAAGGTGGCTATTGCAACCAGTACGATTTTAAGCGGCAAGCCCCAAAAGTGCTTTAAAGACCCACCGAGCGACGGTTGAGGAATTTTCATAAATTTTTCGACTTTCATATGAGACTTTGGAAGATGCTTGGTAGTGGGGGACTTTGAGACAATCGAGTAGAAATTTTGAGAAGTAAAATCTGACATTGAACGCGGAAATGGGGGTGATCGAAGCAAAGGGCCAAAATGAAGGTAGTATAAATCAATCTTGTAGTGGGGGGGGGGGGGGGGGGTGAGCTTTGGGGCCTCCCCCCCCAATTTCTCACTCGACGAGGGGGGGGGGGATTTTTTTTCTTGAAGGCAAGAAAAAGAGAGGATATGGTGGCAGCAAATGGCGTGAAATGGAGAGGAGGGGAGGCTATAGACCATCTCCCACCTCAATATACCCATACCAACATATCTTACCAGCCTGATGCTTGATATTTTCGCTCCTCATTGCCAGTCTTGGCTTCAGAAATGGCCGCCCGGTTTGACAGATCAAAAACTAGTATTTCTCTCTTCTCCCTCTCTCTCTTCCAAGTGGTGGTTCATGTGGGAGAAACCAAGAAGAAGGGGGCTGAAGGCTCGAGGGGGTCACTTATGAATATATGTATATATAGTGTGAGTTCAAAATAAGGGGTTTTTAAAACACCATTTTTATACATTTTATACATATACAGAAGGGTGCCATATAACGGGATTACTTACAGATTGAATAGAAAAGGGTTTTGTTTTATTCAAGAAAAATTCACAGATTAGGATATTTATAAATAGTCCATGAACACACGTTATACAGAGAAAATATATATATAGTAAACCCCCCGAGGCTGAATGATACATGTTTGGCGATGATCAGATTACTCCAAGATCAAGAGGAGGTTGAGGGAAGGTATTCAGTACAAAATAATGATCATCAGATGGTCCATTGGCAGTTGGTATCAATTATTAAAAAACCCACAACACGCAAGTAAGCGGTATGCACCATTCTTACAAAGGAAATTTGCTTCCTTTTGATGTTTGATGGTTGAAATGGAATTCATATAGAAAAAAAATTTGTTTGGAGCTTGCTTGCATGATGATTGAAGGATATGCATTAAAAAATTATAGATCCATAATAATCAATAGTCGTAATAATTAAATTATGGCCTGAAAAGTGCATTTTTAGTGTAAAAATGAAGGTTTTATTGGCTTCGGGTAGGGAAAAGAGATGCGCACGAGATAAAATTGTAAGAAAAACATCTTTCATCTATCGTAATCAGTCACTACTCATAAATAAAAATATATTATTTTTAATGCACAAATAAATAGAGAAAAATAGCTAAAAATTGTGAAAAATATGATTTTCGCGTTATAAAAATCTAGAAAATTATGAATCATGATTATGGATGTATAAAAAAGTTGAGTCATGAATTTTGGCTTCATTTTGACTTTGTTTATGTGTTATAGTTTATGTTTTGTCCATTTTATGCGAAAAATACATATAAAATAATCCCTACACCTATGCAACGCAGCATAATCTAAACGTTAAAGGGAAAGGGTAATGTTGAGAGATCGAGAGGGCCGAGAGGGTTTTTAATCTTTGAAATATTTGATTGTGCATTCCATTTAGAATTGGGATATTTTAGTTTAAGAGACTAGTAAAACGAGGGATCGAAGCTAGTCTCCATACCCATAAGCACACATTTAGTGAAAATCATGAAAGGGCTATTTTTCCACATCACAATATGCTGATTCGATAAATGTTATTCGTGAACTAGAATCATATGCACTTTGCATGATGCATGACATGGTATCAGTCCTAGATTGCATAGCAATTGTCTTCTTAGGATATGACTTATACGTTGAGTGGAAAGGAGCCTTTGCTGTAGAGCAGTTGTATGCTTTTCTTGGGACAGTTTGTTGAGGATCTATATATATTCCTAGATCGTACAAAAATAAGAAAAGAGTGGATTTTGTGCGTTATGTTTTTATATGTTGGAGCGACGCATCTTGGGGCCAATCCCCGAGGTGTAGGAGAGTCGCAGTGGAGCCGTGGTAATCAGTCGATAGGAGCTTCGTGATGTTTGTGTTATGAGGCACTATGCATATATGTTATGGGATCTCCCTCTGAGGAGAAGAGAAGGTAAATGTTGGAGTACATATCAGTTAGAAATACATAATTAAGTCTTTCTAGTATACATCATTGCATTACAGACGCTCTTGGAATGCGAGGCCATGTGGTGGGGTTTTCTGTAGTGTACATGAGGTCTAGCTAGTGCCATAGCCAGTGCCGACCCATTTTAGGTCCCATCAGTGGTGCGTTTGCTAGGAGCTACCAACAAGTAGTGGTTCCGAATCTAGGTTTTGTAGGGACCAAATAGTTGGTTTATGTCCTCTAATAAGAACCATCAAGCCGAAATACAAAAAGCGGAATGTGCTGAGAGGGCTAGACGGAAGTTGGAGATTGTAAGACGCTATTCTCCTCAAAGAAGAAGCCCATTACATATAAGTGCCAGTGGTTCTAATAACCTAAGTGTCATAAGTAGCCCTTTGAGCATAAGTGGAAGTCTTAGCACTTTCCCACTTCTAGTCAATTAACCCACTTCAAGTGGGGTTGTAGTTTTACCTACACAAACTCATGTTGTCAAATCCGGTTGTAGCCATGGCACAACCCATTGATCATTTTTTTAAGATTTATATAAATGTACTTTGTATGATTTAAATTGATTATGCTAACATCATTTTTTGTCTATGCAGGTGACCTTTGTGGATATGTAGATCATCAGGATGAGTCAAGGGATGAGCGATGAGGAGTTATAGGATATCTTGAGCGCATGTCTCCAGATCAGATTGCGAGATTCAGAGACATGGCGGACTAGGAGCTATCTCGGACATCGTCAGGCCACTCTATTAGATCTACTTCGATGCGATCAAATGCTTCAACTTCGAGCAGACGAGGTCGACGCTCCAAACTTGGGCCAGAGGAAGCGAGTGCTTCAAGGTCAGGGGGATGCTGCAGAGATACAGATGCAGTGAACTCACGGTCAGCTCGGGATACACGTACTACTCCTCGCTCTCGTGGCGGTTCTAGAGAGCGTGGCTTAGGTGGTTACCGTGGAGGCACGGATGTGGTGTCTCCGTCTCGTCATTCTGCTAGAGTTGCATCACCTTCAGGATTTGTCATACCTGTGGGGACATCTACTCCAGTTACTTTGGCTTTTGCTCAACCGTCCACAGGTGACACCCCTATGGGTGCTACACTGATACATACTTCCTTGGTCGGTACACCAGATGTAGAGGGGTCTCTTGGATATTCCCAGGAGTGTGATCGCAGATGGGAGAGGACCCATCTTAGGCATAACCTAGAGGAATATACCTATGTTGTAGATTATAGGTCAGGAGCCATCATCATGAATGATGAGGGGAGGAGGGTGATGGCTCGCATGGGAGAGTTGTGCCAACAAGTTTTTCGGCACAACATCTTAGATCATTGGAAAAACATACCGGAGGGGAGCAAGGACTACATAGTAGCATCCTTGCATAAGGAGTTTCCAAGTCCAACCACATCAGATAGGTTTTCTACGGGCTAGATGATGGAGTGCATGCGTGCATATATGTCAAACAGATGATCAGACGCACACAAGGCACTCAAGAGCAGGGCTGCAAAGCTTGAGTGGCTAGACACGGACGACTGGCGCCGACTGAGGGAGGAGGCTACAGATTCTTTAGGATATTGGAGTCAGCAGCATGAGGCGGCGAGGGCACGACTAGAGGCCGGAGTGGTCCATCATCTTGGGAGTGGTGGCCAGAGGACATATCTCGAGAACTTTGTAAGTTTTTCTTTTGTTTTTCTTGCTTATTTTTTTGTAATATTCTTTGTACTGACAATCGTGTTTCTAACAGTTAGTATTTTGTTTCCTTTGCAGCACTCCATTACAAATCGCGATCTGAGCAGCCTTGAGACCCAATATGCAGAGAAGCACGGTCTCATTGCATTGATCGACTGATTGTATAGATGCGATGGCCCTCTAAGTCACTCATCTTTCTTGTCCGTAGTTACCATGTTTAATTAGAATGCATTATTGTATGGTGGACTGATGTGTAGTTGTTTCTTTTTTTTGCAGAGTCAGTTAGATGCTCCTTTGCGGCAGGACAAGCTTTCGAATGGTGAGGATGTATAGCTCGCCCTTGGATCCCTAGAGCTCACACACCCTTCTTTTTTGGTCACTTGATCTGTGTAGACATTTTCTATGTAGTAGTGATATCTTGCCATCATTGCACCAGTCGCTTTCATTATGCGATCATGTATTTATTTCATGTATCAAATTTTTTTCCCTGTTATCGTCGCTATTAGCGTCGCAAATTTACTGCACATGTCGTTATTGGCATCGTTATTAGCATCGCAAAGCGTCGTTATTTGCATCGCTATCAGCATCGCTGATATCGACGCAAATAGAGACGCTGATAACGACGCTAATATCGACTATTCTATGGCATCGTCAATAACAATGCTTTTTGCGATGATGGGGGAAAATTTATTTATTTACATTTTCGTTGCTTTTAACGTTGGTATAAGGCCTATATCTTGTAGTGATTGCTTTGAGGTAGCACATACTCATGGAGTTAGTACAAAATTCAACTTGTACTTGCAAAACTAATATGATTATGCTAACAAGATATCCTATGTTGTTGTAGCATAATATATGGGACACTGATTTGCCTTCACTTGGATATGCTGATTCTTTACCTCCCCCATCCACCTTCATCCAAAGAATTTTAACTTGTATATTTGCTTTTGATTTCCATCAAACACTTCTCAAAATAAAATGACTAGCCTTACTAGCAATCAAGATACGTAGAGCTTACTATTATTGCAATGAGATAGAATGTGCCAATTGGAAATTTATCATATTTCCTTAAGCAATATTATGTTTTCTAGTGCCAAGCTAAAGCTACTTATGGATAATCTTGATAACCTAGCCAAAAAGGATGAAACCAATCATAATAGTTAGCTGGACTCTTTAAAAAGTATTATTGAAAATCTATTTAGACACATTGGTATTTCCTTCATGGATGAGAACCCAAAGCCTAAGAAAGCCATTAAAATTGGAACTCCTTCTCCTATCCATAGTATGGAAAGGAAGTCCCTTGCCCATATTGATTACTTTGAGTAGGAAGTCAAATTCCTTAACACTACTTTGGATACCCTTCAATCAGTAAAAAAGTAAGATCACCATTCTTATGCATACACATTCATCCAAGATGGACTATTGGAAATGTATCTCCAAGATAGTAACCATAGCTTTCAGCTTATGCTATTTTCACCCTAATTCCTCTTGTACCCTTTCAAGTATCGGCTTTACTCGTTAGAGAAATTGATGTAGCTTCTATAGAAATGGATCTAGATTGGAACTTGATGGTATTTACTCAATGTCAAGGACTTCCACATAGCCTGTAAGTCTACTAAAGCAAATGAAAGGAAACATGACTCCAAATTTTTTTATTGATTGTTCAACTATCTCAGGCCTTTTTTGAAATGTTCATGTGATCTTGCTAGGCATGGCAATGAATGCAATAACAACTCTATTTTATGATTCAATCACTCACCATGGTTCATATGAACAATGTTGATGCTATATTTTCAACAAAATCACTGCATAGTTTGATGCTTCTCTTCTTCAAATGGATTTGTAATGAGGCACACGAAGTTGTCAATGCTTCACTAGTATTTTGTTATTATAGGGAATTGGTCCTTACTATTGCCACAAATTTAATGGTATCCAAAAATGGGAGCAATTTATTTAGGAAAAAAAAGGCGGATGGAGTTAAATAGATTGAATGTTGCTTCAATAACCATAAAGCTCATATTGCTAATAGCACACTACCTAATTAGGGCTCTTGTTTTGTCACTAGGGGAAGTAGGTGCCCTCAAGCACACTACCAATCTAGAGACTTTGTAAGTCATACTATTGTGTCCCTTTGCTCACAAGGTATTATGAAGGTTATTTTTTACCAATTTAATAAACATATATTCCTCATCTCATGATTCAAGGTACAAAGTTACTCACTTATTGATTTAGGGGAAGAAATATCTATTAACCTTTCTGACTATATATTCAGCTATTGCGTAGCTAATATCTCTAAGTATTATGAGAATATACCACACCATGGAGAAAACAAGCTTATTAATATAATTGGTAATATAATTTATATGGCCTTTCCCTTTAAGAAAGCTAATGTTATCTTTGTTGATGGTAATGGTGAGAATGCATCATGGGCACTACTTTACCAATAATTATTAGGATGCCTTTTCATTAAAAGATGATCTTTTCCTCAATGCATTGATTATTACCAATACTTTCATCACACTAGTTGGGGCTACTAGAAGGCAATGTTATGGTATTCCAATGGATTTTAGTTACTCCCCCTTGTGGTGGAACTTTTTTTTTTGTGAATGTAAATTTTATAAGAACTTAGCATCCTTGAAACACTTTCACATCCTTAAAATTTTTTCTCATACTTTTAGATTCTATGATGGCATTATCTTTGTCAATGTTCCCAACCCAACAAGTTCTTTTAGGTAGATGAGTCACTTTTTGCTCTTCACAATGTACTTGGATATCCCTTTAAAATTTTAGTTATTCTAACAATTTCTACATTTTCAATACTGAAAATTCCTTTTTTTTTTCTCCTCCAACTTCCTTACTATGACCATTTCTCGTTGTATGATTATTCAAACATATAACAAAAAGGATAAACTTTCTTTCAAATGCATACATTATATGCATCATTGTGGCAATAGACCATCCTCTTGGGCCCACAAGCTATTATGTCACATGTTGGACCCATACTTTATTCTAAATAACTAGGCATACTATGCCTACAAACATATCCACATCCTTGTATAAAGGTTTTTGGATCATGCATTTGAAAAGGCAAGACTATGAAAACTTGTACAAACTATTATGCTATCCAAGCATCCTCTTCTAAACCTTTATATACACCAACTCATTGTGTTATTCTCATGAGTTAGTGGTGGTTACCCCGAGGACAATACGAAATACATGGGTCCCTTGGTTCTCACCACTCGTTTGGCCCTATAGTTAATTCATTTCAAAGGTGTTGTGTGTTTCTTTTTTATTTTAAAAAATTTGGATTGTTATTTACTCAAGAAACTTCATCTTAGAATTTGCCAATAATGAATACTATTGATTTGTCATTGGAAATTTTATTATGTTGTTTCCTCAATAAGTGCCACCCTTGTGCTCTTTAGAATTGGGTAATTGACTTTTATTGGGTCCCTAAAACCCTAAAATTTATCAAAAGTAGAAGGAACTAGAGATAGGAGATGGAAGAGAAGATAGAGAATATCCAAGTGGTAAACATGACAAAAACAAATCACAATGAATTGAATCAATATGTATTCAAAGAACTTGGAATCTTTGCATTACACAAAAGTAATCTCCAGGCATTAGTTCTCCTGGAACTCCTTTGTAGACCAAAAAAGTGGATCAAAAAAATTAGCTCTTTCTCTGCTACCTAGAACCCGAATCTGATGGCTCCATTGGCTCCAAAAGGGGGGTAAAACTTTAGGACATCTGCTCACAAATCTAACAGATCACTCCTTCTTCTTTTAGTTCAATCTGCAATTTTCAGCTTATTTACAGCGATCACGACGTGCATGATTTCATCAATCTGTCTTTTTTATGAAAAATATCCTAATTGGTTGAAAAAGCAACTAGCTTTTTGCATGCCATCCTAATCTAGAAGCTTTTTCTAAAATTTTTAACTTTTTACAATAAATAATATCAAAAATAGACTAAAATTATCCAAAAATCTAGTATTTTCGGATAATCCATGCAACTCACACTAGTACTAATGGCTCAGATCACATTGACTCTCTAGATCAATAGAGAAGTCGGATGATGATGTATTCTATACTTTTTCACACTATTTCCTCATAACATCACGACATCCACCCCCTCTGAACCTGCACATCCTCCGGTATGTGCCAAAATCCTAGTTGTCACCGGATTTTGAGTCCTCATCCTCTACAACCATATCCTTTACTTCTTCATCTTCCATATCTTCCTAGCTAGCCCCTGTATCATGGCCACTATTTTCTTCCAATTCTGGCAACTCATTGGTAGTAGATTCCCACCTTTTGAATAATTTGATTCTTTTTCCTGCTACCCGAAGTTTTATGGCTGTCCCATCCAGCTCATTTAATGCATAAGTAGCATTATCAAACACTTGTCTTACCACATAGGGTCGAAACCATCTTTTGGAAACTTTACGCATGGCACTATGATGGTTATCTAAAATGCTATCATAAACCAATGCCCAATCCCCGTCTTGTATGGTTCTTGGTCTTAGTCTATGTTTGTAATGAGCGGGGATCACGGGAACATGGCATGGGAACATACCAGCCACACTGATGGTATATAAGGTGTAAGAGGGTATTTTGAGTCATCAGAGAAATTATCAAGAAACTCTCTTTTCATCTTCTCAAGCTTCCATGGATTCTTCTTCCTCTTCTTCTTTCTTTTTCCCTCTTTCTCTCTCTTCTTGCCTTTCTCTCTCCTCTCCCTCTTCTCCTGTAGTCCTTCTCTCTCTCCTTCCCCTTAGTTAGGATAGTTAGGTCTCTTTCATTACAAGTGGTATCAGAGCTTTGTCCTTGATCCTTCTCTTTTCCCATAGATTTAGGGCTCTCACTTGAATTGCAGAGGTAATTCCCCTTCCCAATCCCATTTCCTTATTGATCATGCATATAATGAAAAGCCCAATCTTCAATTTGTAAATGCATATCATGCTGGTTTCTTAATAATAAATCCCTGCCATGTATATTCTAGGTGAGGAAAAGACCGATGCTATGCGAGGTGGCAAGACAAAAGAGGAGTGACCTCCCCCTTGCCATCAAAGACCTTGAAGGGATGCACAACCCGGCCTGGGGGGAACTTTGCCCACCTCCCTATGATCAGGAGCCCGAAGAATTATTGTAGGTGCAACTACATTTGATGGAATAGCCTGAGCCCTGATCATTTGAGTCTACAGCCCTCTACATGCATTGGTAATGTCATGAATCACTTGGAAATGTATGGTGGATGCATGTAAGAAGGGTAGGGTATGCAATCATGGAAATGGTCTCAGGAACTATGGATGCAAAGGAGGTATGGCTCCCTGTGGAATTAAGGACCACCTTTGAGGCCCTGGATGTCTAGAATAAGCCCCTCACCATTGGGGTAAGGTATGCTCCTTGAGGGAGTCTTTGCAGGGTATTGCAGACAGACAGTCCCACAGAGTCAACCCGCAAAAGTTGATTGCAGCAAAGCCGTGTTGTGTGACTGAGTGTGGGCTCTATAGCTTGATTTGAAGAGGGCATCTTCCCTTTGATTTGAACTAAAAACCTCCCCATTCTGCCCTATGCTTTGGGAGATATGCTCAGTTTTATGCTCAGAGGTACTGTGGGATAGGCAGCAGTCCTACACAGTCAGCCTGCAAAAGTTGATTACAACAAATCCTTTTTGTGTGAATAATTGCGGGTTCTTTATCTTGATTCAAAGAGGGTATCCTCCCCTTCAATTTGAACTAAAAACCTCCCCATTCTGCCTTACGGTTTGGGAGATACGATCAGTTTTGTGCTTGGAGGTACTATGGGACAGGCATCAGTCCTACACAGTCAGCCCACAAAAAGTGATTACAGCAAAGCCCTGATAATTTATTGTCAGAGATATTTTTGGCAATCATTTGAATCAAAAATTTTGGCAATCGGAGCTTTCTAGCTCAAGATATTGTCATTTCTGTAACAAGGGGTCTGGTGGACTGCACTTGGGATGGTAGGCCACAAGGGTAAAGAAAAGGCCCAGGAGGACTTCCAGCATGAAATAAGGGACTCCTGTGCCTCAATGAACGATTCTAGCTCAGCCCAAGAGGATTGTGAAGACATGTTTGAAGAGGGTGCCCCTGAGATAGACTGCTTATCTATGCTCAACCAAACCTTATGCCAACATGAGGCATGTCATGCTGAACGACATCGAGAGATGGAGCAACGCCACAGGGAGATGGAAACCCGCCAAGATCACCGTCATTCCGAGATGATAGCCAAGGTGGACATACTCATAGAGTGCATGGGCGCCCTCATCCCCACCATTGCCCCCCCCTCGGATCGACCCAAGGAGTATGTCCCTCCCCGTGAGGCTAACCGCCCTCCCCCCTTGGAGACCGAGCATAGCCCACAAGGTCTCGGTGGTACTCATGGCATTCCCCATAGCACTTATGAGATGGGTGAGCCTTCCACCCAACATGATGAGTCCCTCCTTCCGTCCCCCGTTAAGAATCCTTTAAGCCTATCCTTGGCACCCCAACTCCCTCGTAATGGAAGCTATTTGCACACTCAGGGGAATGGCTCCAATGCAAATCTTGGGCAACATGGAATGCACGGAGTACATGGGCAGCATACACATGGCAATGGGAAGCATGAATATGGCAATGGGCAGCATGCATATGGTAATGGGCAGCATGCACATGGCAATTTTGGGTAGCATGACCATTTTGGACAGCAAGGTCCTAATGGGCAATTTGGTCCTCATGTAATGCATGGATAGAATGGCCCCCATGGAAATTTTGGACAGCCAGGGATTGGACAACAAGGCATGTATGGTCAGCATGTAGCACATGGCATTCATGGACAGCAAGGCCCAAATGAGCTGCATGACAAGATTGTGTTTACTAAATTTAATGGGCAATCCTCATCCCTAGCTGAATTAGAGGAATGGACCTCTAAATTGGAAGCCTATTTTCTCATCTACTCTCGTACCGATGAGGTGAAGATTATTTTTGCCTCCCTTTATTTAGAAGGTTTTTCCCACACATGGTGGAGATTCGTTCAAAGAGAAAGTCAACAGTTTCGTGATTGGGAAGAGTTCAAGATGCATATGATCCAAGTTTTTGTCTCCTTAGTGGAAAAAGAACGCTTGGCTATGCAATGGTATCAATTTGATCAGCGAAATCTCACCGTGAGGGAGTACACCAACCAGTTTATGAGCCTATCCATGTATATTGAGGCAGTCAGTGATGAGGCCAAATTGCATAAATACATTTATGGGCTAGATGCGCATCTCTCAGCTGATGTAATGTCTCAAAAGCCAGCCACCCTGTTTGTAGCCATAGAATTGGTTGAACGCTATGGTCGGAAATATCGTCACAATGAGGGCATGTAGCCCATTGCACGGTAGCAAAGATACCCTATCAGAAAACCCCCATATGCTAGTAATTATCGTAGTAGCAATGCAGGGAATGGCAACCCCAAAATCCCCACTTACCCCACTTTTAATGCTGAAAGGAAATATGGCAGTTTTGGGACAACACCCCCTCCAAAAAGTGACCCAAAGTATGCTGAAAATAAGACACGGAATGGCTTCAGTCCTAATGGTAAAAAATTTATTCATCCTCAAGTTGTCAAGGATTGAAAAGCTAAAGGCTTGTGCTTTAAATGCGGAGATAAGTACACGACTGATCATGCATCCAAATGCCCCTTTAAGAATGCCATTGTCAAGTTTAATAGCATGTATGTGCTAGAAGATAGTGACAAGTTAGAAGAGGACTTGCATGACAACTCTCCCATGATGACACTTGCTGAAAATGTTGAATATGAAGAGGATCTTGATACCGATCAGTTTTATGACTCACCGAACAGGTTCCCTTTTGACCCCCGTGGCTGCCCCATCGATGGCATGATTGAGAATGACCCTTGGCACCCCTCATTCACCACTATATCAGCTTGCTCGATCTCCATGGATGCATGGACCGGCTTTAGGACCCCGAACACCCTACGAGTACATGGTAACATTGATGGCAAGAGTGTATACATTCTCATAGATAGTGGCAGCATGCACAATTTTGTGAATAAATCGACTCTTGGCCATTTGACATGTGTTCCCATTGAATTACAGCAACCTCTTTGGGTTCAAGTGGCCACAATGGAAATGAGGAAGTGAGCTCCCATGTATGCACACAAGTGTCTCTTATGCTCTCCGAAAATTGCACAGAAAAGGTTGACTTAATTACCCTTGATATGGGCCCTATGGATGTTGTTTTGGGATGTGATTGGCTTCAGTAGAGTTGGGAAAAATCTCTATGGACTTCTCTCAGCTGTATATGGAGTTTGTAATGCATGGGCAGCTTGTACACTTGGAAGAAACCAAAGAAATTGCAGATTTTCAGCTTATAACAGCAAGACAACTCAAAAAGGAATTCAAGAAACGCTCCCAGATCTTTCTCTTGCATTTGCATAAGGATAATGATGACCAACACACCTTGGGGAAGAAAAATGCAGCACTAAAAGTGCTTTTGGCTGAATATGAGGACCTATTTTAGTCCCCACTACCCTTCCCCCTCAGAGATCGGTGGATCATCCGATTGACTTGGGGCCCCATGTCAAGCCCATCAATAAACCCCCATATTGACTCTCTAAATGTGAGAGAGAGAAAGTAGCAAAGCAAGTCAATGAGCTCACTGAAATGGGATTCATAAAGCCTAGCTCTTCCCCTTATGCCTCCTCTGTTCTATTGGTTAAGAAAACGGACAGATCCTTTCGGTTGTGCATTGACTACCGTGATCTCAATAAGATCACTGTAAAAAAATAGATACCCCATCCCTCGAATTGATGACTTGCTTGATGAACTCAAAGGAGCATGCTACTTCACCAAGATTGATTTGCGATCCGGTCACCACCAAATCAGAATGAGGGTGGGTGATGAAGTCAAAACAGCTTTTCGGACTAACCGTGTCTTGTACCATTTCCTTGTCATGCCATTTGGGCTCACTAATGCACCTGTCACGTTTCAGAGCTTAATGAACAAAATATTGCAGCCATGGCTTTTTCAGTTTGTGTTGGTATTCTTTGATGATATACTCATTTACAACAAGTCACTGCATGAGTATCTGAAGCATGTCAGGCAAATTTTTGATGTACTAAGAGAGCACCGGTTATTTGCCAAAGAAAGCAAGTGTGTCTTTATGCAAACAGAGGTTGAGTACTTGGGACACATTGTTAGTGAAAACGGCATCCAAGCTGATCCTAAGAAAGTGCAATGTGTCCGGGAGTGGCCCACCCGCACTACCACTACCTCCTTGCATGGTTTTCTTGGCCTCTCCTCTTTTTATCAGAGATTTATTCACCATTATCCCACAATTGCAACCCCATTAAGAGACATGCTGAAAAAAGAGGCTTTCCTATGGGATGATTTGGCTAACTGCAGTTTTCAGTAGCTAAAAGACTTGCTCACTTCAGCCCCCATCCTCATGTGCCCTGACTTTTCAAAGGATTTTACCATCCAGTGTGATGCTAGTGGATGGGATATTGATACAGTCTTGCTGCAAGAACATGGGGTAATAGCATTTGAGAGCCGAAAGTTGGATGATAAAGAGAGAGAGTTGCATGTCTATGATCAAGAGATGTTGGCAATCATTCATGCTATCAAAAAGTGGGATCACTACTTGTATGGCAGTAGATTTAAGGTGAAAAGTGACCACCCTGTGCTCAAATACTTCTTGACTCAGCCCAACCTCACTCCCAAACAACGTAGATGGGTGGCTACCCTACAAAACTATGACTTTGAGATTACCCACACCCGTGGCAAGGAAAATGTATTGGCTGATGCACTCTCTCGCATGTCTGCATGCAAGGTTTCATCCATCACTGAACTCCACCATGATTGGATTAAAGAGCTCCAAGAGGCATACTTGCTTGATGTTGAACTCAGCCCTCTTTTCTAGAAATTACAGCAAGGTGTCATGGATGACAACTCCCAATATTAGCTCCACAATGGCCTCATTTGGATCCATGGCTGTATTGTGATTTCCCACGCCTCTCCTTTCACCCAAAGGATCCTTGATCTGAGAACTGGCGATTCGGCCCTTTCTTGAGTAAAGCGGCATGGACTGTCGCTCTTTCGAATTCTACTTCCATGGTCGGATCTTCCTCTTCTTCTTCTTTGCATCTTTGCCTATTGGCAATGTAGGCGGTTCTTCCTCTACCTCGGGTAGCGGCTCCTTGACCACGGCCTGTTCCTTGGAAAGGTGCTTGGCGATGTCCTCCACCAAGCTTGGGACATTGCCTCTTAAAGTGACCGGGTTCGTTGGAGTGGAAACAATGGAGGTTTCGGCCATTACTTTGAGTAGGAACAAAGTTGTTGACGTTATTCGTCCTTACTTTCTTTCTTTGTCCCTGATTATGACCTTGAACTCTCTTCATTTGAGGTTTGAATGCTCCTCTCTTCGGGTCATTATAAGACCAAGTTTTGTTACCCCTTGGTCTAGCTTGCACCTCCTGAATTATAGGCGTCGCTCGAATGAGTGCATCCTAAAGATCTGATGAACGCATAGATTCGAGATGGGTATTTACTGGTGGATTTAAGCCCGCACAAAATTTGGACACCTGCTGTGTCATGTCCATCTGTGGCGCATACTTTAAAAGTGAGACGAATTTAGAGTAGTATGCGTCAAGAGTGAGTCCTAGTTGTTTTAGCTCATAGAACTCATTTATTTTCTACGTGCGATATGCAGGTGGTAAGTATCTTCCCTGCACGGATTTCTTCAGCTTCTCCTAGGTAATGGATCCCTCTGCAATCCCTTTATCCCTGCACCATTGCTTCCACCAAAGTTTGGCTTCGCCGGTGAGTTTTAACTTGGCGGGCATAGCCTGATTGGCAGGTGCAGTACCAGTTGCTTCGAAGTAATCCTCCATGGATTCAATCCAAATTTCAGCATCAGCCTGGACGAATCTGCCTCTCCCGTCAAACTCGGGTGGCTTAATCTGCTTGAGAAGGAACTTCTTCTCCTGGATCATAGCAGTACTTGATGTAGGAGGCAAATTAGGAACCTATACCTGGGGTTGTGCCTGAGTAAAGGTTTTCTTAACGTTATTATACGATATTCGATGTTAGCATATATTATATCTTTAATTCAGCTAACTCATAAACAATGTAGCTACTTAACTTTTTATCAACTCTTATGCACAGCCAAACATTGATAAAAGAAGTCTTTATTTGTATTTATATGGGCATAGCCCTTTCGAATACAACGTTTCATGCGATGAATAAGCCTATTTTTAAATTTAGTTTTGGGAGAATGACGATGTATTGCATTTATCTAGAGGAACTGTGTAATAGTAGGGTTTTGGGTCATGGATCTTCAGGAATTGATAAGTCATTGGAAGTTCAGGATATCCTTTCCATTGGAATCCATACTTCTCATGGCGGCCCAACACTTTAATCCTGTTTGCGGGGATTACACGAGTTACTTCCTCATATACATATGAGTTCATCTCAACCCTCCAACCTCGAATATGTAAAGTTGAATTTACGTGAGCTTCCACAAAAATGAACAGCTTCACGACTTTCAGGTCTTCCAACCACTTGATCCTCTTTAGGTTGGTCTGTAGATAAGCAAACCGGTGGGTGGCTATATAGTAGATTCCTGAAGCACCCGTCCATCTTCGTTCCATGTACAAAGGTGATGGATTATAGATCTGCTCCAGGATGTTGATCATCCCAATTCTTTGTCTATAAAGCAGAGAATGCATTGCAGTTCATAAACATGACTTGAAATACCAAGAACTTGTTCCATGCTTCGTAATTCTGCAAGACAGCATTGAAGGTAAGGAAATGTTTGGACAGCAATAATTTCCTTACTTCATTTCATTGAGATTTCACAAAAACAATTCTGTTGTTGGTCGGCTCTGATACCAACTGTAACGTGACCACTAGTATCATCCAGGACACGTCTTAGCACTCCATCAGAAAGTATGTCTAGAAAGCTCCGCCCGGCACTCCCATGGAATGTTACGAGATTTGCGATCTAGGGCTTTCCGAGTCTGCCACGTAGCGGAAGTATTTTGGCCATTCCCACTTAGGATCGACCGGAATTAGGGTTTTCCTGAATGGTCATTTCCTAACAGCAACTAGCATCAAACCTAAGCGAACTACTTTACGCAGAAACGCCAGGTCCAAAACGGATTCAGGCTGCACTTGGTTCAAGGAGAATGGGAAACGAGAGGGATGCAAAGCTCAACCTCTCTGCCATAAGGCATAGTCCCATTCCCTTTCCCTAAAACAGCGTAAATCGGTTAAGACATAATTCTAGGTCAACGCTTTCGTTGTTCGTATCCTTTGACGATCATCCCGCTATTCTTTGAGATTTGAGAAAAGTTCCCGGCCAACCGGGACCACCCAACCGTAGGATGGACCCATGGCCCATCCTCCGCACTTTCCTCGGTTTGTTTTAGTTATGTAATTATCTAACACATTAGTTGCACATGTAACAACCAACTTCTTTAATTAATTCGTTAAGCACTGGTTTCTTCATGTAATCTTATCATGTGACATACAAAAACAATATTAGACAAGTTCTTTATTAACATATCATCATATTTATCTTTGAAATACAAGGAGTGCCGCCCGTAGGCTTGTCCATAATCCGCCCGAAGGCTATCCAGCAATCCATAGGGATCACTATTCCAAGTTTCCGGCCGTAGACTAGTATACGGGCCTGGAGATCCAATCCCGAGTCACGTTAGCCTCTTGTGCAGGACCCGGAGGGTGAGGGATTTACGGCTAGAGACCCCCCTAGCACCCAAGCGTCCTCCTGCTCCAAGTAGCACTCAACGGAGAGACCTCTCACGGTGGGTTCGGTCCACGTTCTCGGCGCGGTCAACAACCCCCTTGGCTAGGGTCAGGCAGACAATCAGGGTAACTGAAGCTGCCTCTCCCTTCAGGCCTTCAACCTGAAGTATAGATATTCATTTAATTTGTAATTAATAAATCAAACAGTGCTATAAAATCTCTAGCAAGCACAAACATTTCCATTGATCGATCTTGTTGTTGGCAAACTGCTAAGGAAGGAATCTTTCCTTTTGAATGCATCTAGCATTCGATCCGGGGTGTCTTGCAACTTGGCAAGATCCTTTATATTCTGGGTTAGGGCGTACTTTATTAACCCAACTTGGTCAATCCTAAAGTTCATTGGATACTTTAGTTTCTGGTTTTTAACCTTCCTTACTTAGAAGGATATCAAAGAATACATCCTTTTGCAAGATAACTTGCGTAAAGATCTACCATCCTTGTTGAGGGTATTTAACCTTTCTTCTTGTGAATCAATCACAAGACCATATGACTTCGTACTTGCTGCGCAAGTCCTGCATCATACTATGCTATGAAACAATCCATTTCAGTTTCTTTAAGCTGACATTTGTCAGACCTAGGGTTTCCTAGCTTTTATTATTTCCTTTAAGAAACTCACGGACAAACCCTAGTTCTTTTACGTTTACGATTTACTGACCCTACAATCAGGGAATGTGGGCAAGTATTTAAGGTATAAACGTTTCTTGGATTTTAAATCATTCCCAATGAATATTTTGCAGCATAGGTATTTCTAAGTTTGTATTAATTTGGTTAACTTTTAGAAGGTAATATTGAGATCACCTCTGCATGATTTGTTATCTATGTGTCAATTGATTTTTCAATCCTAAACTTTATTGATTTAAGGTTAGGTAAATTCAATTAATCTTCATTTTTCCTTGCAAACAAAACTCATGCCAAATAAGCAATCTTTTCCTTGCTAAGTTATGCAGTTAGCAATGATAACTTCCTAGAGTTTAAGCAACATAAGAAACCTTTCATGATTCGCACCTTCCATGATGACTTGTTATAAAAAGAATAGGGGTTAATAGTGAAAGATGCAGTTCTATATCTTCCACACTTAACCGAAGTATACTAATTTAGTGGGTAAATAATCTTACTCATGATTTGTTTCTATGCATAATGCTATTTGAAGAAAAACTATGTTTATACTTTATTTATTTTGCATGTTCAATTAAACGAAATTCCTTCGTTGTAAATAACTAGGACAAAATATATCTTATCTCTAACAATTAATCTTGCACGATTAAATTAAAACCGATATAAAATTAAGAAGGAAAAACTTGGGTTTGGGGTGAGATATCCACATGGATACCGGGAGATGACCCTCCCGCAGCTACTCCTTGGACTTTCTTAGGAGGCATCACAGTTATAGTACTTCGAATGTGGAAGAAGCTTTACACTCCCTTTCATAATTCCACCGTCGCTCCGTTGCACGTCAATACTCTTCTTCTCTTTTTTTCGAGTAGGGGAGAAATCAAGTCCCAAGGGTATTTTTGGAAAGGCAAGGAACCGTTGAGGGACTAACCACGAGGAGGGGTAATAAGAACTTTAAGGTCTTAGTTTCTTTGGGAGGGAAAGGTTTACAAAGCCTAAAGAAAAGGCCCTATAGGGGTATATACACGGGGAAGAGGGTGTGTGTGTGTGTGGTTCCAACAGGCATAAGAAGAGAGCTTGGGAGAACTTTGGACACGGGAGTGAAAGGTATAGGAAGGGGGATTCTTGGAGAGGTTTTAGGACACGGGGTGAAAAAGGCTTAGGGGTTTAAAACCCAGGGGTGAAAGGGTAAAAGAGGAAAGGTGAAGGGGCTTATAGCATGGGGGGAAAGGGTGTGTAAAAAAGGGGGACACGAGGGGGTGATAAGGGGTTTCAAAAAAACACAAGAAGGGGGGGCTTATAGGTTAAACATGGGGGGTTAAGGTGGATTTGAACTAGGGGAAAGGGCTAAGAAGGCCCTTAAAAAGGATTTAAACTGGGAGGGGGGGGGAAGGCTTTAAATAGGCCCACATGAAGGGGGGCTTATTAAGGCCTTTGGAAGCTTCCCTAAGAAGCTTCCAAAGCTTCTGAGGACTTCTATGGAGCCACATGGAGAGAGCCCAAGGCAAATCGATCAGCAGCAGTGGCAATGTGTTGAATGGTTGGCAGCATGGCAGCTCCTCCTCAACAGCAGCTCAGTGCAGCGCCCCTTCTTGCTCTACGGCAGCACATGGCGAGTGATGTCGTCACTCTCTCCCTCCCTCACGATAGTTAGACGGCCGTCCGAATCTTCTTCTTTTTTTTCCACCCTTGTCAGCGACCACCACCCTTGATTTAAATAGGGGAGGGGAGGGGAGATCCTCCCTCTCCATCGTGCCTATATACATGGCACTCACACTCCCGTGAGCTTCCACCAAGGAGCTTCCCCATAGTTTCTATTCCCCTCCCCTTCCAGCATGACTATTGGCGGGGGGGAATTGAAAAAAAATTTGTATTATCCTAAAGAAATTGCCATATTGATATCCCCCCCTTCCTATAAGGGTAATTCACGTGAAAAAAAGAAATTTGAAACGTTACAAATAAGCAGATATCAGATGTAATCGTTGTGGATACACAAAAGCCACTAGTGCCCAAGGAGCCTTTGATTCCCGAAGAGGATAATAGGCATCATAGACACAACATTGCTCATGGCAAGGTTAAATGCTCAACAAAGCAAATGGTAAAATCATCTAACAGCCACAAGCAAATCTTCCAGTCAGTGTCGGAGCCACTTAGGAGTCCCAAGTCTCCTACACCCTCTTTTCCTAAACGAACACAGGAAGCACAACAGTAGTCGTCAAGGGAAACTGCTCAATCCCAATCTCTATTTCCATCTAAGCTTCCAAATGTCCAAGAGGTGGGACATGATACCATCCGTAGCTCTCGGCCCAAGGATATGCATATGCACCCTAATGTGACTAGATCAACTCATGCTCGATCTACACAGGTGAATGCTCAAAGGGCAACAAAAGACACAGCCACTTCCCATTGTCCTTGGGACTTGACATTGCAATCCACTAAGATTAGCTAGCCCACTGGACTAGCCACTACCACTTCCAATCAAGGATCACAATAGTCACAACCCTTGGTCGTGACAACGACCCTTGCGGAACATGTCTTAGTAGTTTACTTGGGGGGGAGATATTGCAACTAGCATCCTTGACAACTCAAGAACTCCCAAAGCACCTAAAGCCTAGGCTTGATGAGAAACCTCTCAAAGATGTGGCCAAGGAGATGGCGCATTTGACCAATCAACCTAGCAAGGCTGTCCAATAGGTCCCAACTACGTCCCATGAGGACACACCAGAGAAGGGGAAAGCAGAGGCCCAACCAAGCATATCAACGGCTGACCTAGTTCAGGGTCCTGAGTCATTAAGTTATGCACCTTCACTGACCAAGAAAAAGAGGAGAAAATAGTGAAAATAGCAGCAGTTACAGGTGGTTGTGGACCCCAAGAGCATTGAGACCAAGAGCATTGGAGAGTTGAGGAATAAAGCATCGAGTCCATCCACCAATGAACCCGTTGATGTCTCTCCTAATAGCGGTGAAACCTCAGACACATCCGTGTGTTCTAAAAAATCAAAGCATCCATTACCATCAACGATTGCTTGCAATACTTAATCCACCAACAAAAAAACTCACATTGACCAATCAAGAGTGGATACAACAATGTCACAACAGGGTGAAAAATCTATACCAGCCACATTTGAGGAGAACCATGACAAAATACTAGCAAAACCGCAGGAAAAATGCACAATCCCTGAGAGAATAAGCAATCCTACTGTTGACCAATCTTGCTCATCTAGGCCATGAGCCCCCAGCTATGCTAAAGCCTAGGGAAACTCCTAGAACCTTGCATGAGATAGCAACCGAGCAAGCCCTCGTTGAACATAGAAGTGTTGCAAAATGATTAAAACACAATATTAGTAAGTTTGGGAATTTTCCAATTCTCATTTTTTGAATACTAAAAAGGTATCACCCGGATAACATGTCCATAATTTTCTCAAAACCATATGATGTGACCTATCATTGAAAAGCGCTTGAAAGATGGAATCTATTGAGCTATAGAGTGCTCAATTTGGAGTTATAGTGTTCAAGTTATGAAAAATCCAAAGATTTGACCACGTGTCCCAAACTTATGGAAAATTCACATATTCCCCATTATGATATTTTAATTGAGCTAGATGCTAAATTCAAAGTATTCGCACGTGTCTATGTCCTAGCAGACATGGGCACATTCCCTAAGGAACAACTTTAAGAATACTTGCCATTTCCCCTATCTTGGGAAGAGCAAGAACATCTTGACAAGCACTATGATAAGCTCATGCATGGATGCATGCAACTCACCTCTGACGAGGTAGCCGACAAACTATGCTTACCTGTAACATTTAATGATGTGCTCTGCCAAAACCAAATCTCTTAGGGATAGAGCAACTAAAGTGACAATCGAAGGGTCAAAGTCAATTTGAGAAACGTTAGTTTGAAAACCATGTTGCAATGGCCGAACTAGGAGCCCAAATCATGACAGTCTCAGAAGAGTGATTGGCCAAATGGCGGTCTCAAAGAAACCCAACCTATGTGGCACCAACTTCCTTTCGAGTGTTGACTGCCATTTGGGGTACAGACTTAACTGAAACTAGCCAAGAGAACTCTCTGTCTGATAAGGTTCTCACTAAAGAGGAGTTACATGTTGCCAGTAGACTCGAACAAGGTTCCATGCTACTCGATGTTGCAAAATATCTATCGTTATTGAGTAAGTTGCCATGAGTACTAGATGCATGTGCCACATTCCAATACAATCCAGACTTCTACAATTGGCTTTTATCCTTGTGAGGTGACATGGATTTGTAAATATGTATATAAATAAACAATGAATTTTGTGACCCTATATAGACAATATCAACACACACAAGCAATGATAGTCAAGCGCAGGGAGAAGAGTTGGGTTTGACAAGCTAAGCTCCTCAAGTCCTCCTCTCACCACACATTTAGAAGTCGTGTGACCATTCTCACCTCCAGGTGAAGGGCATGCAACCCTCATTACCACCATAAGAAGCCCTGACCAACATCTCTGATGGTGTAGACGGGGTACCATCCCTTTCTATACACCTTTCCCCCTTTCCGATCGATCCTTCCGAGGATGAGCCCTGCCCCACTCCATGACAACGAGTCCACACAAAGCATAAGCCAAGATCTGCTAATGGCAGGAGACAAAACAAACATCATCATGGGGGCCATCCCTCTACAACAAACACTACATGCCTCATCTCTCCCCTCCTCGTCATATGCACTTGATAACCCATTGTATAATCCCTTCCATGCAAATAGTTTTATCCTTCCTCAGGGCCTAATCCTTGGTTCACATTTTTTAGGTCACCCTATGGTAGCAGTCATGGACCACATAGTGCAGCTGGCATGCAAGGAAGCTCTCTGCCGTCGGAAAGAGCATAAGGTACTAGTGCCCCCACCATAATGTTGCATGACTACTCTAAAGAGCTATGCACCGAAAAGAGGCCCTAAACAACACCGCCCACAATGCAGGCCGAAAACCCCCCAAGCCAAGAGGATGAGGGCTCAAGGGAGCACACGGGGTGTGGCAACACCAGCCGTGCAGGCTCCCACCAGACACTCAGGCACCAGGTGCTAAAACAGGAGAGGGTAGCTCGAGACAAGCAAGAATTTGGTGCATTTTTTAAAAGCATCCTGGAAATAGTTTCAGCCAAGGACTACACCATTGGAGTCCCAGCCGACATCTTTCCCGCCCAGCCTCACAAGAGCCCCTCACCGGCATAGCCTCAGTCACCCGACAACCTCGAATCGCCACACCTCGTGCGAATAGAGTAGCCCCTATGATATATAAGCAGCTTAAGAAAGGCCATCTTGCGAGAAATTTTTGTCTTTAAATGGTTAAAGGTGCAAGCTCCCCAACTATATACACTTTTCTTACGTATTACAAATATATGCCATGTCTTTAACAAGCACTAGAATACATGTCACAATCAGTATCATAGGATTTTGATAAAGTGGGAGCTTTGTCTTGCATTTGCATAAGGATAATGATGACCAACATACCTTAGGGAAGCAAAATGCAGCACTAAAAGTGCTTTTGGCTGAATATGAGGACCTATTTCAGCCCCCCACTACCCTTCCCCCTCAGAGATTGGTGGATCATCCGATTGACTTGGGGCCCCATGTCAAGCCCATCAATAAACCCCCATATTGACTCTCTAAATGTGAGAGAGAGAAAGTAGCAAAGCAAGTCAAGGAGCTCATTGAAATGGGATTCATAAAGCCTAGCTCTTCCCCTTATGCCTCCTCGGTTCTATTGGTTAAGAAAACGGACGGATCCTTCCGGTTGTGCATTGACTACCGTGATCTCAATAAGATCACTGTAAAAAAATAGATACCCCATTCCTCGAATTGATGACTTGCTTGATGAACTCAAAGGAGCATGCTACTTCACCAAGATTGATTTGCGATTCGGATACCACCAAATCAGAATGAGGGTGGGTGATGAAGTCAAAACAGCTTTTCGGACTAACCGGGGCTTGTACCGTTTCCTTGTCATGCTATTTGGGCTCACTAACACACCCGCCACGTTTAAGAGCTTAATGAACAAAATATTGTAGCCATGGCTTTTCCAGTTTGTGTTGGTATTCTTTGATGATATACTCATTTACAGCAAGTCACTGCATGATATCTGAAGCATGTCAGGCAAATTTTTAATGTACTAATAGAGCACCGGCTATTTGCCAAAGAAAGCAAGTGTGTCTTTATGCAAACAGAGGTTGAGTACTTGGGACACATTGTTAATGAAAACGGCATCCAAGTTGATCCTAAGAAAGTGCAATGTGTCCGGGAGTGGCCCATCTGCACTACCACTACCTCCTTGCATGGTTTCCTTGGCCTCTCCTCTTTTTATCGGAGATTTATTCACCATTATGCCACAATTGCAACCCCATTAACAGACATGCTAAAAAAAGAGGCTTTCCTATGGGATGATTTGGCTGACCGTAGTTTTCAGTAGCACTTCAGCCCCCATCCTTGTGTGCCCTGACTTTTCAAAGGATTTTACCATCCAGTGTGATGCTAGTGGACGGGATATTGATACTGTCTTGCTGCAAGAACACGGGATAATAGCATTTTAGAGTTGAAAGTTGGATGATAAAGAGAGAGAGTTGCATGTCTATGATCAAGAGATGTTGGCAATCATTCATGCTATCAAAAAGTGGCATCACTACTTGTATGGCAGTAGATTTAAGGTGAAAAGTGACCACCGTGTGCTCAAATACTTCTTGACTTAGCCCAACCTCACTCCCAAATAACGTGGATGGGTGGCTACCCTACAAAACTATGACTTTGAGATTACCCACACCCGTGGCAAGGACAATGTAGTGGCTGATGCACTCTCTCGCATGTCTGCATACAAGGTTTCATCCTTCACTGAACTCCACCATGATTGGATAAAAGAGCTCCAAGAGGCATACTTGCTTGATGTTGAACTCAGCCCTCTTTTCCAAAAATTACAGTAAGGTGTCATGGATGACAACTCCCAATATTAGCTCCACAATGACCTCATTTGGATCCATGGCTGTATTGTGATTTCCCACGCCTCTCCTTTCACCCAAAGGATCCTTGAAGAGATGTACTCTTCACCGATTGCTAGCCACTTAGGGGTCTTCAAAACATATGACCGAGTTTCAAAAAGCTTTCATTGGAAAGGCCTATGGCGGGATGTTAAAGACTTTGTGTCTAGATGTGTGCCTTGTTAACAAAATAAAGATAGCACTCTTAAACCGGGTGGATTGTTGCAGCCCTTACCTATCCTCGAAGGAAAATGGACCCACATTACCATGGATTTCATCACTGGTTTACCTACAACCAAGAAGGGTTGCGATAGCATCTATGTGGTAGTTGACCGACTCACTAAAGAAGCAGCCCATTTCATCCCTACAAAATCTCAGTTTACAGCATCTCAAGTTGCCACTCAATTTATGGAGCATGTTTTTAAGTTGCATGGCTTACCCCATGTCAGAGTACATGACCGAGACACCAAATTTATGAGTCAGTTTTGGCAGAAAGTTTTCAGCTCCATGGGGACCAAATTGGCTCTGTCTATAGCCTATCATCGCCAAATGAATGGGCAAACCGAGCGAGTCAATAAGTGGCTTGAAACCTATTTGTGATATTTTTGTCATGACGCGCAGAATTATTGGGATCTATGGCTACACTTGACTAAATTTTCTTACAACAACTCCACTCATTCGAGCATTGGAGTCTCTCCTTTCGAAGCATTGTATGGTTATCAGGTGCCCCTTCCTATTGTGATCTTCAATGAAAAACTCAACCCCCTTGGAAAAGAAGAGTTGGACCGCATGCAAGCTTTACTTCAACAATGCAAGGTAAACCTAAAAAGGGCTCAAGAGCACATGAAGCTCCATGCTAATGCAAAAAGAAGACCCCTTGACTTTCAAGAGGGTGAATTGGTACTCCTCAAGGTCCCCAAGTCCCGTTATGCTACACTAAAGGACGGTTCTTGCAACAAGTTGGCACACCATTACTATGGGCCCTACACAATCTTTAAGAAGATCGGGGACTTGGCTTACCGTCTCCAACTCCCTCCCACTACTAAGATCCATAATGTCTTCCATGTGAGCCAATTGAAAACTTTCATTGGCACTCCCAAAGATCATGTAGAAGAGCTACCCCCCATAGATGAGGGCCTTATCTAGTATATTCCTGTAGCAGTCATTGGGCAATGTGAAAAGCAACTCCGGACAAGATTCATACATGAATACCTAATCAAATGGCAAGGCCTACCAATAGAGGAAGCCTCTTGGCGCCTAGCATCTATCTTGGATGAATTTACACACCTCAAGGAGGCCATATTGGCTGGAACTTAACCATGACACCTATTTTGGGCTGTAGTCTGCGTCTGGACAGCCAACTGTTTTACACGAGTTTTGGTCCTGGTCCATTTTCAACCCCATCCCCCATACATGGGACTGAAAGTAAACCTCAAGAGCTCTGGGCAAACACCTCACTTGCCCCAATTGGAGTTCCCTAGAGGAAGTTATGGTTGTTTTTCTCCAGCCATACCATCTGGGACAGCACACTAGTAACTCCTGGACAGCTCTCTATTTTGCAAGAGTTTTAGTCCTGACCTAATTGCAGCCCCGCCCCACCCACATGGGCTGAAAGTATATCTTATGGGCTCCCTAACGACACCTCAATTGTCCCATTCGGATTTTCTTACACAAAGTTATGGCTGGTTTCCTACAACACACCCTTACAGGACATGACCACATCCCTTGTTTTTTAGGACAAAAATTTTATGAGACGAGATGGTTTGTAATGAGCGGGGATCACAAGAACATGGCATGGGAACATACCAGTCAAACTGACGGTATATAAGGTGTAAGAGGGTATTTTGAGTCATCAGAGAAATTATCAAGAAACTCTCTTTTCACCTTCTTAAGCTTCCATGGCTTCTTATTCCTCTTCTTGTTCTTCCTTTTTTCCTCTTTCTCTCTCTTCTTCTTGACTTTCTCTCTCCTCTCCCTCTTCTCCTGTAGTCCTTCTCTCTCTCCTTCCCCTTAGTTAGGACAGTTAGGTCTCTTTCATTACAATGTCTTTTGTCAAACCATTTCTTTTTCTGTATCCTTGCTGCCCTTAACTTTGCAGTTGCTCTCTCTATGTCTTCTGACTTTCTTTCCAACTGTCTAATGCGTAAGGCCAACAACTCCTTTTGATTCAACTCCTACTCCCAAGGTAACACACTCCATGTGACTGTCATCTCTTCTATCGGCATGATAGGTTTTTAACCATACATCAACTCTGCAGGCATATATCCTATAACAGCACTATGAGTTGTTCTGTTGGCCCACAAAGCATAAGGGAGCAATCGTGGCCACTCTTTTACCTTCTCTCTACATGCTTTTGCCAATGCCTTCACAATAGGTGGATGACCTCTTTCACTTTTTCCATTTCCTTCAAGGTTATAGGCTGATGTTAAAGCAAGCTTTATCCCCAACCGTGTCTCTCTTTGTTAATGTACTGAGATATTGACCAATTCTCAGCCACTCTCCTGCATATTTGTCTTCCAAAAACACTTCTACACAAGATGCAAAACATCTAAAGTGTCTTCTCTTTGTTGTCCAAGCTTCTGTTACTCCTATAGCAACACCTTGCATTGCTAAATTCACTCTTGCAACATCATATTCAGCCGCAAGAAAGTCATCTTCTTCCTCCTCATCCATCATCCCATCTTCATTATCATAACATACTCGAGATAACATGTCTGCCAGTGGGTTATCTCTTCCTGCAATATGCTGAAATTCAGGGTTTGAAGATTTGATGTATGCAATCCACCAGAGCATAGCAATGTCCGGGGTAGCACAACTAGTAATCATACACAATACCAACAAACAATTGGTCTCAATGACTGCATGAGCGCCATTAAAATAATCCTTATCACATTTAAGGGCTATCACAATTTCCCATAATTCTCTTTTTAACTGTGGATATATTCTCTGTCGTTCATTCAATACTTTTGCACCAAAGCATATTGCATATCTTTGCCCTTCCTCATCATCTTGCCCAATTGCCCATCCAATCCCGATTAGGCTTGTATCAACAGTAATAATGATAGGCTTTCCATGTGAATAGTCAGTGTTTCTCAACGTTGGGGTAGATTTTAAGAGTTGCTCCAATTTATTCATTGCTTTTTTATGCTTCCTTTCCCAATGAAATTTCTGACCTTTCCTTAGAAGCTGATAAAGAACATCGGCTACATGTGCAAAGTGAGGAATCCATATCAAATAGAACACACATGCACCCAAGAATCTATGCACCTCTGATACATTCGTGTATACATCTTGCATTCTATCAATCCCATCTATTTTTGCTGGTGATGGCCTTCGCCCATAAGGCCCACCCACATGCCCAACAATCAAAACCTCTTCAACTCCAAAGACATACTTTTGTCCAGAAAGAGTTAAATGCACCTCTTCTAGACGTGTCAAAATCCTCTCACAATCCACAATATGATCTGCACCAAACTGTCTGCATCCATGAGCATCCATCTCTTCATTCTTTTCATCCACTGCACACCCTTTTATTGGAACATTATCCAAGAAGGGTATGGTCAATTGTGGTATAAAATCCCTGAGTACCCTATTCATAGCATTTGTCATGTGTGCCACTGAGTTTGTTGCACACTGTGGGAGAGTACACATCCGCACTAACCCCAAAGGAGCATCTTCATGGTTGTGATATCCATGCTTTCAATTACAAGCTAAAACTGATCATACCCCGAGTAAAGATCACCCAAAGAATAGATCGCTCTACCTGCAAAAGCCTTTGCAAATTCATCAACCACAGGACCTACACCCACATTTCTTATGGTCACTTTATTGGCCGGTTGCATGTCTTGAATAAATCTCAAAGCCCCATTCTTTTTTGGCACAGTAAACCAATGATTTGAGTATGGGGCTGAAGAAGGCTCCAAGATCTTCATCTGAATCTTTTCATTTAGCAAATCCATCAGCTTTGGTGAGTAAGCTTTAGGTACTGGAATAGGCCTCAAGTTCCATGGTACATGTGGCACAGTAAATATGACCATAGGAGAGACAACATTTGGATCCACATAACCTATTTCACTTGGTTGAAATTCAAATGCCTTCCCATGTCTAGCCAACATCTACATAAAACAATTTCTCTCATCATGCAAAAGAAACCCTTCTGCACCAACTTTCAATTCCTGTAATGTTTTAGATGTAAACTGATGACCTATATCTTTAGGATCCCGTAAGCTTGGCTGCCATGACACTTTTTCATACATACCCTCACTCTCTAGTGGAAGTGGCAAAGCAATTGGTTTCACCTTTTTGTCAACTGTCTTATACTTTGTCTCCACAAGTGCTTCAGTCCATTGTAATCCTTCCTGCTGAACAAACAATGCTATAACATCATACATATCCAAAGAACATACTGACAATACTCTGTTTTCAGCCTCATTTTCTTGCATGTATAGTTGCTGAAATTTCAGCCATAGTGTCACTAATATTTAGCCCATAAAAGATGCCTAAAATGCCTTCATTTTCAACTAACAACCCCAATGCTCTCAGTTTCTTAATAGCATGTTTCATAGATATGCATTCAGCTCTACACATAACTTCCATAGGCTTAAACCAACATGAACTGTTTGCTGTAAACTGAGAATTACCAATAGTAAATACATGCTTCATTTCATCAAGAGGCGAGTACAACCTCTGAACAACACTATTGTAGCCCCGCATTACAATAGTGCTTAATGAAAATCTAGGTCTTTGAATTCCCTTGTATTTGGAACCAAAGGAGACTCTCAAAGTGTATCACGATTTCTAGGATGATTAACACAAACATCAAGAAATTGGATTGCTTTTCTCCCATCCTTGCTTCTGACTCTTGCATAAGTAGAACCATCATCAAGCACCTTTGTTTCCATACGCACACCTGTAATATAGTGCTGTCCCAAAATCACTGCATATAAGGAATTATCTTGCACAAAGAAGTGTTGCTCTTCTTGTACATCACCAATCGTCACTTTTACATTAGGACATGCAGCATAGAGCTCCCCTAAAGAATTATTTGTAGCCCTCATTCGCTAACCATGATCAGTGTCTACACGCCATGCAGCATTTTCATACAATCCATGCTTAATGACATTTATCTCAGACCCATGGTCAACATTAGGGCCAAAAACGCTTCAAAAATGGCACTTGTAAGAAAGTGATTAAGGTACTAATTAGTTGAGGTTTAGGAAGAATAAAACCTCTAAATTTGGTTGTCCAGATGTGATTAATGAGAGAATATTTGGTTCATTGAAGAGGTCGGCCATTAATTGCCCTCATCTTTTAATCCAGGTCAAGGGTCACCTTTTCGGCAGTTTTTGTCTTGGAACTCGAGAGATTTTGTATTTTTGAGATTTTCGTACGAACTTCGCATTTGTTTGCTCCCGCGTTTTCTTTCTACACACTATTCTCTTTTACCATTCCTTTTGTTGCACTTGCTTCCTATCACTGTGAGATTCTTGCTCGGTTCATTTGCTAGAATATCTAGCAATACTACTTCAAATAACACAAGCGCAAGCACACGTAAATACAAGCTATCTATTCAGCTAGATCCGATTTACACATCTTGGAGAAGTATACATCATCGAGTATTGATAGATGAGATTGAAGCCAACAGGTTGCGAACACAAGGAATGAAGCATATAGATTTGTGGGTGGACAGAAATATTTAACCCAGGGATCCTTCTATAGGTAAACCACCTCCTTTTTTCAATGTCCATGACTATATAAGATATGCTGGAGAAGGTTACAATGGAATGCTTGGCTACTGTATGAGGTTATACTCTGCGTCTTACACATATATAGCTCAAATGCACGAAATGAAAAAAGCACTAGAAACTACACAAACAAATATTTTAGAGTTGACAAGTCAGATTGATATTTTGAAAAATATTAACAAGTCATTGTAGGATAAGCTAACACGCTTGAGAGAAACTCCAGTAGGATTTAGAGAAAGGAAGAGGCCATTAAAAAATATATCCAGCTTGTGTGAGAGAGCAAAGAAAAGGAGACTAAATCTTACAAAGAAATATGTCTCTAACATATTAGGCATAAATATCCGAGAGAATGAGAAAAGAATCAAACTTTTGAAGGAAACCATGAATAAGAAAGATATTTTGAGAATTCTTAAGTCACCCGAAAATGCGGATTTGAGAGGTCCAACTCTCAAAGAGTTAGTGAAGGATTTAAAAGGCACGGTGAAAGCAAATGAAATTTTAGAGACGTGATACTGTGGGTATAAGTCGAAAAGGTTATCGTGCTATCTCTGGATTATGGTTTAAAAATCTTAAATGCAATAGGATAATTATATTTGGATTGCCTCGAGCCCTTGCAGTTTCAACTACAAGAATTGCCATGAATCGCAAGATTCCACATGTTTTTGGAGATTACATTCACATTGAAAGGTCTATATCCTATGAAAAACAAAAAAAACAGGCAATTTTTTATTACAATGCGTTTAACAATATATGGGTTGATCGAAAAAAGGTGCAAATTGCAATGGTTCACATGTATAAAATCACAGTAGAAGAAAGTTATGGTGTTCTAAAGTTTGCCTTAAAGTTGGATGAAGCACAGATTCAAAAGGGACTGAAGATGGAAAGAATTAGCATTTGCCTCATGAACATGGTATTGAACCATAGCAATGGTGAGGGACAAGCTCCATTGCATAAGATCCAATCCGAGATGGAGATTTGGTGGATTGGTGCAGCCCACGTACCAATTGAAAATCATCAAACGTTGAAATGGTTGTTCAACTATACATGTATTCCAAATATCATTAAGTCTCAAAGTGAAGGCGAAATGTTAGTAGTTGATGGGGTTGGTAAATTTAATGTGGAATGGCATATGAGTGTTGATTTGAAAACTATCAAATGTATGCTTGGAATATGTAATGGTATAAATGCAAAATATCCTTGCATTTATTGCATGGGAGCGAGGGCTTCTTTACATAGTCTTTGTTTTCTCCATATCGTGCCATATCGGCATTTTTCATCTCATCTTTGATACGACGCGATTGTCGTCTCCAATACGGAGCGAGGGTGTGCTTCCATTGTCTTCGTATTCCTCCTATCGCGCCATTTTGGCATTTCTCTTCTCGACATTTCTCCTCTTGTAATCTCCAATACGGAGCGAGGGCGCGCTTCCATACTGTTCGTATTCTTCATATCACGCCGTATCGGCATTTCTCTTTTCATCCCTTCTTGCACCGTATAAGGCCTGTTGCGTTTACAAATTTTTGCTATTTCACTTTTTGTCCTTCTGGTTCTTGTATTTTCTTCTCAAGATGGCAAGGACAAAGCAAACTGCAAGAAGAGTGTATCTGGATAGGAAGGACAGTGGGGGTAGAAGAAAGTTACAATTTGATGAATCTGAGGAGAAGCCCTCTTCAAATTTTGCTGAAGCTAGGCCATCACAGGCCCCAGAGCATTTTACCGCAGAAATCCCCCCTACACCAGGTGTTGGCCTAACATCTTCCATGGAGTTAAAGAATTTCAGTGCAGTGAATGTTTCTTCTCCTAAAGTTGAGGAAGCAAAGGGTGAGACTTACCCTGTGAAAGATTCATCCCCTACAATTGCACCTGAGCCTACATCTGCTAATGCCACTGAACCTCCCAAGCCATAAAAGAGAAAGAGGAAGTCCCAGTTCTTCTATATGCACAGATGTTTCAGTGAGATCAGGAAAGCCCAAAGAGCTACACAGCATGTCATTCCAAAGGCTCCTTTTATAAGAGTCATTAAAGAGATCTCTGATAGATTGTCTCAAGTGGCAACTGTCTTTGGTCTAAATAAGAAGTGGCAACTCTCAGCCATTCTTGCCCTACAAGAGGCCGCAGAGAATTTTGTTATTGATTTCATGAACGATGCTTACATTGCTGCTGCCCATGCTCATAGAATCACCCTTATGAATAAGGATTTCAGCATCATCAGCAGAATCAGGTATAGGTTCGATAAAGTGCTGAGGTCCTTGCCTTCCAACGATCAAAAAGCCCTTGAAATCCTTAACATTCCCCTGAAATTGTCCAGGAAAGGGAAAAAGCTTAAGGTTGAGGATGTAACTCACCTTTACTCTACAAGGGGTGCCACCCAGCAGAAGTCTTTCTTGAGTGAAAAAAATCAGGAGGTGTTGGAAACTGAAGACGAAGTTTACAAGAGGAAAGCCACATCACTTGCTCCCGTCAACAGCGAGAGGATGGGCAAAGTGTATGGGCAGATACTTGTGAATGTTTCTGCGGAACTTGAGGAGGAATATCTTAGTATATCTCCCGAGGACAAGTCCATGTTGGAAAAAAGGGATGTCCAACTATCTGACTCCGTTGTTTTTTGTTGCATAAGGTAAGTCTTATATATATATATATATATATATATATTTGCGTAACGAAAGTCTTATAGGTTCAAGTATATTTTAGATGTAATTTGTATTGAATAGCTTTTGCTATTGACTGCAGGCCATTGGTCTCCTCTCTTAGCGGTGTTCATGGCCAAGCACGAATGTATGTTGAAAAAAAATTACTTACTTTGATTTTATTTACACAAAATATTTTGAGCTTACAAAGCTTCCTTTTGCAGTGCTGGTAGACTTGTTTCTACATTTTTGGATACTACATATGAGGATCTTGCTGATCCTCAAAGGCCTTATATGTTTCTTCTACAAGAAGTTTCATTGCAAAGTGATGCGCATTCTTGTGGATGGAGAGTTATCTCAAATATTTGCAGAATAGTGGATTCAAAGTTGTTACAAATAGAAGGAATGAATGTAAGTTAATTTCATTTGATGTTTGTGTAACCCTTATCATGATTTCTTTTCACTAACTTATAACATTTATTCTTACAGTGTAGAGACTATCCTGATTCATATGTTTGGTGGATAAGGGAGAGATGCATTGAGCTGATTCTGGACAAGGCAATCACACCATATGATCCTGACTCCCCTCTTCCTCCCAAAACTTCAATGGCCAAGGGCACAAGCAAGGGAAAGGGCAAGGGAAAGGGTAAGGACAATGGCAATGGTAAGGGCAAGGGCAAGGGCAAGGGCAAGAGGCAATGGGACCACTGCTCCAGAGTCTAAAAAAAAAGGAATGCGAATGCTTTCTCCTCTGAAATTTGATCCATCCCCTCTTAAGCCCCAAGAAAAGAGACTACCTGTAAAGGTGAAATTCTTTTAACAATCAAAGAAAGGCCCTGTGAGAAAAAACATCTTTGAAGAAATCGAGAAAGAAGCCACAAAGCCAACAAAGGAGAAGGCAATAGATAAAGAATCAAAATAGCAAACATAAGCATACACGAGCCTTATTATTTTGGCTTTGTACATTTATATGAATTTTTTGTACCTCATGGTGTAATGAAAATTTTCACTTATAAATCGAATGTAATGTACATTTTATTTATATACATTCGAAAGGCAACTTGCTTCATGATAGCTTATGAGTTCCCACTAAAAAATATATTAAGGACAGTCTATTAAGATAAATTTCTGCAAAGTTTTCATTCTCAAGGCTCAAAACTCACAATTGTGGGAGACAAACAACTCGTACAAGAGAAAGAGCGCTCGGCTCTTTTACCAATTGTTACGCCATTCACTTTGAACTTATATCTAGGGGATGTATTGTCAAGCAATTCCAAGGTATCCCTCACATCTTTCAGACTCCAATTGGAAGTAACATTCACCTTCTTTACTTCTTCATGCAGCAAAACGTGCACCGCAAGTTTATATGGTGTGCAATCTGTATCGGAATCCAAGGGAACCCAAATACCCAATCTTAGTTTGTATCTCCTGTAATCAAAGCCCAAAGCAAGAGTTTGGCGAGGGATACTATAAGCCAAAGCCAAGGATTGAGGGCATGCACTGCACCTCAAGATATCACCCTTATGGTCGCTGTCGTAAAGTTTATGCAAGAGTTGTAGAACACAGGGTTCAAGAAATAGCAAGGAAAGAGACTAACAAGAAGAACTCAAATTTTTGATGCCAAAGTACTCTATATTGTTTGTCAAGAAAATTACATGAGGTTCAAGTTCAGAAAAATCTGAAGTATCTCATAAACTGTTTTTCATTGAGGTGTATGATGACAGTTGTGTCTTTGGCACATAGACTTGAAGAGACTTGAAGAGTTTTGCTGGAATTAAGGGGTAAGTCTCCACATAAAGGCATTCAGTATGAATCATCGTGTTGGCTTCCAGATCTGCTTAAGTCCTCTTTTCACATGGCAACCTTGGCCAAGGGAAACTTCATTCTTCATTTTATTCAGGTTTGCATGGGAATCATAGTCGTGAAATGTCTCCCATCCTGTTCTCACTGGTTACCCATGATGAGTCTGCCTCTAGAGAGCGCCAAGCTTTGGCTAATGCTTGAGCAGCCTTTGATTGAGGAATTCTGACAGGTAGTAGAGAACAGCATATGACATCTTGCCAATCCACTCTAGAACAAGGGTGACCCTTAATAGTGGCGGCTGCAATCAAATGCTTGATTAGGATGGCCCAGAGCTAATGCTCATGAGCCGTCTTTGTAAGCTCAGAACTAAGTCGATTAGATTTTTCTTGCAGTGTTTCCAGGCCTGCTCGCTGGTCTCTATATTTTTTCAAATTAATCAGGTGGTTCCGAAGGATTTCACAAAGTCTGCGGAACTCAGCCTCCAGTTTGGAATTGTTTCGAAGTATTTCGAGTACAGTTTGGTAGGTTTCCCACAAGATTTTGGACCAAGGAGTCACAAGCTCTCTATCAGAGCGTTCTTTGCCCTTTTCTCCGCTGACATAACTGAGCATTAAGTCTTCAGGTCTTTTCTCAGCCTCAAGATCTTCAACATCCAGAGTGACCTCTTCTGCTGCTTGAGCTTGTGCCTTTTTAGCTATTTGAAAGTGGATATTCAATGTTAACACGATTTCCAAGACTCCGATGAATTAAAGCCACAGTAGCCTTATGTGTTGAACCAGCCTCTGGACAAAAAGGAGCAGCAATAGCGGAAGAATCAGAGTCAAAGGCCACCGAATTCCAGAGAGAGAGAGTTCACCAAGTAATAATCAAATCAGGCTCCAATCCCCAGTGTATACCACATTGTTCCACCCACTTTGACATAGAACATCGCCGTTCCAAGAATAACAAGCATGAAGTTGAATATAGTGAACTGCTCCTATTGGCCTCTTCTCTCCGTCATAACTTTGCGATAATCCTCAAGCAGCCAAGGAGTTAATGCCTTCATAGGAAAAGTCCACCATATCAAAAAGTTCTTTTGTCTACTCAATGGCTTTTCTGTTTCCTGTCCATCTCTGCGGAAGCCCCCTTCTCCTCGAAGACTTCCACCTTGACAACCTGCTTTCTTCTCGCTTTTTCCCCTCCAGAAAAAAATTAGTAGCCAGCTCCCATATTAGATTCCAAGTATCCCTGAAAGAGAGCACACCAGTTATAGCGGTCCCTCAAAACAGGGCAAGTCGCTATATCTCCTTTACTTCAGACTTTGTCAGCTGCCTGAACACAATTATCTCATCAAGTCGGTTGAGAAATTCAGGTCTACAATACCTTCTTAATGGTCTTGCACCATAACTTGGACTATAGCCCTCATCTACAACTCTGTCCCTAAATCTTTCTGTGACCTGAACATCAATCTCTTTCTTTTTTTAGATGTTCAAACACCTCTTTTAGCATGATGTCTACTATCTCCTTTTTTTCTTAACATCCCAAAATTCTGAACCAATATTTGATTGGATTGCTTGTAACACAGATCCTTGAGCTCACTCTCTATTGACTATGTGTGCCATGTGGAAAGTCCACATTTAATTTTGTCATCAACACCATAACTAACTTTAAATGGTGACCAGATCTTTTTGTTGAGGATTAATTCCTTTCTCAAGCCATGAACCTCATCTGTCAAATCTCTTACCAAGACATGTGGATATTGTCCTCGTGAACCTTCTTTTTAATTAGTAAATTCTGGAATTTGTTGGATTGACACGTTCTATGGGGATGCAGTCTTTGAGACAGCTACGGAGATTCCTCCCATCAAAGGCAAAGGCATATGAACCCTTCTTCTCCATGGCATGTAGTGATAATGTATCTTCTTCAAAAATGATTTGTCCCGCATATTATGTCTACCTTGTTCTCGTGTAACCTCTATCTTCATAGCTTCAATGTCGGCTTCAGCAAAGCTTCCGTTTATTCCACAATTCCCTGCAGTTTTCTTAGAGATCATCATTGAAATTATCAGCTTGATAATGTCCTTTGGCATCAGTTTTTCATATTTTTCTAACACACCCACATCATGCATACAAACAGAAACACACACACACACTAGCAGAATATATACATTGGATGCGGGTACTGAAAGGACAGATTATCGTAATGCATCAATCACACACAATGAATCACACGTGGAAAAATAACACAAATGCACAACAAAAAAAATGGAGGTGTATACGGCTCGGATGCGCAGCAGCACGACATCGCACTCTCTAGATTTCCAAAGCGTCCCTATAGTGTTATCCAAATCCTCTTCCGAAAAGTTTCTACTTAGCCAGGATACCTTCGTTCTTTGTAAATTTGTTGTTTTGAAGCAAGCCACGAAGATATGGAGGGGTACAAACCATGATAAATTTATTCTTCTTGAGATCCTTCCAGTTGTCATGGACTTTTTAATATCCTGAGATATTTTGAATTTGAAACTCTGCACCGTTACCTTGTCAGGAATCTCCCAGTTTAGAGATGAAAGACTTGGCAATGGCAAATCTTCGATATTCCCATACCTATCTGCTTTAGAGGGAACCACATACTGCGCATAATATATAAAAACCTTGCATTCACTAAAAAAAGACACAGTTTGATCGGCATAAATAATGTTTGCCAATACCTTATGAATGGCATGGAAAGTCCCACTTAGGCTTTCCACAGGTTGCCATTCAATACTTGTTGACGGAAAGATATCTACAATGACGAACCGTTTGTTAGAACTTACATAAATGGAAAAGAATTATATACGTTATTCAACTAATAACTTACAATGTGTTTGTTGGGGAACATGTTCGTTTAGAGGCAAGTGCATATCCTTGGCCATGTAAACATGTTGCACCTTGACAAACCAGCCTTTGGGCATGATTTTGAAGGCAATGATACACCCCTTCCAGTGATGTTTTATATCATCTCGTTTTCTTCTTTTCACCTTATGAGAGCCCTTGCAAGATGGCAGCATGGTAACCCAATTGTTTACAGCAAAGGTTTTGGGCTCAAAATTTCCATCTGCTCCTTGGCTATAGACTGTGCAAGAGTGTATTAAACGAGAAGGGCGCTTGGAGGAAGCCATGAAAAGAATGAAAGTGCAGAGAAAGAAACTCAAAGAGGGGTGAATGAACTAAAAAGTAGCGCCAAGAACACAAATGAGTATGTATTGGGCGCCAAAAACAATATTGAAAGATCTCCCGACTTTCAAAAAATTCATTATTAATTTCATCACATCTCTGTCACGTATTTTGTCAGATTTGTAAGTAAATAACGTCTTTGGGACTCCAAAACATGTTAGACTTTAGGGGTTTTGGCTAAAAAAGAAGAGAGAATCACGAAATGGACTCCACTATCTCTAAAAAAGAGGAGACAAGAATACCATATTCTTGCACACATGGCGAACTCTCTTTGGCCCTTTCCTTAATCCCGTGATTAACAAAAGTGCATTTTTTGAAGCGTTTTTGGCCCTAATGAGTAAAGCAACACAAGGAGTTTCACGCTTCCCTATTTTCACTACCGTTTTAGTGGTAGCTCTAGCCTAATGATTTCTTGTGTAATGACTTCGAGGAATAAATCCTAGAGTCTCTTCTTCATATTGTTGCATTTGCTTTACTGCACCATGCATATTGCTACAAGACAATGTATTTTTAGCCACTTTCTTCTCTTTTCCACATGCTGTCCACTGATTAGTAGCTTCCTGCATAGGTAATCTAGTACTTCATGCTTATATTCAACCCGAATTCCCAACAAACAAGTTTCCTCTTCAAATTGTGGTAATGCACTAGTGGTATCACCAAGAAACTAACGCTTCCTTTTAATTATGTCAATGATCTCATCATGAAATTCTCACTTGGCAATGCCAAGCACCTCTCCCAAGGTAAATTCCATCCAACTGTTTAAGATCCGTTCTTCAAGAACCTTCTTAAGATTTGTGGCAGACTCAATGTCAGATTGCAACTTATATCCTGGCTGCTTGCCCTTCTTTTTGCCCTCTTGTTTGTTATCATGTTTTTTCTTCTAACTGACCTCTTCCATAACATGCTCAAGAGGTGGCTGATTTGCAGCTTTAGGCTTATCCACACTTCTTCTTGTCATTCTTTTAGATGTCCGTGCAATATCTTCATCTCTTTTTCGTTTTTCTTCCACAAGTACATCCGTGTTTTGTACCTTTGCTAAATATGCATACATTGAATATGCATCTACTGGTGATTCCCAACCAGTTATGCCACGAATGTCTTGCCCTGCATGAGACATTTCACTATCAGAGCTAGGTGAATCTTATGCATTTTCTATTTAAAAATGGAGCATAACAAGGCAAAATTCTACTTGTGATGGCAACATGGATAACAACTAGGGATTGTTGTTGATACTTGTGACATTCTCGCATTGGGGGGCAAGGGGGGGGTAAAGTGTCAAGCCTAAAACTACTAGGTTCTTGAGAATATAATTTTAGGGATGAGAGACAAAAGATATAGTAGGCAAAAGGAGTATGCAAGAGAGAAATCAAACCGTATCTTATATTACTTGTTGCAAAGAACCTTTGCTTCAATCTTTGTACAACTTCACTAATACTTTCAAACTTACAATCCTTTCAACATTCAAGTACTAAACATGCAAGAGATAATACCCAAATTAGGGAAAAATAATCAATAACTCTAAATACAATACTTTTGCCTTGCAAATCTGTATATAATAGTAGTATAACAATCTCGAGTTTCATCCAGACACACCTACAAGTGATCTCGAGTCTTCACCTTGCTTTCTCCTTGTTCTTTCTTGAGTTTCATCATGACAAGAAGCTTGCTTTCCTTACTAATTTGCACTACCTTGTAGGCACTATATTTAGCCATCAAGGGGATAAAGTGTCTCGCCTAAAACCACCAGGATTATTCAGTGTGCTCCTTCACCTATAGAAGTAGGAAGAGAGAGATATAAGTATGTCGTTAAAAAACCTATTTTTATATACTCTATATGTAAGAGATATAGCACTTGAATCAAGGAAAAATCCTATGTAGACTCTAATGGCAACACTTCATCCCTACAAATTCCTATACAAGAGCAATATAACATTCCCAAATATCACCCAAATCTCTCCACACATATGCATCCACAAGCGTATTCTAGTCTTCTCTTGTCTTCACCCTAATTTCTCCTTGTTCTTTTTGAGTTTTAGCATGACAAAAAGCTTGCTATTCCTAACAAATTTCCTTGCCATATTAGTGCTTGTAAACAGCCCGTGATTTCTACTATAAAAAGTGAGGGCTATTGTAGAGAGAATAGGCACACCCCATACATTTCTTAAACTTGGGACTTGGACATTGAAATGGCCACTAATAAGGGGGTACATGACATATTTGGTTTGAATTAACATATGAAATGACTTTAAAAATATTGACATACATTGGCATATCAAGTATAACTCTCATGAACATTAATAGACACATCCCATGGGCAATCATGGTAAGAATAGAGATCTTCTTATAAGTTGGCAACCTATAGACATGGAGTGTCATGACATAGGTTTGGTCTCTTAGTTCTCACTAATGATCTACCTATTTGGCTTGTAGGTAATAGATAGTTCCTCTCTATTTCAAGCAAATATTTATCTCATTGCATCTATACTATATGTTAATGAAAGGTGGGGGAGCGTGCATGGAGGGGCACCAAGTGGCGCAAGTAGATTGCCCCCACCAAATGCAAAGAGTTCAACACCTAGTGTGCACCATTTCCCTCGTGCTCACCATTCTTGAGGATTGACCATGTGCTGGAGAGAGAGCGAGAGAGAGAGAGAGAGAGAGAGAGAGAGAGAGAGAGAGAGAGAGAGAGAGAGAGAGAGAGAGAGAGAGAGATTTAACTTGGCCTTCTCACAGAAATTTCTAACAAAATCTTTCCACACATTTCTACCAAATCACTCTTCGATTTGTACAAGGGAGAGAGAAAATACATAAAATTATTATTACTCTCACTTTATATATATATATATAATATTACTATATATTACTTTGGAGAGAGAAGGAGGGGAGAGAAAAAAGAAATGAAAGAGAGAGAGAAAGAGAGAGGATTACAAAATTTAGGAGAGAGAGGGGGAGGGAAAGAAAAGAGAGAGATATATATATATATATAGAATTAATTAAAACATTTATGAGAGAGGGGGGAGAAAAAAAAACTTAGAGGTTGTGAGGGGGGCAGAGAGAGAGAGAGAGAATTAATCAAAACATTTATGAGAGAGGGGGAAGAAAAGAAAAAACTTAGAGGTAGTGAGAGGGGGAAGAGAGAGAGAGAGAGAGAGAGAGTGTGTGTGTGTGTGTGTGAGAAAGTGAGAGAGTGAGAGAGTGAGAGAGAATACACACATTTAGAAAGAGAGAGGGGAGAAGAAAAGAAAACAGACACACACACACACACAATACACATTTGGAAAGAGAAAGGGGGGAGGAAAGAAAAACACAGAGAGAGAGAGAGGAAGAATATAAGATTGAAAAGATAATAAAATATGTGGAAAGAGAGAGGGTAAATTTTTTTAAGAGAGACGGGGAGAAAAGAAAGCAATACTTGAGAGAGAGAGTTCTAAAAATTGAGAAATATAATTTAAATTTTTTAATAAGAGGGGGAGAGAGAGAGAAAGAGAGAGAATACATGCTTGAAAAAAGATATATGGGAAGAAAAGAAAGTAGAGAGAGAGAGAGAATTTAAATTTTTGAAGAGATAATAGAGTATGTTCAAAGCACGGGACTAAGATTAGTGTGTAGCATTGGAATAACACCCATGCGAAGCACTAGGAGAATACAAAGAAATACTTAGCTCACAAAAAAGCTTTGGGGTCTCTCATAATTTGTTTCTTTGTGACTCAAGTATCCATGGGCATTCTTGCCATTTGTAACATGCCCTCAAATCTTGATGCGAAGCATTGAAGAATATGAGTGCTTTGAGAATACCAATGTGAAGCACCAGAAGAATACTAGCATGAAGCACTAGGAGAATCTAGGTGTGGAGTGCCTAGTTATATCTTACTACAAATGCAACATGTGTAGTGTTCTATGAGGTGTTTGATTTCATTTCTTGTATACAATCCCAAATATGTTCATGGCCACATATGTTTTTAATTCTAGAAGATAATGTGAAACTTATAGTATTGCTTTGAGATACCACACACACACATACATATACACACATATATATATATATGTATATGTGTGTGCGTGTGTAGAATTGCAAGTAGCGTTGAGAAAACTTCTAGTGTTTCTTAACATCTTATTGAATACATTGGCGTGCATAGTATGTTATTCTGCATGTTAGTTCCATTCATTATGATTCTCAATGTCTTGCTAAATCAACTCATTAAGGTGTGATAATATAGTTTTTGAAACAATTATAAAATCAAAAAAGGACTAGGCAGTACAACCAACAAGCAAACAACTCTTGGTTAAAGTTTACCTTTTATAAGAGAAAAGGTAGTGTCTATAGGCATGCTTAGATTTCAAAATTGACCTATTTTCCTAAGTTTCCTCAAACTCTCTTGAAGACACCTAAAGTGTGACTAGGCTTGGGGGTTACCACCTTTTTTGTAACCTTACAACATCTTAATGATCATTGTAAATATTTTTTATAGAAATACCAAGTATAATTCCCGTTAGAGAAAATATTTTAAATATGACGCATATATAGATATGGGTATTTGTACATGCCAGCACTCTTAGATATACTTTCTTAGCTCGAAAAATATGTCTATCTTGCCTACCTATAACCCTATTTCCTTTAGTGTCTCACAACACAACATGCTGTGTCAAGGGCACGTGATCATTAAGCGGGCAAGCTTACTATTTGGGAACAATGGGTACACCATGGCTTCGCGGTTTTGCAGCTTTAGAGAGCAGGAATGTCAAGTGTGCATCGAGACTCCATTAGTTCATGTGCAGGGTCATAATTTTGAAATTCGTTCGTATGGCGTGTAAAAGAGTGCGTTTAACGTTACCCGATTGCAGTCACCTTCCACAAGAGGTAACTTCGACCAGGGCGAACGTTGCTACAGAATCTGGAAGAACTGCAACCGCTTTTTCGGAATTAGAAAACGGAACAGTTTGTAACCAGTCGAGGCTCTCTCTCTTTTGTCTCATAGTTCGAGGGTGGCAAAGTACACGAGAAACTTTTTTTCCTCCTCCTGCTCGCAATTCGAGGGCGGATATGGCGCTACGCTGATTGGGCTCTCATGGCCCTTTCGTCTCTCTCTCTCTGTAACTGCGACACAGGATAATTACACAGACAACGAGACATCCATGGACCATCGGACAGTGGACTCATCAAAGAGAGGAAATGAGAAAGAGAAGAATTGAGGACCAAAGAAGCGCGCCAAAGCGAATGTATCGGACCCCGTCTTCTTCTCTTTCTTTTATCCCATCGAGCCTTGAATGAAGAGACATTAGAATAAGCCTCCTGCCGGGCTCGCGGGCGCCTCCGAGTCCCGACCCAGATCAGTTCTGAGTCCTGACCAGATAAAAGAGAGAGAGAGAGAGCGAGAGAGAGAGAGAGAGAGCCGTGTGATTGGCTGCTCTCTGACGGCGCCACAGGCCATCGGCGGCTGTACGAAATGATGCCCCTCTCAAAAAGATTCCTACCCATCCATCGAGCAAGGCCACGCGGGCGGCCTCCTTTTACACAAGACCAACGTCTCCCCCCCCCCCTTCCCGGCTCATCACTGCACCACCCATTATACTGCCCCTCAGACCTCCGCATAACCACTCCTAATCCTCTCTCATGGCGCACCCTTCCCTATCGCTCTCACCACGCGCTGCACCTGTTTATCATGTCCCTCTCTAACTTTGGCCCTACCCCTACTTTGGCCCATCATTCAACTTTTGACTCGTTCTAATATCTATTCGTGTCACTTGATTGATTGAACACCCACGGCTCTAATACCTCTTAATCCACTTGCATTACGCACCATGATGTGGTGGGCTTGCTTTCATCATTAGAATCACATTACATTTGCTTGGATGAGTGCAAGTAAGCTTTGTTCTAGTTCATAAAGTGATCAAGGCAATGAGAGGAGGTTGCGCACTCATAAGAAGAATGAATGGAATCCTTTCAATACTTCAATTACATTGTTCAAACATGCACTCATGTCCTTATATCATTAGAATGGAGTTGTGATAAATTGCTCATGTTAAGATTGGCAATGTTACCATGTTAAGATGGGCAATGACCACATATTTTATATATGTGTGTCTTTCATTATTTCTCAATTTCCTCAACCCAAAAAGTGTAACACCTTGATCAAGCTTAAGCTTGAAACTTTTGGTTTAATCCATGAGGTACATGGTGAATCCTTACGAACCTATAAAAACTGGACCTTTATATAACTCTAGGAATCTAGCATGTTCATCCATGAGAATCCTATATTAGAGGAGCCTAATAAAAGACCTACAAGAAAAAGGGGATCGGGTTGAGGCTACTCATATTTATATGATTTCTAGACACGGGTCATGAAGGAAGAATTTAAAAGTCCTTTGTTTTATTACTTCTAGAATGTGCGCAAGGGTACCATTTAAAATGATATTTTATGAGTTTAATAGCGAAAATGTATATAGACCGATAGATCCAAACTTTAGTATGCAATTAAGAATGAAAATGTATTAATCAACCAAAAAGGACCCTAGTTTGAATGGCTTCAAGTGCTGATGAATAAGTTTCTTGAGTTTTCACTAGTAGCCATAGGTAGCAAAGTACCATCAAGATGAATTTTCCTTTGTTGCACTTCATCCTTACCTATTTCTAGAACCTAATACTTCACCTGGAAGAGCACTTTTGGGGATTTTCTTTTCCAAATGGTGATCATGATATTGTGTATCTATGTATCACCTAGAAGATGCAATCGTAAGATTCTACATATAATAAACCCCTCAATCTATTTGTACATTTAGTTGTGTTGTAACACTAACAATTTCATGCTATCATTTAAGGATTGGAAGAATGATGAGTCAGCGAGGAGTCAGTTAATCCCTCTATAAGAGCAGAACCGTAAAGATTCACTATAGGAGGAGTAATTAGGCCTCTATCATGGAGGCTAGAATGCATAGCCTATATTTCATTCATTTAATGGATTGGTATGAAAAATAAGCTACATACTTCATGAAACCTATGAGAGCATAGAGTGACTTAGCCCAATCTCATAGGTTACACACTTCATACAATCTATGAGAGCATGGAATGACTTGTACCACGTAGAACCACCAATCATTTAATGTATTTTGGATGAGAGATAATCTACAAGTAATAAAAGCAGCCCTTTCAATGGTTGCACTTTGTCACTCCATCACTACCCTCATATATCACCAAACATCCAAGAGAAGTAAGAAATCCACAAAATTTCTTGGATCTTTCCAAAGTAGTACATTTTTGCCACCACACTATTTTCATCAATGTTCTATGCTAGCTTTAGCCTTAACATTGCAATCGAATGTGTATCATCGTTGGGCTGCATGCTGCATTCTAAAGTTTTGTGAGTAGGAACAAAATGCGAAACATGATTTATATTATGAACACCTACATAGAGAATCCTACAAATATAGATGTCACAAGCATGAATATCTTGATACTTATCATAGCGTTCACATTTGAGGTCAATTACCTTCTATGAGCAAATGCTAGAGAACTTCCAAACCTTGATGGATACATCAACACCCTCTTGTATAGATCTTCTCCATTTATCATGTAACCACCTAAGTTTTATGAAGCTGGGTAATTCTTCTAGTTTGTATGGGTAGCACATGGTTTTTTATTTATGAGATTCCTTAAAATCTTGTATGGCCATTCTCCTTTGCTCCTCTCTAGCATTGTATCAAGTTTGCACTTGTCCATGATTGATTGACATAACTTAAAATCCATTTGTTCTCTCATAAAGAGATTCACCCATCCTATGTGTGAAGCTTCGTAACTATTCAAGGGTCATCATGTGTAGAGTTCATAAGGAATGCAAGACATTATGTTGATCTCCTATCTATTTTGTCACATGGACTAAAGACTCTTGGATCAACCATAATGTAAGTGTGGAGCCATTGGGTCTTGTCTTTTGACACACAAAACCTTTCAAGATCTTTGTGAATTGTTCTAACAAGAATACCCATGTGTTGCAAATTGTGCCAACCCCCATTGCTAGCTTGTCCATGAGACAAACTAGTGGATACATTTGGTGAGCATCGACGCAAATAACTATATATCTATGAGTACTACCACTTGAGTGGAGTTTTCTTTTTGCAACTTTGATAGAGATTGTATAGATTTCTTTTTGCAAGGTCCATTGTACTAGTTGGCCAAAGTTATACAATATGAAATAGGTCTCTCAAATCAATGACCTTGTGAAAACCCATTAGAAAATTGAGTTATAAGAATATGATGGAAAGAAGACCTCTCTTGTGCAATGAGTCATGTAAGCATTGCACCCAAAATTTTAAATACATGACACATCTCATTGCAAGTATGACATGTTAAATTATTTGTCCTTTGTGAAAGCCTTGTGTAGACTTTGTAAAAGATTGGTTGACTCTTCTAAATGTAAGACTCGATGATATTTATATATCAACTTCTTCAATGCCTTCCATCTCTATATGCATTCAACAACATTGGCCTATATTCTAAGCATCCTTGGTTTAACTACTAACCACAAGACTTGCATGATGTGAAGCTTAGTATAAAATATAGAGATAAATGAGATTATTCACATTTGTCCTTAAACATTGATGGTAGAGATGAAATGATGAGTACCTAATAATTCCCCATACTTAGGAAGGTTTTGTGTAGTGAGACTTAGGATGCCTTGTATTTTTAAGTTAATTGGTTTGTCAACACACCAACTTATATTATCAGCATAACACCCACAATAAAACTTGGAGCTTCCCAACTAGGGTGAAGATACCTATCCGTATTTTTTTCCTTGTATCAATGAGCACAATCAATGATTGAGAATGATATTCAAGAAGATCATTCATAAATATATATATGTATCATGTGGGTTCAACATAAGGGATTTTAAAAATGTAATATTTACTCATTTTTTACATACAAAATGGTCCCATATAAAGGGGTTACTTACAGATTGAATAGAAAAGGCTTATGTTTTATTAAGGGAAAATTCACAAATAAGAATATTTATAAATAGGCCTTGAACATATGTGATATAGAGGGTATACACATAGTGAATTCCCCGGGGAATGATACGACTCTTGTTGGTTGTGAACAATGGAGTAATGTTATATTTCACCAAAATCACAAAAGAGTTGACCCATCCATTACAAGGCCTAGTCTCTCAAATTAAGGGTCTCCTTCCCAACATCTAACAACTCATCATCCATGTGTTTCCACACATTGTAATTACTAGGAAAATATATCTTTCCAATATTTGAGGAGCCAAGGCCTAGTCTTAAATTAAGGGTCTCCTTCCCAATGTCTAACAACTCATCATCCATGTGTTTCCACACATTGTAATTACTAGGAAAATATATATTTCCAATATTTGAGGAACCACTTTTGGAGTGCCATGATATAAGCTACCAAGTTATTGGATGTGAACATGTGTGATAGATCCACAATACAAGAAAGAAGTGACAAATTTCTTTCACAAGTACTATCTAACCTTGCATGTCATTCCAATTCAGGTCACTACCACATTTTAGGCATATTCATGCTTTCATATTTGTTTGTAAAGAAAATACAAACATTTGGATACGTGTGCTTTGTATTCTAGTCAAACCTAAGCCTTTATAAGATCCTTTTCTTCTCATTAGAAGTGTCTAGAATGACACTTATTAGTAAGAGAGTGTGGATTTCAAGTAACATACAATGTATACATCAATAATATTCTAGACGTGAACCTCCATTATGGCATATGCTACCAAATTTAACCCATGTACCTAAATAAAGCTATCTAGTATCACCCATCAAAAAAGGGATTATAAGTTTAGCAAAGATAGAGATACCTTGAGTCTAAATAGCTTGATCCCTCATATACAAGTGTCTTACTGTCCTTTGTGAAGTTGACAATATAAGCGGGATTATGATTGAGAAGATAATTTATCATTTGATTCATATCTAGTTTGGTTAGATCCGTGAATGCTTCTTGATCCAAGCCTAAATCTTCCTTAGCCCTTCCATTGAATACTATCATGGATGGTTTCCCCCCTTGAATGTTTGCAAATGGCTCCTCCCCTCTACTTGCACAATGTCACCTTCAAACACATCTCATTGGTTGAAACTCTCTAACTCTTGATGCAAGGTTCTCATCTTATGGTTCACATATTTCATTACAACCATTAATTAAGGACACACCTAGGATAGTGGTATTAATAGAGTCTATACTTGAACCAAGTATGGGTGTTGTTACACAATTTAATGTTCCATAGAAGAAATCAAACCTTCCATAACACCATGCATGACCTAAGGTGGAGCATCAACATTTCCTTTTGACAACCATATTGAATCTCATTGAATTAGAAAATTATTGTTCAATTCAGAAATGTATCCCAATCATTAACATGATCCTGATTTGAAGTAGAAATCAACAACCCTAAATGGATTCTAAAAGGTATATAAGGGTTAAGAACTCATAACCTCTTTTTCCTTTTCAAAATAAGGGAAAGCATGACCCAAAAAGAAAAAACCTAAAATAAGATGCAATACTACCATTCTTTTCCCATGCCATGTAAGACTATACACATTGAAATGGGAGGACTATTGTTAGATAATGAAAATTAGGTACATGACTATTCTTGTCTCAGGTCATTTTATGCTATATATATGAATATTCTTGCCCAACCATTTCTATACACATTGAAATGGGAAGGAGAGAGAAAAAATCATAAAGCAAAGTGATTTTGAGATATAGCTCATGTGTTATGGAAGTTTGGGAAAAGCAATTTGGCTAGTGAAATTAATTGCCCATTGTAATCATTTTTAGAAGACATAAACTTTGAAAAATGTTTCTATGCCCATGGAAATGAGAAGGATAAGGAGTAAATCAAATGGGAGGAAGTACCATAAAAGGCAAAGTGGTATTAGGGTAAAGCTTGTATGTTGGGAAAATTTCTTCCCACAAAAGGTAAAGTGATTGTGGGGTATATATTGTATGTTGGGTATGTTTAGAAATAAGGATTTGACTAGGTTCATGAAATTATTAACATTGTTTATTCCTTCTTTTGAGAAGATGAAAACTTTGAAAGATGTTTGTATACACATCAAAAGGGAAAGGACTCAATATGAGTCAAATGGGAAGAAGTGGAATACACATCAAAGCGGATTTGGGATATAGCTTGCATAATGGGGAAGTCTAGGAAAATGATTTATTTAGGGTCATTTAATTGACAACCTAAGATAATCCCTTTTTTAAAGAAATGTGAACTTTGAAATATGCCTTACAAAACATATTGAAGGTTAGACATGCACATATATAGCTATAGGCTCAAACATTTTGAATTAGAATCCCATTAATAGCCTAGTCTAACATGTTATACTTAAATAGATCTATTATTGTAATTATTGCATTATGGTGCCTAATGTTACCATTTATTTGTAGTGATGTATGTGGACACATTAAGGGCCATAGAGGCACTCTTTTCCCTCATAGGAGGTTTTCTCCCCTACCCTTGTATATATGTCTATGGCATACTACCTCTTATGAATCTTATTTATTGATATGTCTCAAAACACTTTTTGCTATGTGCCCTTGAGATTTTTCTTCTCCAAGCTCTATATATGCATTTAGACAACCCTCAGTCAATCTACGAGGATCTAAGTATACACTCTCCATTCCTATATGTCTAAAGTGTACACTCTCCATTCCTATATGGTTAAAATTCTATGAGGATCTAAAGAGTACACTCTCCATTTATGGGTGTGGTTAAAAATCTACAAGGATCTAAAGTGTACACTCTCCATTCCTATATGTCTAATGAGTGTAATGCATTCATAGTTGCATTTGGTATTACTCAATATGTGATAAAATGTTTAGAATATTCTAAGAAAGTTTGATTTTTTTCAAAAGGCTCAATAAAGTTTTGGAATATTCCAAGAAGTTTCTAGAAGATTCTTTAGAAAGTGCACTAGCACTCACATTAGCATTGCTTATATCATTACTTATAGAACTGATGTTTTCATAATCTAGAAGCTTCCCCTTAACCTCCTCAACTCTATTACAAATAGGGGACTTGGGCTACTAATCCTTCACTCTTGCCAACACCAATCAGGAGGTAAGTGCCCTCTAGTTCTAGTTCAAGCCATGTCTCTCAAGTTCTTGTTTGTCTTGTCTTATCTTGTATTTAGTCTAGTATTGTATGAAGGTACTCCCTTACCTTGTATCATGAACCTAATCTCATTCTAAATATCATTTCATTGAATCTTGTTTTGAGAATTATATTTTTTACCTTTTTCCTTACAATAAAGAATCTTTTTCTTTTTCTTCTTCAAGTTAATTTATTGTAAGTTGTAAGGTGACCCAATGACCTTTCCATCATACTATTTCCCTCATAACACTTCGTTCTTACGTGACTTGGCTTCTACCAAAAAGGCCATTAGTACTGGGTTTCCAAATTGAAATGTAAGAGAAATGATAGTTTTGATCTCTACATGACTAGACTTGTGACAAAGGGTTATGCTTGGCAAGTGTTGATCTCTACATACTAGACTCGTGACAAAGGGTTATGCTTGGCAAAAGGGCATTGACTTTGATGTGACATTTGCTTCCACTTGTTGTATGATACTAGTTTATAACGTTTGTGCACTAAAGACTCATAATGGTTGGAATGTACATTAGTTGGGCTATATTCTTGAATGATGATTTTCACAAAGAGATGTATGTATTTTAGTCTCGTGGTTTTATTTAGAGAAAGACGTAGGACAACACAGGGTGTAGATTAAAAAGACATTCTATGGTTTGAAGCAAGCACCTCCGGCTTGGTATGAGAAAATAAATGTATAGTTGAGTCTCGGTGGTATTTAAAGTACTCCCAATTAAGAACACCTTATATGCTAGAAATGACAGGGTTATGCCTCTAATATTGTGGTGTCTACAATGATATGTTGCTTATCACAAGTCCTATTGACAGATGTAAAGTTGACTTTTGTTATGGTAGTATTTCTTTGTGCTAAATAGAGTATGTTGAGCTATTCTTGTAAAGATTTGAATTTGATGGATTTCAAACATATTGCTATTTTGTGGATACATGATTGAAGTTGAGACTCTATAATGCCATATACTATTTTTATGTCCTTATCTATTAAAAGAATGTTGGATGTTTGATTTATGTATACATTACAAGACCTGGCATGTGTAGTCTCATATAATAAGCAAGTTTAGAAATAGCCAAGATACCAAGAATTGGTTGAAAGTGAAGTGTATATTTCACTATTCGATTGGTACTAGGGACCTTGGGTTATCTTAGGGAAATGCACGATCACCATATTTACACACTATTTTGGGTTCTAACTAGATCTATTGTTATTTCACTCATGTATCTAGAACTAGGTTACATTTATATGATCAAATTATTTAAAAATACATTGTATACATTCAGTAGCCCCATAGAAAACTATACAATATCCTAATTAGCATATAAAAAACAATGAAATGTGCATGTGTCTTGCAAGTTTCACCATGTTTGGAAGGATTTGAGTTTTTCGATAAACTATAAAATGGAAATATCCTAGGAAGCATGCTTAGAATATATCCTAACTAATTTAAACATCCGTACATAGTGACCGTAAATGATTTAATTACAATATAATTAGTTGTTGTTAAGCTTTAAATATCAATCAAGTTATATTATGTCTCATTCAAACTTAATGCTCACTATACTTGAAACATAACATGTTTTTTATGATAATAGTTATTATGATGCTTTAATAGACTCATCGAATCTTGATGATCTTATATCAATCCACTACTTGAAGTGAGATACATCATGGATGAAAGCTTTAATCATCTATGGAGAGCAAGACCATTTTCACCTACTAGAACTCTCAAATGACAATGCATGTGAGGCTTTATCTCCATGGAGTGCCTAAGGAGGTGAGATAGCTATGCCCAAAGAAATTCTTAAGAGAATAGTTGTTTTGCAAGTCAAGATATTGCAAAGATACCTTCTCCCAAAATTGAATGATTGCCATTATATTTCTTTGGCCATGCTCCATCACATATGAATCCTTATACACCTTTCCCGACAGATCTATCTTCATGACTTCTTGAAAAAAAAATTGACTTAATGAAAATTTTCTTAAATGTAATATTAGGTTAATGAAGGGCACACACTAAGGTTGTGGCAAGAAGAGAGAACTGAGAATCAAAATGCACAATGCCCAAGAAAATTACAACAATAGAGCAACAAAAGGTGCTTCAGAATATATAATCATTGAAAGAACTGATAGAGAATCTTACCAAAGAAAATGACATGCTATAAAGAGAAAGAGAGGAGGCAAGACATCATATTGCTAATTTGAAGGCCACTAAGGATGAGGTAATAAAAGAACAATGCAACAATAAGTGAGAGCTCTAGGATATTGTTGGTGATCTCACATAGATCATAAGTCAAAGAAATGAAGACAATGGGGTAGGTTCTTCACACCTCAATGAGGTAGGTACTTGAAATGGCAATGAGACAAACACTTCAAATGTCAATGAGGATAAGCCCTGAAATACAAATGATAATTTTTTTTGGTAAAGGTATAACAGTGTTATAAAAACTATTTATAATATACATGATTTGACATTGCCTTAACTTTGTTGATTTACATGATTTGAAAATTGTCTCAATTTACATACTTTGATATTGCTTCAATATTGTGCTTGATTTGCAATCATATACAAGTTAGTTGCATTGTAATCATGTGCTTTGTGATTCAATTATTTGAAATTGATCGTGTGTTCTACATCTAATTGTATATAGGTTAGTTGCATTGCAATCCTATAGTTTGAGATCTACTCATTTTATCTATCACATTTATAAGTCAATTATTTATGAGTCAATTGTATACTTTACTAGCCAGCCATTTTAAACCCTACACATTTTTTCCCTAACCCTTGATAGGTTTACTTAAATAATGAATTCATTAAGTTGTTATTATTCTCTAAGTTTTTCCCTCACCTTAAATGGGTCTACTTGAAGAATAAATTCATCAAGAAAAGACATTTCTATTCTCTTAATTTCCCTTAGAATATATTCGAATGTTCTCTAATTCAAATGAGTAATTAAATTTGACATAAAGTTTATTTTTCTTGAAGATTAATTAATTTAACTAAACTTCAATTAACTTTAGTTAAATTTTATCTTAAATTTAGTAAACTTCATAATTTAAATGTGAGAAGTCTAAAGCTTTTTACAAAGCCCTGGGCTTCCTTCACTTTGTGCATGGATTATAGTCTATCGGCTTGGAACTTCCCTCTAGGTGAGTACTAGAAGTGGATATTCATAACATATTTTGGTGATGATATGCCACTTAGGGTCGCTAGGGCACCTTTTTGCTTCTGTAGGAACTTCTTTTCCTTTGACCTTGCAAATATGCCTATTCACTCTATCCCTCAATACACTTTATGTTATGTGCTCTCAAGCCTCTTCTTCTCCAAGCTACGTGTGTGCATTTCTAAAACCTTGAATCGAACACATAATTGTTACATAACCATCCTTTTTTTATGTTCATTATGATATATCACTTTCCTTCTCACTTTTTGTCATTTTAATTACAAACTAGTTATGATCTCTCTCTCTTTCTCTCTCTCTCTCTCTCTCTCTCTCTCTCTCTCTCTCTCTCTCTATTATCATAAGAAAACATGCAAAAATAGATGAGGATCAACCTTGAAGCTATAGTATCATCCTTTCTCATATCTAAAGAGAGTGTATGAATGAGATCATGTATACACTAGAAGTAAGAAAACAAGACAAACATCCACAAAAATGGAGCAAAGAATTGCTTAGTTCAAGTGTTTTTTCCTACTTGATCAAATATTTTGCAATTTCAAAATGAGTAGAGAAATGAAAAGTTTCAGTAGTAAGTATGTTAAATTGCATACTTAAGGGTGCATTAGTATTGGTACCACCATTGGAATGTGCACTAGGATATACTAATGGCCATTTGACATGTATTTCAAATGTAATACCATTGACACCAATTTTATAATCGAGTTATCAAAAATTAGCATTAGTATCCTCTTGATTTGTTCTTGTGGTGGATAAGTTGTATTACTCTAGATTTTCCCTTCCTCTAAAGCTTGCCATACATAGTCCACAGAATCACATGATTCCACTTTCAAAATAATGCTATGAAATAGCATCCAAACAATGTTTACCAAAGGAATCACTCCTTTAGAGAAACCTTTGTTAGTATTACAATGGCATGTGGTTTCTTGATCTTTCTTCAATTGAGCTCCCAAATGATCGACCATTACCAACTTTACTAAGAAATCAAAGTTGAGGTGTCTTCTAGAGGATCCACATGGATCTAGGGATATGAATATGACATGGTGATTAATCATGGAAAAGAGAGAGCGAGAAGGTTTGTGCCCTAGGGTTGGTCGGATTTTAAGAGGTTTTAGCTATTCAAAGTTTCTAATTTCCTAGGATAGATTTCTAGGGTTTTTGGTAAAATATTACAATTTTCTACCAATGCTACAAGTATAGAGCAAGTTGGAATATTTTATGTAGGTATTGCAAATACTAATTTGATTTAGAGGTTTGAGGTCTACTATTTTTTGTGCTTAAGAAGAGGTGTATTATCATAGAACTAGCTTTGATAAGTTACAAGTGCAGATGGCTTACATACAAGATCTAATGGCTAGCTAATTGGAAGGTCAATGAGGCTTTAGTAATCAAAGTTGAAGTAACCCTAGCTAGGTGTAATCACAATTAGTTGATTCATGTTTGGTGGAAACATGCAATATCAACAACACTTTGGAGTTGAAGTAACCGTAGCTAATTATTGAGTTATAGCTTCTACTTATCCATTACTCTTGGTGTGATTACATAAGATTATGACATTAGTGCTATTCAATTTTGAGTAATGGGTCAAGATTGTGATACACTTGCAAGAAATTTATGAGTTTGAAGGATCTACTATGGCTTATGATAAGAGTTGCTTTGTGTTTATGGTACCCAAGGTGATTTCTCTAGAATTTTTTTTCATGTGTTACTACTATCCATTCATCTCCAAGTAAGTTATATCATGGAAATACCCTTATACATCGTATTTTACTTTACCATGACCATATAGAACTTTGATTTTCTATCCAACATTGACCTACTTGAGGTTAAACTTTTTATTTTATATGAGAATCAAAACCTTTGAATACCTAACTAAGGTTATAGAATGGTGTTTTCTTTTCAGGATTAGAGTTTTTTGCTGGTTGATCATGGGTTATGCTCTCGTTATTATTCCTTTTATGTATAGGAATATCTTGATACTTCCCATAACATTCATCATCAAGGAGCATTATCAAGGAGCATTATCTCATTAGCTCCTACCTTGGTTTCAATAGTACCCTTCACATGATATGATAATAGGGACATTCTCAATGGCCCTAGCAACATCCAAAACCTAAGTGAACATGAGAGCTTAAGTGCCAAGTCCCTAGTAGAAATAATAAGTGTAGCCCTGGCATTGCAACATAGAATAAGAGAATACAATTGTGACAAAATCACTAAACACAATGCAAACATGCTTGGGGGAGCTAAAGAAGGTGGATTGTAAGGTAGCAACCTCAACTACGAAATTCGAAGTGAAGGATATAATAACCCAAGTCAAATAAGAAGTTTAGAAGGAAATCAAAGAAATCAAGAAGGGAGATACCAACATTGCTCTCATTAGTGAAGATAATAAGAAAAGACAGATGTGACAACCATCCGTGAAGTTCAAAACCATACAAGTTAAAGATAACATCAATATTAGACGTGCAAGAACTTAAATGGGGTGACTCTCATGGTGGGCAATCTCAGAGTTGTCACTAAATAAGATATGTGCCTAGCATCAAATTCAAGGTCATCTAGATTGTTTCCCATGCATATAATAATGTAGCTTAAAATGGAACACAATATTTGCTTAATTTGGACTTCTCATAGATGATCGTAAGATAAGGGGACAATTCTCGTAAAAGTTCATAGTATTTACCTACTATTGTAGTTGTGTTGTTGTAGTGCTACTCAATCAAAAATGTGAAACCCTTATGATAATATATCACATACATGATGATGTGGCAGTTAGCATCTTTTTATTAGGCTCATTTCGTGAAATCACTTGGAAAAAATTAAGAGATAAATCAACACTAATCATAGCGTTTCCAATGCATTAGACAATGATAAAATATAGTGAAAATTTTGGGATGTTCATGGTGAGACAATATATGGTTAGTCCTTCAATATCAAGTTTTCTAACTCAATTGGACATACGTATGTGATAAACTATTTGGCTACAAAGATACCTTACATTCTCATGTATTCAAAAAACCTTCTTATGGACCAACTTTCCCTACAACTAACTAAAAAGAGGAGGATGATGCAATGTTTATTTTTGTAAACCTATGATATGATGTATATATATAAGAGAAAGATGTTAGATATACGTAGACTAAAAAAATACCAAATTTAATAAGGTTTGAGATTTCAAGAGTAGAAGTTTAGTACTTTATGAACATACATGCACAATGCAAAATCTCCTAAACATTGTGAAAGAAAAACATTATGCATTCATTAATATCAAATTTGGCCATTATTATTATGTTTAAGAGAATTATAAATGCATTGGTTGGAAAAGCTATTTGTATGTATTAAGTCAGATGCCATTTGTAATAAAAGCATCTAGTGTAGCGGATCAATATATATTGAATTCAATGTAAGCCTTTGAAAAGTATGACTCAAGGTTGTAATTATCATTATTTTTTATAATTGATATCGACAACAATTAATTGAGCATCTTCTATTCCAACCTTGAAAGTTGATGTGCTACTACATCACCCTGGGAACAATTGCTAGTAAAGAGTCCTTCTATAACTACATGCTCATATTGGAACTTATTAACAATTTGAAAGTTGAGGTGCTACATTGCCCTATGAATTATTACTAGTAAAGAATCTTGCTATAAGTAGATGCTCATGTTGAAACTTATTGACAATAAAATGAATCATCATTTCCACCTACATATTGACAGTCAATATTACAAACAAATTCTTATTAACAATTTGCGAGTGGTCTATATATAGACCATACTAAAAAGTTGTCGAATGCTCTATGTGCAAAGGGCTAGTGGATAAGATGACTTCTTGCTAGAAAAATATGTATGCTCACAAATGGGCACCCATTGTTGTGCCCATAGCCCACAGGACTGCGTAACGAGCTTAAATCTTTGGGATGGAGACAGGAGATGCCATAAATGATAGATTTAGAGAAGAGAGAGAGAGAAGAGAGTTGTGTGTGTGTGTGAGTGTGAGGCAGGAAGAGAGAGGGAGAGGGAGACGCACATGGTTTACTTCTTGTCACTGGAAGAGAGTGGCGTGGTACAAATCACTATAGTTTGTTGTCTGATGGATGGATTTCGCACGATCCTATCGTATGATAACCAACAACACATGACACACACAGAGAGACACACACACACAAACTCTGGAAGGAAAAGAAAGGAAAAAGAGAAAAACACGATTGATTTGCGCGCGTGAGTCACGCTGGCCTCTCACACTCAGTCACTCGCTCACACTCACATACACACACACTCTCTCTCTAGCGTTTTCTCGAGGCGGTCCCTCTGTGTAGAATCTCTCTCAATCCACACCCGCAGACACACACTCATACACTCGACTCTCTCTCCCCCCTTCCCCCAAGCCTGCTCGAGTCCCTTTGTCGGCAGTGCAGTTCATTATAAATAGGCAGTAGTAGTGTAGTTACTGTTCTCTTGTGTGATCAGCCGAGTGCCCGAGGTAGTTGTCCACCTGCTGAACCTGCGGTCTCTCTCTCTCTCTCTCTCGCCCCGCCTCCCCACATCCCGGCGGAGCCAGCCATGGAGAAAGCTGTGTATAGCAAGGTGGAGGCCTGGTACCTGGACGACTCTACCGACCCTCTGGCCTTCCGTGAAAACCCTCGTCTTCCGCATCGCCACACTCCCAACCAACCCGTGCCCCGCGAGCATGTCTTCGGTCCGTCAACTCACCTCCCCACCCTCACGTCCTTATACCCATTACCTCAGATTATCTTCCTTAGCTAGCTGTAATCTTATGTTTGTTCTCTATGATCGGGATTCGTTCCAGCATTGTTTTTGCTCTTTGCAGCTCTTGTGAACTCATTTCTCATTTGATAATCCAACGCAGAACTCGGCGTCATAACATGGAGCTTGGACGATGTTGATAACTGGGAGAACAATGACCTTCTGGAGGCCATCAAGAAAGAGCGTGGCTACAATTATTGGGTAATGACGATCATATGCTGTGCGTTAATGATAAGTGTTGGCTAGATCATATGATCTGCATTGTCATTAGCATTAGCATGATTATTGTAGGACTTGATGACGCCTATTAAGATTAAGTGATTCTTACAGAAGATTATACCTACGTAATTATTACCGGAAGATGAGTTAGCAGTTAGTCTTAATGTGGTAAACACGACAGGATATTGCGACTGTTGGTCCTGGTCTGGTGGAGGATTTCGAGGGGATGATCCACCACTTCTTCACGGAGCACCTTCATCCAGTTGAGGAAAGCAGATTGGTGCTGGAAGGGGCCGGTATGTAACTGCCAATTCTAACCCTTCTCAGCCTAATTAACCAAGTTAATCAGCATGCAGCTAGCTTTTCTTCAGGTCATGCGGTCACCTTTTCTTTGCGTGCATGTATTTAACTCTCTTCTGTGTGCTTATATTATGTTAATCAGGGTACTGGGATATCCGCGATTATGACGAGAGATGGATCCGGTTTCGCATTCAGAAAGGCGATCTTATTGTACTACCGGAAGGAATGTATCACAGGTTTACCGTTGACACAGACAACTACGTCAAGGTACTATTAAGTCCATACCGTGATTAAACCCCCTTCTCCTCTCTCTCGATCCATATACACGTTCTGATCATGTTGATCATGTGATTTCGCACCCACAGGCCGTGCGTCTGTTCAAGACCGTCCCATGTCGCACGCAGCATGAAAGACCAGCTGATGATATTGACGCCAGGTTATTTCTTAAACCATAGCACTAGCTGATAGTCGCCAGCTTTGTCTACTATCTTACGACTAGAAAATCTACATAATCATAATCTGGAAGCTCGGAAAATACCGTAATTCGTATTCATTGGACTCACCTGTTTTCATTCCAGGAAGCTATATGTGCAAAGAGTGTTGAACAATCCGCATGCTCTATACAGACAATCCAAGTGTGACCTGAAGACTGACTGTTCGGCCGAGCCACCTGCGGATGCTCATATAGTTGATGAGTGATGCTGTGTATAGCGTTAATGGCCGTTCGCTTTTGCACATTTTGTAATGACTAGAGTCTAGAACTTACCACTTCACTGTCAATTATATTATCCAGGCGCACCCTTTACTTTTTGTGCGGCTTCTGGAGTCCTGTACTTACAATGTAAAAATTAGCTCAGCTTTGACATTGGATGCATCTCATATACTGTTTTAACCTTTCACGTGCATTCATAATCTTTTTCTCTCAAGTGGGTGTTACTATAAAAATAGACCTTCCTTCCAAGTTCTATTTTATCACATTCTAAAGTGATAGGTGTGATTGCATTTGAATGTGGAATTATTTATTAACGTGGTGAATTATTCTTACCTTATCTCAGAATAGGGCTCAAACTATCTAGTGTATGACTAATTGACATGATGATATTCTTTAAAGCATACTCTAGGACACCACTTTGATGGCTTTTTCAAGTTTGCAATATGGAATTGCTAGAGAGAGAGAGAGAGAGAGAGAGAGAGAGAGAGAGAGAGTGAGTGTGTGTATAGAGCTTGGTTGTCTTTACTCCCATTGCGCTTTAGACACATGGCATCACTCTCTACATGGCATACAAAGAGAAGTGTTCGATTGAGGCTTTGCAAGGATAGTTGCAATTATAAGATGTACAAGTTGTTGGGAGAGGGGCATGGAGGTGTGCAACTATCGTAGTATTAATGACATTTTGGTGTTAGTTGAGTAGGTTGACAATAGGTTTTGCATGATACCTAATGCTCTTATTGAGATAGTGTTTAAAGCCCTTATGGACTTCTAGAACTGCATTTTCCTTTGTAACACTACCTATCATGTTGACAATTTTGTACTTTTAGATTATCTCATCATATACAAGAACTTTGCTCAGTTTCCCATAAGAAAAGGTGAAATGTAGAACTTTGCTCAGTTTCCCAACATCTCATTGTAGGAAATCCTAGCATAAACATATACATTTCCTCCATAAATAGAGAAATCGTTTGTTTTTTTCTCTTGTTTGATTGATCTTATAGATGTTATGTATTTTTTATGAAATTACGTTATATACTAGATGAGGTTCTTTATCGCCACCTTGTTATATGTTTCTCAATCTTTACATTTTCAACTAGTCAAGATATTTAGATCATTGAAGCACATTACATGACTTTGTAAAGAAACATTTTGCTTGTGTGGGGTGAAAGTGGCGATAAAAAATGGTAAATCTTCCCTCAAAGTTGGACACGCACAACTTTGATTGACACTATACAATCCCGCCTTGCATAAGAAGTTTATGGAGGAGGAAAATCCAAGTCATTTCAAATGGCTTAATAGGTGTCATTGGAAGGAAGTGCACAATGCAATAGCAAACATATCTTAAGAGCAAGTTTGCACATAAAAATCTTAACTAAAGATGATCGATTGACTAATTATCTTAATAGGAAGTTTGTAGGGGAGAAAAGCTTAACTAAGGGTGAGTGATTGACTCCTTATATTTTTAAGTTTGTAGGTGGAAATCATAACTAAGGCTTAAGAAAGTGAACTTTCCTTTTGATAAATTGAAACTTGTTATGTTCATTTTATGAATTAACATAATTAAAGTAGTCAAGAATAAATTCAATGGAAGACCATTGGTTAGATCATTGATGTGGTGATAAGCTTTCATTTGCAATGTATTTACTAAAGTGAAGCTAGGTTATGGAAGTGTGCTCTTTCAATTATATGATTAGCTTTATCACATTGATTGTCAACATGTTTCTAGTAATGGAAACCAATAAAAGGATTCTCTTGTAAATTCAAGTAAGATTCATGAATTCAAAATAAAGAGACAAAATCATATGAAAAGGTAAGGTAAAAGAATTTAGAAGAAGATTGTACTCTCAATAGACAACACAAAAATTCTTCACTAAAAAGCATGTAAGCTATCTCACTCTCCAATTATGATGAGCACAACCTTCCTCAATCAAACTTTAGCCCCAATAACACTACAAGATATAGGCCTCATACTGACATTCAAAGCAACGAAAATGTTCATAGAAAAAATTTCCCCCATCATTGCTAAACACGTTAGTATTAGCGACACCATAGAACCATCACTATTTACGTCACATTTGCAACACAAATAGCGATGTGTGCAGTAAATTTGCAATTCTAATAGCGATAGTTACAGAGAAAAAAAAATGTGATAGGGCAGTCCACATGTAGCACTATGTGTTGTATTTGGGCTGCACAAAAGAGTTATAGTAAGATGTACAATGGTTGCCAAAATGAAGGCAAAGTGTCCTTGAATACACAGCTAGACTGATACATAAAATAGATACAAGATTGCTTAATGAAAGTGCTCATGGAATCATGGCAAGATACAAATGATGATACTAACATAGTACATAGAAAATGCCTACATAAATCATAGGACCAAAACAGAAGAGGATGTGCACTCCACGGATCCAAGCGTGAGCTATAGATCCTCGCCATCTAGAAGCTCATCCCGCCGTAAAGGAGCATCGAATGGACTGTGCAAAAAAAGAAATAACTACATATGAGTCCATCATATAATAATGCATTTTAATTAAAATTAGTAACTACGGACAAGAAAGATGAGTGACTTACCAGACCACGGCATGCATACAATCTATCGATCAATGCAGTGAGACCGTGTCTCTCTGCAAATCGAGTCTCCAAGCCAGTGGAATCGCGATTTGTAATAGAGTGCCACAAAGAAAAAAAATACAAGTGTTAGAAATACAATAAGTACAAGCGATATTGCAAAAAAATAAGTGAAAAGAACAACAGAAAAACTTACAAAGTCCTCTAGATAAGTCATGTGACCGCCGCCACTCCCAAGATGATGGACCACTCTTGTCTCTAGTCGTGCCCTCGCTACCTTGCGCTACTATCTCCAATGTCTTGGAGAATCTGTAGCCTCCTTCCTGAGTCGTGGTAGTCATCTGCATCTAGCCACTCCGGCTCTAAGGCCTTACTCTTAAGTGCCTTGCATGTGTCTGATTGTTATAAGATCTGAGATACACACTCGAATTTCTTATATACTTAAAATATATATGGCGAATATTATGCTTGCACAGAGGGAGAATAGATAAGAGAAAAGAAAGATGTAGAGAGAGAGAGAGAGGTAGAGAAATCGACAACACACTAGGCTAGTCCCCCCCCCTTGTGGAGTTATATTATTGACAAGGAGCAAGCTCCTCCATTACACATAACCCAGTTTTTACTTGTAGATCTTGGAAACAAAATCATGGTTCCTTGCACGGTATACAACCGGCTAACACTTGCACAACTTGGAAGTTTGCATCTTTTGATCCTTCTTGAGTCTCCTTCTCTTCTACACAATATGTGTAGGGCTCTCCTCTTGGCGCTTGATTTCAGGAGAGCTTTCGTAGCACTTGCACCTTCTCTTCTCCTCTTGGAACTTGATTTTAGCATAGCTTCTGCAACACTTGATTTCAGTAGAGCTTCCGCAGCACTTGCACCTTCTCTTCTCCTCTTGGATGCATGCAATGTGATGCTTCCTTTACCTCCCTCACATCCAAGGAGAGCCTCCTCTTTTATAGGCTTTCAAGAGCTTCTCTTCTTGGAGAGAGACTTGAGTTGATCTTCATGCAAGATGTGATTGTTTCAGGACCTACTCTAGAGCACTAATTTCAAGATATCTCTCTGTGTGCTATTTAGATGAAAAAATGTCCAACACAAATATTGTAGATCTCACTGTTTTTGATAACCCTCGTGGCCCATTTTTAGAGATCGTCTTTTTATCGTGAGATATTTTAAAAATGGATTCACTATATCTTTTTTCAAAAGAACAGCTTCTCAAACTATACTCGTAACTTGTGGTCCATGCAACCATCTTAAGGAGAGTTTATTAAATTTCCTTGGGCCTTAACCTTAAAATTGACTTCCATACAAAAGCTTGTCTTTTTAGACCTTAGAAAGAGAAAATAACTTCTCTCCTTACTTCCAAAGGATCACGTCTCTTGTCTATCTTAGTGAGAGAATTACCTCTCTTGTCTTTCTTAATGAAAGAAAAGAAAACACATAAGTAAACGCTCCGAGGCATCCCCGAATGCACATGTAAATACATATACACAATGCTAATGCACTTCCTCTTCTTAGAACTTAATCCATCTTCATTTATGTATAACTCCTCCTTGGTTCTTGTGTACACTCTTACACTTGGTAAATACTTCTTTCCCCCTTCATAACTTGTACTGTCTATATTAGATATCCCCGTCACAGTCCTCTGATCACCCCATTAAGTGATGCACTAGGAATATTGGTCTCTAAATGGTCTCATGGCCATGCTAGATCATCATCAACACTTCAAGAAAAGTGAGTTATATATTGATTGACATGAATTTATTAAATAGAGAATGCGTAATAAGTAATCAATTTAGTGACACTGATTGTCTGTGTGACATGTATGCACGCATATATTCCATCCAGCCTCTGGGGAACCTATTTACTGCGGTGGGTACTTGAAACTCCTCATGCAAGGATGCTACTATGTAGTCCTTTCTCTAGAACAGCTTGATGGTGTTTGAGAGAGCTCTTGGTCCGCCATATCTCTAAATCGAGCCATGTGATCTAAATACATACGTGTGAAGATCTCCAGTAGCTCCTCATGGCTCATCCCTTGACTCATCGTGCTGTCCAAATATCCATAAAGGTCACATTCACAGACAAAAATTGATGTTAGCATAATCAATATAAAGATTCAAGCAAAGCACGGTAATATAACTCTTAAAAATTTGATATTATTTAACATGCAGATTCTAGAGTATCCTTATAAACGATTCATCAACAAATTGAGTAGGTGGATGCTCCAAGTATGACATAGCCTATGGTCCCATGTCAATCTCTTGACACAATTCCACATACATTGGAAGGTCGATAGAAAGGTCACCACAAAAGGATGAGTCTACCTCATTCTCAAAGATTTCTTGGTGTCCTGTCTTTCCATCATTGTTACTCGATTTTGCCTCTTCTACATGCTCCAAGCTTTGGGTGGCCTCTACCCCTTGCAATATCGACTCCTCTATCTCCATATTGTCATCATCTATGCTCGAAACATTGCTTTTATCATATACTCTTGCACTTCGGGAAGCTGAAGGTACAACATACCACCATTGAGGTTATCATCGATTGGGATAGAAAATTACCTATTCAAAATCACATACAAGAGAGATTTAACATTTTTGACATATACCATGTCATTAAAAGCTTTAAAAACATGAGTTCATGTACCTATTCACAATGGGCAGGTAATACAAATGTGTTACGTAAATCCATTGTCGGAGGAGTTTTAGTCAAAAGGTCGAATCCATAGGGGATCAAAGGTAGAAGGAAGTAGAGATAGAATACGGAAGAGAAAATAAAGAATACACAAGAGGTAAACACAATAATGACAAACCACAATGAATCAAATCAATATGTATTGACAAAACCTGAAATCCTTTGTCTGGCACTACTCAGAAGCACTCTCCAAGTATTAGATCTCCTAGAGCTTCTTTTGTAGAACAAAAATGTGGATAAAAAATAACAACTCCTCTATTGCTTGAAACCCAAATATAATAGCTCCGTTAGCTCTGGAAAGGGGGGTGAAACCCTAGGACACCTGCTCACAGATCTCCTTGATCACTTCTTCTTCCTCTTTCAGTTCAAACTGCAGTTTTCAACCTATCAATAGTGATCACGATACGGGCGATTTTGTCAATCTATCACTTTTATGAAAATCCCATAATTGGCTGAAAAAGTATCTTGCTTTTTGCATGCCATCCTAATCTAGAAGTTTTTTTAACTTTTTCAGATTTTTTACAATAAATAATATAAAAAGTAGGCTAAAATTATCCAAAAATCTAGTATTTTTAGATAATCCATGCCATTCACACTGGTACTAATGACTCAGATCACATTGACTCTATTGATCAATAAGAAAGTCAGATGATGATGCATTTCATGTTTCTTCACACTGTGTCCGTATAGCATCACTACATCCATCCCCTCTGAACTTGCACATCCTCCGATATGTGCCAAAATCCTAGTTGTCACCGGATTCCGAGTCCTCCTCATCCTCTGTAATCATATCCTTTGATTCTTCATCTTCCATGTCTTCCTGGCTCTCCCCTGTATCATGGCCACCATTTTCTTCCAATTCTGGCAACTCATAGGCAGTAGATTCTCACCTCTTGAATAAATTTATTCTTTTCCCTGCTATTGAAAGTTTTATGGTTTTCCCATCCAGCTCATTCAATGCATAAGTAGCATTATCAAATACATGTCTTACCACAGAGGGTCCAAACCATCTTTTGAAAAGTTTACGCATGGCACTATACTGGTTGTCTAAACTGCTATCATAAACCAATACCCAATCCCCATCTTGTATGGTTCTTGGTCTCAGTCTATGTCTTTTGTCAAACCATTTCTTGTTCTATATCCTTGCTGCCCTTCACTTTGCAATTGCTGCCTAAATGTCTTCTGACTTTCTTTCCAACTGTCTAATGCGTAAGGCGAATAACTCCTCCTTATTCAACTCCTCCTCCCAAGGTAGCACACTCCATTTAACTGTCATCTTTTCTATCAACATGATAGGTTTTTTATCATACATCAATTCTGCTGGCATATATCCTGTAAGGGCACTATGAGTTGTTCTGTCAATCCACAAAGCATAAGGGAGCAATCATGGCCACTCTTTCACCTTCTCTCCATATGCTTTTGCCAATGTCTTCACAATAGGTAGATGACCTCTTTCACTTTTTCTATTTCCTTCAAGGTTATAGGCTGAAGTTAAAGCAAGTTTTATCCCCAATCATGCAAAGAAATCATGAGCTTCATCTGCATCTAGCTCACCCCTATCTGCAGTAGTTTTTCCCACATGGTCATACCTACAAAAGATCTCTTCTAAGAGAAAAGTACACATAGCATTTGTTTTCTTAGTACGTAGAGCTCTCCCTTCCACTTGATTAGTCAAGTCTTCACGAACAAGCACAAGATATCTCATTTTCCAAAGACCTATCGGCATTGTGACTAAATCCACCACCCACTTAAAATGAAGAGATAATGGATATGTGGGTTGCAATCCATACTGATGTTTCACAAATGAATACATTTGATATGTTGTACATGTTTCCACAAAGGGAGCAACGTCCTTATATATACCCTGCCTCAATATCTTTCTTTGATCTTTGTAAAAGTACCCCAAACACCCCTATGGCCAACCCACAAACTTTCATGAAATTCTTGCATGACATTTACTTGTGAAGCTCTATCACCCAAAACTCGCAATGGCATAACCTGTTTCTTTTTAGCATGTTTCCATAAGTATCCACCTTTTATGGAAAACCCGTAGGATTTCCTCTTAATCTTTTTAAACTCATCTAACCATTCATCTCTCTTTATTAATGTATTGAGGTATTGACCAATTCTCAGTCACTCTCCTACATATTTGTCTTCCGGAAACACCTCTACTACATAAGATGCAAAACATCTAAAGTGTCTTCTCTTTGTTGTCCAAGCTTCTGTTACTGCTATACTAACACCTTCCATTGCTAAATTCACTCTTGCAACATCATTTTCAGTCGCAAGAAGTCATCTTCTTCCTCCTCATCCATCATCCCATCTTCATTATCATAGCATGCCCGAGATAACATGTCTACCAGTGGGTTATCTCTTCCTGCAATATGCTAAAATTCAGGGTTCAAAGATTTGATGTATGCAATCCACCAGAGCATAGCGATGTCCAGGGTAGCACAACTAGTAATCATACCCAATACCAAAAAACAATTGGTCTCAATGACTACATGGGCGCCATTAAAATACTCCTTATCACATTTAAGGGCTATCACAATTCCCCGTAATTCTCTTTTTACCTACGGATATCTTCTCTATCGTTCAATCAATACTTTAGCACCAAAGCGAATTGCATATCTTTTCCCTTCCTCATCATCTTGCCCAATTTCCTATCCAAACGCAATTGGCTTGTATTAACAACAATAAGGATACAATTTCCATGTGAATAGTCAGCCTTTCTCAATGTAGGAGCAGATTTTAAGGATTACTTCAATTTCTTCATTGCTTTCTGATGCTTCTTTTCCCAATGAAATCTCTAACCTTTCCTCAGAAGCTGATATAGAGCATCGGCTACATGTGCAAAGTGAGAAATCCATATCAAATAGAACACACATGCTCCCAAGAGTCTACACACCTCTAATACATTCATTCATATATCTTGCATTCTATCAATCCCATCTATTTTTGCTGGTGATGGTCTTCACCCATAGGGCCCATACATATGCCCAACAATTAAAACCTCTTTAACTCCAAAGACAGAATTCTGTCCAAAAAGAGTTAAATGCATCTCTTCTAGATGCGTCAAAATCCTCTCACAATCCACAATATGGTCTGCAACAAACTATCTACATCCATGAGCATCCATGTCTTCATTCTTTTCATCCACTGCACACCCTTTGATTGAAACATCATCCAAGAAGGGCATAGTCAATTATGGTATAAAATCCCTGAGTACCCTATTCATAGCAGTTTTCATGTGTGCCACTGAGTTTATTGCACCCTGTGGGAGAGTACACATCTGTACTAACCCCAAGGAAGTCTTCGTGGTTGTGATATCCATGCTTTTAATTGCAAGCTGAAACTAATCATATCCCGAGTAAAGATCACCCAAAGAATAGATCGCTCTGCCTACAAAAGCCTTTGCAAATTCATCAACCACAGGACTTGCACCCATATTTCTTATTGTCACTTTATTGACCGGTTGCATGCCTTGAATAAATCTCAAAGTCCCATTCTTTTTTAGCACAATAAACCAACGATTTGAGTACCGGGATTGATGCCAGGAGGGATATTCCACGGTGGATTCCGTGCCACGGTGGATTCTGTGAGGTTTTGGATTCCGTAAAATTTTATTATCGGGGCTCATACACAAAGTGGATTCTTTGTGCGAGAAGTCGATAGGGATGTCTATCCTTTTCAGGCGTTGTGTTAATTTTATGTGTACATGGGTGATTCCATAGCGGGCGATTCTGCAAAATACATATTTAAATTAATAGACGTTTATGAGTTTAGAGTCCTCATTCGTAATAAATTAAGGTTAGGATTGATTTCTAACCAATTTATTTATGTAGCTGAAGACTGCTAGGTATTCACTTTTGTCGGTTTAATTGTATTATGTTTCTAACAATTGTGAATGCTTCAGTTGATGTGCAGAGTGAGCAGCGATGGTTTTGGAAAGCATTGGAGGATAGCGTGTATTCAAGTTATCGTCAATTTTTTATGGGGGCACGTATCTTAGGCATGGCGCCTATATTTTGTCGCTCTTATTTATTAAAGTGCTTGATATTTATTTATTATTTTTGTATGCACATGGACGCACGATTTAAATATTTGTATTGGACATCGTATTTGGGTACTGCCTGACTTTCTGGGCATCCATTAGCTTTAATTCTTTATTGGCACAAAAGTACACTCAAAAGCTAAAGCGTGTTATTTTGTAAATTGGGCTATTATTTGAGCTTGAAGATGAATAATATATTAAATACATGCTTTGTGGAGCGTTCACACAAGGCATGGGGGGAGATTGCATCCAATTGGTCTCTTGTTCATGTCGTGCAAGATTTCTTCATTAGTTTTTGTGTAAAAAGTGGAGTTCTTTTGTTCTTGGGGACCTTCTGACGCTCACTACATGCACATAGGGCGACTGATCTGTGCACTAGTGGTATCACAGCGAAGCTGAGATCGAGAGCTTCCAATCGCTTACTATCTCGCATGAAGGCGGAGCTCCTAGAACAATCGAGCTCTACAGTCTGTCTTGTGGCAAATGGTCGATACCAGCGTGTTCCTAGCAGTCAAAAACCCCCTTCTGCACCCTCTGATCACAAGAGACCAGCCTCTATAGAGGCGGAGAACCACGCGGATACTTCCTTCAACAAGTTGTCTTCATACAGATAAGAAAAACTTAACTCCATAGCCAAAAGCTTTCAAAGCTTTAACAAAAAAAAAATATTAAGCTTAATAATAATCTTATTAAAAAGCTTATCTCCATGAATGTTTTCACATGCGGCGGCAGGAGTATCTTTTGGCTGCCGTCGATTCCGCCGAGTACGTCCTCAAGTCCACGAAAATCAGCTTGGTTACTTAAGCTTTAAGTCCTCTAAGATTTCCAAGTTCTCCAAGTCAACAAAGTCACAAAGGTCATCTTCAACCATTACCATAGTGGAAGTTCATATGCAGAAGCACACGAACCAATCTTTTGCTCTCTAGAAGTCCTTTCACACTTGTAGACTTACTGAACTAGTTTCAAGAAGAACAGAAGTTCACACGCAGACTATACGCAGTTTCTACGCAACACTATTCTCTTGGCAGACGATTGTGTCAACGAATACCGCAATCGTAAAGGAGAAAGACTACAAAAGCCAAATATATATATATAAGCCTTGTAAACCCGCCTTTGAGCTACACTTATCCCGCTAATAAGATTTCGAGAGTGTGAGATCTTTTTGAATTTTACAGGAGGATCGATCAAAACATGGTCGATCTTATGGCTGAAGGTGATTTACCCGAACCAACAATGGAGCAAAAGGTGGATTTGATTATGATGCAGCTCGAAGAAGAAGGAAGAGCCCGACAAGCTTTGCAAGTTCAATTGGCCAATTTGCAACGATCTACCACTGACCAAGATGGATCGCAACCCGAAGATCTTATACGACGTACCATCGATGCAACACTTGAAGCCCAATCCATTCGCAAAGAAACAAAGATAAGTAAAAAAAACTTCAAATTTCGTACTTTCAATGGATCACGTGATGGAAAGACTGTACTTGCTTTTATTAGTCAATTTGATGATTACTTCCATGAAGAAACATACGCTAAGAAAGACAAAATTAAATGTGTCACTAACCATTTAGTTGACCGAGCATCCTTATGGTGGACTGTGGTCCGCAAGAGCATTGATTGCCCCACTAGATGGGAAACTTTTCAAAAGAAATTTTTGCAAAATTTTCTACCTCCTCAATTCCATGAAAAAGCCATCAAGCAATGGGATCTTCTACAATAAAGAGATCGCGAACCTATTTCCCAATACACTGAACGTTTTTGGAATGCTCTACTGTAACTACGAATGCTCGAAGATGTACCTGAAGCAACTCATAAACACAAGTTTATGTCTAGCCTACTTTTCTATGCGGAAGTCAATATGTTCAAGCCAACAACACTTGAAGATGCAATTTCCTTGGCCCATGACACTGAAGACAAGATTCACAGACGAGACAAGAGACCACGACAATTTCCAACCAATGGTAACTTTGGTTCCAAACAATTCAATTCAATTTTTTTCGAAGATTCAATCAAAGTCATTTTCTTCCATCTTCATTCCGTAAATCTTGGACACAACCACCTGCCTTGCCATCAAACACTAATCCAAACCCTAAGCCATCCCTACAGTTAAATCCCAACATTCCTAAACTTCCTGCCATTACCAATAATATATCTAAAGCCAAACCCATAGTTTGTTATAAATGCCATCAACCTGGACATCTAGCACAGCCAATTGTCAATCCAAAAAGCCACCTGTCCATGTCAATTATCTAGGAGCAATAGAAGAAGAAGAACGTGAGGAAATGTCGGACTTTACAGAAGATGATGACGACATTGGTACTACTTTGAATACTTTGCCAGGTATGCCAACTCCCCATTCTTTGTTAACAATGAAATGTTTTGTGCATGGTAAAGAAAATATTATTTTACATGATAATGGGAGAACACATGACTTTATTTCTGCAAAGTTAGTCAAAGAATTGAATTTACAAACTATTTCTATACATTATTGCATCAAGGCTGCATTCCTAGGAACGAGATATAATGGAACACAAGAGGTGCATAATTTAGAAATTAAAATTGGTGATTATACTGAATGAAAAAATTTCTTAGTTGTATCTTTGCAGTCTAGTGACATTATCTTAGGAATGCCTTGGCATCATCAATACAATCCTGATATAGATTATTCTACGCATTCAATTAAAATTTATTTTTAAGGAAAACAAATCACACTGCATGGTATGCATGCTTCCAATAATTTTCCACTGCTTACTCATACTCAAGCTAAACATGCATTACATAAAAATAGCAAATCTTATTTAATATGGGTGAATGAAATTCAAGCTAAAGAAAAACAGATGCATCCTAGGCATACACAATTTCTTGCCCAATTTCAAGATTGTTTTGTTGTTGATTTACCACCTAGATTACCACATTCACGTCCTGAAGATCATAAAATAGATTTAATTCCTGGAACACAACCACCATGTAAAGCACTATACATACATAACCAAATCGAACAGAAAGAAATTCAAAATCAAAAAGAGGAATTACTTAATAGAGGATTAATTAGACCTAGTAGTTCTCCATTTGGTGCACCTATCTTATTAGTGAAGAAGAAAAATAATACTTATTGCATGTGCATTGATTATCGTGCCCTAAATAAAATTACTGTTAAGAATAGATATCCAATTCCTAGGGTAGATGATCTTATGGATAAGCTATAAGGATCTGCCATATTCAGTAAGATAGATCTTAAATCTGGATACCATCAAGTAAGATTGGACAAATCTGATATATTCAAAACTACATTTAGAAGACAATTTGGACACTATGAATTTCTAATTATGCCTTTCAGTTTAACTAATGCCCTAGCCACATTTAGTTGTATGATGAATCACATATTTTTGAAACATTAGTATTGTGTCATAGTTTTCTTTGATGACATATTAGTATTCAGTAAAAATGAGAATTAGCATTATGAACATTTGTCTTTAGTTTTTTAGTTGTTAAAAGACAATCAATTATATGCTAATCCAGAAAAGAGTGAATTCTTCCAAATAAAAATTAAATATCTAGGACATATTATTTCATCAGAAGGTATTAAAGTTAACCCTAAAAAGATAGAAGCAATTTTAAATTGGCCCATACCCAAAAATGTGCATGAATTACGTTCTTTTCTAGGTCTTGCTAGCTTTTACAGAAAGTTTATGAGAAATTTCTCATTACTTGCATTATCTTTGATAAAACTTTTAAAAAAGGGTATTGTGTATAACTGGTCTGACAATAAACAAAAATCCTTTGATTTATTGAAACATGCTTTAACTCATGCTCATGTATTACAACTACCTAACTTCAATAGACCATTCTTTTTAGTAGTTACTGACGCTAGTGGATCTGGAATAGGAGCAGTCCTTATGCAAGATAATCATCCCATAGCCTACTCTAGCTGTAAACTCAAACCATCCGAACTTAAATATTCTACCTACGATAAAGAATTGCTAGCTATAGTACAAGCCTTACGTCAATGGAAACATTATTTAACGGGATCTGAATTTATGATCAAAACTAACCAACAAAGCGTTAGACATCTCCTTAGTCAACCACAAATATCTGACCAACACATTAAATGGGCCACTTTTATTTAAAGTTTTCATCTCCTTATACAATATCAACCAGGAAAAGAGAATGTTGTAGCTGATGCTTTGAGTAGAAGACCGACAATTCATAATATTTCTATGATATCATTTGATTCTCTTATCCCTATGAAAGATGCTTATAATCAGGATCCTACTTTTCAAGCTGATTGGAATAAACTAGTTGCAAATAATTTGATTCCTATTGATTCATTGTCTTATAATAATGGATTCATGCTTTATGAAAAAAGATTATGTGTGACAGTTCCATTTCGATCATTTGTTTTGCATGAAATTCATTGTCCTCCATATCAAGGACATAGAGGAATTATATCTACTTTACGTACATTGATTGAAGATTTTTATTGGCCACATATGGACAATGATGTATCTAACTTTGTATCTGAATGCTTAGTTTGTCAACGAGTTAAAAGCACCATGGTAAACAATATGGTTTACTAATGCCATTATCTATTCCATCATAACCATGGGAATAGATTTCAATGGATTTTATCATTGGTCTACCTAACACTAAAGCTAACCATGATATGACTTGGACTGTTGTAGGCAGATTTAGCAAACAAGCATATTTTATTCCATGCAAGAAAACTTTAACTGCATCTCAAGCTGCTCAATTGTTTTTGAAAACTGTTTTCACTAACCATGGTTTACCAAAAGTTATTATTTCTGATCGCGATTCTAGATTTTGTAATAATTTTTGGATTACTTTGTTTGCTAACTTAGCACTACAAGGGAATGGGGCAATAGCGACGCCGATTAGCGACGGCGGATGTCGGCGTCGCTATAGGCGTCGCTATTGGCGTCGCTATATGCGTCGCTATTTGCGTCGCATAGCGACGCATATAGCGATGCCAATTGCGACGCCGCAGGGAAAAAAAGCGTGGCCGAAACCAGAGCGCCGTTTTCATTTTGTTTTCTTCGCCTTTTGAGAGCGAGAGCGAGGGAGAGAGCGAGGGAGAGAGCCAAGGCTTTGTGGGAGAAGAGGAGGAAGAGACTTGCCGCCACCGCTGTCGCCGCCACCGTCGTTGTTCGTGAAGGGGAGGAGGAGCCCTCGTTGCAAAGAGAAGCCGCCCACGCTCGCCATATCTCATTGGTGAGTCTCCCTCTCTCTTTCTTTTACTTGTTGAAGGTTTAAATCGTTCTCTTTTGTTTGTTTAGGAGAGGAAATGAAAGAGAAGGAGAGGGAGAGGGAGAGAGAGGGAGAGAAAGAGAGGGAGAGGGAGAGAAAGAGAGAGAGTGTGCATTCTCTCTCTCCCTTTTGCTTGTTTAATGTTTAAATTACTTTCTTCTTTGCTTGTTTAGAAGAGGAAACGAGAGAGTAAAAGAGAGGGAGAGGGAGAGGGAGAGGGAGAGGGAAAGAAAGAGAAAGAGAAATAGAGGGAGAGGGAGAGGGAGGGGGAGGAAATAGGAGAGGGAGAGAAAGAGAAAGAGAGGGAGAAGGAGGGAGAGTGCATTCTCTCTCTCCCTCCCTCTCCCTTTTGCTTGTTTAATGTTTGAATCACTTTATTTTTTACTTGTTTAGGAGAGGAAATGAGAGAGAAAGAGAGTGAGAGGGAGAGGAAGGGAAAGGAAATGAGAGAGGGATAGAAAGAGAAAGAGAGGGAGAGTGCATTGTATCTCTCCCTCTCCCTTTTGCTTGGAGGATGTTTAAATCACTTTATTTTTTGCTTGTTTAGGAAATGAGAGAGAAAGAGAGATAGAGAGGGAGAGGGAAAAAAAGAGAAAGAGAGGGAGAGGGAGAGGGAGGGGGAGGGGAAGGAAATGAGGGAGGGAGAGGGAGAGGGAGAGGGAGAGGGAGGGAGAGGGAGAGGGAGGGGGAGGGAGGAAATGAGAGAGGGAGAGAAAGAGAAGGAGAGGGAGAGGGAGAGGGTGAGGGTGAGAGAAAGAGAGGAAGAGAGGGAGAGGGAGAGAAAGAGAGGGAGAGGGAGAGAAAGAGAGGGAGAGGGAAGGGAAGAAAATTTAAGATAATATACGTATTGATAATGGTATGCAATGTGCTTTGCATACGGCCACGTACTTCATCAAAATGAACCCAAAATTATTGTTATAGAAAAAGAAACCCTTAAATTGAGTATAGGATAATTTCTCTCAGGTCTTATGACTATGAGTAGAATTGATTGAAATAAATTTTATTACTATAGTTATAAAATTTCATAGATGGCGCGCATTAATTTTAAAATTGATTACTTATACTCAAAGCCGAGATATAACAAAAAATTATCTACCGGGACAAACAAATCGTTGAGCATGATACAAGGCCGAGATATAACATCGGAAAATCTCTCGACTACTATATACAATGCAAGGTTTATGGTCAACTTGCAACTTGACGTACATCTCCATAAAGCTATACATTTAAGCCTTGTTTGCTGTAATGTAGATAAGATGGCAAACGAAGAAGGTCCTATTGTTCAAGACCGCGAGTCATATCTTAATCAGCGTGTCCCATGTCCTTGCTCTCAATGCAAGTTGGCAATTAGACGAAAACGCCGATTGTCGTTAGAACACGTACGACGATTTGGCGAGTTTCAATCTGAGATCATTGATCAGGCGATTGCAGACTTTCAGCAAACGGTAATTTGAAGTTAGCATTTTTCATGCATTGTACTCTCAAGCTAATTGAAAACCATACACAATAAGATTGGGTCTTGTTGGTAAATTTTGTATCCAGGGGGGTGATGTCTCGACCCAAGGGGGAGTGCACCCTTTGCGGCCAATTAGAAGAGTTCGTGGACGTGCGATGGATGGATTGCAGGAGCCAATCGACCACTCGCAAGGCCCATCTATACCGTCAATGCCAGAGGAGACAGACAACCTTCCCGACTTGCCTACAATCTTGGAGCCTGAGATGGAGGCAATGATCGATGCATTGATTCCCATGGATGTTGAGACATCTGACCCGCTCAGAGAGGAAGCATCCATACCATTATATGATGGGTGCCGAGTATCTCGGTTGAAGACATTGCTTGCACTCTTAAGTGTGCAAGCAAAATACGGTTGGAGCGATACGAGTGTGACTGAGTTATTCAGGTACCTTGCACACAGACTTCATTGTTTTTTTTTTAAACAGTATTATTGCAAACATGGATAGATTTTTCAAGGTGTTTTATGATTTTTTCAGGTTATTGAAATATCATATATTGCCACTTGCAAACACCATGCCTAAGTCTCGTGATGATGCGCGACATGTTTTACGGAAGCTTGGCATGGACTACAATAACATCCATGCATGTATCAACGACTGCATATTGTTTCGAGATGAATACGAGAGTATGGAGACATGCCCAAAGTGTGGTGCTCACAGGTATCGACAGGACTTGCAAGGGCAAACCATCCCTCAAAAAGTCCTCAGACACTTTCCGCTCATCCCCCGCATAAACCACATGTTTCGCACGTCTGCCATGGCAAGCTTGACAACGTGGCATGTGCAGAATAGGTCCACGAATGGAGTTCAACGAATATCAGCAGATTCATGCGCATGGAGCCACATTGACTCTACCTTCCCAGGCTTTGCGCGAGAGCCAAGGAATCTTCGGCTCGGTCTCGCCATGGATGGTGTGAACCCATTCGGTCTGCGCTCGACTTCTTACAGTGTGTGGCCTATAGTGCTTGTCAACTACAACATTCCTCCATGGCTTTCTATGAAGAAAGGACATCTCATCCTTAGCTTGCTCGTCCCGGGCCGCTACAAAGTAAAAAATATGGACGTGTATCTTCGTCCATTAGTCGATGAGCTTAAGATTTTGTGGGAGGAGGGGGTCACGGTGCAAGATATGAGCAGGCGCGATGGTCGGCGGTCAGCCAACATTCAAGCCATTCTCATGTGGACGATGCATGACTTTCCGGGATTGGGAGAGTGCTCAGGTGAGCAGACCGAATTGTTCTCGCCGGTAATATCTATATTTTATTTCATTCAATCAAGTATTCACTAGGCCGTGGATCGCCTTGCAGGTCTCGTTACCTCTGGTTATCATGCATGTCCATTGTGTGGGCCACAGTTAGACTCCCGAAGGTCACGAACCATGAAGAAGATGGTATACCAAGGACACACCGCTTTCTTGCCGGAGGATCATGAACTCAGGGAAGGTTTTCTTGGAAGACCTCCAGCACGTATGAACGCTGCAAGCTGGTACGAGCTGAAAATGGTAAACCCGGATTCACATCCAAATGGAATGCGGCGGTTCTCAGTTTTCTACGAGTTGCCATATTGGACCCACTTACAGGTCAACCACTTGTTGGATCCCATGCATATTTTCAAAAATGTGGACAGCTTGCTATGGGACCACATCACAGGAAAGAGAGACACTACAGGGGCACGAATGGATTTAAAGGAGGTAGGTAAGATGGAGGCGCTTTGGCCGCAGTCGAGTGCTGAAGGGGGAGTGCATCTTCCTCGCACTCCCTGGGTTTTGTCTACCAAAGAAGAGCGCATTGTGAAGTAAGTAATCAAGTCTATCCGCACTCCGACGGGTATGATGCGTTCTCTCAGGTCCGCATTTTCTAAAGATGACCAGATTTCTGGGCTAAAATCCCATGATTGGCATAAGATATGTCAGGTTTGTGAACAGAATGGATTTTAATTAGTGTGGACATTTTGAAATTTGAAAAGTGACCATTATTCTTAATGCTTTCTCATTTTTGGCAGTTTGTCCTACCGATCGCGATCGCGGGATGCCTAACTCCAGAAATTCGCGGAGCCATTTACAAGCTATCGACTTTGGTGCAATGGATCTCACAGAAAGAGATTAAGACGTCTTCTATTGAATCCGCAAGGCGGGGATCAGTTGAGACGGTTTGTCTCTTTGAGAAATACCTGCCCACTAGCATGCTCACGATACAAGTTCACCTTCTTGTGCATCTTGTGGATGAAGTGGAGATTGCTGGACCTGTCCATACGCGATGGATGTTCTTCCTGGAGCGCTTCATGAAAACCCTGAAAGGCTTTGTGCGACAACGAGCTCGTCCGGAAGGTAGCATGGCGGAAGGTTGGCTGGTGTCAGAGGCGTTAGTGCATATCTCACAATGGCTACCAACGGTGGAACCAGACAATGAAATGCTATGGACGCTGAAGGACGATGACAGGCTGACTGGAGATGTGGTGGTTGGAAATGGGGTAGAAAAAAGAATGGATGCCTCAATGGAAGAGAATGTAAATCGCTTTTGTATGTTGCACCATGCCTCCATGGAGACGTGGCTCGCCAAGTACCAGATTGCAAGGCAAGATCGAGAGGAAGCACGAGCCGAATTCCGACGCAGTACGCGTCACCGACCGATTCGATATCCCGAAGGCATGGAGGAGATGCCGCGGTTTATGTCAACACGATGGTTGCATGGAGCCTTGACCGCAGCATCCAGCGAAGGGACAGAGGTCTCAATGGAGGAGTGGGAGTTCTCGAGGGGATGTAGTCCAAAGGTAATGAGGGGTTTAGAATGTGTCGTATCTAAATTTGCTTGCTACATCTAATTTGAGTGTTTCAATGTGCAGTACAAAATATATAGTGCAGCGTGGTCGCGTGGACGGCATTTTCGGGTGGAGCGTATTGACAAAATGCGCTCCACAATGGACTGTGGTGTCATGGCAAGGTTTGAGCAAGAGAGCCGGCGACGAGCAACGGATCCGAACACGGTTGTGGATGAGATGGAGTATTTTGGGAATTTGCAAAGTATTATTACGGTGGATTACCGTAGCTTCTCCATGATAATATTCGACGTGCAGTGGTTCAAAGTGGTACTTGGAGGAGCTGGCGTAACAGTTCGACGAGGTCCATCTGGATTTCTCGAAATAGATTCTGAAAAAAAATGGATGGATTTGCGCGACACCTTTGTGTTGCCGGCCCATTGTGAACAGGTGCAACTAGGCATTTGCTTGCTAATTGTAATACGACATGGTTTATGTCACAATGGTTTAAAGACGGTTTGTAAGTGTTTGTGAACAGGTAATCTTCTATCCAAATCCCCGACAACCTCGATGGTGGTATGTTATACCTTCAACTCCTCGAGGTGCGAGAGTATACGATCAAAGCGATGTTCCAGGCATAGATGAAGAAAATATGCAAATAGAGGGATCGAAATTACAAGGGGTGGAGGCCACCGCAAGCTTGGAGCCTGCATCGGCTGACAATGATGGAAATACAGAAGTCGTAGAATTTTTTGAGAACGAGACAGACTCGTTGTTTTGTGGTGACATGTCTATCGACCTTCCAGTGTATGCAGAGTTGTGTTAGGAGATTAACATGGGACCATAGAATACTTCATTCTTGGAGAATTGTATTACTCAATTCGTTGTTTAGATCTTCCATAAAGGTAGATAAGATATGCATTTTAAGAGGGATTTTTCAAAAATGATTTTATTAATGTGCTTTGTATAGTTTAAATTGATTATTCTAACATTATTTTTTATTTGTGCAGGTATCGACATTTTCAGGATGAGTCGAGGGATGAGCGATGAGGAGTTTCAGGAGATGATGGCACGTATGTCTCCAGATCAGCTCGCGAGATTCAGAGAGATAGCAGATCAGGAGCTGTCTCGTTCTTCGTCAGGATGCTCTGCTAGATCAGCTTCGGCGCGATCAGATGCTTCAGCTTCGAGTAGACGATCTCGACGCTCGCGACTTGGGCCAGAGGGAGGGACTGCGACTGCAGGAGGATCAGGGGGGTGCTGCTGTGGAGACACGGACGTGGTGTCTCCGTCTCGTCGTTCAGCTGGAGCTCGGTCACCGCCAGGATTTGTCACACCTGTGGGGACGTCCACTCCAGTTACTCCGGCTTTTGCGCAGTCGTCGGCAGATGTCACGCCTTTTGGTGGCACTCCTTTTGGTGGCACCCCCTCTGGTGGCACTTCTTTTGGTGGCACACCCTCTGGCGGCACCCCTTTGTGTGGCACTCCGGGAGAGGGTACCCCCGTCGGTACACCGGATGTTCAAGGATCTCCTGGATATGCCCAGGAGCGTGGACGGAGATGGGAGAGGGCCCATACACGGCACACTCCTAGGGATTATGGATACCTAGTGGATGGCAGGTCAGGAGCCATTATCATGAATGATGAGGGGAGAAGGGTGATGGCTCGCATGAGGGAGTTATGCCAACAAGTTTTTCGGCACAACGTCCTGGATCATTGGAGGAACATACCGGAGGGGAGCAAGGAGTACATAGTAGCATCCTTGCACGAGGAGTTCCCGGTGCCAGCCGCAGTGGATAGATTCTCTACGGGCTGGATGGTGGATTGCATGCGTGCATACATGTCACATAGACGATCCGACGCATGCAAGGCAATCAAGAGTGGGGCTCCAAAGCCCGAGTGGTTAGATGCAGACGACTGGCACCGACTGAGGGAGGAGGCTACAAATTCGCCAGGACGTTGGAGTCAGCAGCGGGAGGCGGCGAGGGCACGAATCGAGGCCGGATCGGTACATCATCTTGGGAGTGGCGGCCACAGGACATATTTGGAGGACTTTGTAAGATTCTCTTTTGTTTTGCTTATTTGTTTTTTTGAGATATTCTTTGTACTGACAATCATGTTTCTAACAGTTAGCATTTTGTTTTCTTTGCAGCACTCCATTACAAATCGCTATCCGCAAGGCCTTGAGACTCGATATGCGGAGAGGCACAGTCTCAGATCATTGATCGACCGATTGTATAGACGTGGCGGCCCAGTAAGTCACTCATCTTTCTTGTCCGTAGTTACCATGAGATATTTGAATGCATTATTGTATGGTGGATTGATATGTTGTTTCTTTTTCTGCAGAATCCGTTTGATGCTCCTTTACAGCGGGAAGAGCTTTCGGGGGACAACGATTTGTAGCTCGCCCTTGGATCCTTAGAGCTCACATACCTTTAGTTTTTAGTGGCCCGATCTATGTAAACATTTTCTATGTATTAGTGATATTGTTTTATGATTGTACCAATCGCATTTTATGCGATATCATGTATTTATTTCATCCATCAGTTTAATGATTTCAGTATACATTCTTTTTGTTTGCAAACGCTTTGTATGAAGCAGTGCAGAAACTATTTTGTATGGCTCTCATACAGCACACAGTGCTATATGTGGCAGGGCAGCTTGCTGCCCTGCCACAAAATTTTTTTTTTCTCTGTTACCGTCGCTATTTGCGTCGCAAATTTACTGCACTCGTCGCTATTGCCGTCGCTATCAGCGTCGCAAATTGTCTGTAACCGTCGCTATATGCGTCGCAAATGCATTTGCGACGCTATTTGCGACGCATATAGCGACGCATATAGTGACGGTTATAGCGACGATTCTATGGCGTCGTCAATAACGACGCTTTTTGCGACGACGGGGGCAAATTTTGTTGTTTGTATTTTCGTCGCTTTAAACGTCGCTATAAGGTCTATATCTTGTAGTGTAGGAACAATGATTGATTTTTCATCTGCATTTCATCTTGAAACAAACAGTCAAACAGAAGCTACTAACAGTACTATTTTAGATCTTTTGTGTGCTTACACCATTTCAAAACCACACACATGTGATACACATCTACATTTACTTCAGTTTGCATATAATAATACACCACATATAGCTACAAAGAAAGCACCATTTTAAGTTATTTATGGATATCGATTGCCTACACCTGTTGCATCATTATCAAACAAAATTCAAACTGCTGATGATATTGCTAACATGCATGCCACTATTTTTTATGAAGTTTAAGATATGATTACCAAATCCTAGCAATCATATACAAAACAAGCAAATAAGAAAAGACAGGCTATGAATTTTAAAGTTGATGATTATGTTTGGTTACGAATTGAAAAATGAAGATTGTAAAGTGTAGATAAACACCTAGTTGTCAAATTAGCACCTAGATTTTATGGACCATTCAAGATCATACACAAAATCAATGACAATGCATTTAAACTAAAACTACCACAACATTGGAAAATCCACAACACCTTCCATATCAGTTTATTACGACCTTTTAGAGGCCAATTACCTGTGCACCTTATCTATGAAAACCCTCCTTTACTAGATGATCAAATTGAAATCCTTGAGCCTAAAACTATTATAGATACTGACTTTATGACTACTAGAACTGGCCTAGATATTCTAGATATTCGGTCAAGTTTAAAAATCATCCTGTTGAAGAGGCCCAATGGATGCACGCTCGAGACTTAAATGCTTTCCCCACACTGTTAGCTCCACATTGAGCTAATAGCAATTGAGGACAATTGCTATCCCACCCCAGGGGTATGCTGCTAGGAGGCATATTCCACGATGGATTTTGTACCACGGTGGATTCCGTGAGGTTTTGCGGTGGATTCCGTAAAATTTTATTACCGAGGCTCATACACAAAGTGGATTATTTATGCGAGAAGTCGATGGGGATGCCTATTCTTTTCGAGCGTTTTGTTCATTTTATGTGTACATGGGTGATTCCATAGCGGGTGATTCCGTAAAATACATACTTAAATTAATAGACATTTATGAGTTTAGAGTGCACACTCGTAATAAATTAAGGTTAGGATTGATTTCTAACCAATTTATTTATGTAGTTGAAGACTGCTATGTATTCACTTTTGTCGATTTAATTGTATTATTTTTCTAACAATTGTGAATGCTTCAGTTGATGTGTAGAGCGAGTAGCAGTGGCATTGGAAAGCATTGAAGAATAGCGTGTATTCAAGTTATCGTCAATTTTTTATGGGCGCGTATCTTAGGCATGGCGCCTATATTTTGTCGTGCTTATTTATTAAAGTGCTTGATATTTATTTTTTATTTTTGTATGCGCATGGGCGCATGATTTAAATATTTGTATTGGACATCATATTTGGGTACCGCCTGACTTCTTGGGCGCCCATTAGCTTTAATTTTTTATTGGCACAAAAGCAAACTCAAAAGCTAAAGCGTGCTATTTTGTAAATTGGACTATTATTTGAGCTTGAAGATGAATAATATATTAAATACATGCTTTGGGGAGCGCTCACACAAGGCATGGGGGGAGATTGCACCCAATTGGTCTCTTGTTCATGTCATGCAAGCTTTCTTCATTGGTTTTTGTGTAAAAAGTAGAGTTCTTTTGTTCTTGGGAACCTTCTGACGCTCACTACGTGCATATACGGCGACCGATCTATGCACCAGGGCTGAAGAGGGCTCCAATACCTTCATTTGAATCTTTTCATTTAGCAGATCCATCAGCTTTGGTAAGTAAGATTTAGGCACTAAAATAGGCCTCAAGTTCCATGGTACATGTAGCACTGTAAATATGACCATAAGAGAGACAACATTTGGATCCACACAACCTATTTCACTTGGCTGAAATGCATTTTACTTTCCATGCCTATCCAACATCCGCATTAAAAAATCTCTCTTAGCAGGCAAAAGAAACGCTTCTACACCAACTTTCATTTTCTGTAATGTTTTAGATGTAAACTGATGACCTATATCTTTAGGATCCCATCAGCTTGGCTGCCTTGACACTTTTTCATACAAACCCTCTCTCTCTGGTGGAAGTGGCAAAGCAATTGGTTTCACCTTTTTTTCAGCTGTCTTATCCTTTGTCTCCACAAGTGCTTCAGCCCATTGTAATCCTTCTGCTGAGCAAACAATGCTATAACATTATACATGTCCAAAGAACATACTGACAACACTCTGTATTCAGCCTCATTTTTTGCATGTATAGTTGCTGAAATTTTAGCCATAGTGCCACTAATATTCAGCCCATAAAAGATACTTGAAATGCCTTCATTTTCAACTAATAGTCCCAATGCTTTCAATTCCTTAGTAGTCCATTTCATAGATATGCATTCAACCTTGCACATAGCTTCCATAGACTTAAACCAACATGAACTATTTGTTGTAAACTGATAATAACCAATAGTAAATACATGCTTCATTCCATCAAGGAGCGAGTACATCCTTTGAACAGTACTACTGTAGCCCCACATTATAGCACTGCTTAATGAAAATCCAGGTCTTTGAATTCCCTTGCATTTGGAGCCAAAGGAGACTCTCGAAGTGTATCCTGATTGTTAGAAATGCGGGATCTAGAGCATGGCAAAGGCGGAAGCTATGGAGGATGGAAGATGAAGATACTACTCATGTTGACATTGACAAAGAAGACAACTGTTACACAAGTGAATTAGGTTTCAAGATTGAGACTTGAACTCATAAACACAATCTTGTGTAAGACTGACAATGACATAGGGACTTGACAGAAAGAGACAAGTACTATTGCATTATCATCATATGAAAGTGATAGTCAAGTACATCATTATATAGGATTGCTTGGTAGCACATTTCATCACTGTGCCTATGGGATCTGTCTCTCTTCCTAGAATGAACTGAATCTTCCTAGCCTAGTTGTTCCATACAAAGGGGCATACATAGGGCGTGATTGGCTGATTCTCAACACCCCTCCTCAATCTTAACCTGAAGGTACAAAGTGTGTAGAGGCTTTAGTGAGAGCAGCACCTGCAAAGTGTGGGCATACCACAAACATGGCAAAACACCAGAGGCTGTCGCAGAAAAGGCTAAGTGTGGGTACCATAAACATGGTGGACATCCAGAGGCTGTAACAGGGGCCTCACAAAGTGTACAGAGGCTGTAGTACAAGGCTACATGAGGCGTTTTTTTCAAGCTGATGAAAGGAACATTAAGGCAGGTACAATGCTTTTAAAATAGAAAATGAGAGACAAGGACCGATAGGCCCTTGTGGTCTTTTTCAACATGTGATTTCTCTTTGTCAGCATGGAAAATATTCTTGTCTTTCATCTTTGGTTCTTCAGCTTTGAATGATGTGGTCTTTTGGTCTTCATGGTGGCTGATCTTCTTCTTGTCCTTCTTCTCTTCTTCATTGTCTGTTTGGTCTGCTTCTTCTTTGTCTTTGCTTGCAACTTTAATCTTCATGTCCATGTCCCCCTCAAGCAAAGGTATCATCTTTGAGGTAGTGGAAATTTCTTCAAAATCTTCTGATGGATTCATTGATTGAACTTTGATGTACACAGCTCCATGTCTTTCTGCAAGTAAGATAGCCAAGTCTTGCATGCAATGTAAATGGGCACCAAGAGTAATGTTATTCTTTATAACAAGTAACCACCCAAGAGACTTCATGCTTGGCAATTCCATGATGGAATCAGCTTAAAATTTCTGAAACCTTCCAGCACAGAGTTGAAATCTAATGTGTTAGAAGACACATCCAATGGCAGTGTGAAAACACACTATGTAGTATCAAAAGATACTATGGTTGAACTTAATGATGATTCTTGATGCTTTGATTTTGTTGATGCTTATCTTCTTGAATATTTTTCTTGCTGGGAACTTCAATAACACAGTGGATCAAAGTGATAGAGGCTTGGGTTGAGTGTCAGGAGAGAGAAAATGAAGAATTTTTGAGTTTGAGAGATTTTGGCTATGGTGGATTTTAGGGTTTCATGATAGGGGCCTGGTTTTTCTAACATTGCAGGAGCTATGATGGACCATTTTCAAATTTTTTTTAATGGAAATGTAGCTTATGTGATGCTCTACCAAAGCCCTAATCTCCTCGTCCAGATCGCGGCTCGTACTGCACGCGCAGAGAAGAATACCGTGAACATGCACAGTTTATACAGATTTCCGCGATTTCGTCAATGTTGAAGCAGAGGGTGACCAATGTCATGGTTGTTGGTGCTGGGATGAAGCATCCTGATGTGAGGAATGATTCCTTAGAAGGAAGCAAGAGGAGATATGCTTTGTGTTGGGAGATCCAGGGACTCCAATCAAGGTATGTCCTGCAGGTCACAGATTTGAGCTATGGCAGTGATTGACAATTTAAGCAATGCTGAGCTATGGAGTGACCAATGTCAAGCTCTTAAGTGATAGAAAGAATCCTTGGGAGTCAAGGAACAAATGTCTAGAAGGGAGCAGGTTCAGATATGACCTATGGAGAGAGATCCAGGAGCTTCAAGTTGACAGGGTGATGCTGGCTATGGCTGCCAAGGAAGGTCAAGTAGAGATGGAGGTAAGAAATGGAACCATGAGCTGGACTTGAGCTGACCTAAGGTTAAGAGGGACTGAGAGAGTAGATAAGGGAGTTATGCCATGCCCGACTGGGCTCTAATACCATGATAGAAATGCGGGATCTAGAGCATCGCAAAGGCGGAAGCTATGGAGGATGGAAGATGAAGATACTACTCATGTTGACATTGACAAAGAAGACAACTGTTACACAAGTGAATTAGGTTTCAAGATTGATACTTGAACTCATAAACACAATCTTGTGTAAGAATGACAATGACACAGGGACTTGATAGAAAGAGACAAGTACTATTGCATTATCATCGTATGAAAGTGATAGTCAAGTACGTCATTATATAGGATTGCTTGGTAGCACATTTCATCACTGTGCCTATGCGATCTATCTCTCTTCCTAGAATGAACTGAATCTTCCTAGCCTAGTTGTTCCATACAAAGGGGCATACATAGGGTGTGATTGGCTGATTCTCAACACTGATGATTAACACAAACATTAAGAAATTGGACTGCTTTCCTCCCATCCTTGCTTCTAACTCTTGCATAAGTAGAACCAAGATCAAGCACCTTTGTTTTCATACGCACTCTTGTAATATAGGGCTGTCCCAAAATCAGTGCATATGAGGAATTATCTTGCACAAAGAAGTGTTGCTCTTCTTGGACATCACCAATTGTTACTTTCACATTAGAACATGCAGCATAAAGCTCTCTCGAAGAATTATTTGCAGCCCTCATACACCAACCATGATCAATGTCTATAGTCCATGCACCATTTTCAGACAATCCACGCTCAATGACATTTATCTTAGAACCATTGTAACACGTCCCCTAGTATCATCCAGGACACTTCTTAGCAGTCCATCGAAAAGGATGTCTAGAAAACTCCACCCGACACTCCCATGGAATGTTACGGGTTTTGCGATCTAAGTCTTTCCGCGTCTGCCACGTAGCGGAAGTATCCTGGCCGTTCCCACTTAGGATCGACCGGAATTAGGGTTTTCCTGATTGGTCATTAGCTAACAGCAACTAGCGTCAGACCCGAGCAAACTACTTTACGCAGAAACGCGAGGTCCGAAGCGGATTTACATTGCACTTGGTTCAAGGAGAATGGGAAACGAGAGGGATGCAAGGCTCAACCTCTCTGCCATAAGGCATAGTCCCATTCCGTTCCCCTAAAATAGCGTAAATCGGGTAAGACGTAACTCTAGGTCATCGTTCTCGTTATTCGTTTTGATGATGATGATCATCCCGCTGTTCTTCGAGATTTTTGAGAAAAGTTCCCGGCTAACCGGGACCACCCAACTGTAGGACGGACCCATGGCCCATCCTCCGCACTTTCCTCGGTTTGTTTTAGTTATGTAATTATCTAACACATTATTTTGACATATAACAATCACCTTCTTTAATTAATCCTGTTAAGCACTGGTTCCTTCACGTAATCTTATCACGTGACATAGAAAAAAAATATCAGCAAGTTTTTTTTTAACATTTCATCATTTTATCTTTGAAATACAAGGAGTTCCGCCCGTAGGCTTGTCCATAATCCACTCGAAGGCTATCCAGTAATCCCCAGGGATCACTATTCCAAGCTTCCGCCCGTAAACTAGTATGCGTCCTCCTACTCCAAGTAGAGCTCAACGGAGAGACCTCTCGCAATGGGTTCGGTCCACTTTCCCGGTGCAGTGAACAACCCCCTTGGTTAGGGTTAGGCAGGTAGTCGGGGATAACTGAAACTGCCTCTTCCTTTAGGCCTTTAACCTGAAGTATAGGTACTCATTTAATTTGTAATTCATAATTCAAACAGAGCCCTAAAATCTCTAGCAAGCACAAACATTTCCATTAATCAACTGTGTTGTTTGGCAAACTGCTAAGGAAGTGTTCTTTCCTTTTGAGTGTATCAGCACTCGTTCCCAAGGTGTCTTGTAAATTGGCAAGATCCTTTACATTCCGGTGTAGGGCGTACCTTATTAACCGAACTTGGTCGACCCTAAAGTTCCTTAGATATGCTAGTTTCAAGTTTACAACTTTCCTTATTTAGAAGAATATCCAAAAATACGTCCTTTTGCAAGATAACTTGCGTAGGGATCTGCCATCCTTGATGAGGGTTTTTACCCTTTCTCCTTGTGAATCAATCACAAGACTAAATGATTTCATACTTGCTGCGCAAGTCCTGCGATGGAATAATCCGTTTTAGATCCTTTAAGGTGACGTATGACGGGTCTAGGGTTTCTTTTTTAAGAACCTTAGGGACAAACCCTAGTTCTTTATCTTTACGAATTTATTGACCCTACAATAAGGAAAGTAGTCAAGTGCTTAGGGTATGAATATTTATATGTTTAGATTGGTTTAGTTAACTTTTGGAAGGTAATATTAATCGTCTTGTCACGGTTTTGCTATCCTTGTGACAATTTACTTTTCAGTCAATACCGTTCAATTTAAACTTCCTTTTTCCTTGCAGATGAACTCATGCCAAATAACAAACATTTCCCTTGCTACGATGTGCAATTAACAATGATAACTTCCTAGTAATTTGAGCAACGAAAGAAACCTTTCATGAATTTAATCATTTACAATGATTCGTTGCGAAAGGAATAAGACTAATGGTGCAAGATATAATTTCTATACCTTTAGGATTTAACTAAAATATACTACTATAGTAAATGGATAATCTTGCTCGTAATTTATAATGCTTGATGCAATTCGAAGGAAACTAAGTTCTATACATTATCATTCATTCAAGTAAACTAAAATCCTTCATTACAAATAACTCGGACAAATATATCCTATCCCTAACAATTTCTCTTTGCATGATCAACTTAAAACCAAATTAAAGCCAAGAAGAAAAACCTGGTTTTGGGGTGAGATATCCACATGGATACCGGGAGATGACCCACCCGCGGCTACGCCTTGGACTTTCTTAGGAGGCATCGCAATTGTAGTCTGTCGAAGGTGGAAGCAGCTTTACACTTCTTTCGGAATTCCACCGTCGCTCCCTTGCACCGTTTCTGTCCAAAGTAGTTTTTTTGGAAGGCTCCCTCCTGGAAGTCGGAAATTTGAAAGGGTGTTTTAGAATCTTTTACGACTAAGACCCATTGAAGCCATGGGGAAGGCTTAATGGCCTTCGTAAACTTCGCACGAACGGGAATAGAAAGGTGTGGAAAAAAAAACACAAGGCGCGGGAGAGCTCCAAGGGAAAATAATAACCGTAAAGGTTATAAGCAAGGGTCTAAGGACCCTTAGGTCAAACTTGGAGAAAAAGGGCTTATGGGGGTTTACACATGGGGGAGGGTGAAAGGTTTTGAAGCCAAGGAAAAGGCTTAAGGGGTAATCACGGGAGAAGTGGTTTTAAGAGGCCACAGGAAGGGGGTGATTCCAAATCCAAGGGAATAGGTCTTTTAGGGATTATACACACCGAAAGAAGTAATAAGACCCTTAAGGCCTTTGTGCTCTTGGGGGGAAGTGACTCCAAAGTGAAAGAAAAGGGGTTTTAGCACGAGGGTGAAAGGGGACTTAAGGGATTTTTAAAACCCGGCACGGGGGGGTTAATAAAAAAAGGGGCTTCATACAGCACAAGAAGGGGGTGAAAGGCCCTTAAGAGAGATTAAAACCGGGGGGGGGGGGGGGGGGTAGGGAGAATTTGGTGAGGCAGAAGAAGGTGGGTGAAGGTTTTTGAAATCCAGGGAAAAGGGTTTTAACACGGGGGGGTGAAAGGGGGCTTAAAGGTTTTTAAAAACCGGGGGGGGGGGGGAAGGGGTAGTAGGATATAGGAAGGGGGTTAAAGAGGCCCCCCCTTTGGAAGCTTCCAAGCTTCCAGAAGCTTGGGGGGGTTATGGCTATCAGTCTTGACGGCGAATTGGAGGCGGCTCCTCCCTCCCTCGACGGCGACGCCTCTCTACTGCCCCAGCGGCCAGCAAGAGCGTCCCTTCTTAGTCTTCAAGCGGCAGAACCCTCTTCCCTCATCCTCACGTATCTCCTTCCCCTCTCCCTCACGGCTAACAACGTCCTCTTGATCTACCGCTGCCCCCTTTAGCCTGCTGCCCTGATTTAAATAGGGGAGGGGAGGGGGAACCTCCCTCCCCTGCGTGGCATCACGCATGCCTTCCCCTTCTCTCCAAGCTCCACCAAGGAGCTTAATTACTCCTTCTATTCCCCTCCCCCTCCAGCTCGTTAGTCGACTGGGGGAATAAGGGGAATAAAAAATTTTCATTATCCTTATTTCCTAACAAGAGGTAGTCCACACGAAAAAGATTTTTTTAGAACGTTACATTCTCTCCCCCTTAGAGGAATCGAGATGTCCTCATCTCAAGATAAACTGGGGATATTGACAGTTGAGTGTGCCTTCATCTATCCAAGTGGCATCCTCTTCGGGATAATCGTTCCACTGGACGAGACATTCTCTCAGGGTTCTGGATCTTAATTGTGTCTCCCTAACATCTAAGATCCTATCCGGCCTTAGTTCAAGGACTCCTTGACTAGGCATTACAATTTGTTGGTCATCAAGTACATGATTAGGGTTGGGTACATATTTTCTCAATAGGCTGATACGGAATACATTGTGAACCTTTAGGTTCTCAGGGAGTTGCAATCTATAGGCATTGGGTCTTAGGCATTTGAGGATTTTGTATGGCCCACAATACCTCGTACTTAGCTTCTTGCATTCTCCTAGGGATAGAGAACTCTTTTTAGGGCATACATGAATGAAGACCATGTCTCCTTCTTCGAAGACTCTTTCTTGACGTTTCAAATCTGCATATGCCTTTTGTCTATCCTTGGCCGCTTGTATGTCTTGTCTTATTGACTTTATTTGATCATCCATGTCTTCCAACATCTGTCTTGACGCTTCAACTCTTAGGGTTGGATCCGAAAAGTTTAGGGGACTTCGACAATCATGACCATACAATGCCTGGAAAGGAGTCATCAGAATGCTCTGCTGATAAGAAGCATTATAGGCAAATTCAACTAATGGCAAGTATTGAATCCACCTCTTCGGCTCTCGACAGCAGTATGCCCTAAGCATATCCTCAATGATTTGATTTACTCGCTCTGTTTGGCCATCCGTTTGGGGATGGTAGGCGGTGCTAAAACAGAGTTGAGTCCCAATAGCTTCAAAGATAGCTCTCCAGAAGTGTGATGTGAAGAGAGAATCTCGATCACTAATGATTCTTCTAGGTAACCCATGTAGCTTGAACATCTCCTTGATAAACAATCTTGCAATGTCAGAGGCTTTATAGTTTGTCTTTACTGGTATCAGGTGTGCAACCTTGGTAAGCATGTCAACCACAACCATAATGGAATTGTATCCTCCTTGGACTTGGGGTAGGCCTACAACAAAATCTATACTGATGAATTCCCATTTCATTTGGGGAATGTCAAGCAGTTGCAGTTTCCGTGGCATCATGACATGTTCTGGCTTTGATACGTTGGCAAGACAAACACTCAATGACATATTTGAGAACGTCACCTTTAAGCCTCTCCCAATGGTAGCTCTTCCTAACTGCATTAAGAGTCTTAGCATAGCCAAGATTTCCTGAAAAAGGAGAATCATGAGCTTCCCATAATATCTTCTGCTTAAGTGACTAGCTTGCTGGTATACACAGCCTTGTTCTGTAGTAGACAAGTCCATTATCAATGGAAAATTCATGATACTTAGCTTGCAACTTCTGATTCTGCTCCTTGGTAGATATTTCCTTTATCATTGTTTGGTAGGCCAAATCATGGCATGCTTCCTCTCTAGCTAGTTCAAGTATAGGGTTGTTTGGCATAGATACTTTTGTAGCCAGAGATCTGGCCGTTGATGGATTCTGCAAGATTAGGGAATTTAGGAATGCCTTGCAACTGAGTGCATCGGCAACTACATTCTCCTTCCCTGGTCGGTACTTGATTTCAAAATCATATTACTCCAATACTTCAATCCATCGACGTTGTCTCATGTTGAGCTCGTTCTGGGTAAAAATCCATTTGAGACTCTTATGATCGGTTACTAGAGTAAACTTATTACCCAACAGGTAGTGTCTTCAAAGCTTTAGAGCATGGATGATAGCTAGTAATTCTAGATCATACGTGGTATAATTCTTTTCATGACTCTTCAATTTCCTTGAAGAGTATACTACTGGATGACCTTCCTGCATAAGTACACACCCCAAGGCAAGAATGCTAGCATCAGTTACTACCTCGAACTCCTTATTGAGGTCACGAAGTTTTAGAATAGGTGCTGATACCAAACTTTGCTTCAATTTGTCGAAGCTATTTTGTTCGGAAGTTGACCATGTAATGGAAGTCTGCTTCTTTAGTAAGTCTGTAAGAGGTGCTGCAATCAAAGCATAGTTTTTTATGAAGACCCTATACCATCTTGTCAATCCAAGAAAGCTACATATCTCTTTGACAGATACTGGTATTGGCCATTCAAGCACATCTCTGACCTTGGCTGGGTCTACTGATATTCCTTCTGATGATACTATGAATCCTAGATATTCAATCTGACGCTTGAAGAATGCACATTTCTTCATTTTTGCATACAGTTTATGAGACCTCATTGTCTCAAGGACAATCCGAAGTTGAGGTTCATGATCTTCTTCCTGTTTAGAATAGACTAAAGTGTCATCGAAGAAGACAAGCATGAAATCATCAAGATATGGTCTAAAGATATATTGCATTAATCTATTGAAGGTGGCAGGTGCATTTGTAAGCCCGAATGACATAACCATGAACTCAAAGTGCCCATATCTTGTATTGAAGGCCGTCTTTGGAATATCTTCTTCCTTGATCCTTATCTGATAGTAACCTGACCTGAGATCAATCTTGGAGAAGATCTTTGCACCTTGAAGACGATCAAGAAGCTCATCTATTCTAGGAATAGGATACTTGTTCTTGACTGTTGATTGATTCAACCCTTGGTAATCAATACATAGTCGAAATGTCCCATCTTTCTTTTTCTGGAATAGTACTGGAGCTCCCCACGGTGAGTTGCTAGGCCGGATGTAACCCTGATCTAACAGTTGCTTGAGTTGTTCCTTCAACTCAATTGCTTTCGGTATGGACATTCTATAAGGTCTCTTTGCAATTGGTGCAGCTCCAGGCACTAGCCTAATCTCATGATCTACTTCTCTTTGAGGCGGAAGTTCAATCAATTCCTCAGGGAATACGTCAGCGTATTCCTTTAGCCAAGAAGGTCCTTCATGAGACTCTTGCTTTTGATCTAACTTGTTGAGTTTGATCAGGTAAATGGGTAATCCTTTTCTAACTCCTTTTATGATCTGAGATACTTTGGCTAATTGGATTCTTGGCACTCCTGCCTCACCTTGAGTTGTGACAAATTCCCTTTCAGAGTTTCGAAAGGAAACTTGACCCTTTCCACAGTGGATGTGGGCGTCGTTGGGCTTAAGCCAATCCATCCCGAGTAGACACTCATGGATACCTAAATTCATGACTCTGAATTTGACTGAAGTCTTCTTTCCTCCCAGAAAGAATTCCACCTTAGCAGTTTGCCTGGTACAAGTTACCTCACGACCATTTCCCAACTCCACAAGCAGGGTAGGTGCTTCTACTGTGGTTATTCCTAAACTTTTTGCACATGCTGGTGAGATAAAGGAATGTGTACTGCCACAATCAATCAAGGTTTTGAAACCTTTACCTTGATAGTCCGACGGTGTCTGAATCACCGAAAACTGGCGATTCGGCCCTTTCTTGTGTAAAGCGGCATGGACTGTCGCTTTTTCGAATTCAGCTTCCATAGTCGGATCTTCCTCTTCTTCTTCTTCGCATCTTTGCCTATTGGCAATGCAAGCGGTTCTTCCTCTTCCACGGGTAACGGCTCCTTGTCCGCGGCCTGCACCTTGGAAAGGCGTTTGACGATGTCCTCTGCTGAGCTTGGGACATTGCCTCTTGAAGTGACCGGGTTCATTGTAGTGGAAACATCGGAGGTTTCGGCCATTACTTTGAGTAGGAACAAAGTCGTTGACACTATTTGTCCTTGCTTTCTTCCTTTGTCCCTGATTATGACCTTGAACTCTCTTTATTTGAGGTCTAAATGCTCCTCTGTTCAGGTCACTATAGGACCAAGTTTTGTTACCCCTTGGTCTAGCTTGCACCTCCTGAATTATAGGCACTGCTCGAATGAGTGCATCCTGAAGATCTGATGGACACATAGATTCGAGGCGGGTATTTACGGGTGGATTTAAGCCCGCACAAAATTTGGACACCTGCTGCATCATGTCCATCTGTGGCGCATACTTTAAAAGTGAGACGAATTTAGAGTAGTATGCGTCAAGAGTGAGTCCTAGCTATTTTAGCTCGTAGAACTCATTCATTTTTTGCGTATGATATGCAGGTGGTAAATATCTTCCCTGCATGGCTTTCTTCAACTTCTCCCAGGTAACGGACCCCTTTGAAATCCCTTGATCCCTGCACCATTGCTTCCACCAAAGTCTCGCTTCGCCAATGAGCTTTAACTTGGCGAGCATGGCCTGATTGGTAGGGGCAACACCAGCTACTTCAAAGTAAACCTCCATGGATTCAATCCAAATTTTAGCATCAGCCTGGACGAATCTGCCTCTCCCGTCAAACTTGGGTGGCTTTATCTGCTTGAGGAGGAACTTTTTCTCCTGGGTCACAGCAGTATTTGATGTAGGAGGCGAATTTGGAACCTGTATTTGGGGTTGTGCCTGGATAAAAGTTTTCTAAACGTTATTATATGATAATCGACGTTAGCTTATCTTTCATTTTTAGTTCAGCTATCTCGTAAACAATGTAGCTAGTTAACTTTTTAACAACTCTTATGCACAGCCAGATATTGATAAAAAGAAGTCTTTATTTGTATTTACATGGGCATAGCCTTTTTGAATACAACATTTCGTGTGATGATAAGCCAATCATTACATTCAGTTCGGGGAGAACAACCTTGTATTGCATTTGTCTATAGGAACTGTGTAATAGTAGGGTTTTGGGTCATGGATCTTTAGGAATCGATAGTTCATTGGAAGTTCAGGATACCCTTTTCGTTGGAATCCATACTTCTCATGGCGGCCCAACACTTTAATCCTGTCAGCTGGGATTACACGGATTACTTTCTCATATACATATGAGTTCATTTCAACCCTCCGACCTTAAATATGTTAAGTCGAATTTTACGTGAGCTACCACAAAAATGAACAGTTTCACGACTTTCAAGTATTCCAACCACTTGATCCTCTTTAGATTGGTCTGTAGATAAGCAAATTGGTGGGCGGCTATATAGTAGATTCCTAAAGACCTCGTCCATCTTCGTTCTATGTATAAAGGTGATGGATTATAAATCTGCTCCAGGATGTTCATCATCCCAATTTTTTGTCTATAAAGCGGAGAATGCATTGCAGTCATAAACATGACCCGAAATAACAAAAATTTGTTCCACGCTTCATAACTCTGCAAGACAGCATTGAAGGTAAGGACATGTTTGGACAATAGCAATTTCTTTACTTCATTTAATTGAGATTTTATAAAAGTAATTCCGTTATTGTCGGCTCTGATACCAACTGTAACGTGTCCCCTAGTATCATCCAGGACACGTCTTAGCAGTCCATCGGAAAGCATGTCTAGAAAACTCCGCCCGACACTCCCATAGAATGTTACGGGTTTTGCGATCTAGGTCTTTCCGCGTCTGCCACGTAGCGGAAGTATCCTGGCCGTTCCCACTTAGGATCGATCGGAATTAGGGTTTTCCTGATTGGTCATTAGCTAACAGCAACTAGTGTCAGACCCGAGCGAACTACTTTACGCAGAAAGGCCAGGTCCGAAGCGAATTTACGCTGCACTTGGTTCAAGGAGAGTGGGAAACGAGAGGGATGCAAGGCTCAACCTCTCTGCCATAAGGCATAGTCCCATTCCGTTCCCCTAAAATAGCGTAAATCGGGTAAGATGTAAATCTAGGTCATCGTTCTCATTATTCGTTTTGATGATGATGATCATCCCGCTGTTCTTCGAGATTTTTGAGAAAAGTTCCTGGCTAACCGAGACCACCCAACCGTAGGATGGAACCATGGCCCATCCTCCGCACTTTCCTCGGTTTGTTTTAGTTATGTAATTATCTAACACATTATTTTGACATATAACAATCAGATTCTTTAATTAATCCTGTTGAGCACTGGTTCCTTCATGTAATCTTATCACGTGACATAGAAAAACAATATCAAGCAAGTTCTTTTTTAACATTTCATCATTTTATCTTTGAAATACAAGGAGTTCTGCCCGTAGGCTTATCCATAATCTGCCCGAAGGCTATCAAGTAATCCCCAGGGATCACTATTCCAAGCTTCCACCCGTAAACTAGTATGCGGGCCTCGAGATCCAATCCCAAGTCACGTTAGCCTCTTGTGCAAGACCCGGAAGGCGAGGGATTTACGGCCAAAGCCCCCCCTGGCACCCAAGCGTCCTCCTACTCCAACTAGAGCTCAACGGAGAGACCTCTCGCGGCAGGTTCGGTCCACGTTCCCGGCACGGTGAACAACCCCCTTGGTATGCCTTAGGCAGGTAGTCGAGGGTAACTGAAACTGCCTCTTCCTTCAGGCCTTTAACCTGAAGTATAGGTACTCATTTAATTTGTAATTCATAATTCAAACAGAGCCCTAAAATCTCTAGCAAGCACAAACATTTCCATTAATCAATCGTGTTGTTTGGCAAACTGCTAAGGAAGTGTTCTTTCCTTTTGAGTGTATCAGCATTCGTTCCCAAGGTGTCTTGTAAATTGGCAAGATCCTTTACATTCTGGTGTAGGGCATACCTTATTAACCCAACTTGGTCGACCCTAAAGTTCCTTAGATATGCTAGTTTCAAGTTTACAACTTTCCTTATTTAGAAGGATATCCAAAAATACGTCCTTTTGCAAGATAACTTGCGTAGGGATCTGCCATCCTTGATGAGGGTTTTTACCCTTTCTCTTTGTGAATCAATCACAAGACTAAATGATTTCGTACTTGCTGCGCAAGTCTTGCGATGGAATAATCCGTTTTAGATCCTTTAAGCTGACGTATGACGGGCCTAGGGTTTCTTTTTTAAGAACCTTAGGGACAAACCCTAGTTCTTTATCTTTACGAATTTATTGACCCTACAATAAGAAAAGTAGTCAAGTACTTAGGGTATGAATATTTCTATGTTTAGATTGGTTTAGTTAACTTTTGGAAGGTAATATTAATCGTCTTGTCACTGTTTTGCTATCCTTGTGACAATTTACTTTTCAGTCAATACCGTTCAATTTAAACTTCATTTTTCCTTGCAGATGAACTCATGCCAAATAACAAACATTTCCCTTGCTACGATATGCAATTAGCAATGATAACTTCCTAGTAATTTGAGCAACGAAAGAAACCTTTCATGAATTTAATCATTTACAATGATTCGTTGCGCAAGGAATAAGACTAATGGTGCAAGATATAATTTCTATACCTTTAGGATTTAACTAAAATATACTACTATAGTAAATGGATAATCTTGCTCGTAATTTATAATGTTTGATGCAATTCGAAGGAAACTAAGTTCTATACATTATCATTCATTCAAATCAACCAAACTCCTTCATTACAAATAACTCAGACAAATATATCCTATCCCTAACAATTTCTCTTTGCATGATCGACTTAAAACCGAATTAAAGCCAAGAAGAAAAACCTGGTTTTGGGGTGAGATATCCACATGGATACTGGGAGATGACTCACCCGTGGCTACGCCTTGGACATTCTTAGGAGGCATCGCAATTGTAGTCCGTCGAACATGGAAGCAGCTTTACACTTCTTTCGAAATTCCACCGTCGCTCCCTTGCACCATTTCCGTCCAAAGTAGTTTTTTTGGAAGGCTCCCTCCTTGAAGTCGGAAATTTGAAAGGGTGTTTCAGAATCTTTTACGATTAAGACCCATTGAAGCCATGGGGAAGGCTTAATGGCCTTTATAAACTTCGCACGAACGGGAATAGAAAGGTGTGGAAAAAAAAACACAAGGCGCGGGAGAGCTCTAAGGGAAAATAATAACCGTAAAGGTTATAAGCAAGGGTCTAAGGACCCTTAGGTCAAACTTGGAGAAAAAGGGCTTATGGGGGTTTACACATGGGGGAGGGTGAAAGGTTTTGAAGCCAAGGAAAAGGCTTAAGGGGTAATCACGGGAGAAGTGGTTTTAAGAGGCCATAGGAAGGGGGTGATTCCAAAGCTAAGGGAATAGGTCTTTTAGGGATTATACACAGGGAAAGAAGTAATAAGACCCTTAAGGCCTTTGTGCTCTTGGGGGGAGTGACTCCAAAGTGAAAGAAAAGGGGTTTTAGCACGAGGGTGAAAGGGGACTTAAGGGATTTTTAAAACCCGGCAGGGGGGGTTCTAATACCCATGGAAAGGGGTTTTAGACATGGGGGGGTTAATAAAAAAAGGGGCTTCATACAGCACAAGAAGGGGGTGAAAGGCCCTTAAGAGAGATTAAAACCGGGGGGGGTAGGGAGAATTTGGTGAGGCACAAGAAGGGGGGTGAAAGTTTTTGAAATCCAGGGAAAAGGGTTTTAGCACGGGGGGGTGAAAGGGGGCTGAAAGGTTTTTAAAACTCGGGGGGGGGGGGGGGGGGGGGGGGTGTAAGGGCTTTGTAGCTATACCATGCCGTTGCTACCGATTGCACCTATATAGGGAGTAGTAGTGACTCAAAGCCCTGCCTTGTTTCCACTCTACGTGTCATTCCCTATACCCAGTGGTGAACCCTCTCATGTGCGGCGTCACGAGGGTGTAGTCCTGGGATGTGTCTATGTTGTCCCGCTTTTGGATTGAATAATACAAGAGTATACCTTGAGCTCATATCGTGTTACCTTTCTGTGCCGTGTTGAGTGCGTAACGAGTGCAGGTTTATCACACTTGGTATCAGAGCAACTCTTGCTCCGAGTGAAGGAGTGCTCACGGAAGCAGGAGGAAAGATCCAGTGCCCCGAAGAGATCGAAGTCGGAACGACCCACAGCGCGACGCCCCACGTCGTGTCACCCCACTTCGTGACGCCCCACGTCGCGTCGACCCACGTCGCGTCGCCCCCACCCCGATGCGTCGCCTCGGCGTGACACCCCAATCTCGACATCCCACCGTCCGAAGACGTGACGCGGCTTCCCCACGGCACGACCCACACCACCACCAGCGAAACGCGGCTTCCCCGCGTCGACACCACCACCAACCACATGGAGGAAGAAAGGGAGAATGTCACCCTCCCGACATTAGAGGAGAGGAAGAAGAGTAGGGGACAAGAATGGAGAGTGGCCCAAGAGGATAAGGTGGCCGGACTAGAAAGACAAATAGATGGTATGTCAGGCATGCTAGAATCAATATGGAGGAACATGCAGATGAAAGAGGAAGAGGAAGAAAGGAGAAAGAAACTAGAAGTAGAGCAGGGCTATAGAGAATGGGTGAGTCAACAACAAGAAGAGGAGAGGAGACACCGAATGCAAGAGGAGATGGATAGAACGGGTAGAGAGGAGTCATCTAGGAGGGCGCAAGATACAAGGAAGGAGAAGGAGAAAGTAGTAGAATTAGGAAGCAAAAAGAAAGACAAGAAGAAGGAGAAGAAGCACCATCGCAAAGAAGAGGAAGATAGCAGTAGCTCAAAAGATGATTATGGAAAATTCAAGATGCCCCAACCCGCCAAGTATAAGGGAGAGAGAGATGGGTTGGTTATGAAGAAATGGATCGCAGAGGTGGATAGGTACTTAAAGTATTCAAGAATCACCGAAGACAAGAAGGCGGAAGTGGCAGCCATTTACTTGGAGGAGGACGCTGCCAGTTGGTACCTGTTAGAACAGGAGCAGGGCCACACAATCTGTTCATGGGAAGAACTCCAGGAAGAACTGAGGGACTACTTTATTCCAAAGCTGGAGAAATTCAAAGTAAGAGATGAATGGAGGAACCTCAAGCAAGCACAGGGAAAGATGAAAGAATATGTCAGCAAATATAGGCAAATCATGCTGCAGCTACCAAACATGGATACCGACACTAAGCTACATGGATTTTTGTTTGGAATGCAAGAATGGGCTAGAAGAGATGTGGAGAGACAGGAGCCAACAAGCTTAGCAGAAGCCATGAGAATGGCCGAACGACTGATGGACCTGGAAGGCAGAAGAACAGCACAAGGGAATCAAAGCAAGTTCAACAACAACTTCAACAACACCTTCAACAACAGCAACTCCTGGAACCAAAGGCCCAATGCTCCTAGAGGGGCATTCACAGATACAAGGAGTCAAAACACCACTAACACCACGGCCGTATCCCAAACCGCATTAGTACCAAGAGGAGCAGCAGGGAGATGAGGAAACAATCACTACAGGCCAACCCCCAGCACATCATATGGACCCGCAGGATCAAACACATCATGGTGGAGACCCCCAGACCCTTCCACTGGCATCAGATGCTTCAAATGCGGGGGTCCACACTACCAAAACAGATGCCCAATAGAAGACACAGCTTCATCGAGTGGATCAAGGGTGAATGCAGCTTGTGCATATGGAGGAGAAGAACCACAACCACCACGTATCCAGGAAATTCCAAATGGGAGTGAAGAGAGCATGGACCACCCAAGGGTAGGGTCAGTTAGAGCCCGACCCCAATGCATGGCAGCCAGAATAGCAGCAGTCCACCATCTATACATCAAAGGTCGAGTGGGCGAAGGAAACCAACCTATCATGGTGGACACAGGAGCAACCCACAACTTCATGACACCACAGTGTGCAGCAAAGCATGGATTGAAACTATCCAAAGCCCTAGAAGGATTAACAGTAACATTCGCACAAGGAGAAGCCAAGGAGGTAAAACAAGTCTTTGCAGTCCAAGTGGAAGCCGACAAGTGGAAAGTGAAACTCAACTTCTTAGTAATCCCCATGGATGATTTTGAAGTGATACTAGGCTTAGAATTCTATGACAAGTATGTCATTGCAATGTTTGGTAAGGGTGTGAATGAAATGATGCTAGATATGCAAGGAGAAGGCGTCAGAGTACCCTAGAAAGAATGCAGCTACCTGGTAGGACCCCAATCAAGGTGCAAATGAAGGAGAACAAACCAGGAGTATCATGCCAAACGGTAAAACTAGCCGCAAACCAACCAAAGGGCCAGACCCAAAAAGCACCGGTCCAAGGGACCGTCATCAGGCCACGTATCATGACATGCAGTGCAAAGCAAGTCGAGAAATCAGTCAAACAAGGAGATATGGTCTACCTATGTATGATCCGACCAATAGAAGAAGAAGAAGATGGCAAGAAACTGAAACAACAGAAGAGGAACACAGAAGTGGCAGAAATACTTGAAGAATTCAAAGATGTAATGCCAGCCGAATTACCAAAGGGCCTGCCACCCAGACGAGATGTGGATCACAAGATTGAGTTGATTCCAGGGTCTTCTCCACCGGCCCGAGCTCCCTATCGCATGAACCACACTGAGCTCATGGAATTGAAGAAGCAACTACATGAACTAGAAGAACAAGGATTCATCCGCCCTAGCAAATCCCCCTTTGGTGCTCCAGTGTTGTTTGTAAAGAAGAAGGATGGGGGACTTAGACTTTGTGTAGATTATAGGGCTCTTAACAAAATCACCATAAAGAACAAATACCCTTTGCCCCTAGTGGAAGATCTCTTAGATAGACTGCATGGGGCCAAAAACTTTAGTCGGATTGACCTTAGATCAGGATACCACCAAATCCGCATAGCCGAAGAAGATATCCCAAAAACAGCCTTCCGCACCCGATATGGTAGTTTTGAGTGGTTAGTATTAGGGTTCGGCCTAAGCAATGGGCCAGGCACATTTTGTGGCCTCGTGGATGGAATTTTTAGACCGGAGATAGATATCTTTGTCATTATCTACATAGATGACCTCCTAGTCTACAGCAAGACCTTAGAAGAGCACAAGCAACACTTACGCCAAGTTTTTGAGAAGTTGAGGCAACATCAGTTATACGCCAAGCCGGAAAAATGTGAATTTGCAATGAAAGAATTGGAGTTCCTAGGCTTTATTGTAGGAGCATATGGAATCAAAGTGGACCCTAAGAAAGTGGAAGCTGTCCAAATAATGACCCGTACTGAAAACTGTAAGAGAAGTGCGGGAATTCCTAGGCTTTACAGTATTTTGTCGTAGATTCATCAAAGATTACAGCCTCATCACTGCCCCCCTCTCCCACCTCACCAAAGACGACCACTCGTTTACATGGGGAAATGCGCAACAGGAAGCCTTTGAGCAGATGAAGAAGTGCATGAGCGAAACTCCCATCCTAAGGGTACCGAACTTCACCAAACCCTTTGAAATCTCTACAGATGCATCTGACTATGGCATAGGGGGTGTACTGGTCCAAGAGGGGCACCCCATTGCATATGAGTCCAAGAAATTTACGGATGCTGAAACAAGGTGGAGCACACATGAGAAGGAAATGTTGGCAGTCATCCACTGCCTTAGAAAATGGAAGCACTATGTTCAAGACAAGCATACAATAGTCTTCACCGACAACATCTCCCTCAAATACTTCCAATCCCAACCCAAGTTATCAGCAAAGCAAGCCCGTTGGCTAGACTTCCTAGCCAAATTTGACCTGGAAATTAAGCACAAGCCTGGCTCTACTAACAAAATAGCAGATGCCTTGAGCCGGAAAGCTGACCTGAAAGCTATCAGTGTTGTCAGTAGCAACTTCATAGAACTTGTCAAAGAGGCCCTAGAACAAGATCAAGACATGCACAAAATAATCAAAGATGTGGAAGTAGAGAAGACCCCCCATGGAATGTACACTTTAGAAGAGGGTATTCTATTTTTAGGCAAAAGATTGTATATCCCCAACAATGTGGAATTAAAGAAACTCATCCTACATGAGATACATGACGGCAAGATTGGAGGCCACAAAGGGCAAAGCAAAACCTTGGAGGCCCTTAAGAAGCAGTTCTTTTGGCCGAACATGAAGGAAGAAGTGATAGACTACATCAAAACTTGCCCCACTTGCCAAATGGTCAAAGCACCCAGATCAAGACCAGCCGGACTACTGCAACCGTTACCAGTACCCAACCGCCCATGGGATGTCATCAGCATGGACTTCATTGTGGAACCACCAGAATCCCATGGGTACACAATCATCTTTGTAGTGGTGGACTATTTTTCCAAACAGGCCCACTTCATCCTGGCCAAACCACCACTGAATGCCAAGGAGGTAGCACGCCTCTTCTTCACACATGTATTCAAATTGCACGGATTACCACTGGCCATTGTATCAGACAGAGATGGAAGATTCATGAGCGACATGTGGAAAGAACTCTTCAAGACTCTGGAAACCCAACTGAGATTCTCATCATCCTTCCACCCGGAGACAGATGGACAGACAGAATGAGTCAACCAAGGCATCGAAGATTACCTCCGCAGCTATGCTAGAGTGGATCAGAAAGATTGGGCCTTGTACCTTGATGTCTTGGAATTTCACTATAATAGCTCCATCCACTCGGCTACAGGGTACACCCCCTTTGAGTTAGCTACAGGAAAAGAAGTCATCACACCACTGGCCTTAGCATCCGGAGCGGCCAAAGCGGAGGATCAAGATGCAGAAGAATTCTTGAAGAAATGGAGAGATCGCAATGCAGTAGCTAAGCAAAGTCTCGAGCGGAGCAAGATAACAATGACAGAGCAAGCAAACAAGAAGAGAAAGGCTATACTATTCGCCAAAGGAGACATGGTCCTAGTGAGCTCTAAGAATATGTCACTCCCCCAAAAACATGACCCCAAAGTTCAATCACCGCTACTATGGACCCTACCGAATCACTCAAGTGCTGAACGAAGTCACTTACAAGCTGGACCTGCCAGACAGTGTTTGTGTTCATAATGCATTTCATGCTCGTCTTCTGCGCAGGTTCTATCCCGACAACCAATGGGGACGGCGCGTACCAATGCTCCATTCCAATGGTCCCTTCGAAGTCGAAGCATTCCTCCGATGCCGGGAACAGAGAGGCTTCCCCGAATACCTCACCAAGTGGCACGGGCGTCCACTCAAGGAGGCCACTTGGATCTCAGAAGCGGAGGCCCGTGAACGCGAAAAAGATGCCTTCGCCCTTTGGCTCGAGGAGAACCCCCCTGTTCCTTCTATCGACCCTTGAGCCGCCTCAACACTCCAACAAATAATGCGGCTCTCAATCATAGACCTTGAATGTCCCTCCACTCCTCAAATGTAATCGAGTCGAGGGTGGACTCACATGGTAGCAATCGTCACAAATAACTCCATCAAAACAGGAAAAAGCCCCAATGTCTTAGTGCAGCAGACACTGGCCAGTCTGATAGTATAGACTGTGTTAAGACCCCGCAGTCCCTTTAGACCGGCAAACACTAACCAGCTTGCTAGGAAAAGCTGCGTTAAGACCCCGGATGAGTCAAATAACAAACGCTACCCTTAGATTGCTGAGGTCAGCAATCCAGTAAGCGGGGGTGAGTGTAAGGGCTTTGTAGCTATACCATGCCGTTGCTACCGATTGCACCTATATAGGGAGTAGTAGTGACTCAAAACCTTGCCTTGTTTCCACTCTACGTGTGATTCCCTATACCCAGTGGTGAACCCTCTCATGTGCGGCGTCACGAGGGTGTAGTCCTGGGATGTGTCTATGTTGTCCCGCTTTTGGATTGAATAATACAAGAGTATACCTTGAGCTCATATCGTGTTACCTTTCTGTGTCGTGTTGAGTACGTAACGAGTGCAGGTTGGGGGGGGGGGGGGGGGGGAAGGGGGGGGGAAAAAGGGGTAGTAGGGTATAGGAAGGGGGGTTAAAGAGGCCCCCCCTTTGGAAGCTTCCAAGCTTCCAGAAGCTTGGGGGGTGGTTATGGCCGTCAGTCTTGATGGCTAATTGGAGGCGGCTCCTCCCTCCCTCGACGGCGACACCTCTCTACTGCCCCGGCGGCCAGCAACAGCGTCCCTTCTCAGTCTTCAAGCGGCAGTGCCCTCTTCCCTCGTCCTCACGTATCTCCTTCCCCTCTCCCTCACAGCTAACAGCGTCCTCTTGATCTACCACCGCCCCCCTTCAGCCTGCTGCCCTGATTTAAATAGGGGAGGGGAGGGGATCCTCCCTCCCCTGCATGGCATCACGCATGCCTTCCCCTTCTCTCCAAGCTCCACCAAGGAGCTTAATTACTCCTTCTATTCCCCTCCCCCTCCAGCTCGTCAGTCGGCTGGGGGAATAAGGGGAATAAAAAATTTTCATTATCCTTATTTCCTAACAAGAGGTAGTCCACGTGAAAAAGATTTTTTTAGAACGTTACAACCATGGTCATGTAAAGTAACACAAGGATTTTCACGTTCCCCTATTTTCACTACCATTTCAGTGGTAGCCCGAGCCTAGAGATTTCTTGTGTAGTGACTTTGAGGAATAAATCCTAGAGTCTCTTTCCCAGATTGTTGCATCTGCCTTACTCCACTATGCATATTGCTACAAGACAATGCATGTTTAGCCACTTTCTTCTCTTTTTCACATGCTTTCCACTGATTAGTAGCATCATCCATAGATAATCCAGTACTTACTTTATGCTCATATTTAGCTCGAATACCTAAGAAACTAGTTTCGTCTTCAAATTGCAGCAATGCACTGGTGGTATCACCAAGAAACTGATGCTTCCTCTTAATTATGTCAATGATCTCATCATGAAATTCTCGCTTGGCGATGCCAAGCACCTCTCCCAAGGCGAATCCCACGTGACAGTTTAAGATCCGTTCTTCAAGAACCTTCTTAAGATCTGTGGGGCTGTCTCAATGTCAAATTGCAACTTATATCCTGGTTTCTTGCCCTTATTTTTGCCCTCTTGTTTGTTGTCCTGTTTTTGCTCCTAAGACTGACCTCTTTCATAATATGCTCGGGAGGTGGCTGATTTGTAGCTTTAGGCTAATCCACACTTCTTCTTGTCATTCTTTTAGATGTCCATGCATTATCTTCATCTCTTTTTCATTTTTCTTCCACAAGTACATCCTTGTTTTGTACCTTTGCTAAATATGCATACACTGAATATGCATCTACCAGTGATTCCCAACCAATTATACTACGAATATCTTGCCCTACATGAGACATTTCACTATCGGTGATCTTTCTCTTTTCAGTTGCATGTAAAGCATGTGTCCATATTTCAACCTTTGGACCAACCATCACTTGGTCATGCATTCTATCCAACTGTAGACCAAAAGTAGAAGCATGTAGCGCTGCATGTTAACCATCAGATGAATAAGGTAGAAAATCTGGAAAAGCTAAAGCAGAAGACAAAGGCCAAGGCAAAGTGAAATGAAAGATGAAGACACGCCAAGAAAAATCTAGAAACACAAGAAGCGCAAAGAAGTCCTAAATAAGAGAAAAAGACGCACAAGGAAAAGCTCGAGTCAATAATTTTGTAAAAGAGCGCAAGCGCATCATGATTTAATTTAAGGAGTGCTGGGCTCTCACCCGTGCAAATTGTAAATGTAGACTGGGGTGGAAAGGAAGCTAGAAAGATAGAAGGACAATGGGAAAAAGGGCCTAGGCCACGGTCGCCCATGTAAAAAAGGGGATAAGGGGATGATCGTCCAAAAGGGATTTAGGGTTTTGTATATAAAGTTGAAAAGTGAATGAGAAGCTCATTCTTGTGTATGGCCAAAAGTGGCTCTCCTCTTCTTCTTCTTCTTCTTCTTCTTGCTTGCTTGCTTGAGCTTGTGCTTGAGAGAGGGAGTGTGAGAGTGTGAGGGAGTGAGTGTGTGAGAGCGAGGGACCGGGGAGGAGAAGCTCTCCATCTTCTCCTCTCTTCTTCTTCTTCTTCTCTTGTCTTGTCTTGTCTTGCTCACGGCTATGGAGCTTGGAACGTGGAGCTTGAGGGTGGAGTTTGCTTGAAGCTTGCACTTGGATCGTGGAGCTATCAAAGTGCGTGGGAGAGGAGGTAACTCAATCGGCATGGAGGTAAGCTCACTACACCGATAGATATGGATGGTGTGTCGGCTATGTGAGAGATAACCATTAGTGCTTGGCTTGGAACTCTTGAAGCAATAAGCAGTCCGTGGGTCTTGGTGGTTGAGCGAAAGCTCCCACATTTTGGTTCTGCTGCCGAGACCAACGGATTCAAGCCTTGAGCACTTGCACACTTCGAATCGAGCATTGAAGTAGGGTTTTTCCCGAACCGGTGCTTGAGGTAGATAGGTAGGAAGCGAGGGAGTTTGAGGAGGTATTTGATCTCCTTAACAAGTAGGTTTTTGTTGTTTTGGACTTGGAAAAGTATGATGTTGTAGTGTAGGTATTTTCCTTATGTTTTTTTCTTGCATTTAGGAAGGATAGGAGCAAAACATTGGAGCAAACAGTAGGGTTTTTTGTTGTTGTATAATAGGCTAAAACATGAAAAAGAAGGGCTAAAAATGAAATTTTGGGTTAAATGTTAGTAAGGGAGGCAAGACTAAGGCGAGTACAGGCTTGGGCAGGGTGATAAGGGGCTAGGAGTGGCAAGAAAGGCCACATTGTGCATTATAGGGTTTTAGGACAGTAGGAGAGAGGGAGAAAGCTTCGTCACATAGATCCGCTTTGATCTGTCCATCTAGGTGTTATTTGCCCAGCCCAGGTAATTCCACACGTTTCCCTACATGAGTAGGTTGGATATGGAGCTGCTCGACCAGTAGAAAGGCCTCCATCACTCGACCTAATGAATTTTTTGAAGTCCAGTGAAAAAATGCGTTGCGCTCGGCCCGTTCGCGTGACGGTGATTCTGGGCCGAGTCCCATAATCCACCCTCGGACCGCTCGGCCTTGGCCTACTACGGCTCAGACCACTTGACTTGGACCAATCAACTCGTACACCCACCGCTTAGCTCGTCCGAATCGACCATTTGGACAAACTTTGAAATTTGGCCATCGGCCCACCTGACTCGGCCATCGGCCCACTTGGCCACTTGGCCCTCGGACGGGCAAAATCGGGCATTTGACCCTTGCAATTCAAACCTGTTGGGCTGAATTTGGATTTGTCCAAATTTTAACCTGTAGACTATGAAACTGATCGAGAGACCATATAGAGCCGAAACCATATCATAGATCGATCACTAGGCTGAAACTTAGAGCAACTAGTTCTAAATTTGGCTATAAAAGGTCCTCCAAATTACGCATGGTGTTTACCGTAATGGCCCTATGGGCCAGGGGGACCTTCTGCACCTCCCCCAAGTAGGTAGGAGAGAAAATGTACGCCGTGATAGGTCCTCCAAAATAGACCCTAGTTTAGTAATGGCTCTATACGAGCATGGATTCTCACTTGCAAAAGAGCAACCAAAAGCCCATACCCGAACAGAGACAAACAGAGACCCTAGAACCTCAATGGGCCAATCTAGTCAACAAGGGAAAAAAGGCCATACTACAAAAACACATACGTGTTGCATTTGGACTGCATCTAGTCAAACGGAAAGCAACAACATCAAGCTACAACAGAGCGAGAATGATTAGATATGACAATCCTGATGATAGATGCTCCTTGAATATCACTGCACTGACAATCCAAGACACTAGTGGAGAATCCACATCTGGTTGTGCAATTGGGGACTGAAGGGCATTGGTAAGAAGGCTTTAATTTACAAGCCAAGACCCGGAAGGTGAAGACATAGTACCACCTTCTTATCTTAGGTAAACTCACAAGGAAGCACACTATCGATGCTCTAATTGATAAAGGAGCAGATTTTAATATCTTGACCTATGAATCATGGACCCTACTAGGCCAACCAGAGCTCACATCGACTAATGCAACTCTTAGCCCTTATGGGGAACACCCACAAGCACTCATAGGGAAGTGCAAAATCCTTCTGACAATCAAAATTGAAAGCTTGCCTATCCTATTTCATGTTCCTCCAAATAGTGCTAATTACGAAAAGGAAACCCTCCTAGAAAGACCCTTCAAAAGGGCGACCAAGTGTGAGGCCAACTATGTAGCACAGAGGATACACCTGACACTACCGCGAGTGAGGGCAGTCACAATCTTTAGCAAGACAAGCACATGTCGAACAATGAGAACCAGTGAGTGAGGCCATGCTTAAAACAAGAAGGTTAAGAGAAAATGCCAAGGACGGGCTTTGGACTTACAAATATCGTAGAAGACCCCAAAAGAAGCCCAAGCCTTATAGATGAAGGCATCAATGGAGGATCAGTACAATGCCACGATAGATATCCAAAGCATTGCTACGTGCTCAAGGGTATTACGTAGGTAACCGATGGATTTGGGTGCCAAAATCCCCTGCTAAACCTCCTCTGTCATTTGAAGGCCCGATCATATCAAGAGCAAAGAGGCATAGGAGGAGATCTAAACGAAAAACCAAGTCTCGAGTCAAAAACATTGGAGTGACCGAGCCTATCGTGATCGAAATCAAGAAACCAAATGGGACTAATTGGAGTGTAGATCCTCAGCCTAGTGTGCTTGACAAGCAGATATGAGATGTAATCGTTGAGGATACACAAAAGCCACTAGTGCCCAAGGAGCCTTTGATTCTCAAAGAGGATAACATGCATCATAGACACAACATTGCTTATGGCAAGGTTAAATGCTCAACAAAGAAAATGGTAAAATCATCTAACATCCACAAGCAAATCTTCCAGTCAGTGTCGCAGCCACTTAGGAGTCCCAAGTCTCCTACACTCTCTTTTCCCAAACGGACACAGGAAGCACAACAATAGTCATTAAGGGCAGCTGCTCAATCCCAATCACTATCTCCATCTAAGCTTCCAAATGTCCAAGAGGTGGAACATGACACCATCCGTAGCTCTCAGCCCAAGGATATGCCTGTGCACCCTAATGTGACTAGATCTTGATCTACACAGGTGAATGCTCAAAGGGTAACAAAAGACACATCCACTTCCGATTGCCCTAGGGACTTGACATCACAATCCACCAAGATTTGCCAGCCCACTGGACTAGCCACTACCATTTCCAATCAGGGATCACAATAGTCACAACCCTTGGTCATGACAACGACCCTTGCGAAACATGTCCTAACAGTTCACCTAGGGGGGAGGTATCGCAACTAGCATCCTTGACAACTCCAGAACTTCCAAAGCACCTAAAGCCTAGGCTTGATGAGAAACCTCTCAAAGATGTGGCGAAGCAGATGGCGCATCTGACCAATCAACCTAGCAAGGCTGTCGAGCAGGTCCCAGCTACGTCCCATGAGGACACACCAGAGAAGGGGAAAGCTAAGGCCCAACCAAGCACATCAATGGCTGACCTAGTTCAGGGTCCTGAGTCATTAAGTTATATACCTTCACTGACTAAGAAAAAGAGGAGAAAACAGTGAAAACAACAGCAATTAGAGGTGGTTGTGGATCCCAAGAGCATTGAGACCAAGAGCACTGGAGAGTTGAGGAATAAAGCATCGAGTCCATCCATCAATGAACCTGTTGTCGTCATGTTAAGGGTTGAAGGTCTACCACCAGGGCTTAGAGCAGAAGAAGAGTGTGGGATTCAAGGTTTGGAGAAGGAAAAAAGAATGGAGTTTGACAAGATTCGGGTTTTAGAAATGACTTAGTTGAAGAGGAAGATATCACGCTTTTTCTGTGTATTTAGCATACATGAATGGAATGAATGTCACTATCTTGATTACAACAAATGCATTTGGAGAAATAAGCCATTTCATAAAGGATATTCTCAGATTTTTAATCCAAATGCAGATACCAATTGCAAGCTCAAATGGCTTTTATAGCATGTATACAGACGGATTACAACTCCAAGAATCAATTATATTGATGGTAGACTCAAGTACATTCAAGACATAGATCAATAGTACATGAAATGCATTGATGGAGCATAAGTTTAACTTCAGCCCTGTTTTAAAACAGAAATTTCCAGCCCATAATCAAGCTCTAAAAGTGTACATAAACTCAAGAATAAGCTCCTCTAATCATTAATGGGTAAAGACCTGATATTAAGAGGCCATTTTCTTCTATTACAACCATATGAATCACTTGTTTGCTCATCAAAATGGACAAGAACAATGGGCTGCCCTCTTTATGACTAGTTTTTTCAGCCCATAACTCCACTCGTGATATGCCAGGGTGACCGTTGTGCATTTATGTCACCGACTTGTTAGCTGCAGATGCGATTGGTACACCATCCATGAATAATAGCTAGATGACATCTATCCTTATCTACTCTAGTTCGTGGCTCAGCTAGTATGCCACCTTAGTTAGTTGAGTTTGGTTTGAGACCCATATATAGGGTTCTTCTATTTCTTTGTACGAGAGTTCTTTTGGCTTACACAACTAAGAAGAGGAAAACTGTTTTCAGCCTCCACCTTTGTGTGTATTCCCCCATTGTGTAAGTGAGAAAGCTACAAGTGAGACTCCTTCCTTCTCTCCCCCAATCTTGACATGGTATCAGAGCCTTGTTCATGGTAAGAAGCTTAAGAAACAAACCAAGTTCACGGTGTTCTGGTAAGAGGACCAGTGTTGCTTTCATTTTTCTATTTTTGGAGCAAGTCTCTGCACGTAGCACAGCCGGAAAGTGCAAGAGTGCATTGTCTCAGATTGAGACGCCCTTTGCGATGTAGGAAGAGGGCAGTATATGCTCTATTTTTTTTATTTGAGGCCATTTCGGGGCCTGTTTTGGAGGCGGAAGTTTTTCGCACGCACTCAAGAAAAGGCCCTGTTTTTTGCTGTGCAACCACTGTTCTACAGGTTGGTGAAAATTTTTCGTAGAAATTTCATCGTATGCCTGTGCGCAAAGACATTGGGAGTTACAGAATCATCATTGTTGCCTGTTGATGCAAAATCGTCACTAGGAAGTGACTGTGTGGTCAAATACCACTTTCATCAGTTTTGTAGATTTGCCCTTGTGAGACTGAAGCTATATTTTTTGCAGTGACAGAATTTTTTTCAGTGTTCTGTAATGGCGTCTGATTGTCTTTCACAGATTGTCACTGAAAAGCTTGACAAGAACAACTTCCAAGCATGGAAGTTTAGAATGACGAACTTCCTTATGGGAAAAGGATATTGGAAATTTGTTGGAGGAAACGAAGATGAACCAGTTCTTCCTGATGTTCCCAATCAACAACAAATGTAGGCATTTAAAGGATGATATGAGAGAGCCAGAAAAGTTATGTACTGGCTATCTATTAGTATTTCAGACTCTATGATTGTGCATATTCAGGATGCAAGTACGCCAAAGGAGGCATGGAATACTTTGTCAAAAATGTATAGCACAAATACGCAAGCCAGGAAAATGCAGCTCAAGCAAGAGTTGCACAATGTGCAAAGAGAAAGTATGAGCATCAATGACTACCACATGAAGGTGAAGAAGATTGCAGATGCACTTGCTTCCATTGGGTCGCCAGTGGAAGATGATGATTTAGTTTCTGTGACCTTGAATGGTCTAGGAAAGGATTATGCATAGTTCCGAACATCCATTTCCATCCGTGAAAGATTTTCTGATTTTGAGGAGCTCATTGCTCTTATAATTTCTGAGGAGCAGAGAAATGGTGGTGCATCTTCTTCAGGAGGAACTTCAAAAGAAACTGTCTTCTACTCAAATGCTGGAAGAGGTAGAGGCAGAGGTAGAGAAGGCCGATCTGGAGGCTGTGGTAGAAATCAGAATATGCAGCAAACTCAAGAAAAACCAGTCCTATGGAGGAGGATGTGGTAACTATAGAGGCACGGGGAGCCAAAGAGGTCATGGTGGATGGCAAAGAGGCCAAAATGCAAATAGCAATGTTGAATGCTACTACTGTGGTAAAATGGGTCATATGGTTAAAGACTGCTATAAAAACTAGGATTTATGGATGCAAGGAAAATGGAAAAACTAGGATTTATGGAGACTGGTGATAATATTGCACATCCTATTGTGCAGATTGGAAAATTTTCTTTGTCTATGCAGGATGGGAAAAAGAAATACCTGTCAGATATATTTCATGTCCCGAATATCACCAAGAATGTGGTTTTTGTTGGTCAAATGGTTGAGCAGGGCTTGCAGGTCAGATTTAATCCTCATGGATGCTTTGTTGAGAATATGAAAAATAAAGATCGCTTAATAGCAAAAGGAAAGAAGAAGGGTAGAATGTTTACATTGGATGTAGACATGCCTGAATTGAGTACAGCAATGTTTGCATATGGGACCGGTGTAGTTGCAGATATTGATATCTGGCATAAACACATTGGTTATGTTAATGTACAACAATTTAAATCAATGCAAGCCCAGAATATTATTGCAGGATTGCCTAAATTCAAGGTTGCAAAAATGTGAAGCCTGTCAATTTGGAAAACAGGCAAGGAAACCATTTCCTAGATATGTTCAAGAGAGTAAGAAGCCATTGGAATTAATCCACTCTGATGTGTGGACTACTAAAGCTGCATCTATTGGAGGCTGTCATTATTTTGTCACTTTTATTGATGACTACTAAAGCTGCATCTATTGGAGGCTGTCATTATTTTGTTACTTTTATTGATGACTATAGCAGAAAAGTTTGGGTGTATTTTATGAAAAAGAAAAGTGAAGTCTTTGGGCATTTCAAAACTCTTAAAGCTATGGTTGAAAAAGAAACAGGCCTGCAAATAAAATGCCTAAGGTCAGATGGAGGGGGAGAGTACCTCTCAAATGAGTTTGCAAGGTTCTTGCAGAAGCATGGCATAAAGCAGCAATATTCATGTAGTCATACCCCACAGCAAAATGAAATTGCAGAAAGAAAAAACAAGCATATTGGAGAGGTATCTCGTGCCATGCTCAATGAAAAAGACCTGCCAGATTTTTACTGGGCTGAGGCAGTTGCTACAGCAGTCTACATAATGAACAGGACTCCCACTGCAACAATACATGGCATGACTCCAGAGGAGAGATATACTGGTAGGAAACCAGATATTTCTCATTTGAAATTTTTTGGTTTCATTTCCTATGTTCATGTGCCAGATGAGTTGAGATCCAAGTTGGATCCAAAAACTGAGAAGTGCATCTTTATTGGTTACTCTCTGTAGCAAAAAGGGTATAGATGCTATAACCCTTCTACTCGTAAGTTTACAGTGAGCAGAGATGTTGTTTTTGACGAGATGAGTAGCTGGTATAAAACAATAAATGTGATTGATAATGTAGATGCACAAAATGGTAATGCTGTGCAGAATTCACAGCAATAGTCACAAGATATTAGTGGACCTGGAGCGTCCTCTAGCAATGGTTCACATTCTTCGCCATGGACAGGCAGATTGAGATCAAGAGAATCTTCTCAAAGCAATGCAGATAGTGATATGCACGTATCACGAAAAGGAAAAGAGAAGGTAGATCAGCCCATGTTTGATGTGAATGCAGGTCACTCTTATGTGGATGGTGAATCCAGTGGCTCAGAACAGAGTATTGATGATGAGTTGGGTATTCCTTCTATTGTTATACCTGGAGTAAGGAAGACCAGGGATGTTTTGAGAGCACCTGTGAGCAAACCTACTTTGCGCAGGTCTACCAGGGCTAGGTATCCTGTGGATAGGCTGAAATATGATGGATTTACAGCCATTCACTATGCCTATATGGTCAAAGTGATATAGGAACCAGAACCCACTTCTTTTGAGCAAGCCATGGTAAAAGAAAAATGGGAGAAAGTCATGGATGAAGAAATGGATGCCTTAGAAGCAAATGCTACATGGGAATTGATACCTTTGCCTAAAGATAAGAATGTAATTGGTTGTAAGTGGGTTTATAAGGTGAAACACAATGCAGATGGTTCTGTGAATAGATACAAGGCAAGATTAGTAGTCAAGGGGTATGCACAAACATATGGTATTGATTATGAAGAAATATTCAGTCCAGTTGCAAGGATGGCAACCGTAGGAGCAGTCATTGCTATGGCTGCATCAAAGGGATGGTCTTTGAATCAGATGGATGTAAAGAATGCCTTCTTGCATGGTTATTTGCAAGAAGAAGTCTATATGGAGAAACCACCAGGTTATGTGCATGTTGTTCATCTTGAGTTTGTTTGCAGGTTGAAGAAAGCCTTGTATGGCTTGAAGCAAGCACCTAGAGCATGGTTTGACAAGATAGGACAGTATCTTATCACTATTGGCCTTCAGATTTCCAAGGCATATTTCTCACTTTATGTGAGAAAAACAGAGAAAGGTATTATGCTACTTGTCATTTATGTTGATGATTTGATTATGGCAGGTGACAGTGATGATGAAGATATCATTCATGTGAAAATGCTATTGAAGCAGAAGTTTGAGATGAAGGATTTGGGAAAGCTGCGTTATTTCTTGGGCATTGAGGTGATTAGATCACCAAGTGGGATAGGGCTCTTGTAGAGGCAGTATGGATTGGACATGCTGTCCAAATACGGGATGACAGGCTGTAAGCCTATTTCAGTTCCTTTGGAGCAGAATGTGAAGCTCAGCGCAGATGCAGGTGAGCTTCTGGAAGACCCTACTATGTACAGACACATAGTACGAAGTTTGATTTATATGACTATTACCAGGCCAGATTTGAGCTATGCTGTTGGATTGGTAAGTTAGTTTATGCAGGCTCCAAGGAAACCGCATTTGGATGCGGCTAGACACATACTCAGGTATGTGAAGTCCACATTGCAGTATGGAATACTTTATGAGACTGGGGTTCAGATACAGTTGCATGGATACACTGATGCTAATTGGGCTGGTAGTATTTCTGATAGACGATCTACCAGTGGATATGTGTTCTCTTTTGGGAGTGCTGCAGTCACTTGGAGCAGCAAGAAACAGCCTACAGTTGCCTTGTTGAGCACAGAGGATGAGTACAGGGGCGCAGCAATGGCTGCATGTAAAGTAGCTTGGTTGCATAAGCTACTTTATGATATGCATCAGCCTACAGATGGGCCAGTTGTCATTTATTGTGACAACATGAGTAGATATACTTGGCAAATAACCCAGTCTATCATGCTAGAACAAAGCACATTGAGGTGCATTATCACTCTGTACGGGAGAGGGTTTTACTAGGTCTTATTGATCTAGTTTATGTCAGCACAGAGGATCAGGTAGCTGACATATTTACGAAGGCATTGGGCGCAGAGAAGCTGCGCAAGTTCACAGACCTGCTTGGTGTGCAGGAATTGGGATTGAGCTTGAGGGGAAGTGTTGAGATATCAAGCTCCACTCATGATATGCCAGGGTGACCGTTGTGCATTTATGTCACCGACTTATTAGCTGCAGATGCGGTTGTTACACCACCCATGAATAATAGCTAGATGACAGCTATCATTATCTACTCTAGTTCATGGCTCAGTTAGTATGCCACCTTAGTTAGTTGAGTTTGGTTTGAGACCCATATATAGGGTTCTTCTATTTCTTTGTATGAGAGTTCTTTTGGCTTACATAACTAAGAAGAGAAAAACTGTTTTCAGCCCTCCACCTTTGTGTGTATTCCCCCATTGTGTAAGTGAGAAAGCTACAAGTGAGACTCCTTCCTTCTCTCTCACAATCTTGACAATTGGACCATGAATAATGTAAATTAAATGAGAGAAGACGTACATAAGAGTAGGCTGAATACTTTTCTCTCAAATTTTCCCCTTTTATAGACTATCATACCATGCATTTTCATCAGACCCAATGGACGGGTAAGAGGAGTTCTCACCTTTCTTGTCTGTATCTTCATCTTCAACTCCAGTTTGTCTTCGGTTTGCATGCTCCAAAGCATGCACCATAGCTCCAGTCTTCTCTAGATGATTCAGGTATGTAGGCCCGCATTTTGCATCGAAAAATGCGGGCTGCATCCTGCTCAGCTCCACTTCACTTTTTGACCTACTTAGGTCACTTATAGGTCACTTTAGTTCATTACTTTAGGTCCCCCATGAACCTAGTAGAGTTTTGGCATTTTTCTTGAGTTCTAACCATATTTTCCACTTGAATCAATGTGATTTGTGTTGCAGACTATCAATTACTTCCAGCTGACCAAGTTGTAGGCTCCCATAGACTTACTTTTTTATCAATCTACATGTTACAACTGAAAATTGTATGCCACATACAAATGAACTTATGTAACTAAGTGATATCTAAGTTGGTTGTTGGGTAACAATGACTGAGTTATGTATGAAAATTCCTCTTATAAATCCTAATAAAGTTATTCTGTGTTCATAAGAATCCCATGATTTATATCATGAACAATAAACTCTTTAACATTCACCCCCTCCTAACCTGCACATCCTCCGGCATGTGCCATTTCACAAGATTACAGGTTTAAGGAAGGTCTTCTTCTGACATATCTTCATCTTCATTTTCTAAGTCTTTTTTTTTCTGCTTGTCTTCAAGTAGATGGCTCATATCCAAGTCATCAAGCTCATGAGCTTAAGATTCTCTCCATTTGAAGAGCTTGATACGTTTACCGGCTATTGGTACTTTTACCATGGTTCCATCCATTTCAGCTAAAGAATAAGTAGCATTATCATGTACTAATTTTACTACATATGGTCCAAACCATGACTTGGCTAGCTTTCTATGAGCACTATATTGATTGTCCAGGCTGCTATCATAGACAAGTACCCAATCATTCTCTTGAATAGCTCTTGGACGGAGTCGATGATGCTTGTCAAACCTCTTCTTATTCTTTAATCTTGCTGTTTTCAGCCTTTCAATGATTGTTTTGGCATCTTTTGCCTTCTTTCAAGTTGCCTTATGCGCAAAGTCAACAACTCTTCTCTATTCATGCCTTCATCCCAAGGCAAGATACTCCATGTGACAATGGACTCCTCAATAGGCATAATAGGTGGCTATCCATATATTAGTTCAGCCGGCATATAACGTGTTACTGCACTATGGGTAGTTCTATCAGCCTATAATGCGAATGGTAGCATTCTAGGCCATTCCCTCATCTTTCCTTTGCAAGATTTTGCCAAAGCTTTAAGAATTGGTTGATGACCTCTTTCACTCTTACCATTGCCTTCAGGGTTGTAGGATGATGTAAGAGATAGCTTGATTCCCAGTTGAGCAAAGAAATGGCGAGCCTCATCAGCATCCAATTCTCCTCAATCAGTAATTACTTTGGCAACATAGCCATACCTGCAAAATACTTCTTCAAGTAAAAATTTACAAACTGCTTGAGTAGACTTTGTTGTCAAGGCTTTTCTTCCACTTGATTTGTGAGATCTTCTCTAACAAGTACTATATATCTCATGTTCAAAATTCTTGTAGGCATGGTTACTAAATCAATAACCCATCTATAGTGAATGGATAAAGGAAAGGTAGGCTGAAGCCCATCTCTATGCTTAACCATAGAGAATATTTGACAAACATGACAAGACTCAACAAAATGCTCAATGTCTTTATACATGTTTTGCCACCAAAATTTCTCTTTTATTTTGGCAAAAGTGCCCCATATGCCTCTATGACCAGCCAATAGGCTTTTATGAAATTCTTGCATGACCTGTCTTTGAGTCTTTTTGTCTCCTAAGACACAAACATGCGCCTTTCCTTTCTTTTTTGCATGCCTCCAAAGGTAGCCATCTTTAAGAAAAAAGCCATAAGATTTTCTCTTGATTCTCTTGAACTCTTCATTAGTCCAATCTTCCTTCTTTGTCATAGTGCTCAAAAATTGGCCAATTTTTAGCCAATCACCTGCATAATATTCTTCTTTAAAGTGTGAACAAACCATAACAAAACATTGAGCATGCTGTCTATCAGCTGCCCACTGTCCTTCTATGGTTGTTTCTTCCTTCTTTGCTGATGTAAAATTTATTTTAGTAGCTGATCATGTTGTACTTGCTGTAATTAATGTTGTACCTGCATTTTTGACAGCTGAACCATCATTAGGTACAGCTGTACTAGCTGTTTTCAGATTTGAACCTGCATTTACAGCATCATTTTTAGCAAATATAGACTCTGATTCTTCCTCATCCATCATTTCTTCATCATCCTTATATCTGGCATACGAAAGCATGTCAGCAAACTGGATTATCTCTTCCTGCAATATGTTTGAAATCAAGATTTAAGGATTTAATATAGGCTATCCATCTTAGCATAGCTATGTCGGGAGTGGAATAGTTGGCAATCATGCCCAAGAGTGAAAGGAAATCTGCTTTAACTATTACATGTGCGCCCATGAAGTACTCCCGGTCACATTTCAATGCAGTTACTACTCCCCAAAGTTCTCTTTTAATTTGAGCATACCTTCTTTGTCGTTCATTAAGAACCTTCGCTCCAAAGCGAATTGCATATCTGTTGCCTTCAAGGTCATTTTGACCGACTGCCCATCCTATTCCAATAGGACTTGTGTCCACTGTGAGTATAATAGGCTGTCCATTAGAGTAATTAGCCCTTTTTAAGGTGGGGGCTGAAATCAACAATTTCTTTAGTTTTCGAATAGCTTGAGTATGTTCTTTTTCCCATATAAACCTTTGGCCTTTTCTTAGCAGTTGATAAAGTTTTTCAGCAACATGAGCAAAATGTGGGATCCAAATAAGGTATAAAACACATGCACCAAGAAATCTTCTCACCTCCGAAACATTTGTGCATATTTCCTACATTTTGCTGATAGCATCAATCTTGGATGGAGAAGGCTTTCGGCCATATGGACCACACATATGCCCTACCACAAAAACTTCTTCGACTCCAAAAACAGATTTAGCACCTGAAAGAGTAAGATGGACTTCCTCTAATTTAGACAAGATTTGAGCACAATCATTAATATGATCGGAAACGAACTTGCGACATCCAAGTTCATTGAGTTCTTCATTCTTCTCATGAACTGCACATCCTTTGATTGGTACATCATCAAGGAAAGGAAGAGTTAATTGAGGAATATAATCTCTCAACACTTTATGCATGGCATTCATCATGTGAGCTATTGAATTCGTAGCTCCTTGAGGTAGAGTACACATGCGGACTAAACTAAGAGGCGTCTTCATTGTGGTAATGTCTCGGCTCTCCAAAGCAAGCTGAAATTAGTCATAGCCTGAATATAAATCTCCCATATAGTAAATTTCTCTACCTGCAAAAGCTTCAGCAAATTCATCAACAATCGGCCCCAAACCAACATTTCTAATAGTGACTTTATTGACAGGGTGTAAATCTTGAATGAATCGCGAAGATCCATTCTTCTTAGGCACGGTAAACCATTGGTTGGAATATGGAGCTAAAGATGGCTCCAATATTCGCATTTTTATCTTTTCATTTAAAAGCTCCAATAACTTAGGCAAATGAGCCCTTGGTACCAGAATTGGTTTAAGATTCCAAGGAACGTGCGGAACCGTAAAAATCACCATTGGTGCCACAACACTTGGATCCACACAGCCAAATTTATGTGGCTGAAATGAAAAAGCTTTGCCATGATTCTTTAACATCTGCATAAAGATTTGTTTTTCAGCTGGCAAGAGAAAACAATTGTCACCAATTTTCAGCTCTTGTAGACTTTTTGCTGTAAATTGGTAACCAATATCTTTGGGATCATGAAGGCTTGGCTGTTTGGATGCCCTTTTTGCCAGTCCTTCACTATCGGGTGGTAGAGGAGTAGCCATCGGCTTGACCTTTTTATCAACTATCTTATATTTTGTTTCTACTCTTACCTCATCCTTGTTTGGCTGTCCAAAAGCTTCATGATCTGCAAATTCTTGAATTATGTCATAGATATCCAATGTGCATACCTGTATGGACTGATTTTCAGTTTGATTTTCTACATGAATAGCTGCATATATTTCAGCCATTGTATCATTATAAATTAGCTCATAAAATAGCCCTGAATTTTTTTCATCTTTAGGCAAAACATCAATTTGCTTCAGTTCTTGTTCCACATGACATAGATGCTTTCTTTCAGCCCTATTCATTGCTGAAAACTATTTATAACAGTCCACACTGTTGGCCGTAAAAACCTGCAAGTAAGCTTTTGGCATTGCCCCCTTTATATGTGAAGGCAATTTTTTATAACATGATGCACTGCCATAGCCTCCAGTTATAGCAGTGCTACCCGAAAACCCTTAAATTCTCGGGCATTAGGAGGAACAGGATGATCTCTTAATCGATCTCTATTCCGTTGATGATTTACACATACAGTCAAGAATTGGACATCTTTGTCATTATCCTTACTTCTTATCCGAGCATATGATGAAGCATCATCAAGGGCCTTTGTCTCTAAACGAGACTGAGAAATAAAAGGTTGTCCAAGAATGATCAGATAGCTGCAGGAATCTTGAACAAAGAAATAAAATTCATCTTTTACATTACCAATAGTAACTTGTACATAAGGGCATGCTGCATAAAGATCGTCAGAAGAGTTATTGGCTGCTTTCATGAGCCATCCTGGGTCCACATTAATGGGCCATCCGCCATTCTCGTAGAGACTTCTTGACATGACATTAATCTCCGAGCCATGGTCTATAAGGGCAATGCATGGAGTCTCTTTTTCTCCAATCTTAACAACAGTTTCAATGGTCTCCCTTGCCCAATGGGTACGAGAGTAGTGACTACTAGGAATAAAGTGAGCATCACTTTCTTCTTGCATGTTGTGAAGATGAGCTTCTTTTTTAAGCATGGGCTGCACTTTAGATTGAGAAGTCCCCACCATAATAGCTTCTTCAGTTTCTGCTTCATAGATGTCTTCATCTTTGGCTTGTATGGCTGCAATCAATTCTTTGATTGCCTCCAATCGAATCCCTTGAGTTTTCAGCTTCTCTTCATCCTGCAAATACACATGAAGTGCTGGCAAAAAAGCATGCACAGATTCTTCAGTTTCCTCACCAACATATTGTCTTTTTCGTTTAATTATATCAATTATTACATCATGAAATCCTCGTTTTGCAATTTCAATAATTTCACCTAATGTAAATTCAATTTTACTTCCAAGAATACTTTCTTCTAGGATCCGCTTAAGATCCGTTGCGGTCTCTATGTCAGACTGCAACTTGTAACTGGGATGTTTGCTTTTTCTTTTTCCTTCCGTCTTCTTTGCTTGACGGGCATCTCCCATATCAAGCTTTGGTGGTGGTGGATTTTCAGCAGCCTTCTGCTAGTTTGGTTTACTTCTTGTCATGCGTTTAGTTGGCCCTCAAGAAGAAGGACCGGCAACATCTTCATCTCTTCTTCTCTTTTCTTCTATCATGGCTTCATGATTATTAATTTCAGCTAACCAAGCAAAAGTTGAAAATGAATCAACTGGCTCGGTCCATCCGGTTCTTCCTCGGATGCATTGACTGGCAGTAGTTAAATCATCTTTGGTTGCCTTGCTTACTCCACGCGATCTAAGGCCTGCATCCACACTTTAGATTTTGCATTAGTTTTACATGCTTTAACAATTTCATTAGTTGGCTCAATTTGCAGCCCGTAGGTTGCTGCATCAACAGCTGCATAGGCTGTTCTTGATGCCAAATCCTCCAATCTTTTCTTCATGCCACCATTGCCAAAATTTGGCTCAAGAGGAAGCCCGGTTTAAGTTGCATGAATTTTATCATCCTTCCAAAAGACTAATTTTTGTGCTTCAACTTCACGGAATGCACCCCACTCCCTCTTATCATGCTGTAGGCTATCACACCAAATACAACGTCTTTTGAAGCCTTCTCTTACAGGTCTTTGGGCAGTTGACTGTCCCCTTTCTTCCACTTTTACATCAAGCCTTTCCACTTTAGAATTAATCTCCATTAGATTAAGATGAATATCCCGCATGCTTTTAATTAACTCGTCCATGACATCCTTCTTTGGAGATGGAACATCAGAATTTCTTGGTTGCTCGCCCATAGAGACAGAAGATCGAGAAACATGAACAAGCTCCTTCATGGATTTAGTTGTTGCAGGGGTTGATCCCCATCTTAGGCGCAACCGTTCTCTTCGAGCAATCATATTAACTGCTTCAGTGACGTCACTCCAAGAAGTCTTCAATCCTGTCTCAGAGTCAGGATCTTCAAGTCGATCAGTTAGCTTCTCTTGAAGGAAAGGATCTGCAGCCTTTAGAAATAATTCAATCTTCTGGCTTTCCATACCTTGCTGACGTCAGGATCTAGTTGAGCAAATTTGCTTTCAAATTCGCGATGAAGAGTAGTGGCGGTTAGACCCTTATTGGGTCTTTTGACCCATTCAATGAAAACTTTCTTTGTCATAAGGCCAGAATCTTCAAGAAAAAATTCTTCTCGAAGAGCCTTCTTGAATGTGGACCATCCCGCGTCTTTTTGGAAAAGACCATGAATTCGATCCTGAAGACTATGCATAGCCAAACGGGCAAAATATCGGCTCCAGGCATGTTGAGGAACTCCGAAGAAGACCATCTTGTTAGTATAGAGGCGGATAAAAGAGGACACATTCTATCCATTAAATTGCTTGAGCTTTTGCCCAACTGCTTCCAAAGCTTTAATGGCGGCGGCATCATTCCGCTCTTCTTCTTGTCTCCATTGTTGTTGCAAGTGCAACTGCTGTTGAAATTGCAACTGTTGTTGTTGGCTTTCTTGCATCAGACGAACCAACTGTTGCAAGGCATCTCCTCCCGAACTTGATGATTCTCCCATTGTACTTCCTCTTCCACAGCGGACCTTTCACATCGGGTTCACCACTGTCGTCGTGTTAAGGGTTGAAGGTCTACCAACGGGGCTTAGAGCAGAAGAAGAGTGTGGGATTCAAGATTTGGAGAAGGGAAAAAGAATGGAGTTTGACAAGATTCGGGTTTTAGAAATGACTTAGTTGAAGAGGAAGATATCAAGCTTTTCTGTGTATTTAGCATACATAAATGGAATAAATGTCACTATCTTGATTACAACAAATGCATTTGGAAAAATAAGCCATTTCATAAAGGGTATTCTCAGATTTTTAATCCAAATGCATATACCAAATGCAAGCTCAAATGGCTTTTATCTCATGTATATAGACGGATTACAACACCAAGAATAAATTATTTTGATGGTAGACTTAAGTACATTCAAGACATAGATCAATAGTACATGAAATGCATTGATGGAGCATAAGTTTAACTTCAGCCCTGTTTTAAAACAGAAATTTACAGCCCATAATCAAGCTCTAAAAGTGTATATAAACTCAAGAATAGGCTCCTCTACTCATTAATGGGTAAAGCCCTGATGTTAAGAGGTCATTTTCTTCTATTACAACCACATGAATCACTTGCTTGCTCATCAAAATGGACAAGAATAGTGGGCTGCCCTGTTTATGATTGGTTTTTTCAGCCCATAACAGTCCATACACCTTCAAAATCCTCCCCCTTTGCTTGCCCCAAAGTCACTCAAGTACTTGGGTACTAGTCGGGCTTCATTGGACCATGAATAAGGTAAATAAAATGAGAGAAGACGTACATAAGAGCAAGCTGAATACTTTTCTCTCAGATTTCCCCCTTTTATAGACTATCATACCATGCATTTTCGTTAGACCCAATGGATGGGTAAGAGGAGCTCTCACCTTTCTTGTTTGTATCTTTATCTTCAGCTCCAATTTGTCTTCAGTTTGCATGCTCCAAAGTATGCACCATAGCTCCAGTCTTCCAGATGTTTTAGGTATGCAGGCCTGCATTTTGCAACGAAAAATGCGGGCTACATCCTGCTCAGCTCCACTTCACTTTTTGACCTACTTAGGTCACTTACATGTCACTTTAGCTCATTACTTCAGGTCCCGCATGAACCTAGTGGACTTTTGGCATTTTTCTTGAATTCTAACCATATTTTTCACTTGAATCAATGTGATTTGTCCTACAGACTGTCAATTACTTCCAGCTGACCAAGTTGTAGGCTCCCATAGACTTATTTTTTTATCAATATACATGGTACAACTGAAAATTGTATGCCAAATACAAATGAACTTATGTAACTAAGTGATATCTAAGTTGGTTCTTAGGTAACAATGACTGAGTTATGTATGAAAATTCCTCTAATAAATCCTAATAAAGTTCTTCTGTGTTCATAAGAATCCCATGATTTATATCATGAACAATAAACTCTTTGACACCATTGATGTCTCTCCTAATAGCGGTGAGATCTCAGACACATCCGTATGTTCTGAAAAATTGGATACAACAATGTCACAATAGGGTGACAAATCTATACCAACAACATCCGAAGAGAACCATGACAAAATAGTAGCAAAACCACAGGAAAAACGCACAATCCCTGAGAGCATAAGCAATCCTAGTGTTGACCAATCTTGCTCATCTAGGCATGAGCCCCCAGCTATGCTAAAGCCTAGAGAAACTCCTAGAACCTTGTATGAGATAGCAACTGAGCAAGCCCTCGTTGAACATAGAAGTGTCCGAAAATGCTTAAAACACAATATTAGTAAGTTTGGGAATTTCCCAATTCTCATTTTTTGAATACTAAAAAGGTGTCACGTGGATAACATGCCCATAAGTTTCTCAAAACCATATGATGTGACCTATCATTGAAAAGCGCTTGAAAGATGGAATCTATTGAGCTATAGAGTGCTCAATTTGGAGTTATAGTGTTCAAGTTATGACAAATCCAAAGATTTGACCACGTGTCCCAAACTTATGGAAAATTCACATATTCCCCATTATGATATTTTAACTGAGTTGGATGCTAAACTCAAAGTATTCGCACGTGTCTATGTCGTGGTATACATGGGCGCATTCCCTAAGGAACAGCTTTAAGAATACTTGCCATTTCCCCTATCTTGGAAAGAGCAAGAACATATTGACGAGCACTATGATAAGCTCCTACATGAATGCATGCAACTCACCTCTGATGAGGTAGCCGACAAACTACGCTCACTTATAACATTCAATGATGTGCTTTGCCAACCAAATCTCTTAGGCGTAGAGCAACTAAAGTGACAATCGGAGGGTCAAAGTCAATTTGAGAAACGTTGTTTTGAAAACCGTGTTGCAATGGCCGAACTAGGAGCCCAAATCAGTCTCAGAAGAGCGATTGGCCAAATGGCGGTCTCAAAGAAACCCAACCTATATAGCACCAACTTCCTTTCGAGTGTTGACTGCCATTCAGGGTACAGACTTAGCTGAAACTAGCCAAGAGAACTCTCTGTCTGATAAGGATCTCACTGAGGAGGAGTTACATGTTGCCAATAGACTCGAACCAGGTTCCATGCTACTCGATGTTGCAAAATATCTATCCTTATTAAGTAAGCTGCCATGAGTACTAGATGTGTGTGCCACATTCCAATACAATCCAGACTTCTACAATTGGCTTTTATCCTTGTGAGGTGACATGGATTTGTAAATATGTATATAAATAAACAATGAATTTTGTGACCCTATATAGACAATATCAACACACACAAGCAATGATAGTCAAGTGCAGGGAGAAGAGTTGGGTTTGACAAGCTAAGCCCTCAAGTCCTCCTCTCACCACACATTTAGAAGTCGTGTGACCATTCCTGCCTCCAAGTGAAGGGCATGCAACCCTCATTACCGCCATAAGAAGCCTTGACCAATATCTCTGATGGTGTAGACGGGGTACCGTCCCTTTCTATACACCTTTTCCCCTTTCCGGTCTATCCTTCCAAGGATGAGCCCTGTCCCACTCCATGACAACCAATCCACACAACTTAGCATAAGCCAAGATCTGCTAATGGCTGGAGGCAAAACAAACATCATCATGGGGGCCATCCCTCTAGAACAAACACTACATGCCTCATCTCTCCCCTCCTAGCCATATGTGCTTGATAACCCATTGTATAATCCCTTTTATGCGAACAGTTTTATCCTGCCTCATGGCCTAATCCTCGATTCGCATTTTGTAGGTCACCCTACGGTAGCAGTCATGGACCACATAGTGCAGCTGGCATGTAAGAAAGCTCTCTGCCTCGTCGAAAAGAGCATAAGGCACTAGCTCCCCCACTAGAATGCTACGTGCCTACTCTAAAGAGGTACGCGATGAAAAGAGGCCCTAAACAACACCACCCACAATGCATGCCGAAACCCCCCCAAGCCATGAAGATGAGGGCTCAAGAGAGCACAAGGGATGTGGCAACACCAGCTGTGTAGGCTCCAACCAGACACTCGGGCACCAGGTGCTCAAAACAGGAGAGGGTAGCTTGAGACAAGTAGGAATTTGGCACATTGTTTAAAAGCATCCTGGAAATAGTTGCGGCCAGGGACTACACCATCAGAGTCCCAACCAACATCTTCCCCGCCCAGCCTCACAGGAGCTCCTCACCGGCATAGCCTCAGTCACCCGACAACCTTGAATCGCCCCACCTCGTGCGAATAGAGTAGCCCCTATGATATATAAGCAGCTTAAGAAAGGCCATCCTTCGAGAAATTTTTGTCTTTAAATGGTTAAAGGGGCAAGCTCCCCACTTGTATACACTTTCCTTATGTTTGCTAATATATGCCATGTCTTTAACAAGCACTAGAATATGCGTCACAATCAGTATCATAGAATTTTGATAAAGTAATATCTTGGCATGATTGCATCTATTCGTTGTACTTGAGGCATGTGACTTGCATATACTCTCATGAAGTGGCAAGTGGATGTAGGACGACACAAGTCTTTGTATGAACATGTTCAATGCCTAAGTCACTGCAAGACCACCAACCTCACAAAGAGCCGCAACAAAGCCACGCTTCCGAAAGAAAAAATCACCCTTGCAAGTGCTTGGCCCAAAGCATGATCTTAACCACTTCCTCTTTCTGGGCTACACTCTACGCCGGGCACTCATGTCAGTTGTTACCTCAATTGTACCAACATCGCACGTTCCAAAGAGGGTTGCAATATCTTAAGTCTATCTCCCCATCTCAACAACTTCTTCTCTAACAATGAGGCTAGGGCACAATCATCCCTGTAATATCCATTTCCTAAGCCTTTGAAGCTTGACATTTCCCAACCCATTGAAACGGTGATAGCCTCAACATATTGCAATGCTTGTACTTAGACAAGTCCAAAAAAACAAAAAAAGAATGAATGAAAAAAGAACAGGAAAAAGAAAAAAAAAGTAAAAAAGAAAAGAAAAGAAAAGAAAAGAACGAAAAGATACGAAGCACCCACAATCACAGCACATCACCTAGGGGGTCCTCAAATTAGGTACGTCTAGTGACCTTGGTCGACTGGCTCTGTCCCTAGTTACCTAGCCCTTTAGCATCACCCACAATTGATCAGGGCACATCAAGGGCAGGACATAACTAGGGAGTTTGTCACCTGTTACCCTGACCCATTCGTGTGATTCCCTCTTGCACTCTACCTTAATAACATTGAAATCAATTGTGGTAAGCACCACATGAATGGCCATGAAAAGTACACCATCCTCATCAAGCAAGTCCAATAGCTTCCAGCTACCGAAAGTGTGGTGTCCCTATATTCAATTATGCTACGTCGTGCAGTCACAATGCAAAGGATATCTCGTACACCTTCATGTGTACTTCTTCTCAACATGGACAACCTTGATTCATCCACACATTGTTACGAGAAACGAGCTTGTGGTCTTCTAACTACATAATATCTAAGTATTCACGAGCACTCATATAATATCTGCACCAAAATATATACACAATTTGGGTCCTCAAGTGCAGGACAATACTCTCAACTTGCTTAGAGTTTGACCTATCTCCCAAACTAATTGAACTATGTCTTGTGCACGATAGAGAAGACTAGCACTACCCCTAGGGAGAGACCACCTATGAGAGGTTTTCAATTGCAGGTATTGAAGACTCCAATGAAAGTGTCATTCGCTCTTCATTGACACCCAACTCTGAAGTCTTATCCTTTATCATCCTACAAGCCCGCCAGGAATCGTCATGTGCAGAATCCCTAACAAACCAACACTAGTGTTGGCCATCAGTGCAATCCCCAACAAAGAACAACCCTACCACCAACTCCAACAAGTTTTAGAATAAAATAATAGGTGAAATCTATTGAAAATACAAATACAAGATTTGCTTGATTGTAGAAGATCTCTTATTCTAATATTATTTTGGAATCTATTTTTAGAGAGAGAGAGGTGAGAGAAAACTATTGAGGGGCAAAAAAGAGAGTCCAATATTTCTCCTAATGTTTGCCTCATTGCACTACTTTGGACTTCTTATTATCTTTATATGTTGGAGCTATATTGTCCTTCAAGGAAACAAGTGAGAGCCATATATGTTGGGAGAGGGAGGAATATCCTCTCTAGTCTACCTCTTCACTCCACCTAAATTCCTTGAGAGCTGCCCACCAACTTTTCAATAGTGTATTTATAGTGGTCAATTCCTTTATTTTGAACTCAGTCCCTACCAATAAAACATTCTCCCATGAAAGGGAGTCCTATGCACCTTTCACTAATTTGGTTATTGACATCCATTTTATCATAATAGCTTACCAAAGAATGGCATGCTCAAGTCTAGCTACTAAGCCATGCAATTTTTTTTGGCACCTATTGCCTCTCCACCCATTCAACCATTCACTTCGAATTCACAAAGTAGGCTCCATGCTAAGGAGTGCCATTTTTTGCCATTAGCATACTGCCATAGAAAGTCTTTGCACATCCTTTCTATTACTTGCCAATTTGATCCAGGGAAAGGATTTATGATGCCACAAACACGTTACCTAGATTGATGACAATGTTAATATGCTTTATATGCTTGCTTGCTTGCAATGTATATTATTACATATCACTAGAAGCTCAATGTATGATTCTAGATCCCAGAAATCTTTTACACTCTTGGACTTCTTACCATCCCATAACTCATTTATCTGTGAAGTACCAATTGTATTATCCTTTATCAACCTTTTTAAAAAATTTCTCCACATTTCCAATAATTCATGACATAGGGTTCTACTTTTGGTTAGTAATTGCAATTGTTTTGTAATGGAGATATAATCAAAAGAAAGCGTTGCTAAAAAAATTCAGACTTGTATGATTACATATTTTTGCAAGCTTAAATGATATCATTGGGTGAACAAGCTACTACTCATTTGACTTTTTGTGTTCCATTTGACTCTGCACCTCTACTAACATCATAGTCAAAGAGTAGAAGTAACCACCAAACTACCATGGCAATAGTGTTGCCACCATGAAGCATATCTAAAGGCCTTTTCCCCCACTACCCCTTCATGACACTCAACTCCATTGAATAATATTCCCATTTCATAAGCTAAATACATGAGCTCTAGGAAGACATACCAATAGTCTTAAAATGAGTTTTGAAATGTAAACATGGTATGATCTTTTGCACACCTTGATTATTTGGTGGAATATTTTAATTTTGATCAGAACAAGTGGAGCCTCTCTTTGGTGGGTATTACACTGTGACTAACTAAAATCAATTCATTTAGCTATGGATAAAGATAATGGATCCCACCCTTGCATGTTTCTAACTATGATCTTCCCCTTCCATATTTAAAAGGTAGCTAAAATCAATTCATTTAGCTATGGACAAAGATAATGGGTCCCACCCTGGCATGTTTCTAACTATGATCTTCCCCTTCCATATCTAAAAGGTAGGCATGCTTTGATAGTCCATGAATAGGGATAAGTTGCATGCTTTTGTAGTTCATGAATAGGGATAAGTTGGTAAGGGATAGGGATAAGTAATCTTGATAAAAATATCTTTGAGTTTAATAGTTGGCAATATGAACTCTTAAATAAATTTTAATATCTCACAATTTCATCTTTTTATAGTTTCTAAAAATCAATGTTGCATGGATTACAAGCAAGGTGAATGTACATGATTGCGAGCATGGTGAATTTTTTTCATCGTATCAAGCATTAAGTGCAAGCTATAAACAACAAGCATGGGTATTAAGGTTTCCTTTCAATTTCTTTTTTTTTTTGTTTATAATGTATTTTTAGCAAAATGCATGATAGTTAAGCATGCGAAAGCACTTTTCTTCTACAATTATGGGGTTTACATGCAAGGAGGATTTTCCACACAATCTAGTATGTTGAAGTGACCATCATAGGATTATGCTCCATGACACACCACTTTGCTTTGTAGGAATTTATTCAAACACACCATGCATAATAACACTCATTTTGAACTATTTTCATTGCTCTACAATAACTACCACAAAACACATACTATTTTAGATATAGAGAGGTATGCCCACAATTTTAGATATAGAGAGGTATGCCCACAATTTTATCAATGCATTTTAGAGCTTCATCACTGTGACCATATTGTGCATTTCTTGCAAATCAGTGCAGTCCAAGAGAATCCATCATAAACAATATGTTTGTCAAGCACTTGTTGTGCTTTTGCAAGAGCACCACATTTAGCATACATAGTTATTAACGTGCTTGCAACATAGGGGCTTCTTTCAAGTAACCCCCATTTACAAATGTCCTCATGTAGCCTTGTGCCCTTGAATAGATCCTTTTGCTTTGCACAGACCTTCATCAGTCCCACAACATGAGTAGTCTCCCTTGGAAAGATAGCTCCTTCTCCTCTTGAGACTCCCCTTCGATCAATTTAAATGTGGAAATTGATTCAATTTTTTTGACCTTTTCAAAAACCTAGGTTGGATTTTACTGGCAATCCAACCACAAGGCATCTATTGTCACTTTGTGCTTGAAAATTGGAGACCTTGCACTCGTTAAAGCGGGGTGAAAGAAAAAGCCACGTCTCTATGAGAACTCAAAAGATTTCATGTTTTGCAGATGTGGAATACGCCATGCCCCATAATAAAATATATTGGGGCAAACTAACCTTGTTGTTGCAATTGTCCCACCATTGCGAGGGATCTTTGAACTCGATGTTGTCAGCCTTGGGATGGTGTTGTCAGTGCTTATCATTGGGTAGTGATGGCTCATCGATGAGTCTTTGTTAAGATTCTTCCAAATATTGGAGAAGTGCAAAGGAGCACCTAATTTTCATGTTGCACACCATCTTGGTTTTCATGCTCAATAGCCTTAGCGCCGCCATTGCAACTTGCAAGAATGGGTAGCTCACTTCTCCACCTTTGTCGAGATTTAAAATTTTCGTCACACACACAACCTCTCTCTCTCTCTCTCTCTCTCTCTCTCTCTCTCTCTCTCTCTCTCTCTCTCTTTGTGTACGTGCACATGGGCAAGTTTAATATACAGACTTTCCTAGATATATCTTTCTCTTTCTCTATCTTCCCCTACATTTCCCCCACTACTTGAACATTAATTTAGACAACATGTGTTTATATCCATTGATTCATAGACTTATCTCTCATATCTATTTATCTATCTCCCCTTGCATTTGTTCCTTTTGAGCACTAATTTAGACAAAGTATGTTTATGTTCATTGACTCTTAGACCTAGACATGTGTAAGTGCATAAACCTACACAAGAGCATTTAGAGAGAGATCTTCATCTTGGATGTGCTCGGATCATTTCAAAGCTTTATCATGATGTCCATGTCTAGATATCACGCAGTTAGGACAATCCAAGAGACTACATGTGGTGCTATAAGATTTTTTTGAACACTTCTTGCACTTTTACAAGCATTGCACACTTAGCATACATGCTCTCTAATGCAATGCCTAGCACCAAATCACCATTTTTCTATTAGCTCAAACTTATGGACCTTAGCTTGTATCACACTTATCTCATATCCACATCAAACCTTATCAACTCACACTTAGATAAAAGTATAGTGGAAACACTACATGGGAATATTCATTATCTCAAGAGAAATGCATCAAAAATTGTATTGGCATAATCAAAAAATAGCAATCTAGCTTATAAAATACTTACTTTGTCTCTTGTTAATATTTGAACTCACCCACATTCTCTTGCCTATCATCATTTCCATTTGTATAGTCAAAATCTACATAAAAATTCTCTTGCCCAAGTCAATGAAATCAAATAAAATGCAACTCTCAATGCCCATTTTAGAAGAAATCATATATGCATCGAGTTGACAGTGCTTGTAGGGATTGTCAAATCATGAGCAATGTAGACTAGCAATGTACCACTAAAACAATTCAATCGAATCCAACTCATTGCAACAATGTCTCTCCCCTCTCCATCATTCTCTCATGTAACTTGGTCTATACCCAGAATTAGAGCATCACCACCTCTTGTATAAAATCCTACTTGAGAAGGAGTTGCACATAGCTGACCACCTTGAGGGTCCCAACCTCTTGATCGACATTGTTACTTATCATTGTGTGTTAGTAGCTTGAACATTTGATCTGGATCCTCTTGCTAAGTTAGGTGGGACCTCCTGAGAGATTCTCCATATCAATTTTACTTCAATTCTCTCAAAGCTAAGCATCAAAGAGAGACTATCACATTTATTTAGGACAAAAATAGATGCACCTTTACTGATGATGACTAGGATATGCTAATGTTTTCCATAAACATCTCTCAATGCTAGTCAAAGCTCTTGTATTTCCACTGGAGGACCAATCGAAAACACTCTTAGGCTAGCACTGAGGGATGCTTGTGGAAAACATTAGCATATCCTAGTCATCAATAAAGGTGTGCTCTATTTTCATCCTAAATAAATGTGATGTATCCTAGTCATTAGTAAAGGTGCATCTATTTTTGTCCTAAATAAATGTGATAGTCTCAAGAGAGACTAAATGTGCACCTTTACTGAAGAGAGACTATCACATTTATTTAGGATGAAAATAGATGCACCTTTACTAATGACTAGGGAATGCTAATGTTTTCCACAAGCATCTCCCAGTGCAGGCCAAAGTTGAGCCCAAGAGTGTTGTTGATTGGTCCTAGTGTGTTGCTAAAATCTTAGATGTGGAAATGGAGAGAGTCCTTGGAACCTTGCTAAAATTAGCTTGCTCTTGGTGCCCATTCATTGAAGGGGAGGTATTATTTGTGCTCAAGTCTATATGAAGAGGGGAAGTCCCTTATCATTTATGGGTTTTAGGTAGAGCTCTCTCTTGCTTTGCAACTTTCAAGATGCATGCTTCAAAGATCTGACTAGCTCAAGTTATTGGACCATGAGTACCTCAAACCTTTTGGTTCTAAGAATTGTGTATATGTATGTATGAATACAAGAGTAGATGTAATGCTGAGTAATGTGTGTGTGCGGAGGGGTGTGTGTAAGTCATGTGTATGAGTATGTAAAGAAGGAGCAAGGATAAGTAGTATGTGGCATGTGCATATGTATATACTATGTGTATGAGTACATATGTACATGTGGCGAATGTTTCTATATATAGGCCATAACTTATAAATACTGTGGCGAATTTAATATATTTCATTCAATATTTGTTTCACATGAATGGCAAAAAAGCCTTTAAAATCTTGATATACCTTAAAAATGTTGACGAATAAAAAATTTTAGAGTTATAACTCAACCTACTTAAGTTTCAAATAAAAAAATTCGAAAAAATCAAATTATAGCCATTTGGCGACATATAGCCACTAAAATCATCTATGAAATGGAGGAAGAGGATCTGGAGGATACCTATAATTAGACTTTGATATACTCCATGGAATTGAAAATTCATTTAGTTTTGTTTACATAAGACATATGCTCAAGGCTCCCTTTGATTTGCAAGAGCTCTTGAAGGATCTTGAAGAAAAATTGAAGGATTATAGGGAGTTTTATAATAGACATATGGAAGGCCTAGAGATTGAGAGATTTGACCATTACAATGATTTAGTGGAGGCTACGAATGCTGCTAGAACAACTTTGCAAACAAATTTTAGCCTTATTGATGAGTAATTCAAGAAGTGGGAAGAAGATTGACCTTTTCATCCAAATCATCATCAATGTCTTCTTGTACACAAGGATGAAGGGGGAAATGTTTTAGGAGGATGTTGAGAACCAATTACTGCAAACATTTAATGTTACTTTGTTTAAAAGTGAGAACATTATAAAAGTGGAAGAAAATAAGATAGAGTTGAATCTAGAGATTGAAATGTGTCCTCTTGAATGTGTCCCAACATTTCCCAGTTACCTCATAGAAAAAAGAGATATGTATTGCTAAATGACATTCAACACCTTTTTGATCTTAGAGAAGATTACTGCTTAGCAATCCTTGTAGCATGGGATCAAAATGATAAGAACTTTTAAATAGGTTATAAATATGAATTTTTAGCAAGTTTTGATGATGAAAGAGAGAATTTTCTAGATAGCTTTGCAGCCTTGCATTCATGTATTAATCAAATTGTGGAATATGAAAAGGAGGGGGTATACCTACACACAAAGAGTTCTTACAAATTCAATAGAGACTTGGTATTGGGATATGAAGAGAAACTAAATTCTCCTTTAGAGGATTAAAAAAAAAGTTCAATAAATCTTTTTGATTATAGTCTTCTTGAAGAAAATGGACACCCTAAGGTATAGAAGATGATTCTAAGATATCAATTGTGGTTTATATTAGAGTATGTTACCCATTATCATTAGGGGAGTTTTAAGGTCTCGAAAGTGCGCTATAAGCAATCCTAGAGAGAGAAATTATTATTTTTATTTTCAAAAACTTTTATATTTTGATAAGTAAATATAAAAAAATTATTAATAAGTCAGTGTCGTGATATTCTCATGGTCACATCAAACCTAGAAATCCAGGCTGCCATAAAGGTAACAAAGATTGTCATAATTAAGATCTTACTCATCCTCATTAAAGTGAAAACTAATATTCAATTTGAATTTTGTTCGATGTTTGATTACTTCCCTTCATTCTCAGACTCTTCTTTCTTTCCCATCCTTACTAGTTTCTTCTTCTTTTTCCTTCTTGTTTCTAATTTGCATACTTTTTTAATCCAATCTTCTAATCACATCCTTAGTTATGGATCAGCCATCCAATGATCTCTATAGCTCTAGTAAAAGGCCTCTCTATCATCTTCATATTGAGTTGGATAGTGAGTATGAGCCAATAAGGAAGAGAACAAAACCCATTACCATTACAAAGTCTACGAAACATATACTCAAGCTCGAAGGAAAGAAGAATCTTGATCTTTGGTTAGATAGTAGGATATATCCCAAAGATCCTAGAAAAAATAGCACTCCGCCTTTCTATAATAGCTCTTCATTGTTGAGGTTCATTGGTGATAGTAATGGGTTTCTAGGCTATACACTTAACTTGGTTGTAGAAAACGATATCCTCAAATTGGAGAACCATAAAAATATTAAATATGACTTTCTTTATAATTAATTGTATTGATTTGTGATGTTGATTTTGTTTAGGTATCTTCTTCAAATGAATGCAAGTGAAAGAGATTCTTTCAAAGCATCTCATTTTTATTATCATCTTCTTCCTTCAGTAGTTTCAAAAGATATTTTGGAAAAGAAGAAATTTGAAAAGTTGAGGTTCATTGGTGATAGTAATGGGTTTCTAGGCTATACACTTAACTTGGTTGTAGAAAACGATATCCTCAAATTGGAGAACCATAAAAATATTAAATATGACTTTCTTTATAATTAATTGTATTGATTTGTGATGTTGATTTTGTTTAGGTATCTTCTTCAAATGAATGCAAGTGAAAGAGATTCTTTCAAAGCATCTCATTTTTATTATCATCTTCTTCCTTCAGTAGTTTCAAAAGATATTTTGGAAAAGAAGAAATTTGAAAAGGCAAAGAAACAATGCTTGGAGTCATTTATAAAGGATCTCTCTTTGGATACTGAGTTATTGTAGAAGACACTAGATATTGACAACATGTGCACATAGATTAGGATGTCTACATATCTAATATCTAAATAGGCAAGTAACATCCATTTTAGATGTTCTAACAGTTAAGTTATTAGGAGAAGCCTTCTCTTTTGACATGGTAAGATGGTCACTAATTCTTTTGGAAAAATCCAATACGTTGGATTTGAGATTGAATTGCTAGTTATTAGGTAGTATTAGGTCATGCTTATGGATGTATGTATACATATGCATATGTGTTACATATATGTATGCATATGCATAGCCTATGCACATGTGTAGCCTATGTGCATACATAGCTTATTGCATATGCATAGCTTTTGCTATTGCTATGCATAGCTTTTGCTATTGCTATGCATACACAAACATGTACACATAGGCTATGCATATATATCATACTTATGAAAGTATGTATGTGTCTATGTAAGCTTTGTTTGTGCATATGCATACAAGATGTGTACACATGTATATAGTCTATTCATATATGTAGCATGTACATATGTGTATGGTTGTGTGTAGCCTATGCTTATACTAATGCATATGCCCATGTGTAGCCTATGTGTAACGTGTCCACCTGTTCCAAGTAGGACACGTCTTAGCAGCCCATCGGGAAGAGAGTCTAGAAAGTGCCGCCCGGCACTCCTATGGAATGTTATGGGGCTTGCAATCTAGGTCTTCCTGAGTCTGCCACGTAGCGGAAGCATTCCGACCATTCCCACTTAGGACCGACCTAAATCAGGGTTTTCTTAGTGGTTAAATTCCTAGAATGGCAACTAGCGTCGAACCCCAGACGCGAACTACTTTACGCAGAAACGTCACGGTTGAAGCGCATTCGTGCTGCACTTGGTTCAAGGAGAATGGGAAATGAGAGGGATGCAAAGCTTGACCTCTCTGCCCATAAGGCATAGTCCCATTCCGTTTCCCTAAAACAATGTAAATCGGGATTCTAGTAACATAGACTCTAGGTCAATGCCCTTGCTGTTCATTTCCTTTGAGAAAAGTTCCCTGTTGTCGATTTCATTTTAGAAAAGTTCCCGGCCAACTGAGACCACTCTTCCGTAGTATGGACCCATGGCCACATCCACCGCACTTTCCTTGGGGTTGCTTTAGTTGTCTAATTACCTACCACATTTAGTTGGACATGCATAAAATAGCTTCCTTAATTAGCCAATTAGTCATTGGTTCCTTCACGTAATCTTAGCACTGACATAGAAAAATAGTGTCAAACAAGTTCCTTTACATTAGTTGATCTTATTTATCTTTGGAATACATTATATAATCCAGCTCGTAGGCTCCACCCGAAGGCAATCCATAATCTGCTCAAAGGCCGCTCGAAGGCAATCCAGCAATCCACAGGGATTACTAATCCAAGATTCCGCCCGTAGACAAGTATGTGGGCCTTGAGATCCAATCCCGAGTCACGTCAGCCTCTTGTGCAGGACCCGGAAGGCAAGGGATTTACGGCTAGAGCCCCCCTGGCATCCAAGTGTCCTCCTACTCCAAGTAGCATCCAATAGAGGGATCTCTCATGGCTGGTTCGGTCCACGTTCCTGGCACGGCTACAACCCCCTTGGTTAGGGTCAAACAGACAATCGAGGGTAACTGAAGCTGCCTCTACCTTTAGACCTTCAAGCTGAAGCATTATTTAATTTTCCATCCTTAGATTCTTTGAGCAAAGCAATACAAACAATGCTCCTAAACTGTACAAACACATTCAATCCAGTGGTCGTTTTATTTGGCCAACTGCTAAGGAGTGAATCCTTTCCTCCGAACGCATCCAGCATTAGATCCGGGATCAATTGCAACTTGGTAAGATCCTCAAGGGTTTGTTTGTTTACCCTTTTGTCCTTGAGTTAGGGTCATACCCTGTCATCCCAAATTAACCAACACCTTAGGTTTCTTAAGTTAAGACAGTAAATCCTGGCAACCATGTCGCTCTAACTTGATTGATCCTTTGCTTACTAAGCAATACATAACTTCCCTTAACTTGGAAAATCAGCCCAATAAAGGTGATGTAACAAGATCTCTACTCATCCTCTTGCAAGCTAGACTTGCGCTAGAACCTGCCAACCTCGTTCCAAGGAGTGGCAATTCTATCTTGTGATTAAACCACAAGCCATGCGACTTTGCAACTTGTTGCACAAGTGTCACACCTAACTCATGGGATCATTTCACCCATCAACGGAATTTCTTGTCAAGGAGTATGTTTAGTCAAGATATCACTTAGTTACATAAGTTTGTTTGTATTTGTTTAGTCAAGATATCAACGGAATTTCTTGTCAAGGAGAATTAATAACAAGAGTAAATGCATTCTTCCTATGGAGTTAAGCATGCTTAAAGCATCTCTTTTATGTGGAATTAAACTCGTGGAACCTGGGCTTCAGGGCTCGTCAGAATGTCCACACGTATGCTCGGGGAGGAGATCTCCGCGTGTTCACCTTACCACTTTGGCTTTGGAGCCATCGTTGTGGATTTGAACTCCGCGATCTTTTACGCGATCTCTGAACTTCCTCTGAGCTTTCGCAAAACAGCCTCCAAGTCTGTCTTCTTCACCCTTATGCAGGAATACCCCTTTTCAGGGTGTGGGATTTAAGAACCGAAAAAATAGTCGCATGCACAAGGCCTAAGAAAGCCCTATCCTTAGAAGATTCTAAGAAAGGTTCTTTATTCTGTCACAGAATGTGATGTGGGAGGAAAAGGGGGTAATGATTGGATAAGAAGATTCGACGACGAAAAGGGGGGGGAGTTTACAATGATGGCGGTAGGCGGCCGTAGCGCAGCACCCGACGGCTGTAGGCAGTGTGTGGTGGTGGGATGGAGACGGCCAATGGTGGCACGCACGGCAGCAGTCCTTTGTCCTCTCTCTGATCGTCAACAACACAGCAGCCTCTGGTTTTTTTTTCCTTCCTTCCTTCATGCCTCCCCCCAAGGCTAAGGGGGAGGTTATATAGTGCTAGGGGGGGGGAGATGTGGCCACATACATGGCTGGTGCATGCCTCCCCCCTCATGCATTCCCTACACCACACTTACTCCTTCTCACACTCCCTCTCCTCCAGCCATGCATCGGCTGGGGGAAGGGATAATTAGTAAAAAACTTTGCCTGAATTTTCACCATTATCCATTTTCCCTTTGTCCAAGAAGGGTGTTCTTGTGTGCGGTCTTTGTGCCCCGGCCTTAATTGCTCAATGCGGATGGACTCATTATTGCGCATACGGGGTAAGGATTTAGCTGTCAATATTTACGATGTGGGAGATAGCTTTGTGTAGGTTTTTGCACAGGCGTGCAGTGATCAAAGCTCTTTAATATTTCAAGCGGAAATATTACATTCTCTCCCCCTTGGAGGAATCGAGATGTCCTCATCTCGAGAATAACTGGGGGTATTGTTGGTTGAGAGTACTTTCATCCATCCAAGCGGCATCCTCCTCGGGATAATCTTTCCACTAGATGAGACATTCTCTCAAGGTTCTGGATCTCAATTGTCTCTCCCTAACATCTAAGATCCTGTCAGGCCATAGCTCAAGGACTCCTTGGCTAGGCATTACAACTTGTTGATCATCAAGTATATGACTAGGGTTAGGTACATACTTCTTCAATAGACTAACATGGAATACATTATGAACCTTTAGATTCTCAGGGAGTTGAAGTCTATAAGCATTAGGCCCTAAGCACTTGATAATCTTGTAGGGTCCACAATACCTTGGACTTAGCTTCTTGCATTCACCTAAGGATAGGGAACTCTTCTTTGGGCGTACGCGAATGAAGACCATATCTCCTTCAGCGAAGGTTCTATCTTGATGTTTCAAATCCGCGTATGCCTTCTGTCTATCCTTGGTGGCTTGGATGTCGTGTCTTATTGACTTCATTTGGTCATCCATATCTTCTAGCATTTGCTTTGAAGCTTCAACCCTCAAGGTTGGATTTGAGAAGTTTAAAGGACTTCGACAATCGTGCCCATACAATGCTTGAAAAGGGGTCATTTGAATGATTGTTGGTAGGAAGCATTGTAGGCAAACTCAACCAGTGGCAAGTATTGAATCCACTTTTTTGGTTCATGGCAACAGTGTGTGCCCTTAGCATATCCTCGATGACTTGGTTGACTCGCTCTATTTGACCGTCGATTTGGGGATGGTAAGCTTTACTAAAATAGATTTGAGTCCCAATGGCTTCGAAGATAGCTCTTGAGAAGTGTGATGTGAAGAGAGAGTCACAATCACTAATGATTCTTCTGGGTAACCCATGCAGTTTGAATATCTCCTTGATTAACAACCTTGCAATGTCTGAGGCTTTATAGTTTGTCTTAACAGGGATAAGGTGTGCAACCTTTGTGACATATCCACCACAACCATAATGGAGTTGTATCCTCCATGAACTTGTGAGCTACATTCTCCTTTCCAGGCCGGCATACTAGTCTACGGGCGAAATCTTAGATTAGTGATCCCTGTGGATTGCTGGATAGCCTTCAGGCGAATTATGGATAAGCCTATGGGCTGGACTTTATGTATTTCAAAGATAAATATGATAACCTATTGAAAAGGAACTTTTTTGACATTTGACATTGCCTTTCTATATCAAGTTCTATTATTACGTTAAGAAACAAGTGCCTAACGGGCTAATTAAGGAAGCTAATTGTTACGTGTACAACTAAATGTGTTAGGTAATTAATAACTAAAACAACCTGAGGAAAGTGCGGACGATGTGGCCATAGGTCCGTCCTATGAATGGGTGGTCCCGGTTGGCCGGGAACTTTTCTCAATTAAAATGGACAGCAGGAATATCGTTCAAAGAACACAAACAACAAGAGCGTTGACCTAGAGTCTAAGTTAGAAATGATTCCGATTTACGTTGTTTTAGGGGAACGGAATGAGACTATGCCTTATGGCAGAGAGGTTGAGCTTCGCATTCCTCTCGTTTCCCATTCTCCTTGAACCAAGTGCAGCGTGAATTTGCTTCGGACCTGGCATTCTGCATAAAGTAGTTGACACGGATTCTACGCTAGTTGCCGTTAGGAAATGACCAATAGGGAAAACCCTAATTTAGGTCGGTCCTAAGTGGAAATGGCCAAAATACTTCCGCTACATGGCAGACGCAGAAAGTCCTAGATCGTAAACCCCGTAACATTCCATGGGAGTGCCATGCGGAAATTTCTAGACATCCTTTCTGATGGACTGCTACTACTAAGACGTGTCCTGAAGATAACAGGTGGACACATTATAGTTGGTATCAGAGCAAACCAACAAAGGATTTGTTTTTATGAAATCTTAATGAGATGAAGTAAAGCAAATGTTGCTGTCCAAACATTTCCTTACTTTCAATGCTGTCTTGTAGAACTATGAAGCATGAAATATGTTCTTGGTATTCCGAGTCATGTTTATGATTGCGATGCATTCCCTACATTATCGACAAAGGGTTGAGATGATGAACATCCTAGAATGTATCTATAATCCATCGCCTTTGTACATGGAACGAAGATGGACGGGTACTTCAGGAATCTACTATATAGCTGCCCACCGGTTTGCATACCTACAGACCATCCTAAAGAGGATCAAGTGGTTGGAAGACCTACAAGTCGTGAAGCTATTCACTTTTAAGGAAGCTCACATAAACTCAAATTTACATATTTGAGGTCGGAGGGTTGAGTTGAATTCATATATATATGAGGAAGTGACCCGTGTACTCCCCGCCGACAGGATCAAAGTGTTGGGGCGCCATGAGAAGAATGGGTTCCAAAGGAAAGGATACCCTGATCTTCCAATGACTTACCAATTCCTCAATATCCTTGACCCGAAACCATACTACTATCAAGTTCTTGTAGATAAATGTAATACAAAATTATTCTACCCAAACTAAATGTAAACAGTTGCCCTATCATCCCAAGAAATGTTGTATTCCAAAAGGCTATGCCCATATAAATACAATAAGACTTCCTTTTATCCATGTCTGTTTTTTCAATGAGAATTGATAAAAAGTTAAGAGGTTAGGATTCTTGGTTGATAGATTGGAAATGAAATATAAATCACAGTATTATCATGTAATAATGTTAAGAAACCTCTATCCAGTCACAAACCCAGGTACAGATCGCCGGTTCGCCTCCTACGTCAAGTACTACTGTAATCCAAGAGAAGAAGTTTCTTCTCAAGCAGATTAAGCCACCCGAATTTGATGGGAGAGGCAGGTCGTCCAAGCAGATATACTGAAATTTGGATTGAATCCATGGAGGATTACTTTGAAGCAACCGGTGTACTGCACTCGCTAATCAAGCTATGCTCGCCAAGCTGAAGATCACCGGTGAAGCCAGCTTTGGTGGAAGCAATAATGCAGAGATCAAGGGATCGCAGAAGGATCCATTACCTGGGAGAAGCTGAAGAAAGCCATGCAGGGAAGATACTTACCACCTGCGTATCGCACGCAGAAAATGAATGAGTTCTACGAACTAAAACAGCTGGGACTCACTCTTGACGCATACTATTCTAAATTCATCTCACTTCTTAAGTATGCGCCACAGATGGACATAACACAACAGGTGTCAAAATTTTGTGCTGGTTTAAATCCACCAGTGAATACCCGTCTCGAATCGATGCACCCATCATATCTTCAGGATGCACTCATTCGAGCTGCCCCTATAATTCAAGAGGTGCACGCTAGACCAAGAGGTAACAAAACTTGGTCTTATAATGACCCGAGCAGAGGAGCATTCAGGCCTCAAATGAAGAGAGTTCAAGGTTAGAATCAGGGACAAAGAAAGAAAGCAAGGACTAATAATGTCAATAACTTTGTTCCTACTCAAAGCAATGGCCGAAACCTCTGTTGTTTTCACTGCAATGAGCCCGGTCATTTCAAGAGGCAATGTCCCAAGCTTGGGGGAGGACATCTTCAAGCACCTTTCCAAGGAACTGGCCGTGGTCAAGGAGCTGCTACTCGAGGCAGAGGAAGAACCGCCTGCATTGCCAATCGGCCAACGTGCAAAGAAGAAGAAGATCCGACCATGGAAGCAGAGTTTGAAAGGGCGATAGTCCATGCCACTCTTCACTAGAAAGGCCCAAATCGCCAATTCTCGGTGATTCAAACACCGTTGGACTATCAAGGTAAAGATTTCAAGAGCTTGATCGATTGTGGTAGTACACATTCCTTTATCTCACCAGCTTGTGCAAAAAGATTAGGAATAGCCACAGTAGAAGCACCTGTCTTGCTTGTGGAATTGGCAAATGATCGAGAGGAATTCTTTCTGGGAGGAAAGACGACTTCGATCAAATTCAGAGTCATGAGCCTACGTATCCATGAGTGTCTACTTGGAATGGATTGGCTTAAACCTAATGACGCCCACATTCATTGTGGAAAGGGCCAAGTTTCCTTTCGAAACTTTGAAAGGGAATTGATCACAACTCAAGGAGAGGCTGGAAATTCAAAAATCCAATTGGCCAAGGTATCTTGGATTATAAAGGGAGTCAAAAAAGGACTACCTGTCTACTTGATTAAGCTCAACAAGTTAGATCAGAAGCAGGAATCCAATGAAGGACCTTCATGGCTAAAGGAACACGTGGAAGTATTTCCTAAAGAGTTGACAGAACTCCCGCCTCAAAGAGAAGTGGACCATGAAATCAAGCTAGTACCAGGAGCTATGCCAATTGCGAAGAGACCCTATAGAATGTCCATACCGGAAGCAATTGAGCTGAAGGAACAACTCAAGCAACTATTAGATCAGAGCTACATCCGTCCTAGCAGTTCACCATGGGGAGCTCCAGTACTGTTCTAGAAAAAGAAAGATGAAACACTTCGACTATGTATTGATTACAGAGGGTTGAATCAATCAACTGTCAAGAACAAGTACCCTATTCCTAGAATAGATGAGCTTCTTAATCATCTTCAGGGTGCGAAGATCTTCTCCAAGATTGATCTCAGGTCTGGTTACTATTAGATAAGGATCAAGGAAGAAGATATCCTAAAGACGGCCTCCAACACAAGATATGGACACTTTGAGTTCCTAGTTATGTCATTTGGGCTTACGAATGCGCCTGCTACCTTCAATAGGTTAATGCAGGATATCTTTAGGCCATATCTTGATGACTTTGTGCTCGACTTCTTTGATGACACTCTAGTTTATTCTAAACAGGAAGAAGATCATGAACCCCAACTTCGGATTGTCCTTGAGACAATGAGGTCACATAAGCTATATGCTAAAATGAAGAAGTGTGCATTCTTCAAGCCTTAGATTGAATATCTAGGATTCATCGTATCAGCGAAAGGAATCTCAGTGGACCCAGCTAAGGTCAGGGATGTGCCAGAATGGCCAATACCAACAATTGTCAAAGAAATATGCAGTTTTCTTGGATTGATAGGATAGTATAGGGTCTTCATAAAAAACTATGCTTTGATCGCAGCATCTCTAACGGACTTACTGAAGAAGCAAACATTCATTGGATGGTCAACTCTCGAACAAATGAGCTTTGATAGATTGAAGGAAAGTTTGGTATCAACACCTATCCTAAAACTTCCAGACCTCAATAAGGAATTTGAGGTAGTAACAAATGCTAGCACACTTGCCTTAGATTGTGTGCTCATGCAGGAAGGTCATCCTGTAGCATACTCTTCAAGGAAACTGAAGAGTCATGAGAAGAATTATGCTACCCATGATCTGGAATTGTTAGCTACCATCCATGCTCTAAAGCTTTGGACACACTATTTGTTGGGTAACAAGTTTACTCTAGTGTGACTGATCATAAGAGTCTCAAGTGGATCTTTACCTAGAATGAGCTCAACATGAGGCAACGTCGGTGGATTGAAGTGCTAGAGGAGTATGACTTTGAAATCAAGTACCGAGCAGGAAAAGAGAATGTAGTTGCCGATGCACTCAGTCGCAAGGCATTCCTTAATTCTCTAATCTTGCAAAATCCATCAACAGCTGGATCTCTATCCACAAAGGTATCCATGCCAAACAACCCAATACTTGAGTTAGCTGGGGAGTAAGCATGCCATGATCCAGCCTATCAAAAGATGCTAAGGGAGATATCTATCAAGGACCAAGACCAAAAGCTATAGGCTAAGTATCATGAATTCTCTGTCAATAGTGGACTTGTCTACTATAGAACGAGGCTATGTATACCAGCGAGCCAGTCACTTAAGCAGAAGATATTGTGGGAAGCTCATGATTCCCCTTTCTTAGGACATCCTGGCTATGCCAAGACCCTCAATGCAGTTAGGAAGAGCTACTATTGGGAGAGGCTTAAAGGTGACGTTCTCAAGTATGTCACTGAGTGTTTGTCTTATCAACGTATCAAAGCTGAACATGTCAAGATGCCAAGGAAGTTACAACCACTTGAAATTTCCCAAATGAAATGGGATTTCATCAGTATGGACTTTATTGTTGGCCTACCCCAAGTTCAAGGGGGATACAACTCCATCATGGTTGTGGTTGACATGCTTACTAAGGTTGCACACCTTATTCCAGTGAAGACAAACTATAAAGCCTTAGACATTGCAAGGTTGTTTATCAAAGAGATATTCAAACTACATGGGGTACCCAGAAGAATCATTAGTGATCATGATTCTCTCTTCACATCACACTTCTGGAGAGCTATCTTTGAAGCCATTGGAACTCAACTCTGTTTTAGCACCGCCTACCATCCCCAAACGGATGGCCAAATAGAGCGAGTCAATCAACTCATCGAGGATATGCTTAGGGCACACTGCTGTCGTGAGCCAAAAAAGTGGATTCAATACTTGCCTTTGGTTGAATTTGCCTACAATGCTTCTTATCAACAAAGCATTCAGATGACCCCTTTTCAAGGTTTGTATGGTCATGACTGTCGAAGCCCCCTAAACTTCTCAGACCCAACCTTGAGGGTTGAAGCTTCAAGGCAGATGTTGGAAGAGATGGATAATCAAATAAAGTCAATAAGATAGGACATCCAAGCCGCCAAGGATAGACACAAGGCATACGCGGATTTGAAGCATCAAGATAGAATCTTCGAGGAAGGAGACATGGTCTTCATTCACGTATGTCCAAAGAAAAGTTCTCAATCCTTAGGAGATTGCAAGAAGCTAAGTCCAAGGTATTGTGGACCATACAAGATTCTCAAGTGCCTAGGACCTAATGCCTATAGACTGCAACTCCCTGAGAACCTAAAGGTTCATAATGTATTCCATATCAGCCTATTGAAAAAGTATGTACCCAATCCTAACCATGACACGACCTTTTGCTAATTTCACAAGCAAGGTAGGTGCTTTCACTATGGCTATTCCTAATCTTCTTGCACAAGTTGGTGAGATAAAGGAATGAGTACTGCCACAATCAATCAAGGTTTTGAAACTTTTACCTTGATAGTCTGATGGTGTCTGAATCACTGAAAACTAACAATTTGGGCCTTTCTTGTGAAGGGCAGCATGGATTGTTGCCCTTTCAACCTCTACTTCCATAGTCGGATCTTGTTCTTTGCAAAATTCCCTATTGGTGGCAACATAGGCGGTTCTTCCTCTGCCTTGGGTAGTGGCTCCCTGGGCACGGCCAGTTCACTGGAAAGGTGCTTGACGATGTCCTCCACCAAGCTTGAGGCATTGCCTCTTGAAATGACCGGGCTCGTTGCAGTGGAAACAACGGAGATTTCAGCCATTGCTTTGGGTAGGAACAAAGTTGTTGACATTATTAGTCCTTGCTTTCTTTCTTTGTCCCCGATTTTGACCTTGAACTCTCTTCACTTGGGGCCTATATGCTCCTCTGTTCTGGTCATTATAAGAGCAAGCTTTATTACTTCTTGGCCTAGCTTGCACCTCCTGAATTATGGGCGCAGCTCGAATGAGTGCGTCTTGTAGATCTGATGGGCGCATAGATTCGAGCTGGGTATTCACTGGTGGGTTTAAACCAGCACAAAATTTCGACACTTGCTATGTCATGTCCATCTGTGGCACATACTTCAGAAGTGAAACAAATTTTTAGTATGCGTCAAGAGTGAGACCCAACTGTTTCAGCTCGTAGAACTCATTCATTTTTTGCGTGCAATACACAAGTGGTAAGTATATTCCTTGCACAACTTTCTTCAGCTTTTCCCAGGTAACAAATCCTTCCGAGATCCCTTGATCTCTATACCATTGCTTCCATCAAAGCCTGGCTTCACCGGTGAGCTTCAGCTTGGCAAGCATAGCCTGGTTGGCGGGTGCAATACCGGCTGCTTCAAAGTAATCTTCCATGGACTCTATCTAAATCTCATCATCCGCTTGGACAGTTCTACCTCTCCCGTCAAATTCTGGCAGCTTGATCTGCTTGAGAATAAACTTCTTCTCCTGGATCACGGTAGTACTTGATGTAGGGGGCGAACTGGGAATCTGTACCTGGGGTTGTGCCTGGATAGAGGATTCTTAACGTTGTAACTCACTAATGGTTATAATTTATATTTCATACCCAATTCAGCTATATCAACCAAGAAATCTAGCCATTTAACCTTTTTATCAATTCTCATAGCCAAGACAGACATTGATAAAAAGAAGTCTTATTTTTATTTATATGGGCATAACCCTATTGGAGTACAATATTTCTTGGGATGATAGAGCAACTGTTACATTTAGTTTGGGGAGAATAATGTTGTATTAAATCTAGCCACGGGAATTGGATAATAGTATGGCTTCGAGTCATGGATCTTCAGGAATCGGTAAGTCATCGAAAGATTAGGGTATCTTTTCCTTTGGTACCCATTCTTCTCGTAGAGTCCCAACACCTTGATCCTATCGGTGGGGATTATGCAGGTCACTTCCTCGTATACATATGAGTTCAGCTCAACCCTCCGACCTTCGATATGTAAAGTTGAATTTACATGAGCCTCCACAAAAATAAACAACTTCACGATCTTCAGGTCCTCCAACCACTTGATCCTCTTTAGGTTGGTTTGAAGGTACGCGAACCGGTGGGTAGCTATGTAGTAGATTCCTGAGTCACCCGTCCACCTCCATTCCACGTACAAAGGCGATGGATTATAAATACGATCTAGGATGTTCATCATATCAATCCTTTTTTGGTAATTCGGGGAATGCATCGCGGTCATAAACATGACTCGGTACACTAAGAACATGTTTCATGCTTCATAATTCTGTAAGACAGCATCAAAAGTAAGGAAATGTTCTAAACATCAACATTTTCTTTACTTCTTCTTATTAAGATTTCTTAAAAACAAATCCTTCGTTGGTTCTCTCTAATACCAACTGTAACGTGTCCATCTGTTCCCTTCAGGACACGTCTTAGCTGTCCATCAGAAAGGAGGTCTAGAAAGCTCTGCCCATGACTTCCATGGAATAGTACGGGGCTTGCAATCTAGGACTTTCTCTGTTTGCCACGTAGAAGAAGTATTCTGGCCGTTCCCACTTAGGACTGACCTGAATCAGGTTTTCCCCTAATGGTCATTTCCTAAACAACACCATATTGGAAAATATGGAAATTTCCCATAAGTTTAGAACACGTGGTCAAATCTTTGGATTTGTCATAACTTGAACAGTATAACTCCAAATTGAGTGCTCTATAGCTCAATAGATTCCATTTTTTAAGTGCTTTCCAATGATAGGTCACATCATATGGTTTTGAGAAACTTATGGGCATGTTATCTAGGTGCCACGATTTTAGTATTCAAAAAATGGTAATTGGGAGATTCCCAAACTCACTAATATTGTGTTAAATGGCAACTAGTGTCGAACCCCGAGAAAACCACTTTACGCAAAAGCGCCAAGGTCAAAGTGGATTCACGCTGCACTTGGTTCAAGGAGAATGGGAAATGAGAGGGATGCAAGGTTCGACCTCTTTGCCATAAGGCATAGTCCCATTCCGTTCCCCTAAAACAGCATAAACCGGGATTATTATAATCTAGACTCTAGGTCAGCGCCCTTGCTATTCGTTTCCTTTGAGAAGATCCCCTTGCTGTCCATTATGATTGAGAAAAGTTCCCGGTCAACCGGGACCACCCATCTGTAGGACGGACCCATGGCCACATCCACCGCTTTCCTCAGGTTGTTTTAGTTGTCTAATTACCTACCACATTTAGTTGGACAGGCATCAAGAAGCTTCCTTAATTAGCCTGTTAGACACTGGTTCCTTCACATAATCTTAGCACTTGACATAGAAAAACAGTGTCAAACAAGTTCCTTTTCAATAGGTTATCATATTGATCTTTGGAATACATTCATAAAGTCCAGCCTGCAGGCTTATCCATAATCCGCCCAAAGGCTATCCAACAATCTATAGGGATTACTAATCCAAGACACCGCCCGTAGACTAGTATGCGGGCCTCGAGATCCAATCCCGAGTCACGTTGGCCTCTTGTGCAAGGCCTGAAAGGGAAGGGATTTACGTCCAGAGCCCCCCTTGACACCCAACCATCCTCCTGCTCCAAGTAGCGCTCAACGGAGAGACGTCATGTGACGGATTCAGTCCATGTTCCCGGCGTAGCTAACAACCCCCTTGGTTAGGGTCAGGCAGACAGTGGGGGTAACTGAAGTTGTCTCTCCCTTCAGGCCTTCAACCTGAAGCATTAAATATCTTTCCATCCTTTAGTTCCTTGAGAAAAAAATGCAAACAGTGCTCCTAAACTATTACAAGCACAATCATTTCCATTGGTCGTTATTTGGCCACCTGCTAAGGAGTGAATCCTTCTCTCTGAATGCATCCTGCATTCGATCCGGGATCAATTGCGACTTGGAAAGATCCCCAAGGTTTTGTTTCTTAACCCTTATGTCGTTGGGTTAGGGCCGTACCGTATTAACCTAACTTAACCAATACCTTAGGTTCTATTAACGGTAAATTATGGCAACGATGTCACTGCAACCTATTGATTTTTGCTTCCACGAAAATATCTAATTCCCTTATCTTGGCAAATTTTTTTAAGAGGGTGACTATTCATCCTCTCGCAAGTTAAACTTGCGCAAGAATCTACCAATCTCATTCCGAGGAATTGGCCATTCTCTTGTGATCAAACCACAAGATCATGCGACTTTGCAACTTGTTGCACAAGTGTCGCATCTATTCCATGGGACTATTTCACCCATCGAATGACGTCTTCTAATCATGAAGTCATGATTATATAAGAAGCAGAGATTAGGGTGTCATCATATCCAACCCATTCCCAATTTCACTAGGTCAATCCTAGGGGTTCCAACTCAATCCGAGCTTCAACATTTGAATGAGTGATCCTTAGGGTATAAACCCTAGATCATTTCTTGCAAGTGCGTTCGATTGTCCCTACATTCCATGAATGTGGGTAGGACCTTTGGGTATGAGGGTTTCGACTTGGCAACAAGTGCGAAACTAGGTCAAATCCTCAACGTGCTAAACCCTAGTTAGCACTTGGAGTATAGTGTATCAATTTAACCATCCTATGTGAGTTCTTTGTAGTTTAGGTGTTTTGGGTAATCTATTTTACTTGTCTTACGACAAGGACGAACCAATCCTAGGGATGTTAATTTGATCAAAAAGGGAAAACTAGTCGCATTACGTTACAATTCACGTAAGCACCCGATTCCTTGCCTCTATGTATGACTAGATTCGCAATCCCTAACTCTTCTTGTAAAGACCAAAACACATGTTAAGTTATAGCATAGTTTCCATTGATCCTACTAGGACATGCATTCACGATTTAAGCCACTAAGCTTTTAAGGTTTTATATTAAAACGAACCATGCAGCCTTTCCCTAACTACATTTCTGAATGAAATTATTCGTACAACCAATGGGCATTATGCAACCTTTCCTAACTACTATGCAGTTGAATGAGATTTATGCCAATTGAAGCTAGAGTTAACCTACTACATGCAACCCTTGGGATCATATTTCCATACCTTGCAATTTCCTATGGTTGATATCGACCCTTTTTCTTTAAACGAATCATTACGAAGAAGATTTGTCTAAAAATTGCTACATGCGACTTAATCTTTCCATGCATAATCAAAGGTGTACTACAATAATTTTGACTTTGTAATGATAGTCATTAGTTGTTCTAAATTCGTTAATCTGCAATGCACAAAGGCAACTTGCTAAAAAAGCATAGACACCTTATGTTCTTTTTCATTCATTCCATTGAAAAATACAAATGACCAATCTTGAATCTTGAGTTACTTCTTTTAAAATAGCCAATGTATTTCAATCTCATCTAATTAGGTGGATTTGACAAGCATAAGTGCAACCTAATTCCATGAAATAGCAATGCATAAATGCAATACTCCTACGTAAATCAAAAATAGGAAGAAAACCTGGACTTGTGGGCTCAGAGAAATATCCACATGAATATTAGGAGATGATCCTCCTGCAGGTGTGCCTTGTGACTTTTTAGGGGCCATCATGAATTTGGATTTTGGTTTGCCTTCATGGATTCGAACTTTTTGCCTTGGCTCACAGTTTTATGATCTTGCCCGTCTCCCTCATACGCGCAAATCCCTTTGAGGTACGGCTCCTTGAGACAGAAGTATCGACCTGCGGAATTTGGCTTTAGAAGGCCTTAGGGTTCGGAGCTTGGGCCTTCTTTCTTTCAGGAAAAGAGGGATTTTGTGAAGGGATCTTGTGAAGGCCTTGGAGAAACGACGGCTTGAGAGATATTCTTCTCCTTGAAATTCCGGCTAGGAATGGCTTTATGGGGCCTTGCAAAAATGGGGATTTATGAACTTCTGCTTCCTCTCATAAAAATTCCGAGGGTAAAGATCTTGTGGAAAGGGGTTTAAGGAAACCCTCTTCTTCTCTATGAGACCCGAGGGAAAAATAGGGATGGCTTATGGGGAAAATCGAGTGGGAAGGGGCTTAGAGAAACCCCTCTTCTTCTTTACAAAGAACCGGGCCTAAGGTCTTGTGGGAGATTTGGTGGGAAGGCCTTATAGGCTTCCTCTTCAAAGACCAAGGGGGGTTAAAATTGGGCTTTTGGAGGGTTTGATGGGAAGGGGGCTTTAAATCCCAAGGGTAATATGGACTTATGGAGACTCAATGGGAAGGGGGGCTTAGAGAAGTCCCCCTTAGAAGCTTCTAATAGCTTCTGTCCGCTACGTGGCGGCATGGAAGCCTATGGCTCAACTGGCAGCTTTCGACGATGGCACCGGCGGCCTCAATCACAAGCGACGGCAGAATTATGCAGCTCCTCCACCCCACGCAACTTCGGCATCTCCTTCAGCCTCCTCTCAAGATGATGACCTCTGCAGTCTGACAACCTCTTGCTTCCTCCCACACGTCCTTTACTCCCCCCAAAGGGGGGTTTTTATAGTCTGGGGGAGAGGGAACCTCCCCCCCCATGTGGTACCCGGCATGGCCCTCTCCCTTCCTTTCCTCATGGAGCTCCTACTAGCCCATCCCCTTCCCTCAGCCACGCATCGGCTGGGGAAGATAAGTTAAAAAAATTGAAATTTATTTCAACATTATCCTCTTAACCTCCTCCCAAGAGGGAGTTCACCTGCAGTTTTGAACCCTGGTCTCGGTTTGCCAATGCAAAGGTTATGATTCCTCATGTACAGTTTACAGGTTGCACTGCTGGTAACTCCAATTCCAAAAATAACCTTTGCATGAGTTTCACGTGGGGTGTGGAAAGTCGGTCTAGTAATATTTTTCAAACGGGAATATTACACCACAATACATTACATGTCCACTTCAGCTTTTAGCCAAGTGGCCAAATCACTTTACTTCTTTATCAATATTCACAATCAAAACAATCATTGATAAAAAGAAGTCTTATTTTATTCATATAGGCATAGCCCTTCCGAGTACAATTATCCTTGGAGAGATGGAACAAGCTGATACATTAGTTTGAGGAGAACAAGATTATGTTACATTCGGCTCTACTGGAACTGAGTAATAGTATGGATTGGGGTCATAGATTTTCAAGAATCGATAGGTCATTGGAAGATTAGGGTATCTTTTCCTTTGATACCCATTCTTTTCATAACGTCCCAACACCTTGATCCCGTCGGCAGGCATTACTCAAGTCACTTCCTCGTACACATACTTGTTCTGCTTAACCTTTCGACCTCCAACATGTAGGGTTGCCTTTGCATGAGCCTCAACAAAGACGAACAGCTTTACGATCTTTAGGTCCTCCATCCACTTGATTCTCTTCAAGTTGGTTTAAAGGTACGCAAGTCGATGACCAACTATGTAATAGATCCCTGAAACACCCATCCATCTCCGTTCCATGTACAAGGGCGATGGATTGTAGATGTGGTCTAGGATATTCATCATATCAATCCTCCATCGATAATCTGAAGTATGCATGGTGGTCATAAACATAACCTGGAACACCAAGAATCTATTCCATGCTTCCCAACTCTGCAAGTTAGCATTGAGAAGTAGGTAAGGAAATGTTCTTAACAGCAACATTTGCTTCACTTCACCTTATTAAGTTTTCTTATAAAGACAGATCCTTCGTTGGTTCGCTTTGATAGCAATTGTAACGTGTCCACCTGTTCCAAGTAGGACACGTCTTAGTAGCCCATAGGGAAGAGAGTCTAGAAAGCGCCGCCTAGTACTCCCATGGAATGTTACGGGGTTTGCGATCTAGGTCTTCCCGAGTTTGCCATGTAGCGAAAGCATTCCGGCCGTTCCCACTTAGGACCGACCTGAATCAAGGTTTTCCTAGTGGTCAAATTCCTAGAATAGTAGCTAGCGTCGAACCCCAGGCAAACCCCAAGCAAACTACTTTACGTAGAAACATCAAGGTCGAAGCAGATTCGTGCTGCACTTGGTTTAAGGAGAATGGAAAACGAGATAGCATAAATCGGGATTCTAGTAATTCTAGACTCTAGGTAAACATTCCTTGCTGTTCATTTCCTTCGAGAAAAGTTCCCTGCTGTTGATTTCATTTGAGAAAAGTTCCCGGCCAACTGGGACCACCCATCCATAGGACGGACCCATGGCCACATCCAGCGCACTTTCCTCAGGGTTGCTTTAGTTTTCTAATTACCTACCACATTTAGTTGGACACGAATAAAACAACTTCCTTAATTAGCCAATTAGTCACTGATTTCTTCACGTAATCTTAGCATTGACATAGAAAAATAGTGTCAAACAAGTTCCTTTACATTAGTTGATCTTATTTATCTTTGGAATACATCATATAATATAGCTCGTAGGCTAATCCATAATCCACCCGAAGGTAATCCATAATCCACTCGAAGGCAATCCAGCAATCCACAAGGATTACTAATCCAAGATTCCACCCGTAGACTAGTATGAGGGCCTCGAGATCTAATCCTGAGTCATGTCGGCCTCTTGTGAAGGACCCGAAAGGCAAGGGATTTACGGCCAGAGCCCCCCTGGCACCCAAGCGTCCTCCTACTCCAAGTAGCACCAAATGGAGAGACCTCTCACGAAGGGTTCAGTACACGTTCCCGACGCGGCTAGAATCCCCTTAGTTAGGGTTAGGTAGACATTCAGGGGTTACTGAAACTGCCTCTCCCTTCAGGCCTTCAACCTAAAGCATTATTTAATTTTCCATCCTTAGATTCTTTGAGCAAAGCAATACAAAGAGTGCTCCTAAACTATACAGACACAATCAATCCAGTGGTCGTTTTATTTGGCCAACTACTAAGGAGTGAATCCTTTCCTCCGAACGTATACAGCATTTGATCCGGGATCAATTGCGACGTGGCAAGATCCTCAAGGGTTTTTTTGTTTATGCTTTTGTCCTTGGGTTAGGGTCATACCCTATCATCCCATATTAACCAACACCTTAGGTTTCTTAAGTTAAGACAATAAATCCCGGCGACCATGTCGCTCTAACTTGATTGATCCTTTGGTTACTAAGCAATACATAACTTCCCTTAACTTGGAAAATCAGCCCAAGAAAGGTGATGTAACAGGATGTCTACTCATCCTCTTGCAAGTTAGACCTGTACTAGAACCTGTCAACCTCATTCCAAGGAGTGGCAATTCTATCTTGTGATTAAACCACAAGCGATGCAACGTTGCAACTTGTTGCACAAGTGTCGCACCTAACTCATGGGATCATGTCACCCATCAATGGCGTTTCTTGTCAATGAGTATGTTTCACCCAACTCATGGGATCATTTCACCCATCAATGGCGTTTCTTGTCAATGAGTATGTTTAGTGAAGATGTAGGGTTTGGGGTGTCTTCCTACCCAACCCAATGCTAACGTTGCTAGGCCAATAACGTTTGGGCCTAGGGTTTCTAGGCTCAATCGGAATTTCAATATTAAGTCATTGGATTCTTAGGGAAAAAACCCTAGTTCGCTATTGCATGAGAGTTCACTTAACCCAACCATTCTGTGAATGTGGGTAGGATCCTTTAGGTTTGAGGGTCTCGACTTGGCGACCAAGTGCGATACTAGGCAGAATTTCTAACGTGCTAAACCCTAGCTGGCACTTTGAGGTGTTTATCAAATAGACTAGTAATGCTTTTATGAACCCCCTTGAGGGTTATAACATCATAAATGATCTATCAAATTGCTCTACTTGTCTTGCGACAAGAAACGATCTCTTCTTAGAGATGCTAGATTTGTTATAAGGGTATAAATAGTCGCGATACATCACATTACGTGTAAATATGGGATTGGTTACCTCTATGTACTATAAGGTTTGCAATAACCCTTTTCTTTTCTTGCTAAAGTCATGATGAATGACAATAACTTGCATAAAGCCTACAAAGATTTACATCAAGGAACAATGCCTACAACCTTTGGTTTAATGCAATTGAATTTCATGCTTTGATTTGATATGTAACCTTTTCTAAATGCAACTTCGATGAATGAAATTTACACATGGTGAATATGTAACATGCAACCCTTTTCTAGATACAACATCATTAATGAAGTTCATGCAAGAGGAATATGTACCATGCAACCTTAATCCATTCTACAAGCATCCTTGCATGCAACATGCAATGTCCATGGTTTCATTTTCATGTCGTGCAATGGACGTTAACAATTTTCTCATGCGAGTCATAACAAGGAAGTTATTGCCTAAATGCAATATACGCTTGTTCTTCTAGCAAGGGAGATAAAGGTGAATTTAAACAGATTTTTCATCCATTTAAACTTAAGCAATATGTGTTTAGGCTTGTCACTTTAGAAATGCACGAAAAAGGCAACATGCAACTGTGCTCGTAAGATGGACAAGTAATTTATGTTCACAACTTTGGAATTGCAAGCAACCCAATTTCATGACATGCACCAACCCTTGTCCATCATTCAAGGAGATAATTTCTCAAATGTACTTTTATCTTTACTACATGAATTAACGACAAGCGTAAATGCATTATTCCTATGGAGTTAAGCGTGCTTAAAGCATTTCTTTTATGTGGAATTAAACTCGTGGAATCTGGGCTTGCAGGCTCATGGGAATGTCCACGCGTATGCTCGGGGAGGAGACCTCTGCGCGTGCGCCTTGCCTTTTTGTCTTTGGAGCCATCGTTGATGATTTGAACTCCGCGATCTCTCCAGATTTAGCAAAACAGCCTCCAAGTCTATCTTCTTCACCCTTACGCAAGAATACCCCTTTTCAAGGTGTGGGATTTAAGAACCCGGGAAAATAGTCGCGTGCACAAGGCCTAAGAAAGCCCTATCCTATGAAGATTCTAAGGAAGCTTGTTTAGTCTATCATAGAACGTGACATGGGAAGCTTGTTTAGTCTATCATAGAACGTGACATGGGAGGAAAGGGGTAATAATTGGAGAAGAAGATTCGACCACGAAAAGGGGAGGGGGAGTTTACAATGATGGCGGCAGGTAGGCGGCTGCAGCGTAGCACCTGGCGGCTTTAGGCGGTGTATGGTGGCGGGATGGCGACGGCCAATGGCGGCATGCACGACAGCAGTCCTTCGTCCTCTCTCTGATTGTCAACAGCATGGCAGCCTCTGTTTTTTTTTTCCTTCCTTCCTTCGTGCGTCCCCCCAAGGCTAAGGGGGAGGTTATATAGTGCTAAGGGAGGGGGAGAGGTGGCCACATACGTGGCTGGTGCATGCCTTCCCCCTCATGCATTCCCTACACCACACTTACTCCTTCTCCTCCAGCCATGCATCGACTGGGGGAAGGGATAATTAGTAAAAAAAGATTGCCTAAATTTTCACCATAATCCATTTTCCCTTTATCCAAGAAGGGTGTTCTTGCATAGCTTGCGGTCTTCACGCCCTGGCCTTAATTTCTCAATGCGGATGGACTCATTATTGTGCGTGCGGGGTAAGGATTTAGTTGTCAATATTTACAATGTGGGAGATAACTTTGTGCAGATTTTTGCATAGGCATGCGGTGATCAAAGCTCTTTAATATTTCGAGCAGAAATATTACACTATGCCACCAATGTCTATGTGTAGTCTATGCTTATGCCATGGCTATGTATACCAAAACTTGCACATAGAATACGTATGCACATGTGTCCACATAGGTAATGTATACACATAAGCTACACATCTATATGTTTTGCATATGCATGCATGCATGTGTGTGTGTGTGTCTCCAACACATACCTATACCTTTGCTTATGCATATTCTATGTGCTTTGTATATGTATGCATATGTATGTGTGTGTATGCATGTGTAGGTATATGTGTATGTATATGCATGTGAGTATCCCACACCTATGCCTTTGCATGGGTGTAGCTATGCATGTGTCATGTCATGCTATTAATCCTAATATGTTGTGCTTTTGTTGATGGATCTCTTCATCTTGTTGCAAATGCTGATATCACCCCTAAACCTTGACCCAACAAAAAGGGAGAGAGACTAATGCTAGAGGTAGAGGAAAATTTTAGGCATCTCCCTACTTTAATTGAGCTTTATGAGTACTTGACTAGTCCTTAGCATTATCTACTCAAGCTACAACCACTCCATCACCTCCATTATGGAAGCTATCCCACAATACAAGCAGTAGTGATGGGTGTGAGCATATACATATATATATATATATAGAGAGAGAGAGAGAGAGAGAAGGAGAACTTTTTACACTACTTTGATGATGATCGAATCCCCTTCTACCACAAGACAATAGGGTGAAAATTGATTAGCAAAAGCCTAATAGGATGAAGATACATCGTCAGTCCTAGGGTTCCAACTCAATCCCAGTTTCATCTTTTTAGCGAGCGGTCCTTAGGGTAGAAACCCTAGATCGTTTCTTGCAAGTATGTCCTATTGTCCCTACATTCTGTGAATGTGGGCATGTCTTTAGGGTATGAGAGCTTCAACTTGGCAATAAGTGCAACTAGGTCACGTCCTCAATGTGCTGAACCCTAGTTAGCACTTGGGGTATGTTGCATCGATTTAACCATTCCTAAGTGAGTCCTTTGCAGTTTAGGTATTTAGGGTAAAGCAATGTACTTGTCTATTCCTAAAGATATTGTCTTGATCAAAGAGGGAAAAGAACTAGTAGTATTGCCTCATAATTCATGTAAGCATGCGATTCATTTCCTCTAGATTTGCAATCCCTAACTTTTCTTGTTAAGACCAAGCACGTGTTAAAATTCGCATAACTTCCATTGATCCTACTAGGACATGCATTCACGACTCATGCTACTAAGCTTTTAGGGTTCTATGTTAAACAAACCACGCAGCCTTTCCCTAACTTCATTTCTGAATGAAATATTTGTACGCTGAATGAGCATTACACAACCTTCCTAACTACTTACATAGTTGATTGAGATTTATGCCAATTGACTAGAGTTTAACCTACTTCATGCAGCCCTAGAATCATTTCCATGCCTTGCGAATTCCTACGATTGTTAGCAATCTTCTTTAATGAATCATTGCGAAGAAAGAGATGTCTAATAAAGCAACATGCGATTTAATCTTTCCATGCATAATCGAAGTGTACTACAATAATTTTGACTTTGTAATGATGGTCATTAGTTGATCTAGATTCGTTACTTTGCAATGCATAAAAACAACTTGCTAAGAATGCATAGACATCTTATGTTCTTTTTTTTCGTTCGTTTCATTGAAAAAAGAAACAAATGACTGATCTTCAATCATGAGTTATTTCCTTTAAAATAGCCAATGTATTTCAATCGCAAAAGTGCATCTTATCAAACTAGGCGGATTTGACAAGCATAAGCAAAACCTAATTCCATGAATTAACCATGCATGTTTCTAATACTTTGACATAAATCAAGAAATAGGAAGAAAACGTGGACTTCTGGGTTCAGTGAAATGTCCACATGAATGTTAGGAGATGATCCTCCTGCGATTGCGCCTTGTGCCTTTTTAGGGGCCATCCGGAATTCGACCTTCTTGCCTTGTCCACAGTCTTATGATCTTGGCCCGTTCTCCCTTGTACGCGCGAATCCCTTTGAGGTACGCCTCCTTGACCGAAGTAGTGACTTGCGGAGTTGGGCTTTAGAAGGCCTTAGGGTTCGGAGCTTGGGCCTTCTTTCTTTCAGAAAAGAGGGATTTGTGAGTGGGTTCTTGCAAAAGCCTTGCAAAAGTGGCTTGGGAGATTCTTCTCTTTAAAATTCCAGCTAGGAAGGGTTTTATAGCTTTGCAGAAATGGGGATTTATAAACTTCTCCTTTGCTTCAAAGCCGGGATGGCTTATTGAGAATCTAAAGGGAAGGCCTTTAAAACCGTGGGTGAAAATTTTGCTTGTGGTGGATGCTATGGGAAGGGGACTTGAAAATTCCGGGTTTGGAATGAACTTACGGAGATCAATATGAAGGCTTTAAATTTTGGGAATAAAATGGTCTTCACGGAAAGGGGGCTTAAGAAAAAAAAAACCCGAGGTAAAATGGCTTGTGGGAGTTGCAATGGGAAAAAGGGGTTTTGAAGAAACCAGAGGGTAATATGAACTTGTGTGGGGAATCAATGGGAAGGGCCTTTAAAAACCCGGGCAAAGGTGGCTTTTGGGGTATGCAAGGGGGAAAAGGGGGCTTAAATTCTAGGGGGTTAAAAACCGCTTTATAGGGATGCAATGGAAAAGGGGTTTAGAGAGTCCCCCTTAGAATCTTCCAAGAAGCTTCTTGGAAGCTTCTGTGGACGTGAGCAATCTACGTGGGAGAGGAGGCAATGATTTGATGACGTCTCTTGGTGACTGGATGGTGGCTTCTGGCGATGGTAGCAATGGCTCTTATGCGGCAACTTCTCCCTCCTCATGATGCAACTTGGAGTGGTGACGTAACTCTCCTCCCTCTCTCAGGATCTGTCAGCCTCACGACTCTCCCTTCCTCCACCCCATAGAGGGGGTTTTTTTATAGTTGAAGGGAGAGCGGACCTCCCCCCCCTCCCCATGCGACCTTTTGCATGGCCCTATTCCCCCACGTCCTCCAGCTATGGTGTTGATATATCTGTGCCACACTCCCTTTCCTCCAGCACAGCATTCGACTAGGGAAAGAAGGAGTAATAAATACAATATAAAAATTATTTTAATTTTTATTTTCACATTATCCTTTTAACCTCCTCCCAAGAGGATTTTCACTTGCGGTTATGCGGGTTTTTAAACCCCAATCCCGTTTGGCCAATGGAGAGTCATGATACATCGTGTACAATTTAAAGATCGTACCATCCGTAACTTCAATGCTAGCATTTACATTTGTATGAGTCTCACGCGGCTAGTAATATTTTCCAATAGAAATATTACATTCTCTCCCCCTTGGAGGAATCGAGATGTCCTCATCTCGAGATAAACTGGGGATATTGATGGTTCAGAGTGCATTCATCCATCCAAGTGGCATCCTCCTCGGGATAATCTTTCCATTGGATGAGGCATTCTCTCAAGGTTCTCGATCTCAGTTGTCTCTCCCTAACATCTAAGATCCTCTCAGGCCATAGCTCAAGACTCCTTAGCTAGGCATTACAATTTGTTGGTCATCAAGTACATGGTTAGGATTAGATACATACTTCTTCAATAGGCTGATATGGAATACATTATGAACCTTTAGGTTCTTAGGAAGTTGCAGTCTATAAGCATTAGGTCCTAGGCATATGAGGATCTTGTATGGTCCACAATACCTTGGACTTAGCTTCTTGCAATCTCCTAGGGATAGGGAACTCTTCTTTGGGCGTACACGAATGAAGACCATGTCTCCTTCCTCGAAGATTCTATCTTGATGCTTGAAATCCACGTATGCCTTCTGTCTATCCTTGGTGGCTTGGATGTCCTGTCTTATTCACTTTACTTGATCATCCATCTCTTCCAGCATCTTCCTTGAAGCTTCAACCCTCAAGGTTGGATCTGAGAAGTATAGGGGACTTCGACAGTCATGACCATACAATGCTTGAAAAGAGGTCATCTGAATGCTTTGTTGGTAAGAAGCATTGTAGGAAAACTCAACCAAGGGCAAGTATTGAATCCACATTTTTGGTTCACGGTAGTAGTGTGCCCTTAGCATATCCTTGATAACTTGATTGACTCGCTCCGTTTGGCCATCAATTTGGGGATGGTAGGCTATACTAAAATAGAGTTGAGTCCCAATGGCTTCAAAGATAGTTGTCCAGAAGTGTGATGTGAAGAGAGAATCACAATCACTAATGATTCTTCTGGGTAACCCATGTAGCTTGAATATCTCCTTGATAAGAAACCTTGCAATGTCTGAGGCTTTATAGTTTGTCTTAATAGAGATAAGGTGTGCAACCTTAGTAAGCATGTCAACCACAACCATGATGGAGTTGTATCCTCCTTGAACTTGGGGCAGGCCAAAAACAAAGTCCATACTGATGAATTTCCATTTCATTTGTGGAATGTCAAGTGGTTACAACTTCCTTGGCATTTTGACATGTTTGGCTTTGATACGTTGACAAGACAAACACTCAGTGATATATTTGAGGACGTCACCTTTAAGCCTCTCCCAATAATAGCTCTTCCTAGCTGCATTGAGAGTCTTCGCATAGCCAGGATGTCCTGAGAAAGGGGAATCATGAGCTTCCCATAGTATCTTCTGCTTGAGTGACTGGCTTGCCGGTATGCATAATCTCATTCGATAGTAGACAAGTCCACTACTGATAGAGAATTCATGATACTTATCTTCTAGCTTTTGGTCCTGGTCCTTAGGGATCTCCCTTAGCATCTTTTGGTAGGCTGGATCATGGCATGCTTCTTCTCTAGCTAGCTCAAGTATTGGGTTGTTTAGCATAGATACCTTTGTAGCTAGAGATCTAGCTGTTGTTGGATTTTGCAAGATTAGAGAAATAAGGAACGCCTTCCGACTAAGTGCATCGGCAACTAAATTCTCCTTTCTCGGTCGATATTTGATTTCAAAATCATACTCCTCCAGCACTTCAATCCACCGATGTTGCCTCATGTTGAGCTCGTTCTGGGTAAAGATCCACTTGAGATTTTTATGATCAGTCAACTAGAGTAAACTTCTTACCCAATAGATAGTGTCTCCAAAGCTTTAGAGCATGGATGACAGCTAATAGTTCTAGATCATGGGTAGCATAATTCCTCTCATGGCTCTTCAATTTCCTTAATGAAGAGTATGCTATAGGATGACCTTCTTGCATAAGCACACATCCTAAGGCAAGCGTGCTAGCATCAGTTACTACCTCAAACTACTGAGTTCTGGAGGTTTTAGGATAGGTGCTGATACCAAACTTTGCTTCAATCTATTAAAGCTAGATTGTTCGGCAGCTCACTAAGCAATCGATGATTGCTTCTTCAGTAAGTCTGTTAGAGGTGTTGCTATCAAAGCATTGTTTTTTATAAAGACCCTATATCATCCTGTCAATCCAAGAAAACTACGTATTTCTTTGATAGTTGTTGGTATTGGCCATTCTAGAACATCCCTGACTTTGGAAGAATCCACTGAGATTCCTTCCGTTGATACGATGAATCCCAGATATTCAATCTGATGCTTGAAGAATGCACACTTCTTCATCTTAGCATAGAGCTTATGTGCCCTCATTGTCTCAAGGACAATTCGAAGTTGGGATTCATGATCTTCTTCCTGTTTAGAATAGACTAAAGTGTTGTCAAAGAAGATGAGTACCAAGTCATCAAGATATGGCCTAAAGATATCTTGCATTAACCTGTTGAAGGTGGGAGACGCATTCGGGAGTCTGAATGACATAACTAGGAACTCAAAGTGTCCATATCTTGTGTTGAAGGCCATCTTTGGGATATCTTCTTCCTTGATCCTTATCTGATAGTAACCAGACCTGGGATCAATCTTGAAGAAGATCTTCACACCCTAAAGACAATCAAGAATCTCATCTTTTCTAGGAATAGGATACTTGTTCTTGACATTCGATCGATTCAACCCTCTGTAATCAATACATAGTCGAAGCGTTCAATCTTTTTTTTTCTAGAACAATACTAGATCTCCCCATGGTGAACTGTTAGGACGAATGTAGCCTTGATCTAGCAGTTGCTTGAGTTGTTCCTTCAACTCAATTGCTTTTGGGATGGACATTCTATAAGGTCTCTTTGCAATTGGCGCACCTCCTGGTACTAGCTTGATCTCATGATCCACTTCTCTTTGAGGCGGGAGTTCTGTCAACTCTTTAGGAAATACATCCGTGTACTCCTTTAGCCATGAAGGTCCTTCACTAGACTCCTGCTTCTGATCTAACTTATTGAGCTTAATCAAGTAGACAGGTAATCCCTTCCTAACTCCCTTTATAATCTGAGATGCTTTGACCAATTGAATTTTCGGCTTTCCAGCCTCTCCTTGAGTTGTGACCAATTTTCCTTCGGAGTTCCGAAAGGAAATTTGGCCCTTCCACAATGAATGTGGGCGTCATTAGGTTTAAGACAATCCATTCCGAGTAGACACTCATGGATACCTAGGTTCATGACTCTGAATTTGATCAAATTCGTCTTTCCTCCCAGAAAGAATTTCACCTTAGCAGTTTTCTTGGTACAAGTGACCTCACGACCATTTGCTAATTCCACAAGAAAAGTAGGTGCTTCTATTGTGTTATTCCAAATCTTCTTGCACAAGCTGGTGAGATAAAGGAATGTATACTACCACAATCAATCAAGGTTTTGAAACCTTTACCTTGATAGTTCGATGGTGTCTGAATCACCGCCTAGCCTGCACCTCCTGAATTATGGGCGCAGCTCGAATGAGTGCGTCCTGTAGATCTGATGGGCACATAGATTTGAGACGGGTATTCACTGGTGGGTTTAAACCAGCACAAAATTTTGACACTTGTTGTGTCATGTCAATTTGTGGCGCATACTTAAGAAGTGATACGAATTTTGAGTAGTATGCGTCAAGAGTGAGTCCCAGCTGTTTCAGCTCGTAGAACTCATTCATTTTCTGCATGCGATACACAGGTGGTAAGTATCTTCCTTACACTGCTTTCTTTAGTTTTTCCCAAGTAACGGATCCTTCTATGATCCCTTGATCTCTACACCATTGCTTCCACCAAATCCTGGTTTTGCCAGTGAGCTTCAGCTTGGTGAGCATAGCTTGATTGGCGGGTGCAGTACCGGCTACTTCAAAGTAATCCTCCATGGACTCTATCCAAGTTTCAGCATCCGCTTGGACAGTCCTACCTTTCCCGTCAAATTCAAGCGGCTTAATTTGCTTGAGAAGAAAATTCTTCTCCTGGATCACAGACATACTTGATATAGGAGGCGAACTGGGAGTCTGTACTTGGGATTGTGCCTGGATAAAGGATTGTTTAACGTTATAACTCGCTAATCGTTATGATTTATATTTCATACCCATTTCAGCAACCAAGAAACCTAGCCACTTAAATTTTTATCAATTTTCATAGATAAGACAGACATTGATAAAAAGAAGTCTTATTGCATTTATATGGGCATAGCCCTTTCGGAGGACAATATTTCGTGAGATGATAGAGCAACTGCTACATTTAGTTTGGGGATAATAATGTTGTATTATATTTATATACGGGAACTGGATAATAGTATGGTTTCGGGTGATGGATTTTTAGGAATCGGTAAGTCATTGGAAGATTAGGGTATCCTTTCCTTTGGAACCAATTCTTCTCATAGCGTCCCAACACGTGGATCCTGTCGTCGGTGATAATGCGGGTCACTTCCTCGTATACATGTGAGTTCAGCTCAACCCTCTGACCTTGAATATGTAAATTTGAGTTTACGTGAGCCTCCACAAAAATGAACAGCTTCAGGATCTTCAGGTCCTCCAACCACTTGATCCTCTTTGGGTTGGTTCGAAGGTAAGCAAACCAGTGGGCAGCTATATAGTAGATTCCTGAGTCACCCGTCCATCTCCGTTCCACATACAAAGGCAATGGATTATAAATACGGTCTAGGATGCTCATCATATCAACCCTTTGTCGATAATCGGGGGAATGCATCGCGGTCATAAACATGACTCGGAACACTAAAAACCTGTTCCATGCTTCATAATTCTGCAAGACAGCATCGAAAGTAAGGAAATGTTCTGAATAGCAACATTTGATTTACTTCTTCTTATTAAGATTTCTTAAAAACAAATCCTTCGTTGGTTCGCTCTGATACCAATTGTAACATGTCCACCTGTTCCCTTTAGGACACATCTTAGCAGTCCATCGGAAAGGAGGTCTAGAAAGCTCCACCGGGCAGTCCCATGGAATGTCACGGGGTTTTGCAATCTAGGACTTTCCATGTTTGCCACGTAGCAGAAGTATTATGGCCGTTCCTACTTCGGACCAACTTGAATCAGGGTTTCTCCTAATGGTTTTTTCCTAAACGACAACTAGCGTCGAACCCCGAGCGAACTACTTTACGCAGAATTGCTAGGGCGGAAGCGGATTCATGCTGCACTTAGTTCAAGGAGAATGGGAAACGAGAGGGATGCAAAGCTCGACCTATCCCATTCCGTTCCCCTAAAACAGCGTAAACCGGGATTATTATAACTTAGACTCTATGACCACCCATCCGTAGGACGGACCCATGGCCACATCCACTGCACTTTCCTGAGGTTTTCTTAGTTGTCTAATTACCTACCATATTTAGTTGGACATGCATCAAGCAGCTTCCTTAATTAGCCCGGTAGGTACTGGTTTCTTCGCGTAATCTTAGCACTTGACATAGAAAAGTAGTGTCAAACAAGTTCCTTTTCAACAGGTTATCATATTTATCTTTGGAATACATTCATAAAGTCCAGCCTGTAGGCTTATCCATAATCTGCCTGAAGGCTATCCAACAATCCACATGGATTACTAATCCAAGATTCCGCCCATAGACTTGTATGCGGGCCTCGAGATCCAATCCCGAGTCACGTTGGCCTCTTGTGCAAGACCGGAAAGGTGAGGGATTTACAGCCAGAGCCCCCCTTGTCACCCAAGCGTCCTCCTGCTCCAAGTAGCGCTCAACGAAGAGACCTCACGTGGCGAGTTTGGTCCACCATCCTGGCGCGGCTAACAATCCCCTTGGTTAGGGTCAGGCAGACAGTCGAAGATAACTGAGGCTGCCTCTCCCTTCAGGCCTTCAACCTGAAGCATTAAATATCTTTCCATCCTTTAGTTTCTTGAGCAAACCATGCAAACAGTACTCCTAAATTGTTACAACCACAATCATTTCCAGTGATCGTTATTTGGCCAACTCCTAAGGAGTGAATCCTTCTCTCCGAATGCATCCCACATTCAATCCGTGATCAATTGCGACTTGGTAAGATCCCAAAGGGATTGTTTGTTAACCCTTATGTCCTTGGGTTAGGGCTATACGCTATTAACCCAACTTAACTAATACCTTAAGTTCTATTAACAGAAAATATGTTGCTCCAGTTTATTGATTGGTCCTTTGCTTCCAAGAAAATATCTAATCCCCTTATCTTGGTTACTTTTCCCAAGAAAGGTACTATATCAGGACGACTACTCATCCTCTTGGTGCAAGATAAACTTGCGCAAGAATCTGCCAATTCGAGAAATTGCTCATTCTCTTGTGGTCAAATCACAAGATCATGCAATGTTGCAACTTGTTGCACAAGTGTTTCATCTAATTTGTGGGACTATTTCACCCATCAAACGACGTCTTCTAATCACGGAATCATGATTAGATAGGAAACAGGGTTAGGATATCTTTATATCCAATCTGTTCCTGATTGCACTAGGCTGACATCGTCGGTCCTAGGGTTCCAACTCAATCCCAGTTTCATCTTTTTAGCGAGCGATCCTTAGGGTAGAAACCCTAGATCGTTTCTTGCAAGTATGTCCTATTGTCCCTACATTCTGTGAATGTGGGCATGTCTTTAGGGTATGAGAGCTTCAACTTGGCAATAAGTGCAACTAGGTCACGTCCTCAATGTGCTGAACCCTAGTTAGCACTTGGGGTATGTTGCATCGATTTAACCATTCCTAAGCGAGTCCTTTGCAATTTAGGTATTTAGGGTAAAGCAATGTACTTGTCTATTCCTAGAGATATTATCTTTCAATCGCAAAAGTGTATATTATCAAACTAGGTGGATTTGACAAGCATAAGCGCAACCTAATTCCATGAATTAACCATGCATGTTTCTAATACTTCAACATAAATCAAGAAATAGGAAGAAATTGTGGACTTGTGGGTTCAGTGAAATGTCCACATGAATGTTAGGAGATGATCCTCCTGCGGTTGCGGCTTGTGCCTTTTTAGGGGCCATCCTGAATTCGACCTTCTTGCCTTATCCGCAGTCTTATGATCTTGGCCTGTTCTCCCTTGTACGTGCGAATCCCTTTGAGGTACGCCTCCTTGACTGAAGTAGCGACTTGCGGAGTTGGGCTTTGGAAGGCCTTAGGGTTCAGAGCTTGGGCCTTCTTTCTTTTGGAAAAGAGGGATTCATGAGTGGGTTCTTGCGAAAGCCTTGCAGAAATGGAGGCTTAGGAGATTCTTCTCTTTAAAATTCCAGCTAGCACTACAAGATATAGACCTTATACCGACGTTTAAAGCGAAGAAAATAGAAACAACAAAATTTTCCCCCGTCGTTGCAAAAAGCGTCGTTATTGACGACTCCATAGAAACGTCGCTATTGGTGTTGCTAGCGACGCATATAGCGACGCCAATAGCGACGCAACCAGTAAATTTGTGACACACATAGCGATGCCAATAGCAACGCGAGCAGTAAATTTGCGACGCAAATAGCGACGGTAACAAGGAAAAAAAAAATTGTGGCAGGGCAGCTCACATATAGCACAATGTGCTGTATGAGAGCCATACAAAATAGTTTCTGCACTACTGTATACAAAGCGCTTGCAAACAAAAAGAATGTATACTGAAATCATAAAACTGATACATGAAATAAATACATGATCGCATAAAAAGCGATTGGTACAATCATGACAGGATATCACTAATACATAGAAAATGTCTACATAGATCAGGTGACTAAAAAATAAAGGTGTGTGAGCTCCAAGGATCCGAGGGCGAGCTACAAATCCTCGTCCCCCGAAAGCTCGTCCTGTCGCAAAGGAGCATAAAACACCTGAAAAAAAGCACAAATCATAAAACACCTTGAAAAATCACAAATGTTTGTAATAATAGTGTCAAAAAAAAAATCAATGAAGCCTATGTGCAAGGTACCTGAATAACTCCGTCACACTCGTATTGTTCCACCCGTATTTTGCTTGCACACTTAAGAGTGCAAGCAATGTCTTCAACCGAGATACTCGGCACCCATCATATAATGGTATGGATGCTTCCTCTCTAAGTGGATCAGATGTCCCGACATCCATGGGAATCAATGCATTGATCATTGCCTCCATCTCAGGCTCCAAGATTGTAGGTAGGTCGGGAAGGTTGTCTGTCTCCTCTGGCATTGACGATATAGATGGGCCTTGCGAGTGGTGGATTGACTCCTACAATCCATCCATCTCACATCCATGAACTCTTCTAATTGGCCGCAAAGGGTTCACTTCCCCTTGGGTTGAGACATCACCCCACTGGATAGAAAATTTGCCAACAAGACCCAATCTTATTGTATATGGTTTTCAATTAGCTTGCGAGTACAATGCATGATTAATATTAACTTCAAATTACCATTTGTTGAAAATCCGTAATCGCTTGATCAATGATCTCAGATTGAAACTCGCCAAATCGTCGTACGTGTTCTATAGACAATCGACGTTTTCGTCTAATTGCCAACTTGCATTGAGAGCAAGGACATGGGACACGCTGATTAAGATACGCCTCGCGATCTTGAACAATAAGACCTTCTTTGTTTTCCATCTTATCTACATTATAGCAAACGAGGCTCAAATGGATAGCTTTATGGAGATGTATGTCAAGTTGCAAGTTGACCATAAATCTTGCATTGTACATAGTAGTTGTGAGATTTATTGATGTTATATCTCGGCCCTATATCATGCTCAAGGATTTGTTTGTCCTAGTAGATAATTATTCGTTATTGTAAAAAACTGCACTAGAGGGCTTTGAGTATAAGTAATCCATTTATGAGCATCATTGAGGATCTCTTAGTCTAATAATAAATCAGTCTAAACAAAAAGCATCTTAGAAATGTGGTTTTTTTGTCCTAGGATTGTGTATTAAAGTTAATGCCATCTATGAAATTTATCAACTATAGTAATAAAATTTGTTTCAATCAATTCTACTCATAGTTATAAGACCCGAGAGAAAATATCCTATGCTGAATTTAAGGGATTCTTCTTCTATAACAATACTTTTGGGTTCATTTTGATGAAGTACCGTAATGACCATTAGCTAGGGTATTATTTTCTTTTAGTCCTTCCGTTGACTAGTTGGCATGATTTCTAATTTGTTATGCCTATAAAGTTAATACAAAAAAAATGAATTATGCATATCACAATTAGATCCCCTACTTGGACATTATGAAGGACATGACCAATTTTAAGCCATCTTAAAGAGTCACCAATGTACGTGGCCCATGGCAAAGCACATTGCATACCATTATCGATAAGTCTATTATCGTGCATCTTAAATCTCCTAATTAGACTTTATAAAGTGTATGACTAATTTTTAGCCCTCTTAATGAGTCGATGTAATGGTACCCATAAAAAAAGCAAAGTGGATACCATTACCATAATCATGGATATGCTATCATTCCAATATATGTTATCTTTCTCTTTCTCTCCCTCTCTCTCCCTCTCCCTCCCTCTCTTTCTCTTTCTCTCGCATTTCCTCTCCCTCTCACAATATATCTTAACACTCTCCAAAAGCAAAAGGGAGAGGGAGAGAGAGAATGCACTCTCCCTCCCTCTCCCTCTATTTCTCTTTCTCTCCCTCTCTCATTTCCTCCCTCTCCCTCTCCCTCTCTTTCTCTCATCTCTCTCATTTCCTCTCCTAAACAAGCAAAAAAGAAAGTGATTTAAACCTTTAATAAGCAAAAGGGAGAGGGAGAGAGAGAATGCACTCTCCCTCCCTCTCCCTCTCCCTCTCTTTCTTTTTCTTTTTCTCTCCCTCTCTCATTTCCTCCCCCTCCCCCTCCCTCTTCCTCTCTTTCTCTCCTTCTCTCTCCCTCTCCCTCTCTTTCTCTCTTTCTCTCTCATTTCCTCTCCTAAACAAGCAAAAAAGAAAGTGATTTAAACATTAAACAAGCAAAAGGGAGAGGGAGAGAGAGAATGCACTCTCCCTCCATCTCCCTCTCCCTCTCTTTCTCTTTCTCTCCCTCTCTCATTTCCTCCCTCTCCCTCTCCCTCTCCCTCTCTTTTTCTTTATCTCCCTCTCCCTCTCTTTCTCTCTTTCTCTCACATTTCCTCTTCTAAACAAGCAAAAAAGAAAGTGATTTAAACCTTAAACAAGCAAAAGGGAGAGGGAGAGAGAGAATGCACTCTCCCTCCCTCTCCCTCTCCCTCTCCCTCTCTTTTTCTTTCTCTCCCTCTCTCTCCCTCTCCCTCTCTTTCTCTCACATTTCCTCTTCTAAACAAGCAAAAAAGAAAGTGATTTAAACCTTAAACAAGCAAAAGGGAGAGGGAGAGAGAGAATGCACTCTCCCTCCCTCTCCCTCTCCCTCTCCCTCTCTTTCTCTTTCTCTCCCTCTCTCTCCCTCTCCCTCTCTTTCTCTCTCATTTCCTCTCCTAAATAAGCAAAAGAGAAAGTGATTTAAACCTTAAACAAGCAAAAGAAAGAGAGAGGGAGACTCACCGATGAGATATGGCGAGTGTGGGGCGGCTCCTCTTTGTGATGAAGGCTCCTCCTCTCCTTCGCGAACAACGGTGGCGGCGGCGGCGGCAAGTCTTCTTCCTCTCCTTCTCTCACGACGGTCGCTCTCTCCCTCGCTCTCGCTCTCAAAACACACAATGTGCAAACGCGAAATGAAACCGCGCTCGGTTTCGACCCGCTTTTTTTCCCTGTGGAGCGTCGCTATTGGCATCGCTACTAGCTCAAATCCTTGTAGTGTAGGAAGGGTTTTATGGCTTTGTAGAAATGGGGATTTATGAACTTCTCCTTTGCTTCAAAGCCGGGATGACTTAGTGAGAATCTAAAGGGAAGGCCTTTAAAACCATGGGTGAAAATTTTGCTTGTGGTGGATGCTATGGGAAGGGGACTTGAAAATTCCGGGTTTGGAATGAACTTACGGAGATCAACATGAAGGCTTTAAATTCCGGGAATAAAATGGTCTTCACGGAAAGGGGGCTTAAGAAAAAAAAACCCAAGGTAAAATGGCTTGTGGGAGTTGCAATGGGAAAAAGGGAAAGAAACCCAGGGGTAATATGAACTTGTGTGGGGAATCCATGGGAAGGGCCTTTAAAAACCCGGGCTAAGGTGGCTTCTGGGGGATGCAAGGGGGAAAAGGGGCCTTAAATTATAGGGGGTTAAAAACCGCTTTATAGGGATGCAATGGAAAAGGGGGCTTAGAGAGTCCCCCTTAGAATCTTCCAAGAATCTTCTTGGAAGCTTCTATGGGCATGAGCAATCTACGTGGGAGAGGAGGCGACGATTTGATGATGGCTTTCGGCAACTGGATGGCGGCTTCTGACGATGACAGCGGCGGCTCTTATGCGGCAACTCCTCTCTCCTCACGGCGCAACTCGGAGTGGCGACGTAGCTCTCCTCCCTCTATCAGGATCTGTCAGCCTAACAACTCTCCCTTCCTCCACCCCATAGAGGGGGTTTTTTTATAGTTGAAGGGAGAGGGGACCTCCCTGCCCCCACGACGTGGCCTATTGCATGGCCCTATTCCCCCATGTCCTCCAGCTATGGTGCTGATACATTCGCACCACACTCCCTTTCCTCCAGCATAGCATTCAGTTGGGGAAAGAAGGAGTAATAAATACAATATAAAAGGAATTTGAATTTTTATCCCCACATTATCCTTTTAACCTCCTCCCAAGAGGATGTTCACCTGTGGTTATGCGAGTTTTTAAACCTCAATCCCGTTTGGCCAGTGGAGAGTCATGATAGGTCGTGTACAGTTTAAAGATCGCACCGTTCGTAACTTCAATGCCGGCATTGTCATTTGCATGAGTCTCACGTGGCTAGTAATATTTTCCAACAGAAATATTACAATGATTTCATCATGAATTTTCCACTTGGTGATGCCAAGTACCTCTCCCAAGGTGAATTCCACCCAATTGTTTAAAATTCATTCTTCGAGATCCTTCTTGAGATTCATGACTATCTCAATATCATATTACAACTCAAATCCAAACTGCTTGCCCTTTTTTTTGTCCTCTTGTTTGCTATCCTATTTCTGATTTTTCCCTATCTCTTCCATAATATGCTTGGGAGGCTGATTTATAGCTTTAGGTTGATCCATACTTCTGCTTGTCACTCTCTTAGATGTCCCTGCATTATCTTTGTCTCTCTTTCGTTTCTCTTTCACAAGTACATTTGCGTTTTGCATCTTTTCTAAATATTTATACACTAAATATGCATCTTATCGGTGATTCCCAGCCAGTTATATCACGAATGTCTTGCTCTGCATGAGACATTTCACTATTAGTAACTTTTGTCTTTTGAATTGTATACAAAGCATGTGTCTATATTGCAACCTTCGGGCCAACCATCACTTGACCAGGTATTCTATCCAACTATAGACCAAAAGTAGAAGCATGTACAATCACATAAGCATTTTGTATAGCCAAGTCTTCCAACAACTTTTCATACCTACCTTTCCAAAATTCAAAGCAAGAGAAAATGCCATTTCTTGTCCATGGATCTTTCCATCTTTCTGAAAGATGAGTTGTCACGCCAAGGCCTCCTAATAAGTAGCACAATCATTCCGTTCATGCTGCAAACTATCACAACACATACATCTTTTTCCGGGTCTAGGGGCTGCTGCCCATCCCTTTTTCTCTTGTTCTTTCTTATCCAATTTTGCAACCTTCAACTAAAGATCCCGCATGCCTTTAACTAATTCATCTAATACATCTTCCCTAACAATGGGAACAATAGGTGTAGCCACAGACGTAGGTGGCTTATTGGATAGATCAATTGTTTTGTTTATAATTGTGGGCAAGCTAGATACATGCAATCTTTCTCTTATTGTATGCTTTTTCACTAGTGCAATAACAACTTCCTTAACATGCCTCCACTCTGTTTTCAACCCTATCTTTGTAGTCTAATCCTCTTACAAATCATCAAGCTTCTCTTGGAGCTCAAGATCTGTCGCTTGTAGAAACAATTCAATTTTCTTACTTGCAAGAGCTTGTTGTTCTATAAGATCTAACTTCTCAAACTAACTTTCAAATTCTCTAAATAACTTTATAGCCACAAGAGCCTTATTGGGTTTTAGAACTCACTCCTGAAAATTCTTACACGGGTAATCAAACTAGTGTCTTCAATGTAAAATTATTCCATGAGTGTCTTTTTGAAAGCTATCCAGCATATACAATTCAGTAACGCAGGCTTTCAATTCATGTATAGTGACCCGTGCAAAATGCTGGCTTCATGCAAGTTGAGCCACCCCAAAGAACTCCATCTTTTGAGCATAGGTATGAAAATATATAGATACATCCGTGCCATTAAATGACTTCATATCATACTCTACTGCATGAAAAGCATTCATCACATTAGTTTCTATTTGAGTAGAACTTGTCACACATGTTGTTTTTGTTGTATTAGCATAAGTATGTTCATATTTCGCGCTAACTATTGCAAAACATCATTAGAAATTATGGTTGAGGTATAATATCCCCCGTGCCCCCGTGCCTTCCCCCATAAGAACCCCCCCTTTTTTTTCAAACTTTAAAAAAAAAACTCTTTCCCTCTCTCTCCCCTGCCGACTGCATGGCGGGAAGAGAGAGAGTGTGTGTGAGTAAGACAAAGATAGGGGGCATGCGGCCCCCCAAGTGGGAGGGGTGGCATCTGTGAACAGTCGTCTACCCCCCCATACCATCTCCCTCCCTCCCCCTTTTTTTTCAAAATTTTTTTAAATTTTTTGCCTCTCCTTCTCTCTCCCCCTGCCAACTGCATGGCGGGAAGAGAGAGAGTGTGTGTGAGTAAGAGAAAGATAGGGGCATGCAGCCCCCCAGGTGGGAGGGGTGGCGGCTGTGAACAACCGTCTCCCCCCCCCCATACCACCTCCCTCCCTTCCCCATTATAAAGGGGACAACGCCCCTTGTAGCCATCACCTGCATCATCACACCCCCCTCCATCTTCAACAGCAGAGTGCCCTCCTCCCTCGTCATCAACAGGCGCAGCCCCCTCCCCCCCAACATTATTGTCACGAGGAGAGAGAGAGAGAGAGAGAGAGAGAGAGAGAGAGGAGAAGAAGAGAATAATAATAATAATAATAATAAAAGAAGAAGAGGGAGAGAGAGAAGGAGAAGAAGAGATGGAGAGAAGAAGAGGAAGAAGAAGAACAACAAGAAGGAGAAGAGAGAGAGAGAGAAGGAGAAGAAGAGAAGAGGAAGAAGAAGAAGAAGAAGAAGAGAGAGAGAGGAGAAGAAGAGGAAGAAGAAGAAGAAGAAGGAGAAGAGAGAGAGGATAAGAAGAAGAAGAAGAAGAAGAAGAAGAAAAGAAGAAGAAGGAGAAGAGAGAGAGAGAAGGAGAAGAAGAGAAGAGGAAGAAGAAGAAGAAGAAGAGAAAGAGAGAGGAGAAGAAGAGAAGAAGAAGAAGAAGAAGAAGAAGAAGAGAGAGAGAGAGAAGAGAGAGAGGGAGAGAGAGAGAGGAGAGTGAGTGAGAGAGAGAGAGAGAGAGAGAGAGAGAGAGAGAGAGAGAGAGAGGGAAGCTTCTTCTCCCCCCGTTAAAGAGAGGTCACACACCCCTCTTGACATCTCTGGAAATACGTCCCTCCCCCTTCAATCTCTTTCTCCACTCAAGGAGAGGCGGTGAATCTTGCATAGGAGAGTGCGATAATTCTATCTCTTGTACACTTGGCTTCGAGTATGGCCCCGAAGAGTAGCTCCACAAAGATGGCCAGAAACTCTACAAGCGTGGATGGAGATTCGAAACAAGTAAGCACCACAACTGGGAACGGTTCATCAGGCATCAAGGCATCACTCCAAACCCAGGTTACTCTATTATTAAATCATAGGTTATAACTATCTCGGTGAAAAATCATATTCACATGCATCACATAAATTGCATGTTTGATAATTTCCTAGGTATGAACATAGTTGTGATGTATGTAACAAGCAAGATAATTTCCATCGTAAGATGTCATCATAATAGATGGAATTGATTAGAAACTACATTGTAAATTACCCAAAATTATTGCATAAAGTGCATTGTTCCTTGCACAAGTTCTTTCTTAAAATGCATTTCAGAGGACATTGAATGAAACAAAGTGCATGTCCATATCGCAAAATGGATTCTAAAGTACACGTAAGAAACTGCAGAAAAGATTAAAGTGTAGTTAGACTCATATAATGATTACATAAAGATAGATCATTCAAGAAGGTTATAGATCATGTAAATAATTACATAGAGGATAATGTTAAGATTGCATACATAGAAAGTACCTTCGCATGTGTGGCATAAAATAATGCATGGATTATATCAAAATTGTAAGCATTGAAATGAAGGCATAGCATTACGTTGCGTGCCTTAAAGTTGTTGGAAAAATTCAACGTTGTTTGTAATTAACCAAATGGGGATGAGATCCATGAATCCCATGTCAAAGTCCTTGGTGACTTCAAGAGGGATAGATAAAAGCTTAAGTGCCTATGAGTATTATTAAGAGGGCTTAAGAAGTTTATACCTAAGATGGAGTAGGACTGTTCTAAATAATACCATCTTGACTAACCATGGTCAAGGGGATAAATAATCTTCATCAATTAAGACCAAAGATAAAGGTGGATTTAGGAGATAACCAGCAAGTTGATCAACCGAGGACGATGGGATTGTCCATGGTCTATTTTACCTGGAGACCTAAGGTAAGATTAATTAGGGTCGGTAGGGTACAAATCCTAACCCAAAAAAAAAGGCAATACAAGCAACCTAGCTTGCCAAGCCCTTGGGATCTCGCCAAGCCGCGAACGATCTAGGATCACATGCTGGGAGCATCCGGGAAAAAGGAATCATACCTTAGCAGTTGGTCGTACAAATGACCTCCGAAATGATCGTGATTGTACACTTAGGCACATTGTTTGAATTTCCTTACTCAGGGAACTAATTCAAGACAAAATAGTTAATGCTTCCGGTTAAAATCTTGGAGGGAGAGGCAAGTTCAGTTACCTCCAACTATGTGCCTGGCCCTATCCAAGGGGGTTGTTAGCTACGCCGGTTATGTGGACCGAACCTACCGCAAGAGGTCTCTCCGTGGGTGCTGCTTAGAGTGGGAGGAAACTTGGGCACCAGTGGAGGCTCTGGCTGTAAATTCCTTGCCTCCAGATCCCGCACAAGAGGCCGATGTGACTCGAGATGGGATCTTGAGGCTCGTGTACTAGTCTACGGGTGGAACTTAGAGTACCAATCCTGTAGATTGCTGGGATAGCCTTCGAGCATGATATTTGATGTATTCCAAGACTATGATAAATGAAGATCAGATATTTGAAAAAGGAACTTGCTTGACATTGTTTTTGTGTCAGTGCCTAAGTTAAGTGAAGGAACCTGTGTTTAAATTGATTAATTAAGGAAGCTGCTTTTGCATGTCAAATATAATGTGGTAGGTAATTAGATAACTAAGCAAACCGAGGAAAGTGCAGTGGATGTGCTTGGGTCCGTCCTACGGAAGGTGGTTCCGGTTAGCTGGGAACTTTTCTCAAAAGATGTGAAAATGATACTGTGAAGACCCTAAAGTCAGTAGAGTTAGAACCCCGATTTATGCTGTTTTAGGGGAAAGGAATGGGACTATGCCTTATGGCAGAGAGATTGAGCATCGCATCCCTCTCGTTTCCCATTCTCCATGAACCAAGTGCAGCATAAATATGCTTTGACTCTGTTGTTCCTACACAAAGTGGTTCATTTGGAGCTCAATGCTAGCTACTTCCTAGATACTTTGCTGATAGGAAACAAACCTTGACTTCAGGTCGATCCTAAGTGGGAATGATCAAACACTTCCCCTCGGGGAAGACTTGGGAAGACCTAGATCACAAATCCTGTGACATTCCTTGCGAGTGCCAGGCGGCGCTTTCTAGACTCTCTTCCGGATGGGCTGCTAAGACGTGTCCCACAAGTGGGCGAGCGGACACATTACAGTTGGTATCAGAGCGAACCAACAAGTTCTAAAGATTACAAGGGAACTTAATGGAGGAAAATAAAGGGAATAAGGGGATAAACAGGGGAAGGTGAGTAGAATAGAGCAGTGTTTTCTGTTGAAAACATTTCTTTACTCACTTATGGATGCTGGGTTGAAGAGTCACGAAGCGTGGAGCAAGTTCTTGGTGTTCCAAGTCATGTTCATGACTACAATGCACGCTGATTATCATCAAAGGCTTAGCATGATGAATATTCTAGACCGCATCTATAATTCTTCGCCTCTGTATGCGAAACGGAGATGGACAGGAGACTCAGGAATGTACTACATAGCAACCCATCGACTCGCGTACCTTCAGACCAACTTGAAGAGAATCAAGTGGATGGAGGAATTAAAGATCATGAAGCTGTTCATCTTTGTCAAAGCTCACGTAAACGCAACTTTGCACGTTAGCAGTTGGCAAGTCAAGCACAACAAATATGTCCATGAAGAAGTGACCCGAGTGATCTCTGCTTCTGCTCACACAATCAAAGTGTTAGGGCGCTATGAGAAGAACGGGTATCAAAGGAAGGGATACCCCAAGCTTCCTATGACTTACCATTTCCTAAAAATCCATGACCCCACTCCATATAATTATTTCGTCCCGATAGCCAATTGTAACACAATCCTATTTTCCGCAAACTGATGTATCAATCAGCCTGTCCTACTTATCCAAAATAAATGTACTCAAGGGGTTATGCCTTCATGAATAAATAAGACTTTTTACAATCGTCTATCTTGATCATAAATGTTAACTGAGGTATTAAGTAATTAAATAACTTTGGCTAAAAGTTGTGCTAGTTGTATTAACGTAATATGGGAGCATATGATAAGATGTTAACGTAATATGGGAGCATATGATAAGATGTTAACATAAAGAATCTTATTGTTCACACGCAACCCAAGCATAGGTCCCAAATCCGACTCCTGCACTAAGTCCAGTTGTGGTTCAAGAGAATAAATTCCTTCTCAAACAAATTAAGCCACCCGAGTTTGATGGCAAGGGAAGGACTATTCAAGCCAATGCCGAGATTTGGATTAAGTCCATGGAGGACTAATTTGAGGCAACAGGAACTACACTTGCTAACCAAGCCATGCTCGCCAAACTTAAGCTTACAGGAAAAGTGAGACTTTGGTGGAAATAGTGGTGCAGAGACCAAGCGATCTCGGAGGGGACAGTCACTTGGGATAAGCTTAAGGAAGCTGTGCGAGGGATGTATCTACCACCTGCCTACCACATACAAAATATGAAAGAATTCTATGACTTGAAGCAGCTAGGATTATCCCTTGAAGCATATTATTCGAAGTTCGTTTCACTCCTAAAGTATGTACCCCCAATGGATATGACACAACAGGTGTCAAAATTCTATGTTGGGTTGAATCCATCCATAAACACTCGATTGGAATCAATGCGCCCAATGGACCTACAAGACACACTCATTCGAGTTGCTCCAATAATATAGAAAGTGCATATCAAACCAAGGAACAACAGGATTTGGCCTTACAAAGATCAGAATAACGATATGTCTAAGGCTCAGACCAAGAGAGGGCAAGGTCAGAATGAGGGCCAAAGGAAGAAAGCTAAGGCCAATGCTGCCAACAACTTTGTTCCAACACAAAGCAATGATCGCAATCCACATTGCTTCCATTGCAACGAGCCCAGACACTTTAGGAGGGAGTGTCCCAAGCTTAGTAGAAGACATTGCCAAGGGCAATTCCAAGGTCAAAATAGAGATGCTCATGGCCAAGGAACCACCGTTATGGCTAGAGGGAGAATCTCCATTGTTTCCAACAAGGAACTGGACAATGACGAAGATACATACATGGATGCTGACATTGAGAGGGCAACTGTTCATGTCACTTTTCACAAGAAGGGTCCAAATCGCCAATTCTCGGTGATTCAAACTCCATCAGATTATCAAGGTAAAAGCTTCAAAACCCTGATTGACTGTGGCAGTACACACTCCTTCATTTCACCAATTTGTGCAAAAAGATTAGGGATAGCCACAATAGATGCACCTACTTTACTTGTGGAATTAGAAAATGTTCATGAAGTCACTTGTAGTAGGCAAACTGCTAAGGTGAAGTTCCTACTGGGTGGGAAGCCAACTTCTGTGAGATTCAGGGTAATGAACCTAGGTGTCCACGAATGTTTACTCGGAATGGATTGGCTACTACCCTATGATGCCTACATCCACTGTGGGAAGGGCCAAGTCTCCTTCCAAAATTCTGAAGGGGAACTAGTCACAACTCAAGGTGAGGCTGGTAAGCCAAAAATACAGTTGGCAAAAGCAACATGGATAATAAAAGGTGTCCAAAAGGGTCTACCTATCTATCTAATTAAACTGAATAAGCTAGATCAGAATCAGGAATCTGGAGAAGAACATTCATGGTTAAAGGAATACACAGACGTATTTCCTGAAGATCTGATGGAACTTCCTCCTCAAAAGGAAGTTGACCATGAAATCAAACTTGTACCAGGAACTGCACCGGTGGCAAAGAGGCCGTATAAGATGTCCATTCCAAAATCTATCAAACTGAAAGAGCAACTCAAGCGACTATTGAATCAAGGCTATATCAATCCTAGCAGTTCACCATGGGGAGCTCCAGTGTTGTTCCAAAAAAAGAAACATGGAACTCTTCGCCTGTGCATTGACTACAGAGGGTTGAATTAAGCAACCACAAAAAATAAATAACCCATTCCAAGAATAGATGAACTACTTGACCATCTTCAAGGAGCAAAGATCTTCTCAAAGATAGATCTCAAATCTAGGTATTATCAGATAAGGATCAAAGTATTCCGAAGACCGCATTCAGTACAAGGTATGGACACTTCAAATTCCTAGTGATGTCATTCGGGCTAATGAATGCTCCTGCTACCTTCAACTAATTAATGGAGGATATCTTTAGACCCTATCTTGATGACTTCGTACTCGTCTTCTTTGGTGATAACCTAGTCTACTCAAAACAAAAAAAAAGTTCATGAACCCCAACTTCACATTGTTCTTGAAACAATGAGAGCACACAAGCTTTATGCCAAGAAGAAGAAGTGTACATTTTTCAAGTGACAGATTGAATATCTGGGACTCATTGTATCAGTGTAAGGAATTTTAGTAGATCCAGCTAAGGCTAGAGACGTTCAAGAATGGCCAACACCAACTTCTGTCAAAGAAATATGTAGTTTTCTTGGGTTGACAGGGTGGTACAAAATTTTCATCAAAGATTATGCTTTGATTGCAGCCCCTTTGACTGATCTACTAAAGAATCAAGTAGCAATTGTATGGTCACCTGCTGAATAGACCAGCTTTGACAAACTAAAGCAAAGCTTAGTATCAATCCCCATCATGAAACTTCCTGATCTTAGTAAGGAGTTTGAAGTGGTAATTGATGCCAGTGCACTTGGTTTAGGATGTGTACTTATGCAAGGTCATCCCGTAGCATAATCTTCAAGAAAATTGAAGAGCCATGAAAGGAATTATGCTACCCACGACCTGGAGCTGTTGGCTATCATCCATGCTCTCAAACTTTGGAGACATTATTTGCTAGGTAACAAATTTTCCTTAGTAACAGACCACAAGAGTCTTAAATGGATTTTCATCCAGAATGAGCTCAATATGATGCAACGTCGATGGATCGAAGTGTTGGAAGAATATAATTTTGACATCAAATATAGGCTTGGAAAAGAGAATGTGGTTGTCGGTGCATTCACTCACAAGGCATTTCTAAATTCTCTCATTTTGCAAGATCCATCAACAACAAGGTCACTGGCCACAAAGGTATCAATGCCAAATAACCCGATTCTTGAGCTAGCAAAAGAAGGGGCATATCATGACCCAGTCTATCAAAAAATGCTAAGGGTAAGGGAGATCCCCATCAAGGATCAAGACCCAAAGCTAAAGACGAAGTATTAAGAATTCTCTGTCAGTAGTGGGCTTGTCTACTTTAGGACAAGATTATGTATCCCTCCAAGCCAAACTCTCAAGCAAAAGATACTTTGGGAAGCCCATGACTCCCCTTTCTCAGGACATCCTGGTTATGCCAAGACCCTTAATGCTATCAGAAAGAGCTATTATTGGGGAAGGCTCAAGGGAGATGTACTCAAATATGTCACGAAATGTTTGTCTTGTCAACGCATTAAGGTAGAACATGTTAAAATGCCTGGGAAATTGCAACCACTTGACATTCCCCAAATGAAATGGGAATTCATTAGTATGGACTTCATTGTCGACTTACCCCAAGTTCAGGGAGGATATAACTCTATTATTGTTGTAGTAGATATGCTCACCAAGGTCGCACATCTCATTCCCATCAAGACAAACTATAAAGCTTCAGACATCACAAGATTATTCATCAAGGAAATATTCAAACTTCATGGGTTATCCAGAAGAATCATTAGTGATCGTGACTCTCTCTTCACATCACACTTTTGGAGGGCTATCTTTGAGGCTATTGGAACTCAACTCTGTTTCAGTATAGCTTACCATCCCCAAACTAATGGTCAAAGAGAACAAGTCAACCAAGTCATTGAATATATGCTTAGGGCATACTGTTGTCGTGAATCCAAAAAGTGGATTCAATACTTACCACCGGTTGAGTTTGCCTACAATGCTTCTTATCAACAGAGTATTCAAATGACCCCTTTCCAAGCATTGTATGGGCATGATTGTCGTACCCCTTTGAACTTCTCAGACCCAAATTTGAGGGTAGAAGCTTCTAGACAGATGCTGGAAGACATGGATGATCAAATCAAATCAATAAGACATGACATTCAAGCTGCCAAGAATAGACAAAAGGCTTACACTGACTTGAAACGTCAAGACAGATCCTTTGTCGAAGGTGATATGGTCTTCATCTTTGTACACCCTAAAAAGAGTTCAGTGTCCTTGGGTGAGTACAAGAAGCTAAGTCCAAGGTATTGTGGACCTTACAGGATCATCAAGTGCCTAGGGCCTAATACTTACAGAATACAGCTGCCCGCAACCCTAAAGATTCATAATGTATTCCACATTAGCCTATTGAAAAAGTATCTACCTAATCCGAATCATGTACTTGATGATCAGCAAATTGTAATGCCTAGCCAAGGAGTCCTTTAGCTACGGCCTGATAGAATCCTAGATGTTAGGGAGAGGCATTTGAGATCAAGGACCTTCAGAGAATACCTCATCTAGTGGAAAGATTATCCGGAAGAGGATGCCACCTAGATGGATGAAAATACTCTCAACCAACAATACCTCCAGGTCTTCTCGAGATGAGGACATCTCGATTCCTCTAAGGGGGAGAGGATGTAATATCCCTTGTGCCCCCGTGCCTTCCCCCCTAAGAACCCCCCTTTTTTTTCAATTTTTTTTTAAAAATTTACTCTCCCTCTCTCTCCCCCTATCGAATTGCATGGCAAGAAGAGAGAGTGAGTGAGTGAGTAAGAGAAAGATAGGGGGTATGCAGCCCCCCAGGTGGGAGGGGTGGCAGCTGTGAACAACCGTCTCTCCCCCCCATACCACCTCCCTCCCTCCCCCATTATAAAGGGGACAGAACCCCCCCTGTGGGTGTCCATCGCCTACATCATCACACCCCCCCTCCATCTTCGACAACAGAGTGCCCTCCTCCCTCGTCTCATCAACAGGTGCGGTCCCCCCTAGCTCAGGATTTCAGCTTAGCCCCCCCCGCCCAACATCATTGTCATGAGGAGAGAGAGAGAGAGAGAGAGAGACACACACACACACATAGAGGGAGAGGGAGAAGAAGAAGAAGAAGAAGAAGAAGAAGAAGAAGAAGAAGAAGAAGAAGAAGAAAAGAAGAAGAAGAAGAGGGAGAAAGAGAAGAAGAGGAGGAAGAAGAAGAAGAAGAAGGACGAGAGAGAGAGAGAGAGAGAGAGAGAGAGAGAGAAGAAGAAGAAGAAGAAGAGAAGAGGAAGAAGAAGAAGAAGAAGAGAGAGAGAGAGAGAGGAGAAGAAGAGGAAGAAGAAGAAGAAGAAGAGAGAGAGAGAGGAGAAGAAGAGGAAGAAGAAGAAGAAGAGAGAGAGAAAGGAGAAGAAGAGAGAGAGAGAGGAGAAGAAGAGGAAGAAGAAGAAGAGGAAGAAGGAGAAGAGAGAGAGAGAAGGAGAAGAAGAGAAGAGGAAGAAGAAGAAGAAGAAGAAGAGAGAGAGAGAGAGAGAGAGGAGAAGAAGAAGAAGAAGAAGAAAAGAAAAAGAAGAAGGAGAAGAGAGAGAAAGAAGGAGAAGAAGAGAAGAGGAAGAAGAAGAAGAAGAAGAAGAGAAAGAGAGAGGAGAAGAAGAGAAGAAGAAGAAGAAGAAGAAGAAGAGAGAGAGAGAGAGAGAGAGGGAGAGAGAGGGAGGAGAGAGAGAGAGAGTGAGAGAGAGAGAGAGAGGGAAGCTTCATCTCCCCCCAACTTAAAGAGAGGTCACACACCCCTCTTGACACCTTTGGAAATAGGCCCCTCCCCCTTCAATCTCTTCCTTCACTCAAGGAGAGGCAGAAAATCTTGCATAGGAGAGTGCGAGAATTCTATGTCTTGTATACACGTCTTTGAATATGGCCCCGAAGTGTAGCTCCACAAAGATGGCGGGAAACCCTGCAAGCAACAAGGTGGCACCACAATCGCGAACGGTTCATTAGGCATCAAGGCATCACTCCAAACCCAGGTTGCTCTATTACTATATCATAGGTTATAACTATCTTGGTGAAAAATCATATTCACATGCATCATATAAATTACATGTTTGATAATTTCCTAGGTATGAACATAGTTGTGATGTATGTAACAAGCAAGATAATTTCCATCGTAAGATGTCATTATAATAGATGGAATTGATTAGAAACTGCATCGTAAATTATGAAAAATTATTGCATAAATTATTGCATAAAGTGCATTGTTACTTGCACAAGTTCTTGCTTAAAACGCATTTCAAAGGACATTAAACGAAACAAAATGCATGTCCATATCGCAAAATGGATTCTAAAGTACATGTAATAAACTGTAGAAAATATTAAAGTGCAGTTAAACTCATGCAATGATTACATAAAGATAGATCATTCAAGAAGGTTATAGATCGTGTAAATAATTATATAGAGGATAATGTTTAGATTACATACATAGAAAGTACATTCGCATGTGTGGCATAAAATAATGCATGGATTATATTAAAATTGTAAGAATTGAAATGAAGGCATGGCATTATGTTGGGTGCCTTAAAGTTGTTGGGAAAATTCAACATGGTTTGTAATTAACCAAATAGGGATGAGATCCATAAATCCCATATCAAAGTCATTGGTGACTTCAAAAGGGATAGGTAAAAGCTTAAGCGCCTGTGAGTATTATTAAGAGAGCTAAAGAAAATTATACCTAAGACGGAGTAGGACTGTTCTAAATAGTACCATCTTGACCAACCATGGTCAAGGGGATAGACAATCTTGATAAATTAAGACCAAAGATAAAGTTACATAGGTACTACAAGGAATTAAGGAGATAACCAGCAAGTTGACCAACTGAGGATGACGGGGTTGTCCATGGTCTATTTTACCAGGAGACCTAAGGTAAGGAGGTCGATAGGGTATAAGCCCTAACCCAAAGAAAAAGGAAATACAAGCAACCTAGCTTGCCAAGCCCTTTGGAGCTCGCCAAGTCACGAACGATCTAGGAAAAAGGAATCACACCTTAACAGTTGGTCATACAAATGACCTCCGAAATGATCGTGATTGTACACTTAGGCACATTGTTTGAATTTCCTTAATCAAGGAACTAATTCAAGACAAAACACTTAATCCTTCAGGTTAAAAGCTTGGAGGGAGAGGCAGGTTCAGTTACCTCTGACTATCTACCTGGCCCTATCCAAGGGGGTTGTTAGCCGTGCCAGGTATGTGGACCGAACCCGCCGCGAGAGGTCTCTCCATGGGTGCTGCTTGGAGAGGGAGGGCGCTTGGGTGACAGGGGAGGCTCTAGTTGCAAATTCCTTGCCTTCGGATCCCACACAAGAGGCCCACGTGACTCGAGATGGGATCTCTAAGCCCGTGTACTAGTCTGCACTTGGGGCAACAATCCTGTAGATTGCTGGGATAGCCTTTGGGCATGATACTTGATGTATTCTGGGACTATGATAAATAAAGATTAGATATTTGAAAAATGAACTTGCTTGACATTGTTTTTGTGTCAGTGCCTAAGTTACGTGAAGGTACCTGTATTTAAATTGATTAATTAAGGAAGCTGCTTTTGCATGTCAAACATAATGTGGTAGGTAATTAGATAACTAAGAAATCGAGGAAAGTACAGTGGACGTGACTTGGGTCCGTCCTACGGAAGGGTGGTCCCAATTAGTTGGGAACTTTTCTCAAAAGACGTGAAAACGATACTGTGAAGACCCTACAGCCAGTAGAGTTAGAACCCTGATTTATGCTGTTTTAGGGGAAAGGAATGGGATTATGGCTTATGGCAAAGAGGTTGAGCTTTGCATCCCTCTTATTTCCCATTCTCCATGAACCAAGTGCAGCATAAATCCGCTTCGACTCTGTTTTTCCTATGCAAAGTGGTTCATCTGGAGCTCGACACTAGCTGCTTTCTAGAGACTTTGTTGATAGGAAAGAAACCCTAACTTCAGGTCAGTCCTAAGTGGGAACGGCTGGACACTTCTACTCAGGGCAGACTTGGGAAGACCTAGATCGCAAACCCTATGGCATTCCTTGCGAGTGCCAGGCGGCGCTTTCTAGACTCTCTTCCCGATGGGCTGCTAAGACGTGTCCCACAAGTGGATGAGCAGACATGTTACATGAGGATTCTCCCATCCTCTCTTTTCTTTCGACGACCTTTCATATCAGGTTCACAAATGTCAAAGGGATTTTAGTCGAAAGGTCTTATCCACTATTCCTAATACATTATATTTGAGATGCAAAAACTACTAAGAATAAGAGAAAGTAATAAATTTGAGTACTAACAAGAGGTCTATGATTAAAGAGAGAGTGGTAGAGAATAAGCGGAGGGTAGAGCAAGGCTTGAATTATATACCAACACCAATCACTTTACATGCTCATAATTGGACTAGATCATAAAGCAAGGTGGAGCATGGGGTCAGTCCACAAGAAAGGGAGACATAGTATATCCTTGAGAAGATCAGTCACAAATATATGTATGTATCATGTGGTTTCAACATAAGGGATTTTTAAAAGAACATTTTTACACATTTTTTGTATACAAAATGGTCCCATATAAAGAGTTACTTACAGATTGAATAGAAAAGGGTTGTATTTCATTAAGGAAAACTTCAGAGATAAGGATATTTATAAATAAGCCTTGAGTGCATGTGATATACAGGGTGAATTCACTGGGAGTGAATCCAAATGTAGTGATTTGTATTGATATCCCATTTTGGATTGGGAGGTATTGATACATGGGAGGTTGATTTTGTAAGTATTTAAATTACTTCCCCACTAGTTGTGAGATGGCTTGTAAGTGCCCGCATAAAAGGTTTAACACATGGACACACATATAGGGATAGTGTCATCAAAGAGCAAATATGGCATGAAATCTTGATAAGTAGAATTTGTTAAGTCATTTTCTTTTAAGACTCACATTGGAACTTTTTTGTTCTTTCTATGTTTATATTTTTTGCATTTATAGGGCAACAATGCGACATAAAGAGAGAGAAAGTGAGCCAATAGGGGGCAATGTAGAGTGATAAGGAGGGTGATGGGGGAGACGATGTGCAAGGCAATGAAGAGAGTGCTAAGCAAGCACGATGATGATGATACCTCCTTCCACAAGTTCTAATCCATATGTGAAATATATTAAATAGGTTGTTTCTTACTAGAATTCATAATAGGTGACTTCAAACTATTATAAACTTTTTTGTATAATGTTTTCTATAGTTATAGTAGTATAAGCTAGACTTAGTCATTCTTATTCTTATTCCATATTATCATTGAGCATTCTCTTATTCAGGCTATGTTAGTATATGCATTTTTAAATGAAATATGGATTTAATTTTCATTAAAAATTTCCCAATGAGCACACAAGAAGGGGTCTTAAAAAGATAGGGAACTATTAGTTGTAGAATTGTGTTTGGAGCCATAATTCTACAAACTAGTAGCTCCCTTGTTTTTCTTTTCTATATAGAATACATTTATTTTTTCATGCAATATTACACAAAATTTGCAAATAGTGTGCTTTCAAAATACATTTAAATTGCCATGAAAAAATTACTTATAGCACAGCAAAAAAGCATTAAAAGTGATGCTTCTTCTTTGTGAAATAAATGCAACTATAGATGCCAGTCTTTTGACATTTTGTTAAGAATGATTTTAATGTAGCCTTCTAGAAGCCTTGTCTCTTGTAATTTCATGTAGCCTTCTAGAGGCCTTATCTCTTGTAATGTCTTGTAGCCTAGCAATGACTTTGTTTTCTTCTTTATTGATGACCAAATGAGTTGTATGGAACTTATCAAATCTGACATGGTCATTGCAATTAGGGTTACCTTGACCAAATGCAACACACTTGGATGTCCTCTATTCAATGGAGTGAGAGGGATTTTTGGATTGCGATGGCTAGGTGATGCCCTTATCTCCATAAGGGTTCTAGCTACTATAAGTGTGAAAATTCAATGAGTATAGGACTAGAAGTCTGTTGGTTCTATATGACATGGTTTGACTATTCTAACATTTTGTTATCTCAGATAGTCCTACATGGTGTTGACATATTTCTCCACCCTAAAGCTCCACAACTCCTTGTCCATAAGTTTAGTTGGCCAATGGATCATAGTAACAAGTGTAGTCACAACCTATAAAAATAAACACATTAGTATAATTAGTGTACCTCCTCTCTGCCTTTCTATCTCACTACCAATCCCTCTCTCCCTCCTCCTCAAGCCCATTAAGATCATTTACCCTTTTGTATGTGCCACACTATAAGAGATGAAGGGTTTTTTGTTAGTCAATTCCGATGCAAAATGTGAAAAGACCTCCTGGTTTCTTAGACTACTACTATATTTATTAGTACTTTCTTTGGTATGTGTGTTGGTATGACCACCAATACTTTGGCAACATAATAGTGATGCACATACCAATGGTTTTAGGGATGCATACATCAACAATGTCAATGATGATCTTAGCAACATACATTTAAGTGCACATATTGACAATGTATAAAATCCCTATAGCCAAAAATCTCTCTTTCTCTATACATTATCAAGGTAAAAGCATATGAAGAGTGAGAAAAAAAGTTCAACAAAATCATTAAGGTTAGAGCACCTTGCTTCACTCAATTTTGCATTGATTTTCACTTTGCTTGTTTGCTTGTCTCACACACACCCTCTCCTTTATACTCTCTTAATAATAAAAGGCATGTCTTCAACGTAGGGTTTCTTGTTTTTACATAGTAGCTTCCATGCTTACACTACAAGGGAAGGGGGGAATCGCAATGCCGATTTTTGACAAAAATTAGCGGTGTCGCTATTTGCGACACAAATAGCAATGGTACTCTGACAAAAAAAGTGTGATTGAAACCCGACCACAACATTTTGGGAAAGAGAGAGCAAAAGATCAGAGAGCAAAAGAGGGTGCAAGAGGGAGAGAAAGAGAGAAAGAGAATGAGGGAGAGCTTCTCCCCACCAGCGCCGCCCCTGTCACAGTGCTGCCGTTCATGAGAAGAAGAGGAGGAAGTGTACGAAGGGCGAAGAGAAGATATTGCGAAGAGGAACCATCGCGAAGAGGAGACAAAGAATCCATCTTCAATCCTTTGCAATGAGTACATCGCTTCCTCTTGCTTTTTTCTTGTTCTTTCTCCTTTTCTTTTGTTATTTTTTGTTGAGATTAATGAGGTGCATTGAGGGAGAAAGAGAGGAAATGAGAGAGGGAGAAGAAGAAAGGAAAAGGAAGAAAGAACGAGAGAGAGAGAGAGGGAATAAATATGAAACATAATAAAGAAAGAGAGAAAGAGAAAGAGAGAGGGAGGGAGGGAGAGAGGAGAATGAACGAGAAAATACGAGGGGGTAGAGAAAAACAAAGAGAGACTGTAGTCATGCAAGAGGACATTTCATGGTTAAAAGCTTTTTGAAAGAAAATCCCTATACCTTGATACGTCACAAGGGCCATTGCACTTGAGAAGGAGTAACCAAGTCTTCAATAATGGGAAGCTCAACTCAACTCACTTGGTTGGACACCTTTAGGAGTGTTATATAGATTCAAAAGAGATTATGCCAACACTTCTTATATGCTCAGTTCCAAAGTAAGTGCTAAAGGCTACCTTCATACCTCGAGAAGTGAACTTGAGCAATCAACGTAAAACTATTCTTAAGCTCACCTGGAGCCATTTGGTGAGAACTTGAGTGGAGGTAGCACTAATAGTGATAGTCAAGCCCTTGGACCTCATGCAGCTAGGTCATCAAAAGTAACTATATCTAAGAGTTGACAACCTAAGACGACTAGGATCTCACCTTAATTAGCCTACAAAATCACTCACAAGTGGTTGGATCATCAAAAAAGGCAGTTCACACATTGTGTAGTGTTGTAAAAGTTGTGATTGAATGCTTGTTTGCATATGTCATCATTGAATTGGAAGTTTGAGCACCATCATCATGAAAATACTTACATTTATATTTAATCACATTGATTGTGGAAAACAAAAACCTAATTGTGCATGGTGCACCTACATACACTTGCAACTTAGTAAAATTGGAAATTTCTAACAAAGGAACACAAGATACATAAAGGAATAAATCAAAAACAAAAATCAAAAAATACATAAGGAAATTTGAGAATTAGAGATACCAAATATTGACTGACTTTAGAAACCCCTACAATCATTGCTTAGACAAAGAAAAGAGACTGTGAAAAATGGACCTTATCATCAAAAATATTCTTAAGCTTACACACCATGCAACAGAGACCACATCACTAAATGAGCCTTACTAGCCAACAATGACAAATTAGGCAACAAAGCCTTTTAGCACCTAGCATATGACACATCGAACATATGAAAAATTTGGAGAGCGAGAGGTATCTTCCTCAGAAGCCACCACTTCCTTGCCTAAACTTAGAAAATTTGTTTGTCGTAACATAGACAAAATGAAAAATGATGAAGGTTGTGATATTCAAGATTGCGAGGCGTATCTTAATCAGCGTGTCTTGTGTCCTTGCTCTCAATGCAAGTTGGCAATTAGAGGAAAGTGTTGCATGTCTATAGAACACATACGATGCTTTGGCGAGTTTCAATCAGAGACCACTGATCAAGCGATCTCAAACTTTGAGAAAACGGTAAGAAAAGTGTATATCAATCATGCATTATATTTGCAAACTAATTGAATATCATATACAATAATAATGGATGTGACCGTAAAATTTATATAGGGAGGTAATGTCCCATCCCAAGCAGGAGTGTACCTATTGCGACTAGTTAGAAGAGTTTGTGGGCGTGGGATGGATGGAGTGCCCAAGCCAATCCACCACTTGGAAGGCACTATCCACTCTATACCATCAATAGCAGAGGAGATAGGAAGCCTTTCAAACTAATCTACAATCTTGGAGCCTGAGATGGAAGCAATGATCAATGGATTGATGCCCATGGATACCGAGACATCTAATCTACTTAGAGAGGAAGCATCCGTACCATTATATGATGGGTTCGCCGAGTATCTCTCCTGAAGACGCTGCTTGCACTCCTAAGTGTGCAAGCAAAATACAGGTGGAGCGATGTGAATGTGACCGAGTTGTTTAGTACCTTGTACGTACGCTTTGTTGATTTCTTTTCGGCACCATTATAAAAAACAATTGTGCTTTTTCAAGGTGTTTTATTATTTCTTTTCAAGTTGCTAAAGTATCATATATTATCACTTGGAAATACCATGCCTGAGTATCATGATGATGCACGACATGTTTTACAGAAGCTTGGCATGGACTACAATAGCATCCATGCATGTGTCAATGATTGCATGTTGATCGCGATCCCAGGATGCCTCACTCCAGAAATATGCAAGGTGATTTACATGTTGTCAAATTTAGTGCAATGGATTTATCAGAAGGAGATCCAAACATCCTCTATTGAGTCTGCAAGGCGGGGAGCAGTTGAGACGATTTATCTCTTTGAGAAGTACCTACCCACTAGCATGCTCATGATACAAACCCACCTCTTGGTGCATCTTGTAGATGAAGAAGAAATTATGAGACCTATCCATACGCGATGGATGTTCTTCTTGGAGTGCTTCATAAAAACCCTAAAAGACTTTGTGCCACAATGAGCTCGGCCAAGTAGCATGGCTAAAGCCTGGTTGGTGTCCGAGACATTAGTGCATATCTCACATTGGCTACCAACGTTGGATTCAGACAACAACATGCTATTCACTGAAGGATGATGATAGACTGATCGGAGATGTGGTGGTTGGAAACAAGGTGGAAAAAAGAATGGATGCTGCAATGGAGGAGAAAGTGAATCATTTTTGTATACTGCACCATGCCTCCATGGAGACATGGCTCACTAGGTACGAGCAAGCCAAGAAATATCGGGAAGAAGTGTGATCTGAATTTTGATGTAGTATGTGTCACCGACCGATTCGATATTCCAAAGGCATGGAGGAGATGCCGCGGTTTATGTCTATGCGATGGTTGCATGAAGCTTTGATCGCAGCCTCTTGGAAGGGTGGAGGTCTCTATTGAGAAGTGAAAATTCTCGAGGGGATGCAGCCCAAAGGTGACCAAATGTTTTATAAGCTATCGTATCTAGATTTTATACATGATAACTAATTAATTGTTTCAATGTACAATACAAAATATACAGTGCAGTGTGGTCGTGTGGACAACATTTTTGTGTGGAGCATATCGACAAAATGGGCTCCACAATGGATTGTGGTGTCATGGAAAAGTTCAAGCAAGAGAGCCAATGGTGAGCCATGAATCCAAACAGCGTTGTAGAAGAGATGGAGTATTTTGAAAACTTGCAAAGTAATATCACAATGGATTATCGTAGCTTCTCCATGATCCTATTCGATATGCACTAATTCACAGTGGTACTAGAAGGAGTCGGGGCAACTGTTCGACGAGGTCCATCTAGATTTCTCGAAATAGATTCCCAAAAAATATGAATGGTGTCATGATGTTATGCGGACACAGTGTGAAAAAGCATGGAATGCATCATCATCCAACTTTCTTATTGATCAAGAGAGTCAATGTGATCTGAGTCATTAGTACTAGTGTGAGTGGCATGGATTATCTAAAAATACTAGATTTTTGGATAGTTTTAGCATATTTTTATATTATTTATTGTAAACTTTTTGAAAAATTTAAAAAATATTCTAAATTAAGATTGCATTAAATTTGGGCTCCAAGCAGAGGAAGGAGTTGTTATTTGTGATCCATGTTTTTATTCTACAAAAGAAGCTCCAAGAGATCTAATGCCTAGAGAGTGCTTTTGAGTAGTGCCAGACAAAGGATTTCAGGTTCTGTCAGTACATATTGATTTGATTCATTGTGCTTTGTCATTATTGTGTTTACCTCTTGTGTAATCTTTATCTTCTCTTCCATCTTCTATCTCTACTTCCTTCTACCTCTGATCCCTAGTGGATTCGACCTTTTGACAAAAACCCCTCCAACATTAGTGAACCCAACATGAAAGGTCGTCAGAAGAAGGAAAGACAAGATGGGAGAACCTTTGAACACAATCTCTAGTGATGTTTTTGCAATAGTTTGTGCAAAATATGAATATGCTTATGCAGATACAACAATGACAACAATAGGTGATGCAAGATTCTGCTCAAATAGAAAGTTTTGTGATAAATGCTTTGTAGGTAGTTGAGCGTGAGGTAAAGCTATTCAATAGCAGGAATGTATCTGCATATGTACATACCTATACTCAGAAGATGGAATCCTTTAGGGTGGCTCAACCTACATGAAGCCAGTATTTTGTACGTGTTTCTGTACATGAACTGAAAGCATGGATTACTGAATTATACTTGCAAGATAATGACTGGGTAGCTGTCAAGAAGACACTCAGGGAAGAATTTTACATTGAGGATACCAGTATGATTACGCGCAATACTTTTTAAGAGTGGGTTTTACAACCCAATAAGGTTCTTGTGGCTACATAACTGTTAAGAGAATTTGAAAGTCAATTTGAGCAGTTGGATCTTGTAAAACAACAAGCCCTTGCAAGTCAGGAAATTGAATTGTTTCTACATGCAGCTAATCTTGAGCTTCAAGAGATGCTTGATGATTTTCTAGAGGATTAGACTATAGAGATAGGTCTAAAAATAGAGTGGAGACATTCAAGGATGATGTTACTGCACTTGTGAAGAAGCATAGAAGAAGAGAAAGATTGCATGTCTCTAGTTTGCCCACTGTTACGGGTAAGACAATTGATGTATTGTGTAAGTCACCTACTTCTGTGGCTAACCTTATGGCTATACCTACTATTGTTTCCTTTGTTAGAGAAGATATATTAGATGAATTGGTCAAAGGCATACAAGATCTTCAATTGAAGGCTGCAAAATTGAATGAAAAAGGACAAGAGGAAAGGCGACGGGTAGCAATCTCTAAGCAAGGAAAAAGATGTATGTGGTGTGATAGTTTGCAGCATGAGAGAAAGGATTGTGCTGCCTATCAAGAGGCCTTGGCATGATAGCTCATCTTTTGGAAATATAGCAAGATCTATGCACAAGAAACAGGATTGCCTCTTTGTAATATTTCCGTTGAAAAATATTACTAACCCGCGTCATACTCATGCAAGGAAATTCCGGCATCAAAGATACGAACGAGGCGATCTTTATGTTCTACACAACATGACCCTCCACTCGCAATAATCGAGACTAAGGTTTAATAAAAAAACCCACATATTTTCATGTGAACCTCCCCTTGGGAGGAGGTAAAGGGGAAAATTGATTAATTTATGGCAAAAAAAATATATAATTATCCCTTCTTTCCCCTAGATGAAGGCCATGCTGGGAGTAGGCGCGGATGACTAAGCTTGTTTGCTGGAGCTCGTGGAAGGGGATAGGCCATGCATCAGGCCATGTGGGGGGGGGGGGATGGTACCTCTCCCTACCCTATAAAAACCCCCTATAGGGGGGAGTAAAAAAAAAAGAAAAGGCTGAGACGCTGCTAGGCCAAGGGAGCGGTGGAGAGGCTGAAGAAGAGAGTCATGAGTTGAATCGTGATGCCACCTATTCCTGAGGCTGATTGGAGGCGATCAGACATGGAGGAGGGCCATAATGCTGTAGGCCAAGAGAGAGAGAAAGGGCTTGAAAAACAAAGAAGAGGGCCTAGATGCGCCAAATGCTGCCAAATAGCTATCATCCAAAAATCGTCTTCTCTTCCTCCACGTGTAGTAAGCACCGCTGCAGAAGCTTCTTGGAAGCTTCTAAAGGGGCTCCCTAAGCCCCCTTTCCTATCACAATTCCCCTTCAAAGATCATTTTAACCCCCGCGTTCCTTTAAAACCCCCTTTCCTATTGCCCTCTCAAGCGGGTTTCTATTACCCCGGGTTTTAAGCACCTTTTTCCCCCTTGGACACAATAGCCAGGTTTCTCAAAACCCTTCCCTTAGCATTTCCACAAAGCCATTCCCGTGGATTTTTCCCCACACAAGTTCTTTTAAAGCCTTCTTGTGAACTTTTAAAGCCTTCTTGGATTTTTCCCCGAAATCAAGGTCTTTCCCCCTTGCATCCTTGTGAATTAAGCCTTTTCCTCCCCTTGCATTCCACAAAGCTATTTTTACCCCTTTTTCCATTTCAACTCCTACAAGTCATCTTACCCCGGGATTTTTCTTAAGGCCTTTTCGTGAAGATCAATTGTATTCCCAAAACTTCTACGAAAAGAAGGGGAGTTCATAAGTTTCCATTTCTAAAGGCCGGTTCCAAAAGATGGTGAAATTGATTAAGGAAGTTGAATCACAAAGGGAGTTTTGCGTGCGAAGGAGACGGCCAAGTTCATAAATCTGCATCCAAGGCAAAAAGGTCGAATTTGCGATGGCCCCTAAAAAGGCACAAGGCGCAACCACAGGAGGATCATCTCCTCGCATCCATGTGGACATTTCACCACAAGTCCAAGTTTTCTTCCTAATTTTTAATTTACGTCATAATATTTCAATTGTGCATGGATCATTTATGGAAATAGAATGCACTTTTTTGATTGAAACAACTTTGGCTAATTTAAAGGAAATAGCTCACGATTGAAGAATTCAGTCATTGGTATTTTTCAATGAAATGAACAAAGAAAGAGCATAAGATCTCTATGTATTCTTAGCAAGTGGGTTTTTTGTATTACAAAGTAACGAATTTAGATCAACTAAAGATCATCTTTATAAAGTCGAAATTATTGTAGTACACTTCGATTATGCATGGAAATAATAAATCGCATGTCACATTATTAGACATTTCCTCTTCGAAATGATTCTTTAAAGAAGGTTGCTAATAATCCATAGGAATTTGCAAGGCATGGAAATGATTCTAGGGCTGCATGAAGAAGTAGATTAATCTCTAGGAAATTAGCATAGATCTCGATCAATTACGTAAGTAGTTACGAAAGGTTGTGTAAATTCATCATACGAATAATTCATTTAGAAATGAAATTAGGAAAAGGCTGCATGGTTCGTTTAAAACATAAAACCCTAAAGCTTAGTAGCATGAATCTTGATTGCATGTTATAGAAGGATCAATAGGAATTATGCCATAACTTAACTTACACTTTGATCTTAACCAGAAAAGTTAAGGATTGTAAATCTAATCATACGTAGGCAATGAATCATGTGATTACAAGAATGGTATCGTAAATATCTTCAAGAATAGTCAAGTAAATTGGTTTACCCTAAACACCTAAACCGGGAAGGAATCACTTAGGAAGGGTTAAATCGATGCAACATATCCCAAAGTGCTAACTAGGGTTTAGCACATTGAGGACGTGACCTAGCCGCACTTATTGCCAAGTTGAAACTCTCATACCCTAAAAACCTGTCCACATTCACAGAATGCAGGGAAAATAGGGCATACTTGCGAGAAACGATCTAGGTTTCTACCCTAAGGATCGCTCGCTAAAAAGATTAAACTCGGTTTGAATTTGAAACCCTAGGATCGACAATGTCGGCCTAGTGCAATCAGGAACAGATTATTATGCAGATACTCTAACCCTATTTCCTATCTAATCATGATTCTGTGATTAGAATACCCCATTCGATGGGCAAAATATTCCCATGGATTAGATGCAACACTTGTAAAACAAGCTGCAGAGTCGCATGATCTTGTGATTTGATCACAAGGGAATGGCCAAATTCCTCGGAAATGAGATTGGAAGATTCTTGCGCAAGTTGATCTTACAAGAGGATTAGTCATCCTGATATTGTACCTTTCTAGGGAAAGGTGACCAAGATAAAGGGGATTAGATATTTGCTTGGAAGCAAAGGACCAATCAATAATTTGGAGCAACATATTTTGTGTTAATAGAACTTAAGGTATTGGTTAAGTTGGGTTAATAGGATACGGCCCTAACCCAAAGACATAAGGGTTAACAAACAAAACCTTGGAGATCTTGCCGAGTCACAATTGATCCCGGAATGAGTGTTGGATGCATTCGGAAAGAAGGATTCACTCCTTAGCAGTTGGCAAAAAATAAACGACCACTGGAAATGATTGTGCTTGTAACAGTTTAAAGAGCACTGTTTTGCTTTGTTTGCTCAAGGAATTAAAGGATGAAAAGATATCTAATGCTTCAGATTGAAGGCCTGAAGGGAGAGGCAGCCTCAATTACCCCCAACTTTCTGCCTTACCCTAACCAAGGGGGTTGTTAACCGCGCCGGAAAGGTGGACCGAACCCACCACGAGAGGTCTCTCCATTGAGCACTACTTGGAGTAAGAGGACGCTTGGGTGCCAAGGGGGCTCTGGCTGTAAATCCCTCGCCTTCCGGGCCTTGCACAAGAGGCCAACGTGACTCGAGATTGGATTTTGAGGCCCGCATACTAGTCTACGGGCGAAGTCTTGGATTAGTAATCCCTGTGGATTGCTGGATAGCCTTCGGGCAGATTATGGATAAGCCTACGGGCTGGACTTTATAAATGTATTTCAAAGATAAATATGATAACCTATTGAAAAGGAACTTGTTTGACACTGCTTTCTATGTCAAGTTCTATGATTACGTGAAGGAACCGATCCCTAATGGGCTAATTAAGGAAGCTGATTGATGCATGTCCAACTAAACGTGGTAGGTAATTAGATAACTAAAACAACGTGAGGAAAGTGCGGTGGATGTGGCCATGGGTCCGTCCTACGGATGGGTGGTCCCGGTTGGCCGGGAACTTTTCTCAATCATAAATGACAACAAGAAGATCATTTCAAAGGACATGAATAGCAAGGGCGCTGACCTAGATTCTAAGTTATAATAATCCCGATTTACGTTGTTTTAGGGGAATGGAATGGGGCTATGCCTTATGGCAAAGAGGTTCAGCTTTGCATCCCTCTCGTTTCCCATTCTCCTTGAACCAAGTGCAGCGTAGATCCGCTTCGGCCCTATCGTTTATGCGTAAAGTAGTTCGCTTGGGGTTCGACACTAGTTGCCGTTTAGGAAATGACTATAAGGGAAAACCCTAATTCAGGTCGGTCCTAAGTGGGAACGACCTGAATACTTCCACTACATGGCAGACGTGGAAATTCCTAGATCGCAAACCTCGTGAAATTCCATGGGAATGCCGGGCAGAGCTTTCTAGACATCCTTTCCGATGGACTCCTAAGATGTGTCCTGAAGATAATAGGTGGACATGTTAAAGTTGGTATTAGAGCAAACCAACAAAGGATTTGTTTTTAAGAAATCTTAATAAGAAGAAGTAAAGAAAATGTTGTTGTTCCGAACATTTCCTTACTTTCGATGCTGTCTTGCAAAATTATGAAGCATGGAACAGGTTCTTAGTGTTCCGAGTCATGTTTATGACTGCAATGCATTCCCTGGATTATCAACAAAGGGTTGAGATGATGAATATCCTAGATCGTATCTATAATCCATCACCTTTGTACGTCGAACAAAGATGGACGGGTGACTCAAGAATGTACAATATAGCTGCCCACCGGTTTGCATACCTTCAAACCAACCTAAAGAGGATCAAGTGGTTGGAAGACCTGAAGATCGTAAAGCTGTTCATTTTTGTGGAGGATCATGTAAACTTAACTTTACATATCCGAGGTCGGAGGGTTGAGCTGAACTCATATGTGTATGAGGAAGTGACCCGTGTAATCCCCACTATGACGGGATCAAGGTGTTGGGGCACTATGAGAAGAGTGGGTTCCAAAGGAAAGGATACCCTAATCTTTCAATGACTTACCGATTCCTGAAGATTCATGACCCGAAACCATACTATTATCCAGTTCTGGTAGATAAATGTAATACAACATTATTCTCCACAAACTAAATATAAACAGTTGCTCTATCATCTCTAGAAATGTTGTACTCCAAAAGGGCTAGACCCATATAAATGGAATAAGACTTATTTTTATCAATGTATGCATTGTCTATGAGAATTGATAAAAAGTTAAGTGGCTAGATTGCTTGATTGATAGCTGAAATGGAGATGAAATATAAATCATAACGATTAAAGAGTAATAACGTTAAGAAACCTTTATCCAAGCACAACCCTAGGTACAAATTCCCAGTTCGCCTCCTACATCAAGTACTGCCATAATCTAGGAGAAGAAGTTTCTTCTCAAGCAGATTAAGCCACCTGAATTTGACGGGAAAGGTAGGTCTGTACAAGCGAATGCTGAAATTTGGATAGAGTCTATGGAGAATTACTTTGAAGCAGCTGGTACTGCACCCGCCAACGAGGCTATGCTCACCAAGCTGAAGCTCACGGGCAAAGCCAGGCTTTGGTGGAAACAATGGTGCAGAGATCAAGGGATCACGAAAGGACTTGTTACCTGGGAGAAGCTGAAGAAAGCCGTGCAGGGAAGATACTTATCACCTACGTATCGCACGCAGAAAATGAATGAGTTCTACGAGCTAGAACAGCTGGGACTCACTCGACGCATACTACTCTAAATTCATCTCACTTCTTAAGTATGCGCCACAGATGGAGATGACACAGCAGGTGTCAAATTTTTGTGCTGGTTTAAACCCACTATGAATACCTGTCTCAAATCTATGCACCCATCAGATCTTCAGGACGCGCTCATTCGAGCTGCGCCTATAATTCAGGAGGTGCGGGCTAGGCCAAGAAGTAACAAAACTTGGTCTTATAATGACTCGAACAAAGGAGCATATAGGCCTCAAATGAAGAGAGTTCAAGGTCAGAATCGGGGACAAAGAAAGAAAGCAAGGACTAATAATGTCAGCAACTTTGTCCCTACCCAAAGCAATGGCCGAAACTTCCATTGTTTTCACTGCAATGAGCCAGGACATTTCAAGAGGCAATGTCCCAAGCTTGGAGGAGGACAGCGCCAACCACCTTTCCAAGGAACGGGCTGTGGCCAGGGATCTACTACTTGAGGCAGAGGAAGAACCACTTGCGTTGCCAACAGGGAAATGTGCGAAGAAGAAGATCCGACCATGGAAGCAGAGTTTGAAAGGGTGATAATCCATGCCGTTCTTCTCAAGAAAGGGCCAAATCGCCAGTTCTCGGTGATTAAGACACCGTCGGACTATCAAGGTAAAGGTTTCAAGACCTTGATTGATTGTGGCAGTACACATTCCTTTATCTCACCAACTTGTGCAAGAAGACTAGGAATAGCCATAGTAGAAGCACCTACCTTGCTTGTGGAATTAGCAAATGGTCATGAGGTCACTTGTACCAGGCAAACTACTAAGGTGGAATTCTTTCTGGGAGGAAAGGTGACTTCGGTCAAATTTAGAGTCATGAACTTAGGCATCCATGAGGGTCTACTCAGAATGGATTGGCTTAAACCTAATGACGCCCACATTCATTGTGAAAAGTGCCAAATTTCCTTTCGGAACTCTGAAGGGGAATTGGTCACAACTCAAGGAGAGGCTGGAAAGCCAAAAATTCAATTGGCCAAAGCATCTCAGATTATAAAGGGAGTTAGAAAGGGACTACCTGTCTACTTGATTAAGCTCAACAAGTTAGATCAGAAGTAGGAGTCTAGTGAAGGACCTTCTTGGCTAAAGGAATACATGGACATATTTCCTGAAGAGTTAACAGAACTCCCACCTCAAAGAGAAGTGGATCATGAGATCAAGCTAGTGCCAAGAGCTGCACCAATTGCAAAGAGACCTTATAGAATGTCCATCCCAGAAGCACTTGAGCTGAAGGAACAACTCAAGCAACTGCTAGATCAGGGCTACATCCATTCTAGCAGTTCACCATGGGGAGCTCCAGTACTGTTCCAGAAAAAGAAAGATGGAACGCTTCGACTATGTATTGATTTACAGAGGGTTGAATTAATCAACTGTCAAGAACAAGTACCCTATTCCTAGAATAGATGAGCTTCTTGATCGGCTTCAGGGTGCAAAGATCTTCTCCAAGATTGATCTCAGGTCTGGTTACTATCAAATTAGGATCAAGGATGAAGATATTCCAAAGACGGCATTCAACACAAGATATGGACACTTTGAGTTTCTAGTTATGTCATTTGGGCTTATGAATGCGCCTGCCACCTTCAACAAGTTAATGCAGGATATTTTTAGACCATATATTGATGACTTCGTGTTCGTCTTCTTCGATGACACTTTAGTGTATTCCAAACAGGAAGAAGATCATGAACCCCAGCTTCGAATTGTTCTTGAGATAATGAGGTCACACAAGCTGTATGCTAAGATGAGAAAGTGTGTATTCTTCAAGCATCAAATTGAATATCTGGGATTCATCGTATCAACGGAAGGAATCTCAATGGATCCAGCAAAAGTCCAAGATGTTCTAGAATGGCCAATACCAACAAGTGTCAAAGAAATATACAGTTTTCTTGGATTGACAGGATGGTATAGGATCTTCATAAAAAACTATTCTTTGATTGCAACACCTCTGACGGACTTACTGAAGAAGCAAACATCCATTGCATGGCCAACTATTGAACAAACCACCTTTGATAAATTGAAGCAAAGTGTGATATCAACACCTATCCTAAAACTTCCAAACCTCAGTAAGGAGTTTGAAGTTGTAACTGATGCTAGCACACTTGCCTTAGGATGTGTGCTCATGCAGGAAGGTCATCCTGTAGCATATTCTTCAAGGAAACTGAAGAGCCATGAGAAGAATTATGCTACCCATGATCTAGAATTGTTAGCTGTCATCCATGCTCTAAAGGTTTGGAGACACTACCTATTGGGTAACAAGTTTACTCTAGGACTGATCATAAAAGTATCAAGTGGATCTTTACCCAGAATGAGCTTAACATGAGGCAACGTCGGTGGATTGAAGTGCTGGAGGAGTATGATTTTGAAATCAAATATTGACCTAGAAAGGAAAATGCAGTTCCCAATGCACTCAGTCGCAAGGCATTCCTTAATTCTCTAATCTTGAAAAATCTGTCAACAGCTAGATCTCTAGCTACAAAGGTATCTATGCCAAACAACCCAATACTTGAGCTAGCTAGAGAGGAAGCATGCCATGATCCATCCTATCAAAAGATGCTAAGGGAGATCTCTATCAAGGACCATGACCAAAAGCTAAAGGCTAAGTATCATGAATTCTCTATCAATAGTGGACTTGTCTACTATAGAATGAGAGTATGTATACCGGCAAGCCAATCACTTAAGCAGAAGATATTGTGGGAAGCTCATGATTCCCCTTTTTCAGGACATCCTGGCTGTGCCAAGACTCTCAATGTAGTTAGGAAGAGCTACCATTGGGAGAGCCTTAAAGGTGACATTCTCAAATATGTCACTGAGTATTTGTCTTGTCAACGTATCAAGGAAGAGCTACCATTGGGACAAATATATCACTGAGTATTTGTCTTGTCAACGTATCAAGGCCGAACATGTCAAAATGTTAGGAAAGTTACAACCACTCAACATTCCCCAAATGAAATGGGAATTCATCAGTATGGACTTTGTTGTTGGCCTCCCAAGTTCAGGGGGGATACAACCCCATCATGGTTGTGGTTGACATGCTTACTAAGGTTGCACACCTTATTCCTGTGAAGACAAACTATAAAGTGTCAGATATTGCAAGGTTGTTTATCAAAGAGATATTCAAGCTACATGGGCTGCCCAAAAGAATCATTAGTGATCGTGATTCTCTCTTCACATCACACTTCTCGAGAGCTATCTTTGAAGCCATTGGAACTCAAATCTGTTTTAGCACTGCCTACCATCCCCAAACGGATGGCCAAATAGAGCGAGTCAATCAAGTCATCGAGGATATGCTTAGGGCACACTGCTGTCGTGAGCCAAAAAGGTGGATTCAATACTTGCCTTTGGTTGAATTTGCCTACAATCCTTCTTATCAACAAAGCATTCAGATGACCCCTTTTCAAGCATTGTATGGTCATGACTGTCGAAGCCCCCTAAACTTCTCAGACCCAACCTTGAGGGTTGAAGCTTCAAGGCAGATGTTGGAAGAGATGGATGATCAAATAAAGTCAATAAGATAGGACATCCAAGCCGCCAAGGATAGACACAAGGCATACACAAGGGTTGAAGCATCAAGATAGAATCTTCGAGGAAGGAGACATGGTCTTCATTCGCGTATGTCCAAAGAAAAGTTCTCTATCCTTAGGAGATTGCAAGAAGCTAAGTCCAAGGTATTGTAGGCCATACAAGATTCTCAAGTGCCTAGGACCTAATGCCTATAGATTGCAACTCCCTAAGAACCTAAAGGTTCATAATGTATTCCATATCAGCCTATTGAAAAAGTATGTACCCAATCCTAACCATGTACTTGATAACCAACAAGTTGTAATGTCTAGTCAAGGAGTCCTTGAACTAAGGCCTGACAAGATCTTAGATGTTAGGGAGAGACAACTGAGATCCAGAAACTTGAGAGAATGCCTCATCCAGTGGAAAGATTATCTCGAGGAGGATGCCACTTGGGTGGATGAAAGCACTCCCGCGTGATACTTATGCAAGGAAATTCCGGCATCAAAGATACGAATGAGGCGATCTTTATGTTGTACACAACATGACCCTCCATTGGCAATAGTGGAGACTAAGGTTTAATAAAAAACCGGCATATTTTCATGTGAATCTCCCCTTGGGAGGAGGTCAAGGGGAAATTGATTAATTTATGGCAAGAAAAATTTCTAATCATCCCTTCTTTCCCCCAGCCGAAGGCTGTGCTGAAAGAGAGGGCCATCATCCAAAAATCGTCTTCTCTTCCTCCACGCGTAGTAAGCACAACTACAGAAGCTTTCAAGAAGCTTCTTGGAAGCTTCTAAGGGGGCTCCCTAAGCCCCCTTTCCTATCACAATTCCCCTTCAAAGATCATTTTAACCCCCGCGTTCCTTTAAAACCCCCTTTCCTATTGCCCTCTCAAGCGGGTTTCTATTACCCCGGGTTTTAAGTACCTTTTTTCCCCTTGGACACAATAGCCAGATTTCTCTAAACCCTTCCCTTAGCATTTCCACAACGCCACTCCTATGGATTTTTCCCCACACAAGTTCTTTTAAAGCCTTCCTGTGGACTTTTATGAACCTTCCTAAGGGGTCTTTGTAACCCCCGAATTAAGGCCTTTCCCCCTTGCATCCTCATGAATTAAGCCTTTTCCTCCCCTTGCATTCCACAAAGCTATTTTTATCCCTTTTTCCATTTCAACTCCTACAAGCCATCTTACCCCGCGATTTTTCTTAAGGCCTTTTCGTGAAGATCAATCGTATTCCCGGAACTTCTACGAAAAGAATGGGAGTTCATAAGTTTCCATTTCTAAAGGCTGGTTCCAAAAGACGGTGAAATTGATCAAGGAAGTCGAATCACAAAGGGAGTTTCACGTGCAAAGGAGACAGCCAAAATCATAAATCTGCATCTAAGGCAAAAAGGTCAAATTCGCGATGGCCCCTAAAAAGGCACAAGGCGCAACCGCATGAGGATCATCTCCTAACATCCATATGGACATTTCACCACAAGTCCAAGTTTTCTTCCTAATTTTTAATTTACGTCGTAATATTTCAATTGTACATGGATCATTTATGGAAATAGGATGCACTTTTTTTATTGAAACACTTTGGCTAATTTAAAGGAAATAGCTCACGATTGAGGAATTCGGACTGGTATTTTTCAATGAAATGAACAAAGAAAGAGCATAAGATCTCTATGTATTCTTAGCAAGTGGGTTTTTTGTATTACAAAGTAACGAATTTAGATCAACTAAAGATCATCTTTATAAAGTCGAAATTATTGTAGTACACTTCGATTATGCATGGAAAGAATAAATCGCATGTCGCATTATTAGACATTTCCTCTTCGAAATGATTCTTTAAAGAAGGTTGCTAATAATCCATAGGAATTTGCAAGGCATGGAAATGATTCTAGGGTTGCATGAAGAAGTAGATTAATCTCTAGGAAATTTGCATAAATCTCGATCAATTACGTAAGTAGTTAGGAAAGGTTGTGTAAATTCAGCATACGAATAATTCATTCAAAAATGAAATTAGGAAAAGGCTGCATGGTTCATTTAAAACATAAAACCCTTAAGTTTAGTAGCATGAATCTTAATTGCATTGCATGTTATAGAAGGATCAATAGGAATTATGCCATAACTTAACTTACGCTTTGATCTTAAGCAGAAAAGTTAAGGATTGTAAATCTAATCATATGTAGGCAATGAATCATGTGATTATGAGAATGGTATCGTAAATATCTTCAAGAATAGACAAGTAAATTGGTTTACCCTAAACACCTAAACCGCGAAGGAATTGCTTAGGAAGGGTTAAATCGATGCAACATGACTAAACATCTTAACAGCTAGTATTTTTTTGAATACATTACCAACTTTACTTCTTTTTTAGTATTATAAATATACATCCAAACATTCAAAGCTAATTATATATGCTAGAATGAATGATCAATCTCATCTTCAATGAGATCAGCCCTTGCTAGACTATCTACCTCTAGGTCTATGTTACCAATAGGCAATGAAACAAATAAGTCTATCCCACTGTCAGATGTATTGCTATGCTCAATTTCTTCATCATCATCTGCAACTATATTGTTATCCTCTTCTGCGCTTCCTTGAACATCCTCACAAGGATCATCTTGCACTGCATCATCTATATCATCCATCATGGCATCATCATGTGTATCATCATTGATTGTTGAATTGTCATCAACTATCAGTATGTTGGTAGCATTGCCATATATTGGTTTTGAACGATTAGATATGGGGATGATGTGCCACCATCGGTTATTGTCTACCATTGGGTGTTACATGACCTGCATTTAAAAAACAAAAAGTAAGCAACTTAGATATTTATTATATTTTGAGAATGTATCAAGAAGTAATATATATGAAAATAAATAGCTTCTAATATACCTACTCGCATTGTTGAGGTAGTACGAATATGTCATTCTTGCCTTGGTGAAATTTTGTAGAGTCAATCACTACAAAACCACTTGGATGACATCTAATTGTGCAATGCTCACCCATTGTTACTACTTCTTTAAACCACTTCACATCTAGTACATATATAAAAAATTTCCTAAAATCAAGCTTCAAAATATCTTGGATCAAGCCACAATAACCTTCCATGGTGCCATTGGTATCTTGGAAGTTTGCAAGGATACCACAATCCTGGGTATTTCTCTTATCATCTATACGTTGAGTTCGAAAATTTTTGCCTTCACACCAAATAGCATTAAACAATGTGCACTAGTAGTACATTGTTGAGATCATATTAATGATTTAGTTAAAGATGAAACATGTGAAATTATTATATCATATATAACTAAAGATAATTTAATTATAAGTATGTCTCACCTTTGATAAGCAACCTCGTGCGTATTCCCACTCCTCTTGCGATATATCCATCGTCTCCTCTTTTTCCATCTTCTCCATTTCTTCATGTAGCCAATCTATATCAATATGACGTGGAAGCACACTTAAATGTTTTGGATAAGGGACATTACGTCCATGTCTAGCACGAAATGCTTGTCTTTCGCTTACTCTTCTTGTCCTTGCTTATTTATATAGTGTCACCCATTTGCTCATTACTTTGCTATTAAGTACACAAAATACATTTAACTTACGAAGTTCCTCTTTCATTAGAACTTTTCTCCTTCCTTTTCCTTGAGGTATTATAGAGGTCATCCTCAAATCTTCATCATCTTTCCATAGTCGTGGTAAAGAGGGGTCCACTTTAGTAAGATATTCAAAGATTTGTACAAGGGATGATTACACTAACCAACCCTCAGCCATGCTTCCCTCGGGCAGTGCATTTTGCCTTACAAAATCTTTTAGGGTTTTCATAAAGCGCTCTAGAAAAAACATCCACCTTGCATGAACTACCCCACAAATTGCGATCTCATTAATCAAATGTACGAGTAAGTGTACTTGAGTAGTCAAAATGGAGCGTGGAAAAGTTTCCTCTACCAAATAAACCACCTCAATGGAAAATACTCGAGCCTCTTGCAACGTATTTGGATCAATTTCCTTCAAACTCACAAATCTACCAACATGCAATGAGAACGATGATTAGTTTTGCCCATAAATTTAAGCGGGTTTACTATGTGATGTACGTAATATGTAAACTAAAAAATAAGTATAAAGTATACATACCTCATGAGCTCACCCATCTTGTAAATGATATCACGCACATCTTTCGAAACACAATGGGATATGCTAGTAGGAAGGATGAATTATATGTAAATATTTATACATTGTTAATTAGTCTACATAGTTACTCCACTAATTAATATATTTATGGCTATGAAAATCCTTACCTGAATCATTTTGTGTCAATCGTGAGACTTCAAACTGGATAGTTGCTCTACACCTCTTTTCTTTTTCTTTATGAAGGCTCCCTTGAGGCATATCATATATCCTGTGGAAGTTCGAAAGCTACATATCTGCTGCTTCACCATCTTTTCTTCGGTCTTCGACAACATCCAAGGTGCACGCAGTAACTCGATCTTTCTTCTAGGTCCGATGCATGGCCAAGCTCATCTCATATATCCAATGCTATGTAAATCCTCCCTTACATTGACAGAATCACGAGCCTCGATTAAGTGATCCCATAATGTAGAGGCAACATTCTTGAATATATGCGTGGGGTCCAACAGGTGATTGATCTTGAGTTAAATCCAATATGGGAGACAAAAAAATATAGAGAATCTAAGGCACAAACAATATATTATTTCTCATTCTCATAATGGAGTGTACTTTAAAGACAAACAAAAGAAGTAAACTAGTTACCGACTCATGCCGAGTGGAAGATGATCATTGGCGTGTGTCCAAGTGTCCTTCCAATCTTGAATGGTTAGAGATTTTGGAGTTCTTCCATTAGTGGGGGGTGCATATTTGGGGTGGTCAATAGGAAGAAAACAATGATGATTGTCATAGATAACCTTCTTCAAGCCTGTCGATATAGAAGGAACCAGAGAGGGACCAAAAATTGGACATGCATGATATCCTGATGTACTTAAACCTGTAAAAACAAGTGGATTAATGATGATATATATTTGATTAAGGGTAAGAATGAATAAAATAGAGGATGCAACTACTTGAACACTCTCCATAGCCTAGAAAGTCATGCATAGTCCACAACAACATGCCCTTTCAAGTGAAATCTCTAGAGGACAATGATGCACTCACATCTTGCACCTCAATACCTCTCCATAGAATTTCTAGCTTCTCGATCAAAGGCTCTAAGTAAACGTCCATACTTTTTACTTTGCATTTTCCAAGAATCAAAAGGGACAACATGGCATGTCCTTTTTTTATTGCCATGGACGGAGGGATATTATAATTCACCAATACCACTGGCAATACACTATATGATGTGCTTTTGATGCCAAATGGATTTATTCCATCTAATCCTAGACTAGATCTCAAATTTCTGGGCTCTTCTTTGAAAGTAGGCCATAAATTGTCTGCATGTTGCCAAGCTGGTATGCCTGAAGGAATTCTCCACTTTCCAGCACTTGAATGGTGACTAGCATGTACCATGATATGAGTCTCGCAATAGATTCACACTTAAACATAAGTTGAATACATGGAATAATAGGAAAATGTTGCAAAACCTTACGAGGCACATCCATTGATTTCATCTCCTGGTTGTATCTTGGTTCACCACAAATAGGACACTGTCGTGCAGATGCATGATCCCCACGAAACAAGATGCAATCATTGACACATTCATAGATTTTAATGTAATCGAGATCTCCAAGAGATGTCAAGAAATGCCTTTCTTGCTCCCTTCTAGTTTGTAATTTATTTCCATTTGGAAGCGTTTATGACAATAACCTGCATATATTGTGCACACAGAGTTAACAAACCGTGAATATTGTCTAGAAGCATTCATGATTTAAATACAAATGATACATACTTCAATAATGCATTCAAGCTAGCATTATTCCATCCATAAATGGTTTGTAGATTTAGTATCTCGAGAGATGCACATAGAACGGAGTAGGTGCAACCTTCGTACAATGGAGTTTTCGATGCTATGTGTAGCAGGTTATCTGTCTCTCTAGTGGCTCCCTCCCCCCAAACCTCATGGAAAAATAAATCGTGCACCATGTTGTCCAAAATCTCTTCCTCCAAAACTTGATGGGGCATTTGTAGAGGGCTGCTATCGTCGTCATCAGTCACAACTCTTCTTGAGGACTCTATCTCCTCGCGTCAACGCTTCGCAGCCTCTCAACACCCTGGAGGAACCATTTGAGGATGTGGTACCACATCCTGCTCAATAAAAAAAATAAGGTTTTGTTCAATGGTGAACACGCAACATAGACCAATAATATTTCTGCAAATAAAGCAGTAAAAATTACTAGGTCCCTTTCTTAGTCCCACTCTCTGTACATGCTGAGGTGTGACATTGTGATTCGACGTGCTTGAAAAAAACATCCTCGACAACGATCATACATACATTTGATTTTCCATCATAGCCAAGCGTCTCGATTGTGAAGACGCGATGTCTCATCCTCACTGGAGGATATACTGTTTGTTGACTCAGCATGTCCCATACTAGTAGAAGATGATGATATAATTATACCTGAATCATAAGGATGTAGTGTTTGTTGACTCAGCATGTCCCATAGTAGTAGAAGATGACGACATAATTACACCTGAATCATAAGGACATATATGATTTCATTTTGTACATATGTCATATTTCTTAAATATTTTAATACTTACAATATGGAGGCAAAAATTTTGATATTGAAAGACTAGGAAAGTCATGTTGATCCAAAAACAACCAAAAGCTAGCATTTAATCAGTTTAATTGTAATTGTGCGTCTATCAGTGCGTGTAATATGTCTTATCTGCACATATACATGCGCTTATAGACGCGCCATGCAAATATTTAAAAAAAATTTAAAAATTTGTGGCTTTCTTTTTAAACTAGTGCTTTCCTGCATTTTTTATGTGTTTTCTGCAATTCGAGCTCGACATCACTAATCATGTCTATCTATCACTTCATGAAGACAATGAGGGAAGGAAATAAGAGAAAAAAGAGGACAGAAGGAAGGAAGAGCCAAAGAGTAAAGAAAAAGAGCCAAACAGCAAGGAAGAGAAGAAGAATCAAGCAACCTACCAAGGAAAGGGAGAAAGAGGACAAGGAGCTTGCAACTTAGCCACCACCAATCGGAACAAGCAAAGAAGGTGAGTTCTTATTCTCTCTCTCAATCTTGTTTGCTTTCTCTTTGTCTGTTTGTCTCTCTCTCTCTCTCTCTCTTTACATGCTTTAGACTGTCATCTATGAAGGTTTTTTGCACGTTTTTTATAACAGTTTGCAAAGTATGATCTGACTTTGCGCGTCTATCAGCGCGTCTAGATGACAGTGTAGACGCAGGTATAGACGCAAGAATAGACACACTGACAGACGCGGGTATAGATGCAGCGTGTAATATGTTTTATCAGCACAGGGTAGTAATGGATTTTTCCTTGTATGGATGTGGAATCCTAGATCTTCCAACACTAATCCTGAGTTGGAACGCATGAACAATACCTTAGTGGAGTTTTCTAGATATGTTAGTCATTTTTTTGGAGGTTTTTCGAACAAGGAGCAATTCATGGGGAAGATGACCAGTAATCTTGGTCACCCTCCCACTATAGAGGAGGTTTTTAGTGTCATGTTTGGGACACCTATCACATCTTTGCCTAGCACTGCCGCTCAAACACCAAACCTTGGCACACCAAACCTTAGTGCACCTCTACTAAGAGGTACTCCACGCACTATGCATACATGTAGATCAGCTGATGCATAGGGATCAGCTGAAGTACATGGATCGGCCGAAGCACGTGCATCTGCAGAAGTACGTGCATCGAGTGAGGTGGAGAGTAGTGCCCATCAAGGGAGGAGGGAGAGTCGTGTGGGAGGACGAGGAGGTCGAGGGCTTTGTGGGGGTTGCCTACGAGGTGGCTCTCGATCACCCTCACCGGGAAATGAAAGAGGTGAGCCTCCACAAATGTACTACTCTGTCATAGATGTTGGTGGTATCTTGCATAACCCTGAGGGGAGGGAAGTGATAGCCTACTTGAGGAGTGTCGTGCATGCCACATACAAAGATTGTATGATTCCCTTCAAGCGCCAAAAAAATGGTTTGTGGCAAGAGGTGCTGCGGCGGGCAGTACATAGAAGATACTGTAATCCCGAGAATTCACGATTCTCAGATGATTGGAAACGATCAAAGGTGAGAGACAAGCTTCATAACAAGAGGTCTCACCTTATGACGAGCGCCAAGGAGTCACTGCGGAGACAAGAGCAAGGGCACCCTGGATATAGCCAACCACCCAATTGCCACCGCAGGAAGTGGAAAGAGGCCAAGAAGAGAGCAGTAGATAAAAGGACAAGTCGCCAGCATGCAGAGGCGCGACGTATTCAGATGGCAACCATGGGATCGTCGCATTATGTATCGGGTGGCAGGGAGTCATGGAAGACTAAGTCTATAAGTATTATTTGATTTCTTTTTTTAATTAAATTTTGTAATTTGTTTCAATTCATTATGTAGTGTGTTCTAATACGTTGTATGTTAAAATTATTTTGTAGTATCATATTGTTGGTAGGATGCCTGCTCCTAGAGAGGTAGGCTACCATCGAGGTCATAAGCGAGCGTCCACTTGGCAGCATTTCTACGAGGAGGGACTCATCACGGAGGAGCAATATAATTGTGCCATGAGGATTCCACAACCAGAAGAGGTATGTTTTATTTTTTACATGAAAAGTATAGGTAACTCTAATTTATTTTTTGTAATGGTATTTATATACCTTAATCCTTTGTGTAGAAGAACCCTGATGCAGTTGAGGATAGCGAAGGGGGGACTAGCAGTAGCAGTGGTGGCACCAGCACCGGCACCGGCACCGACACCGGTGGTGGTAACGACGATGATGCCTCCCCTTGGCTTGTAGTTTTCATTTTTGTTATGTATTACTTTCAGCTAGTGCTTGCGACCATGACCATGCTTGAGGTCACAAGCACTAGAACTCGTCATGTAAAAACGTTTCATCTATATATATGAAATTTTGTGTTCTACATACATTGTTTTGTTTTCAGTACAAAAATGTTCGAAATATGTACAAATATTTTAGCACACTACGCTCATGTTTCAGCACAGTACGCTCATCATGTGTTATTATCAATATATGGACTTTGGCTCTCCACATTCTTTTGCTTTCAATATAATAATCTTTCTCTATTTTCCCTAAGCATACAATTTGATGTTGATGGGGGAAAAAAAACCAGAGAGCATGTGGCTTTGCAAGCCACATGCTCTCTGGTTTTCTTTTCATACCTCTGTTTTGCGCGTCTATCCGCACGTCTAAATTGCAGGAAAAATGTGCATCTATTATCATCAAAAAATTGCAGAGTACACGCCTTTGTAGACGCGCAATTACACGCATGTATGTACGTAGAATATGAATATATCTACTTTTTTATAAATATGATTATATATTTACGGAGCGCGTCAATAGGCGCATCTATATGCATGTGTAGGTTTCACTATAAGCACGTTTGTAGACACGAAATTTTAGACGCGGCAGTAGACGCGGTAATAAATGCGCCTGACATTTTTAAACACAGTTCAAATATTACGTCTACAAGCACGTCTATGGAGCCTTTTTGTTGTAGTGATAGGATAAAATACTTCTTCGAAGTCAACACCATGTTTCTACTTAAAACCCTTAGGTACCAATCTTTCCTTATAAGTGGGATTACAATAGATAGGTCTTGGGCCACTAGAACATCAATAACTATAGGTTGTCTAGCTCGTTGTATAGGAGTAGAAGGCTCCTCCTAGAACATCACCCTTTGCATACCTCAACCACTTGCTCAGGTTTCTTATGCATCTTTTTCTCATGCCAAACTAGATCATGGCTGTAGGTAACCCTGCAAGCAAATGGATCCCATAGGCAATAACCCATCTCACTTGCATCCCCATAACCAAGAAATATGCATTTCATACACTTAGGATCTAGCTTGTTGCATGTTTCCTTAGGAACATCACGAAATGCCTCAACCAAAGATGTATAAATGAGCATATGATGGAAGTTTCCTAGTCCATACCTCCTCTATAACTTGGCAATCAATAAGAGTGCAAGGGGATCTATTAATCAAGTATACAACAGTACTAGTTGCCTCAACCCAAAAGTGTACAATAGTAGTAACTGCCTCAACATATGATGGAGGTTTCCTAGTCCATATCTCCTCTACAAATTGGCAATCAATAGGAGTGTAATGGGATCTGTTAATCAAGTGTACAAGAGTAGTAACTGCCTCAGCCCAAAAGTACTATGGCAACCCGACCTAGATAAGCACACTACAAACCATCTCCTAAATCATCTTATTCATGCATTCAGCAATATCATTAAGGGGAGGGATGTAAGGGGTTGTAACTAATTGTTAATACCCTGCGCAACACAAAATTGCTCAAAATATTTCGATACATACTCATCCACATTATTTAACCTTAAGCATTTCAACCTATAGCGAGACTAGAACTCAAGAAGAGCAAGCCCCTGCTAAAAGCTAGACAAGACATTTGGACTTTTGCTTAATAGGGTAAGTCCAAACTTTACGTGAGTAATCATCAATGAATGTGACAAATTACTTCACACCACCTTAGTGAGACTAACAAAACATGGGACCACATACATCTGAATGAACAAGAGCTAAAGGCTCACCTATGGTGTTCATGCTAAACTTCTTATGCATACAATATGTCACTACAAGGAGTTAAGCCTATAGCGACGGCGAGTAGTGACGCAAGTCGCGGGTCGTTATTTGCGTCGCAAATGTGATGCACATAGCGAAGCCCCACAGGGAAAAAAGACAGGCCAAAATCGAGCGCGGGTTTATTTTGCATGTTTTCGTCTACTGTTTTGAGAGCCAGAGCGAGAGAGAGAGTGTGACCATCGTGAGAGAGGGAGAGAAAGAAGGCTTGCCGCCGCTTCCGCTGCCGCCGCCATCGTTTGCGAAGGAGAGGAGGAGCCTTCATCGCGAAGAGGAGCTGCCAAACACTCGCCATTTCTCATCAGTGAGTCTATTCTCTCCTTCTTTTGCTTGTTTAGGGTTTAATTATCTTTCTCTTTTTCTTGTTTAGGAGAGGAAATGAGAGAGAAAGACAGGGAGAGGGAGAGGGAGGGAGAGAAAGAGAAAGAGAGAGGGAGAGAAAGAGAAAGAGAAATAGAAAGAGAGGAAGGGGGAGGGGGAGGAAATGAGAGAGGGAGAGAAAGAGAAAGAGAGGGAGAGGGAGAGGGAGGTAGAGTGCATTCTCTCTCTCCCTCTCCCTTTTGCTTTTATAATTTGTGTATATATATTGAGAGAGGGAGAGGAAATGAGAGAGAAAGAGAGGGAGAGAGAGAGGGAGGGGGAGGGAGGGAGGGAGAGGGAGGAAATGGAAGAGGTTGTGGGCAAAACTCTCTATTCACTTTTTTGAAGTGTTCAAATTAACATAGGATGCATGCATAGATCATTCTTGTGTGTGCAAACTTGAGAGCTCTCTTCTCTCGCCTTGTATCCTCTTAGGCTTCACATTGAGGGTGAGGGTGAGGGTGAGGGTGAGGGTGAGGGTGAGAGAAATTAAGTGAGGAACTAGAAGAGTGAAGCTTCTCTCCTATCTTGTATTCTTCTCTTCTTCCCCTTCTTCTTCTACAATTTGGAGGGTGACAGGTGGAGTTGAGATGAGGTTGGGATATCCCTCTTTCTTTTCTATGCTTCCTCTCTTTGTTGGAGTACTTGAGGAATGGATGGATTGCAAAATGGAGTGGCGTAACCAATTGAGCGAGCCATGCTTGGATTGTGAGGCTGAATCGATTTGAGATGATGATTGGATTGGTTGAGTATATTAGAGTAGATAGAAATCAACAACTCATTTTTTTATAAAAAAACTCTCTAATCATTTGTAGTAGAGATTCGAATTGCATTGATTGATGATTGCTATGGAAGATTAGTTATGTCCAACATTTATCAATTGCATTAGGAAAGAAATTAGTTATGTCTACTGTTATGTCTAACGATTGCTATGGAGGATTAGTTATGTCTAATGTTATGTCTAATGATTGCTATGGAGGATTAGTTATGTCTAATGTTTATCAATTGCATTAGGAAAGAAATTAGTTATGTCCTACTGTTATGTCTAATGATTGCTATGGAGGATTAGTTATGTCTAATGTTTATCAATTGTATTAGGAAAGAAATTAGTAAAAAAAAATTGCTTATGACATGAAATTAGTTCTCTAGATAATACACGCTATGGGTTGCATTCAAATTGAACTCACAATGTAACTCATCTAAATGCAACTCATTGGAGAGTGTTAGGAATATTTAAATGAAAGGACCTCTTGAGTGAAAGCTAGCAGGAAGAGAGGGAGATATTTTCCAAATAAAATATTTAAGGAAGAAAATGAAATGAGAGAGGGTGAGGAAGAGAGAAAACGAAATGAGAGAGGCAAAGGAGAGAGAAAAAATGAGAGAGAGAGAGAGAGGAGAGAGAAAAGGAAATGAGAGAGGGCACTAAGGCTCAATACATAACCTAGAAGCATATAAATACCACTGACAATACTATGACAGATATAAGTACTAGATCCAAGACAAAACATCAAACCATTCTATGATAGGGGTACTGCATCCAATGAGTATCAAGAGAGCATGTACATGTCACAATTAGTCCTATTGTCTGACAATAATATATCTAACAAATGGCTCATGTATCATCCAATGATAAGAGGCATGAAGTGTCTTAAATTAATGCTTGATGTGAGAAGTGACAGTCAAACTCAATGAGACTAAGCTTCAATCTCAATCCAAGTGCATTCTAAAAGCATGGCCAAGTATATGGCATCAACCATAGACATTAGTGTAGCATGCAAAGTAATCAATAAGCATCAACAAGCAATAAGCATGAAGTTTCTGTGACAAAATAGCATTCAACCCTACTTATTACAGAAGTGAAAACCTCTATAAAATTGAGTAATGAGTGCTCAAATTAGTCCAATAGCATGCCAAGACATTGACATAGCATCCCAAGTGATCTCACATCAAATAGATATCTCGAGAAGCATAAGTGACCTCCAATAAACAATGAGTGAAGGGTTTGCCAAATTGTATTACAAGTCATTAAATTGTTTGTTGTAACGTAGAAAAGATGGAAAACAAAGAAGGTATTGTTGTTCAAGATCGCGAGGCATATCTTAATCAGCATGTCCCATGTCCTTGCTCTCAATGCAAGTTGACAATTAGACGAAAATGCGGATTGTCTATAGAACACATACGACGATTTGGCGAGTTTTAATCTAAGATCATTGATCAGGCGATTGCGGATTTTCAGCAAACGGTAATTTGAAGTTAATATCAATTATGCATTGTACTCGCAAGCTAATTGAATACCATATACAATAAGATTGGGTTTTTCTAGCAAATTTTCTATCTAGGGAGCTGATGTCTCATCCCAAGGGGAAGTGCACCCTTTGCGGCCAATTAGAAGAGTACGTGGGCGTGTGGTGGATGGAGTGCAAGAGCCAATCCACCGCTCGCAAGGCCAATCTATACCGTCAGTGCCAGAGGAGACAAGAAACCTTCCAGATCTACCTACAATCTTGGAGCCTGAGATGGAGGCAATGATCGATGCATTGATTCCCATGGATGTCGAGACCTCTGATCCGCTTAGAGAGGAAGCATCCATACTATTATATGATGGGTACTGAGTATCTCGGCTGAAGACACTGCTTGCACTCTTAAGTGTACAAGCAAAATACGAGTGGAGCGATACGAGTGGGACCGAGTTGTTCAGGTACCTTGTACATATGCTTCATTGATTTTTTTTTTCGGCACTATTATTACAAACATTTGTGCTTTTTCAAGGTGTTTTATGATTTTTTTCAGGTTATTGAAATATCATATATTACCACCTACAAATACCATGCTTGAGTCTCGTGATGATGCACGACATGTTTTTCGAAAGCTTGGCATGGACTACAATAACATCCATGCATGTATCAACGATTACTATCTGTTTTGAGGAGAATATGAGACTATGGAGACATGTCCAAAGTGTGGTGCTCAGAGGTATCGACAGGACTTGCAAGGACAAACCATCCCTCAAAAAGTTCTCAGACACTTTTCGCTTATCCCCCGCATAAACCACATGTTTCGTATGTCCAGCATGGCCATCTTGACAACGTGGCATGCGCAGAATAGGTCCACAAATGGAGTTCAACGAATATCAACGGATTTGCGCACATGGAGTCACATTGACTCTACCTTCCCAGGCTTTGCCTGAGAGCCAAGGAATCTTTGGCTTAGTCTCGCAATGGATGGCGTGAACCCATTCGGTCTGCGCTCAACTTCTTACAGTGTGTGGCCTATAGTCATTGTCAACTACAATATCCCTCCATGGCTTTCTACGAAGAAAGGACATCTCATCCTTAGCTTGCTCGTCCCAGGCCAGTACAAAGTAAAAAATATGGACATGTATCTTCGTCCATTAGTCGATGAGCTTAAGATTTTGTGGGAGGAGGGGGTCACTGTGCAAGATATGAGCACACACGATGGTCGGTGGTCAGCCAATATTCGAGCCATTCTCATGTGGACGATGCATGACTTTTTGGGATTGGGAGAGTGCTCAGGTGAGCAGGCCTCCGTTCTCACTGGTAATATCTATATTTTATCTCATTCAATCAAGTATTCACTAGGTCTTGGTGTTGAAACAGGTCTGGTTACCTCAGGTTGTAACGTGTCCACTAGAATCCTCTAGGACACGTCTTAGCAGTCCATCGGAAAGGTTGTCTAGAAAACTCCACCCGGCACTCCCATGGAATGTTGTGGATTTTGCAATCTAGGACTTTCCGCGTCGGCCACGTAACGGAAGTGTCCTGGCCGTTTCCCACTTAGGATCGACCGGAATTGTTTGGTCATTTACTAACAGCGACTAGCTTCTCTAAGTTTGTCTCACTGTTAAAGTATGCGCCACAAATGGACACGACACAGCAGGTGTCCAAATTTTGCGCAGGCTTAAATCCACCTGTAAATACCCGTCTCGAATCTATCCGTCCATCAGATCTTCAGGATGCACTCATTCGAGTGGCACCTATAATTCAGGAAGTGCAAGCTAAACCAAGGGGTATTAAGAATTGGTCTTATAGCGACCCGAACAGAGGAGCATTCAGACCCCAGGTTAAGAGAGTTCAAGGCCACAATCAGGGACAAAGGAAGAAAGCAAGGACAAATAACGTCAACAACTTTGTTCCTACTCACAGTAATGGCCGAAACATCCGATGTTTCCACTGCAACGAACTCGGTCACTTCAAAAGGCAATGTCCCAAGCTTAGCGAAGGACACCGTCAAGGTACTGGCCGCGGTCAGGGAACTGCCGCCCGTGGAAGGGGAAGAGCTGCCTGCATTACCAATAGGCAAAGATGTGAAGCAGAAGAAGGGGAAGACCCGACTATGGAAGCGGAATTCGAAAGAGCAACGGTCCATGCCGCTTTACACAAGAAGGGGCCGAATCGCCAGTTCTCGGTAATTCAAACACCGTCGGACTATCAAGGTAAAGGTTTCAAAACCTTGATTGATTGCGGCAGTACACATTCCTTTATCTCACCAGCGTGTGCTAAGAGATTAGGAATTGCCACAGTAGAGGCACCTACCCTACTTGTGGAATTGGCAAACGATCGTGAGGTAACTTGTGCTAGGCAAACTGCTAAGGAGGAGTTCTATCTGGGAGGAAAGAAAACCTCAGTCAAATTCAGAGTCATGAACTTAGGTATCCATGAGTGCCTACTCGGGATGGATTGGCTTAAGCCTAATGACGCTCACATCCACTGTGGAAAGGGCCAAGTTTCCTTTCGAAACTCTGAAAGAGAGTTTGTTACAACTCAAGGTGAGGCAGGAGTGCCAAGGATCCAGTTAGCCAAAGTATCGCGGATCATAAAAGGGGTTAGGAAAGGATTACCTGTTTACTTGATCAAACTCAACAAGTTAGATCGGAAGCAAGAGTCTCATGAGGGACCCTCTTGGCTAAAGGAATATGCTGACGTATTCCCTGAGGAATTAACTGAACTTCCACCCCCAAGAGAAGTTGATCATGAAATAAGGCTAATACCTGGAGCTGCGCCAATTGCAAAGAGACCTTATAGAATGTCTATTCCGGAAGCTATTGAGTTGAAGGAACAACTCAAGCAACTGTTAGATCAGGGTTACATCCGGCCTAGCAACTCACCATGGGGAGCTCCAGTCCTATTCCAGAAAAAGAAAGATGGGACACTTCGACTATGTATTGATTACCGTGGGCTGAATCAATCAACAGTCAAGAACAAGTATCCTATTCCTAGAATAGATGAGCTTCTTGATCGCCTTCAAGGTGCAAAGATCTTCTCCAAAATTGATCTCAGGTCAGGTTACTATCAAATCAGGATCAAGGATGAGGATATTCCAAAAACAGCCTTCAATACAAGATATGGGCACTTTGAATTCTTGGTTATGTCATTCGGGCTTACAAATGCACCTGCCACCTTCAATAGATTAATGCAGGATATTTTTAGACCATATCTTGATGATTTCGTGCTTGTCTTCTTCGATGACATTTTAGTCTATTCTAAATAGGAAGAAGATCATGAACCTCAACTACGGATTGTTTTGGAGACAATGAGGTCTCATAAGCTGTATGCAAAAATGAAGAAGTGTGCATTCTTCAAACGTCAGATTGAATATCTAGGATTCATAGTATCATCAGAAGGAATATCAGTAGACCCAGCCAAAGTCAGAGATGTGCTTGAATGGCCAATACCAGTGTCCGTCAAAGAAATACGCAGTTTTCTTGGCTTGACAGGATGGTATAGGGTCTTTATCAAAAACTATGCTTTGATTGCAGCACCTCTTACCGACTTACTAAAGAAGCAGACTTCTATTACATGGTCAACTCCCGAGCAAAATAGCTTCGACCAATTGAAGCAATGTTTGGTATCAGCACCTATTCTGAAACTTCCTGACCTCAATAAGGAGTTCGAGGTAGTAACTGATGCCAGCATTCTTTCCTTGGGGTGTGTACTCATGCAGGAAGGTCATCCCGTAGCATATTCTTCAAGGAAATTGAAGAGTCATGAAAAGAATTATGCCACGCATGATCTGGAGTTATTAGCTATCATCCATGCTCTAAAGCTTTGGAGACACTACCTGTTGGGTAACAAGTTTACTCTAGTAACAGATCATAAGAGTCTCAAATGGATTTTTACCCAGAACGAGCTCAACATGAGGCAACGTCGATGGATTGAAGTATTGGAGGAGTATGATTTTGAAATCAAGTATCGTCCAGGGAAAGAGAATGTAGTTCCCGATGCACTCAGTCGCAAGGCATTCCTAAATTCCCTAATCTTGCAGAATCCATCAACGGCCAGATCTCTGGCTACAAAGGTATCTATGCCAAGCAACCCTATACTCGAACTAGCTAGAGAGGAGGCATGCCATGATTTGGCCTACCAAACCATGATAAAAGAAATAGCTACCAAAGAGCAGAATCTGAAGTCACAAGCTAAGTATCGGGAATTTTCCACTGATAATGGACTTGTCTATTACAGAACAAGGCTATGTATACCAACAAGCCAGTCACTTAAGCAGAAGATATTATGGGAAGCTCATGATTCCCCTTTCGCAGGACATCCTGGCTATGCAAAAACTCTTAATGCAGTTAGGAAGAGCTATCATTGGGAGAGGCTCAAAGGTGACGTCCTCAAATATGTCACCGAATGTTTGTCTTGCCAACGTATCAAGGCTGAACATGTCTTGATGCCAGGAAAATTGCAACCACTTGACATTCCCCAAATGAAATGGGAATTCATCAGTATGGATTTTTTGGTGGGCTTACCCCAAGTCCAAGGAGGATACAACTCCATTATGGTAGTAGTTGACATGCTTACTAAGGTTGCACACCTGATTCCAGTAAAGACAGACTATAAAGCCTCCGACATTGCTAGAGTGTTTATCAAAGAAATATTCAAGCTACATGGGTTACCTAGAAGGATCATTAGCGATCGAGATTCTCTTTTCACTTCACACTTTTGGAGAGCTATCTTTGAAGCTATTGGAACTCAGCTCTGTTTTAGCACTGCCTACCATCCCCAAACGGATGGACAAACAGAACGAGTAAATCAAATCATTGAGGATATGCTTAGGGCTTACTGCTGTCGGGAACCGAAGAGATGGATTCAGTACTTACCGTTAGTAGAATTTGCCTACAACGCTTCTTACCAGCAAAGCATTCAAATGACCCCTTTCCAGGCATTGTATGGTCATGATTGTCGAAGTCCCCTAAATTTTTCTGATCCTACCCTAAGGGTGGAAGCTTCAAGACAAATGTTGGAGGACATGGATGACCAAATAAGGTCAATAAGACAAGATATACAAGCAGCCAAAGATAGACAAAAGGCATATGCGGATTTGAAACGCCAAGAGAGGGTCTTCGGAGAAGGAGACATGGTCTTCATTCGTGTACGGCCGAAAAAGAGTTCTCTATCTCTAGGTGAATGCAAGAAGCTAAGTCCAAGGTATTGTGGACCGTATAAAATCCTCAAATGCCTAGGACCCAATGCTTATAAATTGCAACTTCCAGATAACCTAAAAGTTCACAATGTATTCCATATTAGCCTCTTAAAAAAATATGTACCCAACCCAAATCATGTACTTGATGACCAACAAATTGTAATGCCTAGTCAAGGAGTCCTTGAACTAAGACCGGATAAGATCTTAGATGTTAGGGAGAGACAGCTAAGATCTAGAACCTTGAAGGAATACCTCGTCCAGTGGAAAGATTATCCCGAAGAGGATGCTACCTGGATGGATGAAAGCTCTCTCAGTCTTCAATATCCCAGTTTTTCTCGAGATGAGGACATCTCGATTCTTCTAAGGGGGAGAGAATGTAATATTTCCGCACATTGCGTACCGTAAATATTGACTTCCCGCACGCCGTGTAAATCCTGTGCAAGGGTATCACCTACATCGTATTATTGGTAGCTTAATCCATACCATTCACACTCAAAAATGAGGCCGCCACATTGTAAATTAGAGGCTGGGGTTGAGGACCGTAAAAACCGCGTGGGAACACCCTTTTTGAAGGGGCAATTGGATAAATTCAAGGCAATTTTTTTTTATTATCCCTTCCCCCAGCCGATGCATGGCTGGAGGAGAGGGAGTGTGGGGGGGGAATGGCCAAGGAGGAGTGAGTTGGACTGCATGAGGGGGAGTCCTCCACGTGTGTGGAGGCCCTCTTCCCCACCCCCCCCCAAGGCCTATAAAAACCCCCCCCCTCCCCAGGGAGTCAGGGAGAGAGGAGGGCGGGCTGTGAGAAGGAGGAGGTCGCCGTCGTGAAGCCGCCACGCTGCCGCCCCAGTCCGCCAGCCGCCAGCCGCCAGCCGCCATAGCTGCCGCCCCAGACCGCCAGGCCACCTCAGTCCGCTGCCGCCCGCTGGATTACGACTCCCCCCCCCCCCCCTCGACGTCGCTGCAGAAGCTCAGAAGCTTCTAAGGGGGGGGCTTCCTTAAGCCCCCTTCCCACTACATCCCCCATAGACCCATTCATACCCCCCCCTCCCCGGGACTTTGAAGAGGAGAAGGTGAAGCCCATAAAGACCTCCCACAAGACCCTTCGTAAAAGGCTTTTCGCAAAAAGACTTCAAAGCCCACAAGCCATCCGTGAATCAATTCCGTGCCAACCCGGGTTTTCCCTAAAGAACTCATAAAGCCCTCTTCCGCAAGCACCATTTATCCAAAATCTCGTAAAGGAATCTCCTGCGTACGAGGGAAAAAGGCAAAGGTCGGGAGGTTGCATGCCAAGGCAAGTCAATTCGTAGACCGCAAAGGCTAACCAGAAGCCGAGATCACGCCCACGATGGCCCCAAAAAGATCACAAGGTGCGCCTGGGGGAGGTTCATCTCCAAGCATTCAAGTGGATATCTCCCCGAGCCCTCAAGTCCAGGCTTTTTTTTGAATTTATTCTCGCATAAAAGAAATATTTAGGCGTGCTTAATTCCATAAGGGAGAATGAATTTTACGCTTATTTTTAATGCATGTGGCAGTGTTAAAAATACATTTGATAAATTACCTCTTTAAACATTAGATAAGGTTGGTGCATGTCATGGAATTGAAAGGTTGCATTTCCGGAGTTGTCTGCCTTAAAGGACTAGCTGCATGTTGCTATTTTGGAACATCATCAAAGTAATGAGTCTAAATATATAGGACAAAGAAAAGAAATTGAATAAGTGCATTTGGTTACTAGACATGGTAGGAATAAGCGTGTGCCGCATTTTGGGTAATATCTTCCTTGTAATGATTTGTGGGGAAAAGTTAACACCCATAAGATATTATCCGGAAAGAAGTAGAAGAGTACGAAAATGATCTTATGGACTTGCAAGTAGCATGTAACATGGAATAAGTTAACACTAGTTTTAGTTGGTATGAACTTCATTAACTACATTGTAGCTAGGGGAAAGTTGCGTGTTGCATAGTCATCATGTAGAAATTCCATTCATTAGGAGCCGTATCTAGAAAAGGTCGCATGGGTTATCAAAGCATGAGATTCTAAAGTGTAGACAACAAGGTTGTAAGCATGATTATTTGATGTAAGTCCTAGTATGTCCTAGGAAGGTTAGTATCCAGATTATCATGCATTTTTACTATACCAAGGAAAGATAGAGTTATTGTGAACCATGTGATGCGTGGGAGCAATGAAGCACATGTTTATATGTAATATGTTAGTTGCAACTATTTTTCCTCTTTTAGATCTAGTTTATTGTCTCCAGGAAGGATTCATCCTTGTCGCGAGACAAGCATAATGAATTATCCAAATCACCTAGCCACAAAGGAATCATATGGTACGATAGACACCCCGAACACTAACTAGGTTAAGGATTCGGCCAAGTTTTCCAAATGTCGCGAAGTCGAAACCTTCAAGCCAATAGTCCTAACCACATTCCCAAAATGTTGAGCTAATTGGATGCTCATGTAAACAATAATCTAGGATTCCTACCTTAAGGACCAAGCGTTCAAGATGATGAAACTCGATTTGAGTTGGACTAAACACTGTCGATTTAGTGAAATTAAGGATGGGTGGGTAAAAGACACCCTAAACACTCCTTCTCGACTGAAGTTAATTCCGTAACCTGAATACGCCATTCATTAAGGGAAATGATCTCTTAGAATGGAGGCGACACTTGTGCAATAAATTGCAACGTCACATAGCTTTGCGGTTTGATCGTGAGAAGTTTTGCCATTCCGTGGATTAAGGTTGGCAGGTTCTTGCGCCAGTTTAAACTCGCAAGGGGAAAAGGGTAGTCGTCCTTTTACTCTATCCTAATTAGGGAAACTTTGTCAAGTTAAGGGAAGCTAGGCATTTGCTTGGACGAAAATGATTAATCAATAAACTAAAGCGACATGGTCGCTGGAATTTACCATAAACTAAACCTAAAGTATTGACAGGGTATGACCCTAGCCCAAGGACGATAGGAATCTTGCCAAGTTGCAATTGATTCCGGATCGAATGCGGGTTGCATTCGGAGAAAAGGAGTCACTCCTTAACAGTTTGCCAGCTAAAATGACCACTGGAATTGATTGTGTTTGTAACAGTTTAGAAAGCACTGTTTGCATTGTTTGCTCAATGAACTAAAGGATGAAATGATATCTAAATACTTCAGGTTGAAGGCCTGAAGGGAGAGGCAGCTTCAGTTACCCCCGACTGCCTGCCTGACCCTAACCAAGGGGGTTGTTAACCGCGCCGGGGACGTGGACCGAACCCGCCGCGAGAGGTCTCTCCGTTGAGTTCTACTTGGAGCAGGAGGACGCTTGGGTGCCAGAGGGGCTCTGGCCGTAAATCCCTTGCCTTCCGGGCCCTGCACAAGAGGCTAACGTGATTCAGGATTGGATCTCGAGGCCCGCATACTAGTCTACGGGCGGAAGCTTGGAATAGTGATCCCTGGTGGATTACTGGATAGCCTTCGGGCAGATTATGAGCAAGCCTACGGGCGGAACTCCTTGTATTTCAAAGATAAAAGGGATAAAATGATAATAATGAAGTTGTTGACATTGTTTTCTTTATGTCCTGTGATAAGATTACGTGAAGGAACCAGTGCCTAACAGGATTAATCAAGGAAGCTGTTTGTTATATGTCAAATTAACGTGGTAGGTAATTAAATAACTAAAACATATTGAGAAAAGTGCGGAGGATGGACCATGGGTCTGTCCTATGGATGGGTAGTCCTGGTTAGCCGGGAACTTTTCTCAAAGACTTCAACGAACAGAGGGATGATCAACATCACCGAAACAAGTAATGAGAACGATGACGTGGAATTACCGATTACCCAATTCACGCTGTTTTAGGGGAACGGAATGGGACTATGCCTTATGGCAGAGAGGTCGAGACTTGCATCCCTCTCGTTTCCCATTCTCCTTGAACCAAGTGCAGCATGAATCTGCTTCAGACCAGGCGTTTCTGCGTAAAGTAGTTCGATCAGGTCTGACGCTAGTCGCTGTTAGTAAATGACCAAACAATTCCGGTTGATCCTAAGTGGGAAACGGCCAGGACACTTCCGTTATGTGGCAGACGCGGAAAGTCCTAGATTGCAAAACCCGCAACATTCCATGGGAGTGCCGGGTGGAGTTTTCTAGACAACCTTTTCGATGGACTGCTAAGACGTGTCCTAGAGGATTCTAGTGGACACGTTACACAGGTTATCATGCATGTCCATTGTGCGGGCCATAGTTAGACTCCCGAAGGTCAGGAACCATGAAGAAGATGATATATCAAGGACATGCTGCTTTCTTACCAGAGGATCATGAACTCAGGGAAGGTTTCCTTGGATGACCTCCAACACGTATGAATGCCGCAAGCTGGTACGAGCTAAAAATGGTCCACGGAAATCACATCCAAATGGAATGCGACGGTTCTCAGTTTTCTACGAGTTGCCATATTGGACTCACTTACAGGTCAACCACTTGTTGGTTCCCATGCATATTTTTAAGAATGTGGGCAGCTTATTATGGGGCCACATCACAGGAAAGAGAGACACTATAGGGACATGAATGGATTTGAAGGAGGTAGGTAAGATGGAGACGCTTTGGCCGCAGTCGAGTGCTGATGGTCGCGTGCAGCTTCCTCGCGCTCCTTGGGTTTTGTCCACTAAAGAAGAGTGCATTGTGAAGCAAGTAATAAAGTCTATCCACACTCCAACGAGTATGATACGTTCTCTCAGGTCCACATTTTCTAAAGACGACCAATTATCAGGGCTAAAATCCCATGACTAGCATAAGATATGTCAGGTTTATCCTACGAATGGATTGTAATTAGCGTGGGCATTTTGCTATTTGGAATGTAGCCGTTATTCATAATGCTTTCTCATTTGTGGTAGTTTGTACTACCGATCGCGATTGCAGGATGTCTTACTCTAGAGATACATGGGGCCATTTACAAGTTGTCGACTTTGGTACAATGGATCTCACAGAAGGAGATTAAGATGTCCTCTATTGAATCCGCAAGGCGGGGAGCAGTGGAGATGGTCTGTCTCTTTGAGAAATACCTGCTCACCAACATGCTCACGATACAAATCCACCTTCTTGTGCATCTTGTGAATGAACTGTCCATACGCGATGGATGTTCTTCTTGGAGCGCTTCATGAAAACCTTGAAAGGCTTTGTGCGACAACGAGCTTGTCCAAAAGGTAGCATGGCTGAAGGTTGGTTGGTGTTTGAGGCGCTAGTGCATATTTCACAATGGCTACCAACGGTGGAACCAGACAATGAAATGCTATGGTCGCTGAAGGATGATGATAGACTGATTGGAGATGTGGTGCTTGGAAATGGGGTAGAAAAAAGAATGGATGCCTCAATGGAAGAGAAGGTGAATCGCTTTTGTATGTTGCACCATGCCTCTATGGAGACGTGGCTCGCCAAGTATCAGATCGCTAGGCAAGATCGAGAGGAAGCGCGAGCTGAATTCCGACGTAGTATGCATCATCGACCAATTCGATATCCCGAAGGCATAGAGGGGATGCCGCGGTTTATGTCAACGCAATGGTTGAATGGAGCTTTGATCGCAGCGTCTCACGAAGGGACAAAGGTCTCAATGGAGGAGTGGGAATTCTCGAGGGGATGTAGTCCAAAGGTGATGAGGGGTTTAGAATCTATCGTATCTAAATTTTATATGCGACATTTGCAAGCGCATTGTACACAGTAGTACAGAAACTATTTTATATGGCTCTCATAAAGCACACAGGCTGCCCTGCCACAAAAAAAACTTATCCCTATTACGGTCGCTATTAGCTCGCAAATTTTACTGCTCGCATCGCTATTAGCGTCTTTATGCACATCGCAAGCCGTCGGTATTGGCATCGCTATCAGCATCGCCCAAACCGTCGCTATCAGCGTCGGTATTAGCGTCACTATCAGATGCTAATACTGACGCTGATAGTGATGGTTTGCGACATGCATAACGACGCTAATAGTGACGCTGATAGCGACGCCAATACCGACGTTGATAGCAACAGTTTGCGACGTGCATAACGACACTAATAGCGATGCCAGTACTGACACTGATAGCGACGCCAATACTGACGTTGATAGCGATCGTTTGCGACGTGCATAACGACGTTAATAGTGACGCCAATACCGACTATTCTATGGCGTCGCCAATAACAACACCTTTTACGACGACGGGGGCAAATTTTATTGTTTGCATTTTCGTCGCTTTAAACGTCGGTATAAGGCCTATATCTTGTAGTGTGTATGTATGCCATATAAACAATGATCATAAGAATCAAAACACTTATAGTCTAGGGATGGAAGATATTGCAAACTGGTAAGCATTTCCATTCCTTTCAAAGACATGTGCCCAAGGTGACAATGCTAAAGAGATACATGTGAAATTGCAGCCACTACTAAAACATGGTCAATTGACCTAGATACAAGCAATTAGGGATAAGGGATACTAGACTTAGTACCACATGCAATAACAAGATTCTCACAAGTAAACTTTAGAAATCACCAAAAGAGACAAAATAACTTGCATCATCCAAGGTGCGAGCAGCAGAGATAAGACTCTTCATGAGAGCTATATATAATGTACATCATGAAGAATGAACATGCTACACCTAAACTAAACTTCAACTAAAAACTACAACTGGACATTACCGATATCAACTATCTCCAATGCAAGACCAAATGAATAGATCTAGTCATACTACGATAAGAGTGAAACCACTCTCTTTGAGGGATCACATGAAAGGAAGCCCCTAAATCTATTAACTAGCACTGAGTATATCTTGACAAAGGATCAATCAGCTATGAAGCATCCAAGGAAGAAGCTACTAATATGAGATCATTGTACGCATCAAGCTACACCATATTAATCTCCTTAATCTTGATGCTAGACTTGCTAGGCACAATTCAGTGACCATTATTATTCTCCTACATTTTCTCTTTATCCTTCTCCTTGTGCGTACCTTCGTGCATCTCATTGCCGTGTGGTTGAATATGACCTACTTTTCCACAATAATGACAAGTAAGATTAAACTTACAACCTTGGTACTTATTGCAAGGCTATCTAAATATCCTAGGCTGAGACCTTTGAGAGTCTCTACCACGGTCATTGCCATCCTCTTAGCATCTCATAGTTAATGCATGTTATGTATAAGAAGCATCCACATTATTTCTGTTCACCTCTTTTTTCAAGAGGGCGCTCTCAACATCTTGTAATTTCAGCCCGTCCTTTGAATTGTTAGCACATAGAGCTGTATAAGAAGTGTTCTACGACTCAAGTAGTGTACCAAGTAGAAATAAAGGATGCAAAATATCCTTGAACCCAATCTCCTACTATGAAGCTAGATGGGTGGTAATGGAATGAAACTCATTCCAATATGCATACATAGAAGTCCCTTCCTTCATGCAAGGTCCATCAACTCTTTTAGCCAATACATTTGAGATGTAGGACTCTACTTGTCATAAAGATTTTTCATTTGTATTCAAAGTTGATATGCAATCTGATTTTCAATCACAACATTGTAGTGAATGTTCTTAGAGAGTAATAAAATCACTATGGACCTTCATAGCTCATCCAATTCATCCCAATCCTCGGTATCAATGTTTTGGGTTTGGCACCCTCAATTTTTAGTGTAATAACCGACAATTTTTGTACTAAAACATGTCATATATGTATCTTTTAATAGTTGTAGTTCATCCCATCCAAAATTTCAATATTCAAGATATTACTCTCATGAGAACCACTAGCCATAATGAGACCAATTAAGTGCACATAAAGAAAAAATAGGTAGCTGTAATTTCCTGGTAATCAGCCCCAACACCACTACTAAATCAAGCTAAAAACAAGAAAAATTGCTAAGATAATGAGCTATCCACAAACTACAATCAAGAAATCGTAAAGTAACAAGTGATTGCCCTTATAAAGAATGCATAGATAAAAAATGACAAGCTGCTATAATAAACTGCAACAATAGGTTAATAATCCAGTATGAGGAATTAAGATGAAAAATCCAAGAACGACCGGCAGTGAAGAGACTAGCATAACTATAGTGTGTCAGTAATCATACATGTAATAGGCATAACATCATGCACAGGGTAGGTCTCAAGGGTAAATGAAGAGAACTACAATATGCATAACCCAGTAAGCAAAGCTCAAGACATAACCCAGAAGCATATAAACATCATTAACAGCATGCTGACCGACATAAGTGCCAGGTCCAAGTCAAGAGATCAAATCAACCCATGGCAAGATACCTACATCCAATACATATGTAGAGAGCATGCACATGTCACAATGAGTCCCAATATCTCACTATAATACACCCAAGCTCAATTGCAAACATCAAGTGCTCTATGTAATATCCGAGTGTTAACTTGTGGCTCCCAGTGGAACAAAGGTCGTCAAATGCCAAATAAGCATAAGAACCTCAAAACATCATGTGTGTGGTATCTAGACATCCAAGACCCATATGACAGACATCTAGAAGCATGGGACCCAAGTAGTCTAGAAAGCTCTTACTATGGCATCCAAGTAGTGTCCATAACAATGAATGACAACTAATGTCAATAAAATCAAGCTTCAATCTCAACTCAATAGCATGTAATGAGCACAACCAAGCATGTAACATCAATGGAACACACCAGTGTAGCGTCCAAAGTGCTCGAGAAGCATCCAATGGTAATCGATATACAAGATCATCAATAGAATAGTGTGTTGCCTTGTTATTCTAGCAATGAGAAAACCTCTACCATCTTATCCAAATGATCTAAATGTGGCCATAAAGCATCTCCAAGAAACAAATTAATATCTACAAGTGTGTTAGTATCAATTGAACATTAGTAGGCATCGATACAAGCTCCAAAACACTAGTAAGTGTGCTACCATAGATAGATTACAGCAAATGATTGCTATATACAGTAGTGAACTAAAGATCAAGAGCTCGAAGTCAATGCATACAATTCCAAAAGCCCATGGTCCAATGCCCAAGAGTACTAACCAAGTGTTAGAAGCATTCGCAAGCTACAAATAATGAGTAGGAGTTGCAAATGGTAATCAAGAACATCAAGAAATTGTCTAGCGTAAATAGTGCAAACCTAGGCTAAGGAGATATTGAACCAATTGAGCTAAATTCTCACTTTCAAAATGAGCAATGCCTTCTCAAGAAGGCTTGGGATAAGCTTCTTCTAGCCGAAATCCAATGGAGGTGTGGTTGAAGAGCTACAACTATTGAAAGCTCATAGGTCACTAGCTTTAGAAAAATGTTCTTATTTGTTACCGTGCTATGACAAATGAGCTACAATCCAAGGTCCAATGGGTACCAAAGAACCCATACTTGAAGCGTCAGTAGGTTCTGAATAGTCTTGGAGCAATGGAAGATCAATATGAATCTCGCCGAAGGTTGAAGTTATGGTTGCCAATGGAGAAACCATCTTGTACATGTTCAAATGGAAGCTAAAGCAATGCCAGTTCAGATCCAAGCTCTTGGTCAAGATGGCTCTAATATCAATTGAAAGTAGTGAGACCTAGGTGGAAGCATGCGAGGGAAAGCAAGAGCTATGGTGAAAGGAGCAAGAGCAAGAGAAAGAGAGACACGGGATGTGGGAACTCCAACTACACAATGTATGACCTGACTTCCCTTATTCAAATGTCACTGAAATAATAAAGAATGAAGTGATTGTGATGAGCACCTGCCAGCTATAGTGTACAAGTCTGCGAGTATTGTCAATGTAACTAATACATGGGTAGTTAGGCACAAGCACCTTTAACCCGAACAAACTATAGACAATAAATGTATGCAAGAGAGAAATCAAATTGTACCATTTATCACTTGCAAAGAACACTCACTTCAATCTCTATACAACTTCACTATTGGTTTCAAACTTATAACCTTGTTACAAAGAAAATAGCTCAGTCAAACAACACTTCTCAGTTGATAGCTTAAACAAAAACATTTCATTCCAAAACCTTAAGTGATTGTAATACAACAATCTCTACACAAACAATGTATGTAAGACCTTAAAACACACCCAATATATCCCCATGACACACTTGAATCAAAATAGCCCAAAGAATTGTGAATTTCCTCAATCAAAGCTTCAAAACCCTTCTATTTTCAACAAAAAATCCCTACACTCTTTCACCTATAGTAGTAGGAAAAGAAATATCCAAATCGATCCACAAATTCCCTATTTTTGAGTGCTCAACATGCAAGAGATAGTACCCAAATCAAGACAAAATCCTTTATAAACTTTAATCATCTCTTCAACCCTCTAAATCTGTAAATAGTAGCAGTAAGACAATTCCAAATCTCACCCAAATCTACATATATATGTATCTACACATATATGGAAGTTCTCCCTTATGTTTGACCCTTCTTTCCCTTGCTTTTCCTATCATGTTTGACTTCCCACAAAAAGCATGTCAAGATGGAGCTATATTGTGTCTTTTTTTCATTTTTTGTAGGTGTTAGGATCAACCACTAATTTGTGCCACAAATTGTGGGGGCAAGCTTGGAGATCTTGTAAAATATAAGCAATTTGATTTTCTATATTTGTTGCAACTTTTTGGCTTTCACCTACTAAGATGAAAACCCAAACAAGATAATGATTTGATTTCTCTTCTATTTTGTCCTTGCCAAGGGAGTTGTAGTTCAAGTAGTTTGAGTGTGCATAGGAATAGAAGTTCAAACCTTGGGTACACCTCGAAGGCATCTTTCAAGTTTTAAGCCTTTCTCACCAAAAGAAAGTTTAGGTACGTCCTAAGCCTTCAGGCTTATAAGTAAAATGTGCTTTTTACATCAGAACGCTATATAGGTGAGACAATAGGTGAAAATTCGGACGCATAACTACTCATGGCAAAACTTAATCCAAAATTAAACAAACCTCATCTATTACAATACTGTAAGTACGGGTTTCCAGTAACCGCACTCAACGTGAAATGGTGTGCTGGATATTGCAACTTAAGCTGGTAAGTCCTATTTACAAAATGTTTAAAGGGCATGATCATTAAAGTCATGCACACCGTCACTGATCAGTTTTTTATGGCATCCTCAGCCGAACATTAATCTGTCTTCAAGTCATAGTTGGATCTTCTGTACAACGCGTGCGGATTGTTCTATACTGTTTGCACGTAAAGTTTCCTGAAAGGCACATACAATTCAGCATAAGTTAGGCAGCTTCCAGCAGAAACATAAGGTAAGCAATTTTGACATCGACGAGTAGTTGTAAGCTAAATAGATGGAGATTATTATGTTCTAGTGTTATGGTAGTGAGG